>NW_027325366.1:11756783-12410030 GCF_036924035.1 Leuresthes tenuis | reverse complement strand
GTGTGTTATCTGTGCAATGTGAGCAGATGTTTGAGTGTGTTAAACCCATCCTGAACATCCTTTGTCCTGTATAGTGTGTTCTATGAAGAATTTTGTATTGTATGAGCTGTAAATTAGGATTTCGAGTCATTCTGAAGGTGTTCAAACATATATGTGGCCAGAAGCTATGACTAGAACTGATGGATAAATCTGCCGCCCATTTTGAGGACGGTAGAGACATTGTGTCATCTATCTTAGACAATAATTTATATATTTTTGATAGTAGTTTTGGGGTGCAGATGCTTAGAAATTCTACTACCCTAATCGGGAGTTGTAAGTCTGGTTGGTGGAGGATATATTTCTTTGTTATTATAGACTTAAGTTGTTGATATTCTAGGAATTTATTGCTGCCTATCTCATGTTGTGATATGAGCTCATCAAATAAAATAAAATGTCCATTTTGGATTATATGTTCCAGATGTTTGATTCCTTTGATCTTCCAGAGAGTAAAGTTTAGCATTTTTTTGTTTTGCAGGATGTCAGGATTGTTCCAGATGGGTGTAAGCTTACACGGGACAAGTGAAGACTATGTTATTTTAAGAAATTCCCACCAGGCTGTCAGAGAGGTGCTGATGTTAATGCTTTTGAAACATTTGTGATTTTTTACGTTTTGACTAATAAGTGGCAGGTCAGAGATTTCCAGATTATCACACAATGCTTGTTCTATATTTATCCATGGTTCATCTATTGGGCTAGGTTTAAACCATTTTGATATATACTGTAACCTATTGGCTAAGGAATAGTGCTGAAAATTAGGTAAATCTAATCCACCCTGTCCTTGGTCTTCTGTAGGGTTTTTAAACTAATACGTGGTGGTTTGTTTTTCCACAGAAATTTGGAGATGCATGAACCTGAAATAAGTGACTTAAACCAAGTAGCAGATGGTTTTATGGGGATCATTGAGAACAAATAGTTAACTTTTGGTAGTATCATCATTTTAATGGTTGTAACTCTCCCCATAAGTGATATAGGTAAGGACTTCAAACGAGAGAGATCGTCCTCTACTGTCTTTAATAATTGCACATAATTTAGCTTTGTTAGCCCTGAGAGCCTGGAGGAAATGTTTATGCCTAAATATCTAATATTTCCTGACTGTAAAGTGATCGCAGGTATATTCTGGTCCCTATAGTTAATGGGCAGAACTGTGGTCTTAGACCAATTGATAGAGTAGTCAGAAAGTGCTGAGAATTTATTTATGAGTGTGATCGTGTGAGTGAGAGACGTCTGTGAGTTCTGAAGGAAAAGTAATACATCATCAGCATAAAGACTTATTTTATGCTCAATATTTTGGGGTTGGATGCCTTTAATATTTCTATCTTGTCTGATAGCAGCTGCTAAAGGTTCGATGAAAATAGCAAAAGTGAGGGCGAAAGTGGGCAACCCTGTCTTGTACCTCTCTGCAGACTGAAGCTTGGAGAAGTTTGATCATTTGTCCTGACACTTGCACTTGGGGAGTCAGTTATTTTCTTTTGAGGAGATAAGAGGCTTTAATAATAATATCTTGCAAGAGAGAACAACACAGTACAGAATACAGAGTTGCTCTGACCACTGAAGCAAAAACACACAGTTATATTGCCCACTCATCACGTCATCTGTTTTTGGGTATAGTTGATTGTTCTTCTAACTTTCCTCCCCAACCATTAGTTGAGGTTACCCAGACACACTCGTAAATACCAGCCTAACCCTGTCCCCCCTAAAGTGTAGCTATCTCATAATAACAAGCCCACCATTGTAAAGAGGAATTTAAGAAAACAGGGCAGGGTGGTACCTTGCAGCTCAGTGTTTTGCAGGTTATACACAGTAACACTCAATACAATGCATATAAGAATTATTTTCCATTACATTCCTCCCTTTTGATTATAATAATACCATTATATTAATCAACCCAAAAGAAACAAGGAAAATAATAACTTTATCTGTAAAACATCAGCCTGCATTTGCACACAACGTGAGTTTAAAATGCAGGCATCATAGTGATAAAGGGTCCAATGATAAACAATCAAAACATGAACAATTAAATATGATTATCTTCATCCCTCTCTAAGTCAGCGTCACTAGAGGAAAAATTTTGAAAGCAAAAAAGTTCTTTGAGTCATTTGAATCATTTGGTGAGATACATACAATGAGGCCTTTCACACAGGGAAAAATACAGCAGCCCTGTATTATTGCTTCCTGTGAAATCAAGATACAATGTGCACATGCTGGTTACAAATAAGAAAATACAAACAACAAACAGTTTCTTCCATGGTTCACAGCATGTGTATGATCATCTTCATCACAGGTCTCAGTAAGGATGTTTCAATCTTCGGTGTCAGAGGTTACTAGCACTTAACACACCGGTGGAGTACAGCTTTTACTGCTGACTCTTATCTTTGTCCTTCCGGGCGTGTTGGTTAGGCTGATGTATGTCAGGGTGGAAGTCATCTACTGGTTCTGGTAACTTCTTACAGTGACTGGCATGAATCCAGGTTGCTCTCTCTGCAACTTTAACAGCTGTATGAGTGACCAGTAGCACCTGGAACGGGCCTTGCCAACGTTTGGACTTCCAATGTTTCCTGCGAAGTTCCTTCACCACCTGTCATCTGGTTGGAGTGGTGTGTTTTCTGTGGCTGGAAGGGCTGCTTTTACTGTCTGTGAAACTTGAGATAGAACAGTGGAAAGGTTTCGACAGTAAGACAACATAGCATCATCACAAACAGTTGTGGAAGGGAGGGGTCTGGTTACAGGTCCCAATCCCAGGTTAGGAGGTCTGCCAAATAAAATTTCAAATGGGCTGAGATTCACTTGAGCTCTGATTCTCATTCTCATGTAGGTAAGCACAATAGGTAATGTTTTTGTCCATGGCAGACCTGTTTCTTCACAACATTTGGCTAACTTGGACTTTAATGTACCATTTTCTCTTTCCACAGCACCTCCACTCTGTGGATGATAAGCACAATGTGTGCGCAAGCTTATTCCCAGGAATTTACCAACCTCAGTCAATGCAGTGTTTACAAAATGTGTGCCATTATCACTGCTGATCTTCTCTGGAATGCCCCATCTAGGAATGATTTCTGTTTAGCAGTGCTTTAGTCACTGCATTACTGTTTGCATGTTTTGCAGGGAAAACTTCAACCCATTTACTAAACACGTCCACTATTACTAGTGCATATTTCTTTCCTTCAGCTGGTGTGAGTTCAACAAAATCCATCATCAAATGTTCAAAAGGTTTCTCTGGTGGAGGGTGTGCAACTTGCGATGTGTGTAATGCCTTTCCTACATTATGTGTGGCACAAACCATACATGACTGACAGTATTTTTGCGCATATGAACTGAACCCTTTTGTAAACCACTGAGCAGTGAGTGCATTCAGCATCCCCCCTTTTGACACATGGTTCAACCCATGTGTCAATTTTGAAAAATGAGGAAAAAAATGTTTAGGTAGACAGGGTTTACCATCAGGTCCCATCCAAACACCATCCATATAAGTTGCACCCACAGAGGACCAAATGCGTCCAGAGGACCAAATTTCATCTGCAGAGGCAAAAGTTTGCAAAGCATGGAGATCTGTGAGGGAGTCTTCTGCCTGCAAAGAGAGGGAAGCGAAAACAGGAAAAGATTTAGCTGCTTGCTTAGCTGCAGCATCAGCTCTGGCATTGCCACAAGCAACAGGATTGTCTGAGTTAGTGTGAGCCGCACACTTACAGACCGAGATTGCTGTAGGCAAAAGGATCGCATCAAGAAGATCAGAAACCTGCTTGGAGTTCAGAATAGTTTTACCATCTGATTTAAGGAAATGCCTGTGTTTCCACAGCGCACCAAAGTCATGAACAACACCAAAAGCATATCTGGAATCTGTGTAAATAGTGACAGACTTACCAGCTGCCAACTTACAAGCTTCAGTAAGTGCAATAAGCTCAGTAGTTTGAGCAGAGAAATGTTTAGGAAGAGAACCAGACAACAAAGTGTCATGTGAAGAACATACTGCAAACCAAACACAGTTAGTACCTGTGGCTGGATCACGCAAAGCTGATCCATCTACAAAGAGAATCATGTCAGAGTTTGGAAGAGGAGTCTCTAAAAGATCAGGTCGGGGTGTACAAACTTGTTCCAAAACAGCTTCACAGTCTTGAGGCTCCCCATCCTCAGGAGTCTGAAGCAAAGTAGCAGGATTCAGAACAGTACAACGTTTAACAGTGACATTTGGCATATCACAGAGGTGTATCTGAGCCAACGAGCAGTTGAAAGATGTGAAGTTTTCTGCTCGAGAAGAATAAAGGCAACAGCATGAGGAACCAAAACAGTCAAATTAGCGTAGCCCACAATATCTTGGGAGGCCAGGACAGCTTTCTCTGCAGCTGCAACAGCACGAAGACAACCAGGCAGGCCTGCAGCCACAGAGTCCAGTTTTGCTGAGAAATGAGCCACTGGCCTTTGCCTGCCCCATGTTCCTGCATAAGAACAGATGTCATACAACCATGCTTCTCATCAACTGCCTGTATGAAAGGTTTATGAGGATCTGGAATGCCAAGTGTTGGTGCTGTTTGAAGAGCCAGCTTAAGCTGACTAAAGGCTGGAGCTGCATGTCAGAACTGCAGCTGCCTTTACCATGGATAAGAGCACCTAAGAGAGCTTCGAGAAAAGAGTAGTTAGGAATAAAGTTCCTGCAGTAAGATGTTATACCTAAGAATGACATAAGCTGTTTTTTAGTAACCGGTTTAGGAATGATCTGAACTGCAGCAACACGTTTAGGAGAAAGTGAGCGCCCATCCTTAGAAATCACATGACCCAAAAAGGTGACTTCGTCCTGTACAAACTGTAACTTAGAAAGGCTGGCTTTATGGCCATAAGAAGGAAGATGTTTCAACAGATTCACTGTCTTTTTCACACTGTTGTTTAGATGGACCACATAAAAGGATGTCATCCACATACTGCAAAAGAGCAGAGCCTGTGGTTGATTGAAGTTAATCCAGACTAGCTTTGAGGGCAGCATTGTAAATAGTGGGACTTTCACAGTACCCCTGGCATAACCGGGTAAAAGTCCAAGATCTCCCTTCAAACTAAAAAGCAAACCAAAATGGGCTATCAGGGTGCACTGGCGACAAGTCAACCACTGAGAAAAACTGTGCATCTGATGTAATTTGAGACAAAATAGTGTGTGGGTTGGGCACAGTAGGAGCATGTGGCTGAACTGCAGCATTCACCGCTTGGAGGTCCTGTACAAAACGCCATTCATCTGGCTGGCCAGCATCTTTAATCTTTTTAACAGGAAACAATGGAGTAAGCACAGGTGAATTTTCAAAAGGAACAATAACGCCTGTTTTCTGAAAAGATTGAAAAACAGGTTTAATCCCTTTAATTGCTTCAGGCTTAAAAGGATATTGTTTTTTACATGGACAAATGTCTGATTTAGGGGTGACAATTACTGGTTCACAGCCTTTTATCAACCCCACATCATATTTGTTCTTAGCCCAAAGATCATTGGGCACTTCAGCCAACATGGGTATCGAAGACAAATCTGTTTCAGATAAAAAACATGCTTCAAAATGTGATTCTGTGGTAGGAATTAAGTCCACAGTTCTTTGACAATGCATTGTACTCAAAAATGTTTTTTTGTATGCTGACAATCGTTCAGAAAACATCAAATTTGGATCAGCAGGTGAAACGGTCCACTCCATTTCTTTCTGACATGTAGCAACAAACTCTCCCACACCTTGTCACTGCCAGTGTGTACATTTGGCCAAGGAAATGTGAGGGCGAGTACCACAAACATTAAAAAAATCGAAGTGCTCTGGAGTGAGCGACACAGCCAATAAAGTAGGCGCACATATTTTTTCACTTCTTCTCATAGTCATTGTCAGGCCCCGAAGAAATGTGTGATGTGCAGTGCAAATCAGTAGGTTGCATGAAATCAGAAAGGGGTGAAACTAACGCTTTTGCTTCTTCCACTAGTTGTTGTGAAAAAGGAGAGCTGGGAAGTTTCCACTCATAAGCATATGTAAGTGCCGATGAATCAAACTGCACTGCTGTGAAAACTTTGTCAGGCTGTAACATAACCTTAACACCCTCTGGTGTAGAAGTTAAAATAATACCTAATTTACACATGAGATCACAGCCCATCAGGTTAATGGGACACAACTCTGATAACAAAAATGAGTGTTTGAAGGAGAGCTCATCGGGAGTGACAACACGCAATGGGCATTGTCATTTTCTCCTTCACAACCTGGCCTGAGGCAGACATACAGTAAACGTGGTTTCCACTTAACTTTTGAGGACAATCAAACTCCCCTGACGTCACTACTGATGAACATAAGTTCCTATATTCTGAAAGAAATATCTTTGCTCTAGGACGGAAATAGCATGCAAAACTTTACTACGTGAATCACAGTCGGCAAGCGTTTCTTCACTACACAGAGCAGGAAAAATGTGTGAGTGTGTTTGTGCTATCACCTATCAGTGGAGGCTCCGCTGCCGCGTGACGTCCAGAACCTGCCTCCCACCCTCAGTCAGCCTTTTGCCCAATTTCATCACTTTTCAGCTGTGGACAGTCCTTCTTCCAGTGTCCAGTCTGGCCACAGTAAAAACAAATATTCGGATCATAGCTCTGGCGTGGCCCATTTCGACCTCCTCTCCCACACGTCCACGTCTTCAACTTCGGCCTCGTCCTCTTTTTACACCAACTGCGTAATACATGGTCATGGCTGCCAAATGCAGCTCCTTTTCACACTTGTCCCTTTTGGTTGTCTTACGCGTCTCAACTTGGTTATGAGCATGGCAAACATATCGGCGAACTTCAGCCAAACAAGGACCCTCACACCATCCCACGTAAATGTTCTTTACTTCAGTGGCGACATCTGGCATGAGGCCTTTAATTATTGCATTGCATGCAATACTCTCCCATGGTCCTGATTCATTACCCAAATCCCTTGGTCTCTGATGACCGCTGTGCTTGCTGACTTCCTCAAGGATGCGGTGTACAAAATCATCAGTCCCTTCACCGGGTTTCTGTTTGCAGGTGTAAATGTGGGACATATTGATTTTGGTTGGAAATTGAGTGGTGATGGCTTGACACAGTCTTTGGATGGCTGCTTCATATTGAGCGTTATCATTATGTCCTCGTTCACTGTTGGTAGGTCGCAAATCCAGTTGTAGCATACTGGCCTCTATTTTGCAGAGGTCGTCGGTTTGAACTTTTTTGCCAATGTGCAACGCAATTCAACCCCAGTCGGGCAGAATGTGCGCAGAAATCTCGCAACTCGTCAGCAAAATGGGGTCCAGAAATCTCTGGATCTGGTAAGCATTGTTATACTTCCATGATGTCAGTCTCAGTCCAGGGTCGATAAACCAGTAATGGTCCAGTGGGAACTGCAACTTTAACCATAGGCATGGTTTGAATCTGGTTTTGTTTTTTCTCACGTTTAGATCTCTGAAGTCCAGATTGTGGGTAAAGGATTTTTGTCACTTGCGTTAAAAGTTCTTGGGCAGGTACGCTGGAGAACCAAACGTCTTCCTTTTCCTCATCATCAGACCTATGTAACTGATGTTGTGAGAATGATGGAATTTCTTCCCGAGGGAGGATGGAAGAAGTCCCTTCTTCCCGAGAGCCAGAGGCTTGTGGCAGGGCTGGCTGTTGTTGTTGCAGGGCAGGAGTCCAGGTCTGGATCCGGCACAGCTAATACTAAATTATTATCATCATTCCGTCATGGCATTTGTTTAACATTTTCCTTTCTTTCTCTTAATACACTTTATTTTTTCCAAAATTCTATACCTTTCTTATTTCTTATTTAAACTTAATTTTCTTTTTTTTGCTTCATCTCTTTCTCATATTTGCAAAACTTTTCTTCTAATTTTCTTATTTCTAACATACTAAAAGAACCTTCAGGTGGAAAACCTCTGGACCATATGTCTTTTTCATTTCATCATGCTTAGGTCTCCCGGTAGGGTCAAAAGTCTGAGACCTACTGTTTCCCATTCTCAGACTTGGAATGGGGAAATATATTCCTTCACTCAAAGGACGTCTCCAATGAGGACCTTAATCTGTACTCACACTTCTTCGGAGTACTTCACACTTCTTCGGACTGCTTCAAAAGTTTCACTTACCCATGAAATCTCTGTCTCACTGATGACACAACCGGGAAACACTCTTTTATTCAAATAAAAACTAAAAAGCAGTCCTATCGTCTCAGACTATCATATTTCAAAAATGATCCCAGCGCTGGTATTCAAGAAAAGGACCTGCCAGTCCTCTCTCTCAGAAAAGGCCTTGGAGGTATGAGGCTGGAACAGCTACTTCAGTCCAGGCTGGCCATGCACTGCGATCCGGTCCAGAGACACCAGTCGAGGGATCCTGTTCGTGACGCCAAAATTGTGGTGGAAATTTAGTAACGCACAGAGTCAGTTATTTTCTTCTGAGGAGATAAGAGGCTTTAATAATAATATCTTGAAAGAGAGAACAACACAGTACAGAATACAGAGTTGCTCTGACCACTGAAGCAAAAACACACAGTTATATTGCCCGCTCATCACATCATCTGTCTTTGGTTGATAGTTGATTGTTCTTCTAACTTTCCTCCCCAACCATCAGTTTAGGTTACCCAAAAGGAGTGTATTGCTCCATCACAAGTATGCTTCTTTCACATACAGGGTAATATGAAGAATTTTATGCCTGAAACCTATTTAGACATGCAAAAATATGAAGGACAAAGCAGTTTTAACTTGGTTTGAGTGAAGGAATTCATTTTATATCAAATTCCGGAATTGTGCATTATGGCAGCAGAATTGTAGTCTGAATACCTTTATGCCAAACAGATTTGCTTTGCCAAGGGAAGTTTTATAAATGTTTATTGTTTATGTTTACAATATATAAACTAGCAGAATAATTAATTCATCCTCCTGGTCCCTCCCACCCCGGAGAGGGCAGCCAGAGACTGGCTGCAATAGGCATCCTGGGACCCAACACAGGGCAGGAGGGCCTGATGTCCACCAGGCTCGGGGCCTGCAGTCACCATATTCCGGGAGCTACTGTACCCCCAGAAGGAACCCATCCCGCCCCACCCCACTCAACCCAACTCCACCCCGGAGGACCTCTACAAAAACAAACAAACAACAACAAAAATCAAACAAACAAACAAACAAATCACCCGGTCACACCAGTCGCAGCAGCGAGACCCACCATCACCCAGGCCCCCCCCAACAGGGGAAAAGCACACCCCCACACAGACCCCCTCCCCCTCACCGCACGCCCCAACACCCTAAAAAAAATAACCACCTGCGGACACCTTGGAGTTCCCAGAGCAACAAGGCCGGCACCAGGATCTGCACCAACCCACGCATATTGTGGCATGTCCAGGGCAACCCAGACCCCCCAGGCACAGGCAGGGCCCCGCCCCGGGCGCAAGGCAGCGGCAAGCCACCAGGTCCAGGCCCAGCTCCACCACCCACGCCAGAGCGGCCCGGTCACCCGGTACAGAGCCAGCAGCCACCACCCCAAGGCCCCTAAGGGACCCCGCCCCACACCGCAAGACAGCCCCACCCGCAAGCCCCCAAAACTGCCCTCCAAGCCCGACACACAGTCCCCCCCAGCAATGACCAACCCGGTCCCCACGACCCGAGAGACCACCAGACGCCCGAAGCCACACAGCCCCCCCCAGCACACACCCAACCGCCCAGAGCGACGGGACAGCAACCCACCACCAACACTATGTGATCAAGCTAATCAGAGGGGACCAGAGAGAATTAAATTCAGCCAATTGATGTTTTGAGGAGGCAGACATTGTTTCCATGCTAATATAATCTAAAAGAAAATTTCTAAACTGGTTAATACACAGATTGTTCTTCGCTTTCCAGTTCATGAGAATAGTTTTCTTTGCTATACATAACACTGTGAGGATCATGTGTGCTAAGCTAAATTCCACGTTGATGTTGTCTAAGTCACCCAGTATGCACAGTGTGGGGCATGCAGGAATGCTACACTTTAGCCATGTTGATAGGTCCGCACAGACTTCAAGCCAGAACTTCTGGACAGGCGCACAAAACCACAAAGCGTGTGCATAATCATCAGGTGTGTTATCTGTGCAATGTGAGCAGATGTTTGAGTGTGTTAGACCCATCCTGAACATCCTTTGTCCTGTATAGTGTGTTCTATGAAGAATTTTGTATTGTATGAGCTGTAAATTAGGATTTTGAGTCATTCTGAAGGTGTTCAAACATATTTGTGGCCAGAAGCTATGACTAGAACTGATGGATAAATCTGCCTCCCATTTTGAGGACGGTAGAGACATTGTGTCATCTATCTTAGACAATAATTTATATATTTTTGATAGTAGTTTTGGGGTGCAGATGCTTAGAAATTCTGCTACCCTAATCGGGAGTTGTAAGTCTGGTTGGTGGAGGATATATTTCTTTGTTATTATAGACTTAAGTTGTTGATATTCTAGGAATTTATTGCTGCCTATCTCATGTTGTGATATGAGCTCATCAAATGAAATAAAATGTCCATTTTGGATTATATGTTCCAGATGTTTGATTCCTTTGATCTTCCACAGAGTAAAGTTTAGCATTTTTTTGTTTTGCAGGATGTCAGGATTGTTCCAGATGGGTGTAAGCTTACACGGGACAAGTGAAGACTTTGTTATTTTAAGAAATTCCCACCAGGCTGTCAGAGAGGTGCTGATGTTAATGCTTTTGAAATATTTGTGATTTTTTACGTTTTGACTAATAAGTGGCAGGTCAGAGATTTCCAGATTATCACACAATGCTTGTTCTATATTTATCCATGTTCATCTATTGGGCTAGGTTTAAACCATTTTGATATATACCGTAACCTATTGGCTAAGGAATAGTGCTGAAAATTAGGTAAATCTAATCCACCACTGTCCTTGGTCTTCTGTAGGGTTTTTAAACTAATACGTGGTGGTTTGTTTTTCCACGGAAATTTGGAGATGCATGAATCTAGTGACTTAAACCAAGTAGCAGGTTGGTTTTATGGGGATCATTGAGAACAAATAGTTAACTTTTGGTAGTATCATCATTTTAATGGTTGTAACTCTCCCCATAAGTGATATAGGTAAGGACTTCCAACGAGAGAGATTGTCCTCTACTGTCTTTAATAATTGCACATAAATTAGCTTTGTTAGCTCTGAGAGCCTGGAGGAAATGTTTATGCCTAAATATCTAATATTTCCTGACTGTAAAGTGATCGCAGGTATATTCTGGACCCTACAGTTAATGGGCAGAACTGTGGTCTTAGACCAATTGATAGAGTAGTCAGAAAGTGCTGAGAATTTATTTATGAGTGTGATCGTGTGAGTGAGAGACGTCTGTGAGTTCTGAAGGAAAAGTAATACATCATCAGCATAAAGACTTATTTTATGCTCAATATTTTGGGGTTGGATGTCTTTAATATTTCTATCTTGTCTGATAGCAGCTGCTAAAGGTTTGATGAAAATAGCAAAAAGTGAGGGAGAAAGTGAGCAACCCTGTCTTGTACTTCTCTGCAGACTGAAGCTTGGAGAAGTTTGATCATTTGTCCTGACACTTGCATTTGGGGAGTCAGTTATTTTCTTGTGAGGAGATAAGAGACTTTAATAATAATATCTTGCAAGAGAGAACAACACAGTACAGAATACAGAGTTGCTCTGACCACTGAAGCAAAAACACACAGTTATATTGCCCGCTCATCACGTCATCTGTTTTTGGGTATAATTGATTGTTCTTCTAACTTTCCTCCCCAACCATCAGTTGAGGTTACCCAGACACACTCGTAAATACCAGCCTAACCCTGTCCCCCCTAAAGTGCAGCTATCTCATTATAACAAGCCCACCATTGTAAAGAGGAATTTAAGAAAACAGGGCAGGGTGGTACCTTGCAGCTCGGTCATTTGCAGGTTATACACAGTAACACTCAATACAATGCATATAAGAATTATTTTCCATTACATTCCTCCCTTTTGATTATAATAATACCATTATATTAATCAACCCAAAAGAAACAAGGAAAATAATAACTTTATCTGTAAAACATCAGCCTGCATTTGCACACAACGTGAGTTTAAAATGCAGGCATCATAGTAATAAAGGGTCCAATGATAAACAATCAAAACATGAACAATTAAACATGATTATCTTCATCCCTCTCTAAGTCAGCGTCACTAGAGGAAAAATTTTGAAAGCAAGAAAGTTATTTGAGTCATTTGGTCTTTTTCACACTGTTGTTTAGATGGACTACATAAAATGATGTCATCCACATACTGCAAAAGAGCAGAGCCTGTGGTTGATTGAAGTTAATCCAGACTAGCTTTGAGGGCAGCATTGTAAATAGTGGGACTTTCACAGTACCCCTGGCATAACCGGGTAAAAGTCCAAGATCTCCCTTCAAACTAAAAAGCAAACCAAAATGGGCTATCAGGGTGCACTGGCGACAAGTCAACCACTGAGAAAAACTGTGCATCTGATGTAATTTGAGACAAAATAGTGTGTGGGTTGGGCACAGTAGGAGCATGTGGCTGAACTGCAGCATTCACCGCTTGGAGGTCCTGTACAAAACGCCATTCATCTGGCTGGCCAGCATCTTTAATCTTTTTAACAGGAAACAATGGAGTAAGCACAGGTGAATTTTCAAAAGGAACAATAACGCCTGTTTTCTGAAAAGATTGAAAAACAGGTTTAATCCCTTTAATTGCTTCAGGCTTAAAAGGGTATTGTTTTTTACATGGACAAAAGTCTGATTTAGGGGTGACAATTACTGGTTCACAGCCTTTTATCAACCCCACATCATATTTGCTCTTAGCCCAAAGATCATTGGGCACTTCAGCCAACATGGGTATCGAAGACAAATCTGTTTCAGATAAAAAACATGCTTCAAAATGTGATTCTGTGGTAGGAATTAAGTCCACAGTTCTTTGACAATGCATTGTACTCAAAAATGTTTTTTTTGTATGCTGACAATCGTTCAGAAAACTTCAAATTTGGATCAGCAGGTGAAACAGTCCACTCCATTTCTTTCTGACATGTAGCAACAAACTCTCCCACACCTTGTCACTGCCAGTGTGTACGTTTGGCCAAGGAAATGTGAGGGCGAGTACCACAAACATTAAAAAAATCGAAGTGCTCTGGAGTGAGCGACACAGCCAATAAAGTAGGCGCACATATTTTTTCATTTCTTCTCATAGTCATTGTCAGGCCCCAAAGAAATGTGTGATGTGCAGTGCAAATCAGTAGGTTGCATGAAATCAGAAAGGGGTGAAACTAACGCTTTTGCTTCTTCCACTAGTTGTTGTGAAAAAGGAGAGCTGGGAAGTTTCCACTCATAAGCATATGTAAGTGCCGATGAATCAAACTGCACTGCTGTGAAAACTTTGTCAGGCTGTAACATAACCTTAACACCCTCTGGTGTAGAAGTTAAAATAATGCCTAATTTACACATGAGATCACAGCCCATCAGGTTAATGGGACACAACTCTGATAACAAAAATGAGTGTTTGAAGGAGAGCTCATCGGGAGTGACAACACGCAATGGGCATTGTCATTTTCTCCTTCACAACCTGGCCTGATGCAGACATACAGTAAACGTGGTTTCCACTTAACTTTGGAGGACAATCAAACTCCCCTGACGTCACTACTGATGAACATAAGTTCCTATATTCTGAGAGAAATATCTTTGCTCTAGGACGGAAATAGCATGCAAAACTTTACTACGTGAATCACAGTCGACAAGCGTTGCTTCACTACACAGAGCAGGAAAAATGTGTGAGTGTGTTTGTGCTATCACCCATTAGTGGAGGCTCCGCTGCCGCGTGACGTCCAGAACCTGCCTCCCACCCTCAGTCAGCCTTTTGCCCAATTTCATCACTTTTTAGCTGTGGACAGTCCTTCTTCCAGTGTCCAGTCTGGCCACAGTAAAAACAATTATTCGGATCATAGCTCTGGCGTGGCTCCTCTCCCACACGTCCACGTCTTCGACTTCGGCCTCGTCCTCTGTTTACACCGACTGCGTAATACATGGTCATGGTTGCCAAATGCAGCTCCTTCTCACACTTGTCCCTTTTGGTTGTCTTACGCGTCTCAACTTGGTTCTGAGCATGGCGAGCATATCGGCGAACGTCAGCCAAACGAGGACCCTCACACCATCCCACGTAAATGTTCTTTACTTCAGTGGCGACATCTATATAATATTGTCTGGGTCCCGTTAAAACATGTATTTTTCCCATCTAATTCCTTGTTTGCTTTAAAACAAGTATTCCCCATTTTCTATCCCTTCAGTAGCCAACCAGTTTGTATGGAGTACACTGGAGCAACTTGACTGATCAGTAAAACACTGCTTTTGTTGTCACCGCAAGGCTTCCCCCGTCGGTTGTTTCACTGAGACACTACTGAGTAACTACAACTCAACACAGTTTATACACATAACATTCATATACATACTAACAAACAAACAAACAATAATTTATCGCAATTTTCTCATCTCTGTTTGAACGTACACCCAGGTAAATATTCCTGTAGTCTTCTCATACCGACTATGGACCCATTCATTGTTTAACTTCACTGTTTTGCAAATCCTAATTGAATATTACACATTGACATTGAACTTTACTGGATAAGCAGGTCTTCATTGCATTCAGCAGCCTATATGTGAGCATCTATGTGTAAGCTGTTCTTCTTTGCATTTATCAGCAGCAAGCAATTCTTCACTGCACATGCATATGTAAATAGTAAAACAATTCCAATGTGTTAGCGAAACCTTCTATATCACAGTGGTTTCTAAGATCTATTTTAAGTTCTTTGCCATCAGTGAGATGACATAGTTTACAAAGTGTGTCAAATTATCACTGAAGATCTTTTCAGGAATTTCAAATCTAGAAATGAGTTATTTTACGCGTGATTTTGCTACTGAGAGTGCATCTGCTTGTGCACATGGAAATATTTCAGACCATTTGGTAAAAACCTCTGTTGTCACTTAGCAGAATCGTTTCTCTTAACATTAATTTAGTTCAATGAAATCTACACAATAATGAAATAATGAAATACAAACAAATATGTTGAAAAAGATACACTGGCTTAGGGAATTATCTTCGTTTTGGTCTTAGATTGCCCTGTGGAATGTATTTTGCACATATTTGACCTGCTAGACAAAACTTTATTCATTTATTTATTCTAAAAAAAAAAATTCAATAATTAGTAAAACCATATGCTGTAAAAACCTTGTTCATTATTGCTTCCATCCCTCCTGTTGAGACATGACATGGTCCGTGGCTCAATACTGCAGCATATTTAAACAAATTCTTTGGCAGTATGGTTTTCCTTCCGGTCATTCATACGAGTCTATTGTAGATGGCAATTGAATAACATCTAATAATGCTAAAATATTTGTAGTTTATACATTTAGCTGTGGATGTCAACATACCTGTTTTTCCAATGCTGTGTTAACACATGTACAGTTGAGAAGGCATACTGACTGTCAGTGTAAACGTTAACAACCTTTTTGTTATTTAATTTACAAGCTTCAGTTAAAGCTACCAATTCGACTGCTTGAACAGAGTAATTTTTTGGTAGTGGTTGTTTTAAGAAAACTTCAGTTTCTGTTACTACTGTAAATCCTGTAGCATTTGTGCCATCAGGGTTTTTTGCGTGACCTGTTGAATAAATATAGTTATTTCTGCATTTTCATAACGTATATCAGTTAAGTCTGGCCTGGGTAAAACACTGATGGTTATTTCTGACATGCAATCATGAGGCTTTCCATCTGTGGGGTAGGTAGCAGTGTGAATGGATTAAGTGTAGCACATCTCTCGACAACAAGGTGTGGCTGTGAAAGAAGAACTGTTATGTAGGAGAGATGTCTGGTAAAGATATTTTATTAAGTAACCATATCACAGCCACTGCATGAGGTACCTTAAGTGTTAATGGGTGAAATAACACCATTATTGTTGATGCCTGCACTGCCAATGGCTTCTGGCCATTGATTCAAAAGTACGATCTCGTCCCTTTTTCCCCCTTTCAGTGGACACTGGCCCCTAATTACCGCAATTCAGCAGGGGGTCTTTCATTAGGAGTACTTGACTCCCCCGTGGACGGTTTCAGCTCCGACCCTGGACAGCGGAAAAAACGTTGAGATCTGGTTTGAGGACCCAATTGTTGAGAAAAGTCTCTCAATGAGACTCAGAGTTGCTGGAGTCAGTTAATGCAAAGGTTTAATCTTGCAGCAAGTTCAAGAATGTGTGTGTGTATGGGTGTATGTGTGCGAACGTGTGTGAGTTTGTGAGAGTTTAAAGAACCTGTTATCCACAGGCAGGTCTTAACTAGTATGGCACGGGTCCAGCCTGTCTCATCTTTTTTGGAAGGTCCAGCGCTCGGCCGTAACCCTTCTGTCTGTTTGGACTCTCACATACATTCGGTTAATCATAGAAAAACGAGAACAAAACTTTTTAGCCCCTTAAATTCATAAAACAGACATGGTGCAGTTATTTCCATTCTAGAAAATAAGAGTAATCACCACCATTTCTATAAATTCTGGATATTCTAACAATCTGAATCTTTTTTAAATGTTCGATGAAACCCTTTGCTGTTCTGTCTCCCGTGACACCAAAACGGCTTTCTTTTCTCTCTTTTCTCTACACTCTGCACTGTGAGCACACACACCAAATCAGAAAGGCTTTTTTCTCTCTTTTCTACATTATGGACTGTGGGGACACAAAACCGCTCTCTCTTTTTTTTTTTTTGATTGTGTGCCAGGGCGTTGACTCACGTATTAGATTATGCTTAAGATACGAATGGGTTTATCAGTCACATCAGAATCCATACATACTGATCCTCCCGTAATAAAATGGTCGGATCTTATCAAACACACTTTGTTTCTTGTGACAAGTCAGCGAAACAGCGTATACACGTCAAGACACTGAATCAAGTTTGCCACAAGAACTCATAAGTTTGGCAGTATTGCTCTGCCGTCAGCAATCATACACCCATTTTATTTTCATGAGACATGTGCAGGCACCTGTTCATCTACTGTTCTATCACTATGAATTAGTTTATCTATTATCAATAAGGATACTTCTACAACTACTATCAAAGATGTCCGGACTTCTTATGTTGTCAGTTGCTATATATGAATAAGTGGGTTGCTACTGAAAAGCATTAAGCATGTCACACAGCCCAAACATATAACATTTCAGGACACACCACACAGTTAACAACCACAGTGAAGCGTGTCAAAGCCCAAACATGTAACATTCAACAGGACACTTACACAACACATTCAAATCAAACAGTCAGACAACATACAAGAACATATACCCCAGCCGGCATTGCTCCCTGCCTATTTTCCTACAACTCACTATGTGTGCGCACACCTTTATTCACAAACTCTTCAACTTATACTCTTTTACCGAAGCTGCTACAGCTCGATTGGCCAAATACCCTTAGATCCTATTTCGGTGAATTTGACATCTGCCTTGCATTTAACAGATTAGCGGTTTAGCAGTTTTAATTTAGTTTGAGTGAAGGAATTCATTTTATAGCAAAATCCAAAATCATGAAGAAGAAAGAAGAAAGTAAGCTTATTCTCGGATTCCTGAAACTTTAGATTTGCTCTTTCTTTTACTGCAAAGTACAACGTTGTTTTTTTGTTTAAATATTTCTAGACATAGTAAATATGAAGGACAAATCAGTTTTAACATAGTTTGATTGAAGTAATGCATTTTATAAGCAAAATCCCAAATCATGCAGAACTCACGAAATACTTTTTCTCGCTTTTCACTGCTTTTTACAAACTTTGGTCGGACGTTCACACCTTCTTGCATCCGAACACCTCCGCTTCCGCTTTTGATGATGTATATTCGGGCATTCGAACCTTTTTTTACCCGCTTTTTACAAACCATTGTCGGACTTTCACACCTTCTTGAAGCCGAACACCACCTCTCCCGCTTTTGATGATGTATGGTCCAGTATTCTTACCTTTTCTAACACATTTTTCAGCAATTATGGTCGGACATTCACACCTACTCACAGACGAACAGCTCTGCTCCCGCTTTTGATTATGTTCGGTTGGATATTCAAACCTTTTCTTAACTGCTTTTTACAAACTTTGGTCGGACGTTCACACCTTCTTGCAGCCGAACACCTCCGCTTCCGCTTTTGATGGTATATATTCGGGTATTCGAACCTTCTCTTACCCGCTTTTTACAAACCATGGTTGGACTTTCATACCTTCTTGTAGCTGAACAACTCCACTCCTGCTTTTGATGATTTATGGTTGGACATTCGCATCTTTTCCTACCCATTTTTCAGTAATTATGGGTGGATATTGACACCTTCTTGCAGCTGAACACCTCCTCTCCCGCTAATGATCATGTAAGGTTTGATATTCGAAAATTTTCTTTCATGTTTTAAAGCAATTATTAATGGACATTCACACCTACTTGCAGCCGAACACCACCTCTCCCGCTTTTGATGATGTATGGACCGGCATTTTTACCTTTTCTAACACATTTTTCAGCAATTATGGTTGGAGAATCACACCTACTCACAGCCGAACAACTCCGCTACCGCATTTGATGGTGTATAGTCGGGATTTCTCACCCTTTCTCATCAGCTTTTTGCAAATTATTCTCTGACATTCACACCTACTTGCAGTCGAACAGCTCTGCTCCCGCTTTTGATTATGTTTGGTTAGATATTCGAACCTTTTCTTAACTGCTTTTTCACAAACTTTGGTCGGACGTTCACACCTTCTTGCAGCCGAACACCTACGCTTCCGGTTTTGATAGTGTATATTCAGGCATACGAACCTTTTCTTACCCGCTTTTTACAAACCATGGTCGGACTTTCACACCTTCTCTTAGCTGAACAACTCCGCTCCCTCTTTTGATTGGGTACAGTCGGGTATTTTAACCTTTTCTTTCCCGCTTTTTACCAACTATGATCGGAAATGCACACCGTCTTACAGCGGAACACCTCCGCTACCTCTTTTGATGGTGTATGTTCGGGCATTCGAACCTTTTCTTACCCACTTTTTAAAACCAGGGTCGGACTTTCACACCTTTTAGTAGCCGAACAACTCCGCTCCCGCTATTGATTGTGTACAGTCGGGTATTTTAACCTTTTCTTACCCGCTTTTTACCAACTATGGTCGGACATTCACACCTTCTTACAGCGGAACACCTCCGCTCCCTCTTTTGATGGTGTATGTTTGGGCATTCGAACGTTTTCTTACCCGCTTTTTACAAACTATGGTTGGACATTCAAACCTTCTTGTAGCCGAACACATCCACTCGTGCATTTGATGATGTATGGTTGGTAATTCGCACCTCTTCTTACCCATTTTTCAGTAATTATGGGTGGACATTCACACCTTCTTGCAGCTGAACACCTCCTCTCCCGCTTATTATCATGTGCGGTTTGATATTTGAAAATTCTCTTTCATGTTTTCTAGCAATTACTGATGGACATTCAGACCTTCTTGCAGCTGAACACCTCCGCTCCAGCTTTTGATGGTGTATAGTCGGGCTTTCGAGCCTTTTCTTCCCCGGTTTTTACAAATTATGGTTGGACATTCAGACCTTCTTTCAGCCGAAAACCTCCGCTCCCTCTTTTGATCATACATTGTCGGGCATTCGCACCTTTTCTTACCCGCTTTTTACAAACTTTAGTCGGACATTAACACCTTCTTGCAGCTTAACCACCTCCGCTCCCTGTTTTGATCATGTATGGTCTGGCAATACTACCTTTTCTTACCCATTTGTGAGTAATTATGGCTGGACATTCACACCTACTTGCAGCCGAACACCACCTCTCCCGCTTTTGATGATGTATGGACCGGCATTCTTACCTTTTCTAACACATTTTTCAGCAATTATGGTTGGAGATTCACACCTACTCACAGCCGAACACCTCCTCTCCCGCATTTGATGGTGTATATTCGGGCATACGAACCTGTTCTTACCCGCTTTTTACAAACCATGGTCGGACTTTCACACCTTCTTGTAGCTGAACAACTCCGCTCCCGCTTTTGATTGTGTACAGTCGGGCATACAAAGCTGTTCTTACCCGCTTTTTACAAACTATGGTCGGACATTCAAACCTTCTTGTAGCCGAACACATCCACTCCTGCTTTTGATGATGTATGGTTGGGCATTCGCACCTTTTCTTACCCATTTTTCAGTAATTATGGGTGGATATTCACACCTTCTTGCAGCGGAACACCTCCTCTCCCGCTTATGATTATGTGCGGTTTGATATTCGAAAATTTTCTTTCATGTTTTATAGCAATTATTGATGGACATTCATACCTTCTTGAAGCCGAACACATCCACTCCTGCTTTTGATGATGTATGGTTGGGCATTCGAACCTACTTGTTGCCCGTTTTTCATTAATTATGGGTGGACATTCACACCTTGTCGCAGCCAAACACCTCCGCTCCCTGTTTTGACCATGTATGATTTGGCATTCGCACCTTTTCTTACCCATTTTTCAGTAATTTTTGGTCGGACATTCAGACCTTCTTGCACCTGAACACCACTGCTCCCGCTTTTGATGGTGTATAGTCGGGCTTTCGAGCCTTTTCTTCCCCGATTTTTACAAATTGTGGTTGGACATTCAGACCTTGCAGCCGAAAACCTCCGCTCCCTCTTTTGATCATACATTGTCGGGCATTCGCCCCTTGTCTTACACGGTTTTTACAAACTTTAGTCAGACATTCACACCTTGCAGCTGAACCACCTCCATTCCCTGTTTTGATCATGTGTGGTCTGGAAATACTACCTTTTCTTCCCCCGTTTGTGAGTAATTATGGCTGGACATTCACACCTACTTGCAGCCGAAAAACCACCTCTCCCGCTTTTGACGATGTATTGTCCGGCATTCTAGTCTTTTCTATCACATTTTTCAGCAATTATGATCTGACATTCACACCTACTTGCAGTCGAACAGCTCTGCTCCCGCTTTTGATTATGTTCGGTTGGATATTCAAACCTTTTCTTAACTGCTTTTTACAAACTTTGGTCGGACGTTCACACCTTCTTGCAGCCGAACACCTCCTCTCCCGCTTATGATTATGTGCGGTTTGATATTCGAAAATTTTCTTTCATGTTTTATAGCAATTATTGATGGACATTCATACCTTCTTGAAGCCGAACACATCCACTCCTGCTTTTGATGATGTATGGTTGGGCATTCGAACCTACTTGTTGCCCGTTTTTCATTAATTATGGGTGGACATTCACACCTTGTCGCAGCCAAACACCTCCGCTCCCTGTTTTGATCATGTATGTTTTGACATTCGCACCTTTTCTCACACAAAACCGCTCTCTCTTTTTTTTTTTGATTGTGTGCCAGGGCGTTGTCTCACGTATTAGATTATGCTTAAGATACGAATGGATTTATCAGTCACATCAGAATCCATACATACTGATCCTCCCGTAATAAAATGGTCGGATCTTATCAAACACACTTTGTTTCTTGTGACAATCAAGTCAGCGAAACAGCGTATACACGTCAAGACACTGAATCAAGTTTGCCACAAGAACTCATAAGTTTGGCAGTATTGCTCTGCCGTCAGCAATCATACACCCATTTTATTTTCGTGAGACGTGCAGGCACCTGTTCATCTACTGTTCTATCACTATGAATTAGTTTATCTATTATCAATAAGGATACTTCTACAACTACTATCAAAGTATGTCCAGACTTCTTATGTTGTCAGTTGCTATATATGAATAAGTGGGTAGCTACTGACAAGCATTAAGCATGTCACACAGCCCAAACATATAACATTTCAGGACACACCACACAGTTAACAACCACAGTGAAGTGTCAAAGCCCAAACATTCAACAGGACACTTACACAACACATTCAAATCAAACAGTCAGACAACATACAAGAACATATACCCCAGCCGGCATTGCTCCCTGCCTATTTTCCTACAGCTCACTATGTGTGCGCACACCTTTATTCACAAACTCTTCAACTTATACTCTTTTACCGAAGCTGCTACAGCTCGATTGGCCGAATACCCTTAGATCCTATTTCGGTGAATTTGACATCTGCCTTACATGTAACAGATTAGCGGTTTAGCAGTTTTAATTTAGTTTGAGTGAAGGAATTCATTTTATAGCAAAATCCGAAATCGTGAAGCACTCATGAAAGTAAGCTTATTCTCGGATTCCTGAAACTTTAGATTTGCTCTTTCTTTTACTGCAAAGTACAACGTTGTTTTTTTTGTTTAAATCTTTCTAGACATGGTAAATATGAACGACAAATCAGTTTTAACATAGTTTGAGTGAAGGAATTCATTTTATAGATAAAATCCCAAGAGTCTGCAGAGAAAAGAGAGTGAATGCGAAGTAGACTTTAACACGGCTATGGGAGCGAGCCGAGTGTCGGCTAACCGGGAGAATTGCTTGAAAGAAACGCGACACCGAATGAGTGGTCAGAACAAAGCCTCAATACGGGATTCTCGTGGTGTTTTTGTTGCTGCCTTGTCTTTTGCATAGAGTAAAAGACAAGGCAGCCATCGAATAGGGCCCGATTGTTCCTACTTGGTCAGCCGAGGAGCAAGGGGGGGGGGGGCAAGCGTCTCAACCAATCAAAGCTCACCATGGGGAAGGTGGCTATACCAACTAGCCTGATGCCCTGCTCCCGCAGTGACGGATAATCGTACTCTGGTTTCTCTTCATAACATACAAGTCTTTCGCCTTTTACTAAAGACTTCCGTGGAGAGCAGCACTAATGAGTTGTTTCTATTATTGGCAGGCTTTACCTTTGCGGGTGAAGCCCTTTCTGTAGAAATCTTGCTACTTTGCAGAGTGACTTCTCTGAGTAGAGTCGCCTTACTTGTTGCGACTGTGCCGATGTTCGAAGCTGGAGTGCAAAGTTGTTGCTTGAATGGTACTTGCTGGAGCATGCGGGAGTGCAAAGTTATACCATTTAAAAGGGCTGAAGAGTGCTCAGTGCAGCGGGTGGGCGGAGGTGCAACGTGACACTCTGGCCACCTATGGCCATAAAAAGAACACTGCTACAAGTGCGCATTGTGCCAGCAAGGGCCCTCGGACCTGAAACAGTGGACAGTTATCGCTTCTCGGCCTTTTGGCTAAGATCAAGTGTAGTATCTGTTCTTATCAGTTTAATATGTCCTCTATACGAGGACAACATATTAAATGGATTTTTAAGAATAGGAGTTGAAAAAGAAGCTTGCTCCGTTCACTCCAAGCCTCGACCCGGTACTGCAGTGCCGCTGGGAACGGTGCGCTCTCCTCTGCTCTTGTGAAAAAGCAAACAGCGGTGCAGGATGGAAGTTTCAGGGAGCCCAAGATGAAACTTTCTTTTAATCTGCTGAGAAAAGAGAGTGAATGTGAAGTGGACTTTAACACGGCTCTGGGAGCGAGCCGAGTGCGGGCTAACCGGAAGAATTGCTTGAAAGAAACGCAACACCGAATGAGTGGTCAGAACAAAGCCTCAATACGGTGTTCCCGTGGTGTTTGTGGCTGCCTTGTCTTTTGCACAGAGTAAAAGACAAGGCAGCCATCGAATAGATTGTTTCTACTTGGTCAGCCGAGGAGCAGGGGGGGGGGGGGGGGGGGCAAGCCTCTCAACCAAGCAAAGCTCACCAAGTAGGAACAATCGGGCCCTTTTCGATGGCTGCAACACCTGAAAGAGATATTGATGCGAGACCAAATGAAATGCTTTTTCAAAGTCTAAATTTAAGATGACAAGCCGGGTGTTTCTGTCTCTAGCGTAATCAATGATGTCTCGAATCAGTACGAGGCTGTCGGTGAGTTGTCTCCCTGAGATGGCACAAGCTTGGTCTGGGTGAATTACCTCCTCTAAAACAGAGGACATCCGTGTCGCTAAAACCTTGCTAAAAAGTTTACAGTCAAAGTTTAAAAGTGTGATGGGCCTCCAATTCTTTAGGTCAGTCTTATAATTTTTTTTATAAAGTAGAGTCACTATTCCCACTCTAAAACTGTCAGGCAGTCGGTCGAGTTTTTCAAAATCTTTAAAAACATCTAAAATGTCTGATGATAAAAGGTCCCAATAGGTCAGATAGAATTCTGCAGGAAGCCCGTCTAAACCCGGAGCTCGACTTCTCTTAAAACCTGTTAGGCATTTTTTTAACTCTAAAGCAGTAAAATTCTGTGTCAAGTGTGCATTCTCTTTTACGGTTTTGTCAACGAATTTTAAGATTTCTGCCGATGTTTCCAAGTGCACTGGTTTCTCTTTGTACATGTTACTATAAAAGGTATGTACAGTTTCAATCATCTCTTGTGTGGATTTTGTTAAAAACCCATCTTCTCTTTTTAGATTTTGAATACACTTCTTTTTATTTATAACTTTCTTTCTTTTTCACCTTCCTCAATTTCCTGCTCCCTGCTTCTTACAAAAATTCCTTTACTCTTTATTTCTGCTAAAACTGACATTTCCTTTTTGACATCTTTGATTTCTTCTTTAAAGTCTATGCCACACTGATTTAGTTTAAAGTAGCGCTGTAAGCGTTTATGTAGTCCCATCATACATCTATTCTCTTTCCTTTTTTTACGTTTACCTTGCTGTTTAAAAAAAGTCTGGGTTGTTTCCTTCACCATTTCCCACCATTGTGCATGTGTTTCGTAGAGGTCTTGAAGGGTCTGCCACTCTTTATAACATTCCCTGTACTGACTGACTATGATTTCATCCTCCAACAGGGAACAGTTGAGTTTCCACAGACCACTTCCTACCGTCACACCAGAAGGGGGTGAAAGGGTGCAGGAGAGCATAAGGTGGTCTGAAAAGAAAACAGGGGTTAATCTAACATCAGTGGGTGGGCAATCTCTAGTAAAGAAATAATCAATGCGAGAGGCTCTGGTGCCATCATGACTAAACCAGGTGAAGCCCTCCTCTCTGGGATGCATGGTTTTAAAACAGTCAGTAAGCTTAAAATCCCTGCATATGCCCTGAAGTAAAATCAAAGTCTTATCCACTTTAAAATCTACCCCTGCTCTTTTTCTATCTTTCCTGCTCAAGATACAGTTAAAATCCCCTCCTACAATTAAAGGTACTTGCCCTAGCATGTAAAGCTGTATATCTTCTAAAAGGTCATACCTTTCATTTTTTCCATTGAAACCATAAATATTTAAGAGGTTAAAGTCTTGCCCCATAAAATTCAAGTGTGCTAAAAGTGCCCGTCCGTCTCTCACCACTGTGCTACCTTTCACCAGAACATGCGGATTTTTAATTAGAATGGCCACACCATCATTTTTATTTTGATTTGAGCCACTCCATATCGATAAATGGGGCCACATTTCCTCCCATTGTCTATGTTTTTTTAAAAAAGGTAGTCCACATTCTTGTATTAAAAACACATCTGATTTTATGGAGTCTAAGAAGGATAAAATACTCTGGGCTCTTGTCTTTGATTTCACACTTCTCACATTTAGTGTTGAGAAGGTGAGAACCATTAAAAGCATAAAGGAAAGTAGGTATGTCATTTTCGTTTTTCTAAGTTATCAAAACAAATTACACACAGGTTATTTCTTGGGAAACTAGCTCTTCCTTCATTTCTTTAGGTGAAAAGTGAGTAGGGTGATCTATATTTCCTTTTCGGACTCTCGGTGTTGGCCTCTGACGCAATGTTGCATTTAACTTTGAGTCCCTGGGGGTTGATTGCAGAGCTGAAGTTAAAAAGGAGACCTCATTTGGTGAGTCGGAGGGGAAGACTCTAGGTTCTTCCTCTGAAGAACTGTCTGAAAGGGACCTAACCCTTCCCCTCTTCTCTGATACCACTGGGGAATCAGAGGCTGTGGAGCGGAAGTATTCAGCTGCAAGTAGGTGTGAATGTTCGACCATAATTTGTAAAAAGCGGGTAAGAAAAGGTTCGAATGCCCGACTATATATTAACAAAAGCGGGAGGAGAGGTCTTCGGATGAGAGTGGGTGAGAATTTCCAACCATAATCTATAAAATACGGTGAAAAAAAATATGTGAATGCCTCATAGAACACTAAAAGCGGAAGTGTTCGGCTGCAAGAAGGTGTGAATGTCCGACTATATTTGGTGAAAAGCAGGTGAAGCAAGGTCTGAATGCCCAACCTTACATCATCAAAAGCGAGATCAGAGGTGTTTGGCTGCAAGAAGGCCATAGTTTGCCAAAAGCGGGTAAGGTGCGAATGACCGACTAAATATCAACAAAAGTGGGGGCGGAGGTCTTCGGATGCAAGTGGGTGTGAATATCCCACCATACAAGTATGGTGGAGAGGAAGCTGTGAATGGCCGACCATAGTAAAAGGCGGGTGAGAGAAGGTGCGAATGTCAAACCATACATAATCAAAACAGGGAGCGGAGGTGTTCTGCTGTAAGAAGGTGTGAATGTCCAACCATAGTTGGTAAAAAGCGGGTAAGAAAAGGTTAAAATACCCGACTGTACACAATCAATAGCGGGAGCGGAGTTGTTCGGCTACTAAAAGGTGTGAAAGTCCGACCATGGTTTGTAAAAAAGCGGGCAAGAAAAGGTGCGAATGCCCGACAATGTATGATCAAAAGAGGGAGTGGAGGTTTTCGGCTGCAAGAAGGTCTGAATGTCCAACCATAATTTGTAAAAACCGGGGAAGAAAATGCTCGAAAGCCCGACTATACACCATCAAAGGTGGGAGCGGAGGTATTCAGCTGCAAGACGGTCTGAATGTCCATCAATAATTGCTAGAAAACATGAAAGAAAATTTTCGAATATCAAACTGCACATGATCATAAGCGGGAGAGGAGGTGTTCAGCTGCAAGAAGGTGTGAATGTCTACCCATAATTACTGAAAAATGGGTAAGAAAAGGTGCGAATGCCTAACCATACATCATCAAAAGAGGGAGCGGAGGTGTTCCGCTGTAAGACGGTGTGAATGTCCGACCATAGATGGTAAAAAGTGGGTAAGAAAAGGTTAAATTACCCGACTGTACACAATCAAAAGAGGGAGCGGAGTTGTTCAGCTAAGAGAAGGTGTGAAAGTCCGACCTTGGTTTGTAAAAAGCGGGTAAGAAAAGGTTCGTATGCCCGAATATACACCATCAAAAGCGGAAGCGGAGGTGTTCGGCTGCAAGATATTGTGAACGTCCGACCAAAGTTTGTAAAAAGCAGTTAAGAAAAGGTTCGAATATCTAACCAAACATAATCAAAAGCGGGAGCAGAGCTGTTCGACTGGAAGTAGGTGTGAATGTCAGATCATAAATTGCAAAAAGCTGATGAGAAAGGGTGAGAATGCCCGACTATACACCATCAAATGCGGTAGCGGAGTTGTTCGGCTGTGAGTAGGTGTGAATCTCCAACCATAATTGCTGAAAAATGTGTTAGAAAAGGTAAAAATGCCAGTCCATACATCATCAAAATCGGGAGAGGTGGTGTTCAGCTGCAAGAAGGTCTAAATGTCCATCAATAATTGCTAGAAAACATGAAAGAAAATTTTCGAAAATCAAACCACACATGATCATAAGTGGGAGAGGAGGTGTTCAGCTGCAAGAAGGTGTGAATGTCCACCCATAATACCTGAAAAATGGGTAAAAAAAAGGTGCGAATGCCCAACCCTACATCATCAAAAGCAGGAGTGCATGTGTTCGGCTACAAGAAGGTGTGAACGTCCAACCAAAGTTTGTAAAAAGCAGTTAAGAAAAGGTTCGAATATCCAACCATACATAATCAAAAGTGGGAGCAGAGCTGTTCGACTGCAAGTAGGTGTGAATGTCAGATCATAATTTGCAAAAAGCTGATGAGAAAGGGTGAGAATGCCCGACTATACACCATCAAATGCGGTAGCGGAGTTGTTCGGCTGTGAGTAGGTGTGAATCTCCAACCATAATTGCTGAAAAATGTGTTAGAAAAGGTAAAAATGCCGGTCCATACATAATCAAAATCGGGAGAGGTGGTGTTCAGCTGCAAGAAGGTCTAAATGTCCATCAATAATTGCTAGAAAACATGAAAGAAAATTTTCGAAAATCAACCCACACATGATCATAAGTGGGAGAGGAGGTGTTCAGCTGCAAGAAGGTGTGAATGTCCACCCATAATACCTGAAAAATGGGTAAAAAAAAGGTGCGAATGCCCAACCATACATCATCAAAAGCAGGAGTGCATGTGTTCAGCTACAAGAAGGTGTGAACGTCCAACCAAAGTTTGTAAAAAGCAGTTAAGAAAAGGTTCGAATATCCAACCATACATAATCAAAAGCGGGAGCAGAGCTGTTCGACTGTAAGTAGGTGTGAATGTCAGATCATAATTTGCAAAAAGCTGATGAGAAAGGGTGAGAATGCCCGACTATACACCATCAAATGCGGGAGCGGAGTTGTTCGGCTGTGAGTAGGTGTGAATCTCCGACCATAATTGCTGAAAAATGTGTTAGAAAAGGTAAGAATGCCGGTCCATACATCATCAAAATCGAGAGAGGTTGTGTTCGGCTGCAAGTAGGTGTGAATGTCCAGCCATAATTACTCACAAATGGGTAAGAAAAGGTAGTATTGCCAGACCATATATGATCAAAACATGGAGCGGAGGTGGTTCAGCTGCAAGAAGGTTTGAATGTCCGACTAAAGTTCAAATATATTAACAAAAGCGGGAGGAGAGGTCTTCGGATGATAGTGGTTGAAAATTTCCAACCATAATGTATAAAATGCGGTGAAAATAAGGTGTGATAGAACACTAAAAGGTGGAGCGGAAGTGGTTCAGCTGCAAGAAGGTGTGAATGTCCGACTATATTTGGTGAAAAGCAGGTGAAGCAAGGTCTGAATGCCCAACCTTACATCATCAAAAGCGAGATCAGAGGTGTTTGGCTGCAAGAAGGCCATAGTTTGCCAAAAGCGGGTAAGGTGCGAATGTCCGACTAAATATCAACAAAATTTGGGGCGGAGGTCTTCGGATGCAAGTGGGTGTGAATGTCCGACTATATTTGGTGAAAAGCAGGTGAAGCAAGGTCTGAATGCCCAACCTTACATCATCAAAAGCGAGATCAGAGGTGTTTGGCTGCAAGAAGGCCATAGTTTGCCAAAAGCGGGTAAGGTGCGAATGACCGACTAAATATCAACAAAAGTGGGGGCGGAGGTCTTCGGATGCAAGTGGGTGTGAATATCCCACCATACAAGTATGGTGGAGAGGAAGCTGTGAATGGCCGACCATAGTAAAAGGCGGGTGAGAGAAGGTGCGAATGTCAAACCATACATAATCAAAACAGGGAGCGGAGGTGTTCTGCTGTAAGAAGGTGTGAATGTCCAACCATAGTTGGTAAAAAGCGGGTAAGAAAAGGTTAAAATACCCGACTGTACACAATCAATAGCGGGAGCGGAGTTGTTCGGCTACTAAAAGGTGTGAAAGTCCGACCATGGTTTGTAAAAAGCGGGTAAGAAAAGGTGCGAATGCCCTACAATGTATGATCAAAAGAGGGAGTGGAGGTTTTCGGCTGCAAGAAGGTCTGAATGTCCAACCATAATTCGTAAAAACCGGGGAAGAATAGGCTCGAAAGCCCGACTATACACCATCAAAAGTGGGAGCGGAGGTGTTCAGCTGCAAGACGGTCTGAATGTCCATCAATAATTGCTAGAAAACATGAAAGAAAATTTTCGAATATCAAACTGCACATGATCATAAGCGGGAGAGGAGGTGTTCAGCTGCAAGAAGGTGTGAATGTCTACCCATAATTACTGAAAAATGGGTAAGAAAAGGTGCGAATGCCTAACCATACATCATCAAAAGAGGGAGCGGAGGTGTTCCGCTGTAAGACGGTGTGAATGTCTGACCATAGATGGTAAAAAGCAGGTAAGAAAAGGTTAAATTACCCGACTGTACACAATCAAAAGAGGGAGCGGAGTTGTTCAGCTAAGAGAAGGTGTGAAAGTCCGACCTTGGTTTGTAAAAAGCGGGTAAGAAAAGGTTCGTATGCCCGAATAAACACCATCAAAAGCGGAAGCGGAGGTGTTCGGCTGCAAGATATTGTGAACGTCCAACCAAAGTTTGTAAAAAGCAGTTAAGAAAAGGTTCGAATATCCAACCATACATAATCAAAAGCGGGAGCAGAGCTGTTCGACTGCAAGTAGGTGTGAATGTCAGATCATAATTTGCAAAAAGCTGATGAGAAAGGGTGAGAATGCCCGACTATACACCATCAAATGCGGTAGCGGAGTTGTTCGGCTGTGAGTAGGTGTGAATCTCCAACCATAATTGCTGAAAAATGTGTTAGAAAAGGTAAAAATGCCGGTCCATACATCATCAAAATCGGGAGAGGTGGTGTTCAGCTGCAAGAAGGTCTAAATGTCAATCAATAATTGCTAGAAAACATGAAAGAAAATTTTCGAAAATCAAACCACACATGATCATAAGTGGGAGAGGAGGTGTTCAGCTGCAAGAAGGTGTTAATGTCCACCCATAATACCTGAAAAATGGGTAAAAAAAAAGGTGCGAATGCCCAACCATACATCATCAAAAGCAGGAGTGGAAGTGTTCGGCTACAAGAAGGTGTGAACGTCCAACCAAAGTTTGTAAAAAGCAGTTAAGAAAAGGTTCGAATATCCAACCATACATAATCAAAAGCGGGAGCAGAGCTGTTCGACTGCAAGTAGGTGTGAATGTCAGATCATAATTTGCAAAAAGCTGATGAGAAAGGGTGAGAATGCCCGACTATACACCATCAAATGCGGGAGCGGAGTTGTTCGGCTGTGAGTAGGTGTGAATCTCCAACCATAATTGCTGAAAAATGTGTTAGAAAAGGTAAGAATGCCGGTCCATACATCATCAAAAGCGAGAGAGGTTGTGTTCGGCTGCAAGTAGGTGTGAATGTCCAGCCATAATTACTCACAAACGGGTAAGAAAAGGTAGTATTGCCAGACCATATATGATCAAAACAGGGAGCGGAGGTGGTTCAGCTGCAAGAAGGTTTGAATGTCCGACTAAAGTTCAAATATATTAACAAAAGCGGGAGGAGAGGTCTTCGGATGATAGTGGTTGAAAATTTCCAACCATAATGTATAAAATGCGGTGAAAAAAAGGTGTGATAGAACACAAAAAGGTGGAGCGGAAGTGTTCGGCTGCAAGAAGGTGTGAATGTCCGACTATATTTGGTGAAAAGCAGGTGAAGCAAGGTCTGAATGCCCAACCTTACATCATCAAAAGCGAGATCAGAGGTGTTTGGCTGCAAGAAGGCCATAGTTTGCCAAAAGCGGGTAAGGTGCGAATGACCGACTAAATATCAACAAAAGTGGGGGCGGAGGTCTTCGGATGCAGGTGGGTGTGAATATCCCACCATACAAGTATGGTGGAGAGGAAGCTGTGAATGGCCGACCATAGTAAAAGGCGAGTGAGAGAAGGTGCGAATGTCAAACCATACATAATCAAAACAGGGAGCGGAGGTGTTCTGCTGTAAGAAGGTGTGAATGTCCAACCATAGTTGGTAAAAAGCGGGTAAGAAAAGGTTAAAATACCCGACTGTACACAATCAATAGCGGGAGCGGAGTTGTTCGGCTACTAAAAGGTGTGAAAGTCCGACCATGGTTTGTAAAAAGCGGGTAAGAAAAGGTGCGAATGCCCGACAATGTATGATCAAAAGAGGGAGTGGAGGTTTTCGGCTGCAAGGTCTGAATGTCCAACCATAATTTGTAAAAATCGGGGAAGAAAAGGCTCGAAAGCCCGACTATACACCATCAAAAGCGGGAGCAGAGGTGTTCAGGTGCAAGAAGGTCTGAATGTCCGACCAATAATTACTGAAAAATGGGTAAGAAAAGGTGCGAATGCCAAATCATACATCATCAAAAGCAGGAGCGGATGCGTTCGGCTACAAGAAGGTTTGAATGTCCAACCATAGTAAGTAATAGGTGGGTAAGAAAAGGCTCGAATGCCCGACTATACACCATCAAAAGCGGAAGCGGAGGTGTTCGGCTGCAAGACGGTGTGAACGTCCGACCAAAGTTTGTAAAAAGCATTAAGAAAATGTTTGAATATCCAACCAAACATAATCAAAAGAGGGAGCAGAGCTGTTCGACTGCAAGTAGGTGTGAATATCAGATCATAATTTGCAAAAAGCTGATGAGAAAGGGTGAGAATGCCCGACTATACACTATCAAATGTGGGAGCGGAGGTGTTCGTCTGCAAGAAGGTGTGAATGTCCAGCCATAATTACTCACAAACGGGTAAGAAAAGGTACTATTGCCAGACCATATATGATCAAAACAGGGAGCGGAGGTGGTTCAGCTGCAATAAGGTGTGAATGTCCGACTAAAGTTTGTAAAAAGCGGGTAAGACAAGGTGTGAATGCCCGACAATGTATGATCAAAAGAGGAGCGGAGGTTTTCGGCTGCAAGAAGGTCTGAATGTCCACCCATAATTACTGAAAAATGGGATTCCTTCACTCAAACTATGTTAAAACGGCTTTTACCTTCATATTTATCAATGTCTCGATAGATTTAAACAAAAAAACAACGTTGTACTTTGCAATAAAAGAAAGAGCAAATCAAAAGTTTTAGGAATCCGAGAATAAGCTTATTTTCATGAGTTCTGCACGATTTCGGATTTTATGTATAAAATGAATTCATTCACTCAAACCAAGTTAAAACTGCTTTTTCCTTCATATTTATCAATGTCTAGATCGACTTCAACAAAGAACAACATTGTATTTTGCAGTAGAAGAAAGAGCAAAACTGAAGGATCAGGAATCCGAGAATAAGCTTCTTTTCATACGTTCTGCATGATTTGGGATTTTATGTATAAAATGAATTCCTTCACTCAAACTAAGTTAACACTGCTTTGTCCTTCATATGTACCCATTTCTACATATATTTCAAGCATAAACTTCCTCATACTACCCTGAATGAGAAAGAACCACACTTGTGATTAAGCCATACGCCCCTTTTGAGGAGTTCTGCATGATTTGGGATTTTATCTATAAAATCAATTCCTTCACTCAAACTATGTTAAAACGGCTTTTACCTTCATATTTATCAATGTCTCGATAGATTTAAACAAAAAACAACGTTGTACTTTGCAATAAAAGAAAGAGCAAATCAAAAGTTTTAGGAATCCGAGAATAAGCTTATTTTCATGAGTTCTGCACGATTTCGGATTTTATGTATAAAATGAATTCATTCACTCAAACCAAGTTAAAACTGCTTTTCCCTTCATATTTATCAATGTCTAGATCGACTTCAACAAAGAACAACATTGTATTTTGCAGTAGAAGAAAGAGCAACACTGAAGGATCAGGAATCCGAGAATAAGCTTATTTTCTTATGGGCAAGTGGGAACTGCTTTGTCCTTCATATTTATCAATGTGTAGATGGATTTCAACTTCTTCTACTGCAAAGTCCAATGTTTTTCTTTGTTGAAGTCGATCTAGACATTGATGAATATGGAAGGACAAAGCAGTTTTAACTTGGTTTGAGCAAAGCAATTCATTTTATAGCAAAATCCGAAATCGTGCAGAACTCATGAAAGCAGGCTTACCCGCTTTTGGCAAACTATGGCCATCTTGCAGCCAAACAACTCTGATCTTGCTTTTGATGATGTAAGGTTGGGCATTCAGACCTTGCTTCACCTGCTTTTCACCAAATATAGTCGGACATTCACACCTTCTTGCAGCCGAACACTTCCGCTCCACCTTTTATCTATCACACCTTTTTTTTCACTGCATTTTATACATTATGGTTGGAAATTTTCAACCACTTTCATCCGAAGACCTCTCCTCCCGCTTTTGTTAATATATTTGAACTTTCGTTTGACATTCAAACCTTCTTGCAGCTGAACCACCTCCGCTCCCTGTTTTGATCATATATGGTCTGGCAATACTACCCTTTCTTACCCGTTTGTGAGTAATTATGGCTGGACATTCACACCTACTTGCAGCCGAACACAACCTCTCTCGCTTTTGATGATGTATGGACCGGCATTTTTACCTTTTCTAACACATTTTTCAGCAATTATGGTCGGAGATTCACACCTACTCACAGCCGAACAACTCCGCTCCCGCATTTGATGGTGTATAGTCGGGCATTCTCACCCTTTCTCATCAGCTTTTTGCAAATTATGATCTGACATTCACACCTACTTGCCGTCGAACAGCTCTGCTCCCGCTCTTGATTATGTTTGGTTGGATATTCGAACCTTTTCTTAACTTCTTTTTACATATTTTGGTTGGACGTTCACACCTTCTTGTAGCCGAACACTTCCACTCCTGCTTTTGATGATGTATGGTTGGGCATTCACACCTTTTTTTTGCCCATTTTTCAGGAATTATGGGTGGACATTCACACCTTGCAGCTGAACACCTCCTATCCCACTTATGATCATGTGCGGTTTGATTTTCGAAAAGTTTCTTTCATGTTTTCTAGCAATTATTGATGGACATGTAGACCTTCTTGCAGCTGAACACCTCCGCTCCCGCTTTTGATCATACATTGTCAGGCATTCGCACCTTGTCTTACCCACTTTTTACAAACTTTAGTCGAACAGTCACACCTTTTCGCAGCCGAACACCACCTCTACCGCTTTTGATGATGTATGGTCCAGCATTCTTACCTTTTCTAACACATTCTTCAGCAATTATGGTCGGATATTCACACCTACTCAGAGCCGAACACCTCCGCTCCCGCATTTGATGGTGTATAGTCGGGCATTCTACAGCGGAAAAGACTCATTCTTATGTTTGGTTAGATATTCTAACCTTTTCTTAACTGCTTTTTACAAACTTTGGTCGGACGTTCACAATATCTTGCAGCCGAACACCTCCGCTTCCACTTTTGATGGTGTATATTCGGGCATACGAACCTTTTCTTACCCGCTTTTTACAAACCAAGGTCGGACTTTCACACCTTCTCTTAGCTGAACAACTCCGCTCCCTCTTTTGATTGTGTACAGTCGGGTAATTTAACCTTTTCTTACCCGCTTTTTACCATCTATGGTCGGACATTCACACCGTCTTACAGCGGAACACCTCCGCTCCCTCTTTTGATGATGTATGGTTAGGCATTCGCACCTTTTCTTACCCATTTTTCAGTAATTATGGGTAGACATTCACACCTTCTTGCAGCTGAACACCTCCTCTCCTGCTTATGATCATGTGCAGTTTGATATTCGAAAATTTTCTTTCATGTTTTCTAGCAGGTATTGATGGACATTCAGACCGTCTTGAAGCTGAACACCTCCGCTCCCACTTTTGATGGTGTATAGTCGGGCTTTCGAGCCTTTTCTTACCCGCTTTTTACAAACTATGGTCGGACTTTCACACCTTCTTGTAGCCGAACAACTCCGCTCCCGCTATTGATTGTGTACAGTCGGGTATTTTAACCTTTTCTTACCCGCTTTTTACCAACTATTGTTGGACATTCACACCGTCTTACAGCGGAACACCTCCGCTCCCTCTTTTGAGGGTGTATGTTCGGGCACTCGAACCTTTTCTTACCCGCTTTTTACAAACTATGGTCAGACATTCAAACCTTCTTGTAGCCGAACATATCCACTCCTGCTTTTGATGATGGGTATTCAAACCTACTTGTTGCCCGCTTTTCATTAATTATGGGTGGACATACACACCTTGTCGCAGCCAAACACCTCCGCTCCCTGTTTTGATCATGTATGATTGGACATTCGCACCTTTTCTCACCCGCTTTTTACTATGGTCGGCCATTCACAGCTTCCTCTCCACCATACTTGTATGGTGGGATATTCACACCCACTTGCATCCGAAGACCTCCGCCCCCACTTTTGTTGATATTTAGTCGGTCATTCGCAGCTTACCCGCTTTTAGCAAACTATGGCCTTCTTGCAGCCGAAAACTTCTGCTCCACCTTTTAGTGTTCTATGGGGTATTCACACCTTTTTTTTCACCGCATTTTATTGATTATGGTTGGAAATTCTCACCCACTCTTATCCGAAGACCTCTCCTCCTGCTTTTGTTAATATATAGTCGGGCATTCAAACCTTTTCTTACCCGCTTTTTACAAATTATGGTCGAACATTCACACCTACTTGCAGCCGAACACCTCCGCTCCCGCTTTTGATGGTGTATAGTCGGGCTTTCGAGCCTTTTCTTCCCGGTTTTTACAAATTATGGTTGTACATTCAGACCTTGCAGCGGAAAACCTCCGCTCCCTCATTTGATCATACATTGTCAGGCATTCGCACCTTGTCTTACCCGCTTTTTATAAACTTTAGTCAGACATTCACACCTTGCAGCTGAACCACCTCCGCTCCCTGTTTTGATAATGTATGGTCTGGCAATACTACCTTTTCTTACCGGTTTGTGAGTAATTATGGCTGGACATTCACACCTACTTGCAGCCGAACACCACTTTTCCTGCTTTTGATGATGTATGGTCCGGCATTCTAGTCTTTTCTAACACATTTTTCAGCAATTATGGTTTGACATTCACACCTACTCACAGCCGAACACTTCCGCTCCTGCATTTGATGGTGTATAGTCGGGCATTCTCACCCTTTCTCATCAGCTTTTTGCAAATTATGATCTGACATTCACACCTACTTGCAGTCGAACAGCTCTGCTCCCGCTTTTGATTATGTTTGGTTGGATATTCGAAACTTTTCTTCATTGCTTTTTACAAACTTTGGTCGGACGTTCACACCTTCTTGCAGCCGAACACCTCCGCTTCCGCTTTTGATGGTATATATTCGGGCATTCGAACCTTTTCTTACCCGCTTTTTACAAACCATGGTCGGACTTTAGCACCTTCTTGTAGCCGAACAACTCCGCTCCCGCTATTGATTGTGTACAGTCGGGTATTTTAACCTTTTCTTACCCGCTTTTTACCAACTATTGTTGGACATTCACACCGTCTTACAGCGGAACACCTCCGCTCCCTCTTTTGATGGTGTATGTTCGTGCATTCGCACCTTTTCTTACCCGCATTTTACGAACTATGGTCGGACATTCACACCGTCTTACAGCGGAACACCTCCGCTCCCTCTTTTGATGATGTATGGTTAGGCATTCGCACCTTTTCTTACGCATTTTTCAGTAATTATGGGTAGACATTCACACCTTCTTGCAGCTGAACACCTCCTCTCCTGCTTATGATCATGTGCAGTTTGATATTCGAAAATTTTCTTTCATGTTTTCTAGCAGTTATTGATGGACATTCAGACCGTCTTGAAGCTGAACACCTCCGCTCCCACTTTTGATGGTGTATAGTCGGGCTTTCGAGCCTTTTCTTCCCCGGTTTTTACAAATTATGGTTGGACATTCAGACCTTCTTGCAGCCGAAAACCTCCACTCCCTCTTTTGATCATACATTGTCGGGCATTCGCACCTTTTCTTACCCGCTTTTTACAAACCATGGTCGGACTTTCACACCTTCTTGTAGCCGAAGAACTCCGCTCCCGCTATTGATTGTGTACAGTCGGGTATTTTAACCTTTTCTTACCCGCTTTTTACCAACTATTGTTGGACATTCACACCGTCTTACAGCGGAACACCTCCGCTCCCTCTTTTGATGGTGTATGTTCGGGCACTCGAACCTTTTCTTACCCGCTTTTTACAAACTATGGTCAGACATTCAAACCTTCTTGTAGCCGAACACATCCACTCCTGCTTTTGATGATGGGTATTCAAACCTACTTGTTGCCCGCTTTTCATTAATTATGGGTGGACATACACACCTTGTCGCAGCCAAACACCTCCGCTCCCTGTTTTGATCATGTATGATTGGACATTCGCACCTTTTCTCACCCGCTTTTTACAATGGTCGGCCATTCACAGCTTCCTCTCCACCATACTTGTATGGTGGGATATTCACACCCACTTGCATCCGAAGACCTCCGCCCCCACTTTTGTTGATATTTAGTCGGTCATTCGCAGCTTACCCGCTTTTAGCAAACTATGGCCTTCTTGCAGCCAAACACCTCTGATCTCGTTTTTGATGATGTAAGGTTGGGCATTCAGAACTTGCTTCACCTGCTTTTCACCAAATATAGTCGAACAGTCACACCTTCTTGCAGCCGAAAACTTCTGCTCCACCTTTTAGTGTTCTATGGGGTATTCACACCTTTTTTTTCACCGCATTTTATTGATTATGGTTGGAAATTCTCACCCACTCTTATCCGAAGACCTCTCCTCCTGCTTTTGTTAATATATAGTCGGGCATTCAAACCTTTTCTTACCCGCTTTTTACAAATTATGGTCGAACATTCACACCTACTTGCAGCCGAACACCTCCGCTCCCGCTTTTGATGGTGTATAGTCGGGCTTTCGAGCCTTTTCTTCCCCGGTTTTTAAAAATTATGGTTGTACATTCAGACCTTGCAGCGGAAAACCTCCGCTCCCTCATTTGATCATACATTGTCAGGCATTCGCACCTTGTCTTACCCGCTTTTTATAAACTTTAGTCAGACATTAACACCTTCTTGCAGCTTAACCACCTCCGCTCCCTGTTTTGATAATGTATGGTCTGGCAATACTACCTTTTCTTACCGGTTTGTGAGTAATTATGGCTGGACATTCACACCTACTTGCAGCCGAACACCACTTTTCCCGCTTTTGATGATGTATGGTCCGGCATTCTAGTCTTTTCTAACACATTTTTCAGCAATTATGGTTTGACATTCACACCTACTCACAGCCGAACACTTCCGCTCCTGCATTTGATGGTGTATAGTCGGGCATTCTCACCCTTTCTCATCAGCTTTTTGCAAATTATGATCTGACATTCACACCTACTTGCAGTCGAACAGCTCTGCTCCCGCTTTTGATTATGTTTGGTTGGATATTCGAAACTTTTCTTCATTGCTTTTTACAAACTTTGGTCGGACGTTCACACCTTCTTGCAGCCGAACACCTCCGCTTCCGCTTTTGATGGTATATATTCGGGCATTCGAACCTTTTCTTACCCGCTTTTTACAAACCATGGTCGGACTTTAGCACCTTCTTGTAGCCGAACAACTCCGCTCCCGCTATTGATTGTGTACAGTCGGGTATTTTAACCTTTTCTTACCCGCTTTTTACCAACTATTGTTGGACATTCACACCGTCTTACAGCGGAACACCTCCGCTCCCTCTTTTGATGGTGTATGTTCGGGCATTCGCACCTTTTCTTACCCGCATTTTACGAACTATGGTCGGACATTCAAACCTTCTTGTAGCCGAACACATCCACTCCTGCTTTTGATGATGTATGGTTGAGCATTCGCACCTTTTCTTACCCATTTTTTACAAACTTTGGTCGGACATTCACACCTTCTTGCAGCTGAACACCTCCTCTCCGGCTTATGATGATGTGTGGTTTGATATTCGAAAATTTTCTTTCATGTTTTCTAGCAATTATTGATGGACATTCAGACCTTCTTGCAGCTGAACACCTCCGCTCCCACTTTTGATGATGTATAGTCGGGCTTTCGAGCCTTTTCTTCCCCGGTTTTTACAAAATTATTGTTGGACATTCAGACCTTCTTGCAGCCGAAAACCTCCGCTCCCTCTTTTGATAATACATTGTCGGGCATTCGCACCTTCTCTTACCCGCTTTTTACAAACCAGGGTCGGACTTTCACACCTTTTAGTAGCCGAACAACTCCGCTCCCGCTATTGATTGTGTACAGTCGGGTATTTTCACCTTTTCTTACCCGCTTTTTACCAACTATGGTCAGACATTCACACCTTCTTACAGTGGAACACCTCCGCTCCCTCTTTTGATGGTGTATGTTCGGGCATTCAAACCTTTTCTTACCCGCTTTTTACAAACTATGGTCGGACATTAAAACCTTCTTGTAGCCGAACACATGCACTCCTGCTTTTGATGATGTATGGTTGGGCATTCGCACCTTTTTTTTACCCATTTTTCAGGTATTATGGGTGGACATTCACACCTTCTTGCAGCTGAACACCTCCTCTCCCACATATGATCATGTGTGGTTTTATTTTCGAAAATTTTCTTTCATGTTTTCTAGCAATTATTGATGGACATTTAGACCTTCTTGCAGCTGAACACCACCTCTCCCGATTTTGATTATGTATGGACCGGCATTTTTACCTTTTCTAACACATTTTTCAGCAATTATGGTTGGAGATTCACACCTACTCACAGCCGAACAACTCCGCTACCGCATTTGATGGTGTATAGTCGGGCATTCTCACCCTTTCTCATCAGCTTTTTGCAAATTATGATCTGACATTCACACCTACTTCCAGTCGAACAGCTCTGCTCCCGCTTTTGATTATGTTTGGTTAGATATTCTAACCTTTTCTTAACTGCTTTTTACAAACTTTGGTCGGACGTTCACAATATCTTGCAGCCGAGCACCTCCGCTTCCGCTTTTGATGGTGTATATTCGGGCATACGAACCTTTTCTTACCCGCTTTTTACAAACCAAGGTCGGACTTTCACACCTTCTCTTAGCTGAACAACTCCGCTTCCTCTTTTGATTGTGTACAGTCGGGTAATTTAACCTTTTCTTACCCGCTTTTTACCATCTATGGTCGGACATTCACACCGTCTTACAGCAGAACACCTCCGCTCCCTCTTTTCATGATGTATGGTTAGGCATTCGCACCTTTTCTTACCCATTTTTCAGTAATTATGGGTAGACATTCACACCTTCTTGCAGCTGAACACCTCCTCTCCCGCTTATGATCATGTGCAGTTTGATATTCGAAAATTTTCTTTCATGTTTTCTAGCAATTATTGATGGACATTCAGACCGTCTTGCAGCTGAAATCCTCCGCTCCCACTTTTGATGGTGTATAGTCGGGCTTTCGAGCCTTTTCTTCCCCGGTTTTTACAAATTATGGTTGGACATTCAGACCTTCTTGCAGCCGAAAACCTCCACTCCCTCTTTTGATCATACATTGTCGGGCATTCGCACCTTTTCTTACCCGCTTTTTACAAACCATGGTCGGACTTTCACACCTTTTAGTAGCCGAACAACTCCGCTCCCGCTATTGATTGTGTACAGTCGGGTATTTTAACCTTTTCTTACCCGCTTTTTACCAACTATGGTTGGACATTCACACCTTCTTACAGCAGAACACCTCCGCTCCCTGTTTTGATTATGTATGGTTTGACATTCGCACCTTCTCTCACCCGCCTTTTACTATGGTCGGCCATTCACAGCTTCCTCTCCACCATACTTGTATGGTGGGATATTCACACCCACTTGCATCCGAAGACCTCCGCCCCCACTTTTGTTGATATTTAGTCGGTCATTCGCACCTTACCCGCTTTTGGCAAACTATGGCCTTCTTGCAGCCAAACACCTCTGATCTCGCTTTTGATGATGTAAGGTTGGGCATTCAGACCTTGCTTCACCTGCTTTTCACCAAATATAGTCGGACATTCACACCTTCTTGCAGCCGAACACTTCCGCTTTTAGTGTTCTGTGAGGCATTCACATATTCTTTTTCACCGTATTTTATAGATTATGGTTGGAAATTCTCACCCACTCTCATCCGAAGACCTCTCCTCCCGCTTTTGTTAATATATAGTCGGGCATTCAAACCTTTTCTTACCCGCTTTTTACAAATTATGGTCGAACATTCACACCTACTTGCAGCTGAATACTTCCGCTCCACCTTCTAGGTATGTATGGTTGGCATTTGCACCTCTTTTTATACTGATTGCTGAAGATTAAGTTGTTCTTTCTCAAACTACAAATTTTTTTTAATTGTTGAAACTTGATTTGAAGTGGATAAATAAGGAGGACAAACAGTTTTAAGTCAGGCTGATAGAAGGAATTAATTTTATAGCAAAATCTGTATTTCGTCAAATGTCGAGAGATGCTTATTGCTGAAGAAGTTCTTTCTCATTCTACAAAGTACAACGTTGTTTATCGTTGAAACTTGATTAGACATGAATAAATATGAAGGCCAAAGCAGTCTTAACTTGGTTTGAGTTAATGAATTCGTTTTATAGGAGAATCCGAATTCGTGCATAACTCATAAAATAGAGCTTATTTTCGGATTCCTGAAGAATGAGTCTGGTTCTTTCTCATAATACAAAGTCTCATAAAACAATGTTTATTGTTGAAACTTCATCAGAAGTGAAGAAATAAATGAATGCCTATCAACAAATGTGGGATCTAAACTCTAGTGCTTCCTCTAAAATAATTTCCTTTCTCAATTTAGAAATGTGTGTGTGTAAGTCACAACACCCGTGACACCAAAACGGCTTTCTTTTCTCTACACTCTGCACTATGAGCACACACACCAAATCAGAAAGGCTTTTTTCTCTCTTTTCTACATTATGGACTGTGGGGACACAAAACCGCTCTCTCTCTTTTTTTTTTTTTATCGTGTGCCAGGGCGTTGTCTCACGTATTAGATTATGCTTAAGATACGAATGGGTTTATCAGTCACATCAGAATCCATACATACTGATCCTCCCGTAATAAAATGGTCGGATCTTATCAAACACACTTTGTTTCTTGTGACAATCAAGTCAGCGAAACAGCGTATACACGTCAAGACACTGAATCAAGTTTGCCACAAGAACTCATAAGTTTGGCAGTATTGCTCTGCCGTCAGCAATCATACACCCATTATATTTTCGTGAGACATGTGCAAGCACCTGTTCATCTACTGTTCTATCACTATGAATTAGTGATCTATTATCAATAAGGATACTTCTACAACTACTATCAAAGTATGTCCGGACTTCTTATGTTGTCAGTTGCTATATATGAATAAGTGGGTAGCTACTGACAAGCATTAAGCATGTCACACAGCCCAAACATATAACATTTCAGGACACACCACACAGTTAACAACCACAGTGAAGCGTGTCAAAGCCCAAACATGTAACATTCAACAGGATACTTACACAACACATTCAAATCAAACAGTCAGACAACATACAAGAACATATACCCCAGCCGGCATTGCTCCCTGCCTATTTTCGTACAGCACACTATGTGTGCGCACACCTTTATTCACAAACTCTTCAACTTATACTCTTTTACCGAAGCTGCTACAGCTCGATTGGCCAAATACCCTTTGATCCTATTTCGGTGAATTTGACATCTGCCTTACATATAACAGATTAGCGGTTTAGCAGTTTTAATTTAGTATGAGTGAAGGAATTCATTTTATAGCAAAATCCGAAATCGGGAAGAACTCATGAAAGTAAGCTTATTCTCGGATTCCTGAAACTTTAGATTTGCTCTTTCTTTTACTGCAAAGTACAACGTTGTTTTTTTTGTTTAAATCTTTCTAGACATGGTAAATATTAAGGACAAAGCAGTTTCCACATAGTTTGAGTGAAGGAATTCATTTTATAGATAAAATCCCAAGAGTCTGCTGAGAAAAGAGAGTGAATGCGAAGTAGACTTTAACACGGCTATGGGAGCGAGCCGAGTGTGGGCTAACCGGGAGAATTGCTTGAAAGAAACGCGACACCGAATGAGCGATCAGAACAAAGCCTCAATACGGGATTCTCGTGGTGTTTTTGTTGCTGCCTTGTCTTTTGCACAGAGTAAAAGACAAGGCAGCCATCGAATAGGGCCCGATTGTTCCTAGTTGGTCAGCCGAGGAGCAAGGGGGGGGGGAGCAAGCGTCTCAACCAAGCAAAGCTCACCATGGGGAAGGTGGCTATGCCAACTAGCCTGATGCCCTGCTCCCGCAGTGACGGATAATCGTACTCTGGTTTCTCTTCATAACGTACAAGTCTTTCGCCTTTTACTAAAGATTTCTGTGGAGAGCAGCACTAATGAGTTGTTTCTATTTTTGGCAGGCTTTACCTTTGCGGGTGAAGCCCTTTCTGTCAGTGCAAAAGAAATCTTCTTACTGTGCAGAGTGACTTCTCTGAGTAGAGTCGCCTTACTTGTTGCGACTGTGCCGATGTTCGAAGCTGGAGTGCAAAGTTGTTGCTTGAATGGTGCTTGCTGGAGCGTGCGGGAGTGCAAAGTTATACCATTTAAAAGGGCTGAAGAGTGCTCAGTGCAGCGGGTGGGCGACACTCTGGCCACCTTGAAAACCGAGGTTACATCCACTACCAGGGGCAGCCCAAGTTCTGCCGCAAGTGTGGTGAGCATGGGCACCTGGTTGAGGCTTGTACCAAGGTGTTATGTGGGAAGAGCAGAGAAATTGGGCAAACTTTTGGAGAGTGTCCAAATGGCAGGAAATGTAATCTCTGTGGAGAATTAAATCACCTCTTCAGAGATTGCCCTAAATCTTTTGCCAACAAATTAAAGACGGTAAAGCCACAGTCAAGCCAACAAAGAGAAGGACCAAAGGTGGCAGTTGGTGAACAAAGTGAAGAGGTTGACCCAATAAATTCAAACTTCCCGCCAAAAGCTTGGATTGGAAGTGAGGAGCAAAAAGGGGAGGGGCCTGTAGAGGCCTCACCACTCAGTGTTGAAGTCTGTGAGAATTCACAGGCAGAGGGTGGAGCTACGCTAAATGAGGAGGAAGAGCAGACAGGTGAGTCTAGTGAAGATACTCACCTCCCCGAAGGTCAACAGCCGAAGAGGACGGCATCTGAGCCTCTGATTCCCCAGTGGTATCAGAGAAGAGGGGAAGGGTTAGGTCCCTTTCAGACAGTTCTTCAGTGGAAGAACCTAGAGTCTTCCCCTCCGACTCACCAAATGAGGTCTCCTTTTTAACTTCAGCTCTGCAATCAACCCCCAGGGACTCAAAGTTAAATGCAACATTGCGTCAGAGGCCAACACCGAGAGTCCGAAAAGGAAATATAGATCACCCTACTCACTTTTCACCTAAAGAAATGAAGGAAGAGCTAGTTTCCCAAGAAATAACCTGTGTGTAATTTGTTTGGATAACTTAGAAAAACGAAAATGACATACCTACTTTCCTTTATGCTTTTAATGGTTCTCACCTTCTTAACACTAAATGTGAGAAGTGTGAAATCAAAGACAAGAGCCCAGAGTATTTTATCCTTCTTAGACTCCATAAAATCAGATGTGTTTTTAATACAAGAATGTGGACTACCTTTTTTAAAAAACCATAGACAGTGGGAGGAAATGTGGCCCCATTTATCGATATGGAGTGGCTCAAATCAAAATAAAAATGATGGTGTGGCCATTCTAATTAAAAATCCGCATGTTCTGGTGAAAGGTAGCACAGTGGTGAGAGACGGACGGGCACTTTTAGCACACTTGAATTTTATGGGGCAAGACTTTAACCTCTTAAATATTTATGGTTTCAATGGAAAAAATGAAAGGTATGACCTTTTAGAAGATATACAGCTTTACATGCTAGGGCAAGTACCTTTAGTTGTAGGAGGGGATTTTAACTGTATCTTGAGCAGGAAAGATAGAAAAAGAGCAGGGGTAGATTTTAAAGTGGATAAGACTTCAATTTTACTTCAGGGCATATGCAGGGATTTTAAGCTTACTGACTGTTTTAAAACCATGCATCCCAGAGAGGAGGGCTTCACCTGGTTTAGTCATGATGGCACCAGAGCCTCTCGCATTGATTATTTCTTTACTAGAGATTGCCCACCCACCGATGTTAGATTAACCCCTGTTTTCTTTTCAGACCACCTTATGCTCTCCTGCACCCTTTCACCCCCTTCTGGTGTGACGGTAGGAAGTGGTCTGTGGAAACTCAACTGTTCCCTGTTGGAGGATGAAATCATAGTCAGTCAGTACAGGGAATGTTATAAAGAGTGGCAGACCCTTCAAGACCTCTACAAAACACATGCACAATGGTGGGAAATGGTGAAGGAAATGACCCAGACTTTTTAAACAGCAAGGTAAACATAAAAAAAGGAAAGAGAATAGATGTATGATGGGACTACATAAACGCTTACAGCGCTACTTTAAACTAAATCAGTGTGGCATAGACTTTAAAGAAGAAATCAAAGATGTCAAAAAGGAAATGTCAGTTTTAGCAGAAATAAAGAGTAAAGGAATTTTTGTAAGAAGCAGGGAGCAGGAAATTGAGGAAGGTGAAAAAGAAAGAAAGTTATAAATAAAAAGGAGTGTATTCAAAATCTAAAAAGAGAAGATGGGTTTTTAACAAAATCCACACAAGAGATGATTGAAACTGTACATACCTTTTTTAGTAACATGTACAAAGAGAAACCAGTGCACTTGGAAACATCGGCAGAAATCTTAAAATTCGTTGACAAAACCGTAAAAGAGAATGCACACTTGACACAGAATTTTACTGCTTTAGAGTTTAAAAAATGCCTAACAGGTTTTAAGAGAAGTCGAGCTCCGGGTTTAGACGGGCTTCCTGCAGAATTCTATCTGACCTATTGGGACCTTTTATCATCAGACATTTTAGATGTTTTTAAAGATTTTGAAAAACTCGACCGACTGCCTGACAGTTTTAGAGTGGGAATAGTGACTCTACTTTATAAAAAAAATTATAAGACTGACCTAAAGAATTGGAGGCCCATCACACTTTTAAACTTTGACTGTAAACTTTTTAGCAAGGTTTTAGCGACACGGATGTCCTCTGTTTTAGAGGAGGTAATTCACCCAGACCAATCTTGTGCCATCTCAGGGAGACAACTCACCGACAGCCTCGTACTGATTCGAGACATCATTGATTACGCTAGAGACAGAAACACCCGGCTTGTCATCTTAAATTTAGACTTTGAAAAAGCATTTGATCGGGTCTCGCATCAATATCTCTTTCAGGTGTTGCAGCCATCGAAAAGGGCCCGATTGTTCCTACTTGGTGAGCTTTGCTTGGTTGAGACGCTTGCCCCCCCCCCCTGCTCCTCGGCTGACCAAGTAGAAACAATCTATTCGATGGCTGCCTTGTCTTTTACTCTGTGCAAAAGACAAGGCAGCCACAAACACCACGGGAACACCGTATTGAGGCTTTGTTCTGACCGCTCATTCGGTGTCGCGTTTCTTTCAAGCAATTCTCCCGGTTAGCCGACACTCGGCTCGCTCCCATAGCCGTGTTAAAGTCCACTTCGCATTCACTCTCTTTTCTCTGCAGACTCTTGGGATTTTATCTATAAAATGAATTCCTTCACTCAAACTATGTTAAAACTGCTTTGTCGTTCATATTTACCATGTCTAGAAAGATTTAAACAAAAAAAAAACGTTGTACTTTGCAGTAAAAGAAAGAGCAAATCTAAAGTTTCAGGAATCCGAGAATAAGCTTACTTTCATGAGTGCTTCACGATTTCGGATTTTGCTATAAAATGAATTCCTTCACTCAAACTAAATTAAAACTGCTAAACCGCTAATCTGTTACATGTAAGGCAGATGTCAAATTCACCGAAATAGGATCTAAGGGTATTCGGCCAATCGAGCTGTAGCAGCTTCGGTAAAAGAGTATAAGTTGAAGAGTTTGTGAATAAAGGTGTGCGCACACATAGTGAGCTGTAGGAAAATAGGCAGGGAGCAATGCCGGCTGGGGTGTATGTTCTTGTATGTTGTCTGACTGTTTGATTTGAATGTGTTGTGTAAGTGTCCTGTTGAATGTTTGGGCTTTGACACTTCACTGTGGTTGTTAACTGTGTGGTGTGTCCTGAAATGTTATATGTTTGGGCTGTGTGACATGCTTAATGCTTGTCAGTAGCTACCCACTTATTCATATATAGCAACTGACAACATAAGAAGCCCGGACATACTTTGATAGTAGTTGTAGAAGTATCTTTATTGATAATAGATCACTAATTCATAGTGATAGAACAGTAGATGAACAGGTGCTTGCACATGTCTCACGAAAATAAAATGGGTGTATGATTGCTGACGGCAGAGCAATACTGCCAAACTTATGAGTTCTCGTGGCAAACTTGATTCAGTGTCTTGACGTGTATACGCTGTTTCGCTGACTTGATTGTCACAAGAAACAAAGTGTGTTTGATAAGATCCGACCATTTTATTACGGGAGGATCAATATGTATGGATTCTGATGTGACTGATAAACCCATTCGTATCTTAAGCATAATCTAATACGTGAGACAACGCCCTGGCACACAATCAAAAAAAAAAAGAGAGAGCGTCCCCACAGTCCATAATGTAGAAAAGAGAGAAAAAAGCCTTTCTGATTTGGTGTGTGTGCTCATAGTGCAGAGTGTAGAGAAAAGAGAGAAAAGAAAGCCGTTTTGGTGTCACGGGTGTTGTGACTTACACACACACATTTCTGAATTGAGAAAAGAAATTATTTTAGAGGAAGCAGTAGAGTTTAGATCCCACATTTGTTGATAGGCATTCATTTATTTCTTCACTTCTGATGAAGTTTCAACAATAAACAACAAACTTTGTATTATGAGAAAGAACCAGACTCATTCTTCAGGAATCCGAAAATAAGCACGAATTCGGATTCTCCTATAAAACGAATTAATTAACTCAAACCAAGTTAAGACTGCTTTGTCCTTCATATTTATTCATGTCTAATCAAGTTTCAACGATAAACAACGTTGTACTTTGTAGAATGAGAAAGAACTTCTTCAGCAATAAGCATCTCTCGACATATGACGAAATACAGATTTTGCTATAAAATTAATTTCTTCTATCAGCGTGACTTAAAACTGTTTGTCCTCCTTATTTATCCACTTCAAATCAAGTTTCAACAATTAAAAAAAAATTGTAGTTTGAGAAAGAACAACTTAATCTTCAGCAATCAGTATAAAAAGAGGGTAACAAAAGGTGCAAATGCCAACCATACATCACTAAAAGGTGGAGCGGAAGTATTCAGCTGCAAGTAGGTGTGAATGTTCGACCATAATTTGTAAAAAGTGGGTAAGAAAAGGTTCGAATGCCCGACTAAATATTAACAAAAGCGGGAGGAGAGGTCTTCGGATGAGAGTGGGTGAGAATTTCCTACCATACAAGTATGGTGGAGAGGAAGCTGTGATTGGCCGACAATAGTAAAAAGCAGGTGAGAAAATGTGTGAATGTCAAAACATACATGATCAAAACAGGGAGCGGAGGTGTTTGGCTGCGACAAGGTGTGAATGTCCAACCATAATTAATGAAAAACGGGCAACAAGTAGGTTCGAATGCCCAACCATACATCATCAAAAGCAGGAGTGGATGTGTTCGGCTTCAAGAAGGTATGAATGTCCATCAATAATTGCTATAAAACATGAAAGAAAATTTTCGAATATCAAACCGCACATAATCATAAGCGGGAGAGGAGGTGTTCCGCTGCAAGAAGGTGTGAATATCCACCCATAATTACTGAAAAATGGGTAAGAAAAGGTGCGAATGCCCAACCATACATCATCAAAAGCAGGAGTGGATGTGTTCGGCTACAAGAAGGTGTGAACGTCCGACCATAGTTTGTAAAAAGCGGGTAAGAACAGGTTTGTATGCCCGACTGTACACAATTAAAAGAGGGAGCGGAGTTGTTCAGCTACAAGAAGGTGTGAAAGTCCGACCATGGTTTGTAAAAAGCGGGTAAGAACAGGTTCGAATGCCCGACTATATACCATCAAAAGCGGAAGCGGAGGTGTTCGGCTGCAAGACGGTGTGAACGTCCGACCAAAGTTTGTAAAAAGCAGTTAAGAAAAGGTTCGAATATCCAACCAAACATAATCAAAAGCGGGAGCAGAGCTGTTCGACTGCAAGTAGGTGTGAATGTCAGATCATAATTTGCAAAAAGCTGATGAGAAAGGGTGAGAATGCCCGACTATACATCATCAAATGCGGGAGCGGAGTTGTTCGGCTGTGAGTAGGTGTGAATCTCCGACCATAATTGCTGAAAAATGTGTTAGAAAAGGTAAAAATGCCGGTCCATACATCATCAAAAGCGAGAGAGGTTGTGTTCGACTGCAAGTAGGTGTGAATGTCCAGCCATAATTACTCACAAACGGGTAAGAAAAGGTAGTATTGCCAGACCATATATGATCAAAACAGGGAGCGGAGGTGGTTCAGCTGCAAGAAGGTTTGAATGTCAAACTAAAGTTCAAATATATTAACAAAAGCTGGAGGAGAGGTCTTCGGATGAGAGTGGTTGAAAATTTCCAACCATAATGTATAAAATGCGGTGAAAAAAAAGGTGTGATAGAACACTAAAAGGTGGAGCGGAAGTGTTCGGCTGCAAGAAGGTGTGAATGTCCGACTATATTTGGTGAAAAGCAGGTGAAGCAAGGTCTGAATGCCCAACCTTACATCATCAAAAGCAAGATCAGAGTTGTTTGGCTGCAAGAAGGCCATAGTTTGCCAAAAGCGGGTAAGGTGCGAATGTCCGACTAAATATCAACAAAATCTGGGGCGGAGGTCTTCGGATGCCTCCCCCCTGAGCTGTCACCTTATCGTGGTGGGGGAGTTTGCGTGCCCCAATGAGTCTGGGAGCTATGTTGCCCGGGGCTTTAAGCCCCTGGTAGGGTCACCCAAGGCAAACAGATCCTAGATGAGGGACCAGACAAAGAACAGCTCAAAAGACTCCTTATGATGAACAAAAAATTTGGACCTCGTGATCCCTTGCCCGGATATGGGACACCGGGGCCTCCCCCCGGAGCCAGGCCCGGGGGTGGGGCCCGGCAGCGGGCGCCTGGTGGCCGGGTCTGTGCCCATGGGGCTCGGTCGGGCATAGCCCGAAATGATGACGTCGGTCCCCCTTCCGACGGGCTCACCACCCGTGGGAGGGGCCAAGGGGGTCGGGTGCGATGTGAGCTGGGTAGCAGCCGAAGGCAGAGGCCTTGGCGGTCTGATCCTCGGCTACTGAAGCTAGCTCTTGGGACGTGGAATGTCACCTCTCTGTTGGGGAAGGAGCCGGAGCTGGTGCGCGAGGCTGAGCGGTTCCGGCTAGATATAGTCGGACTCACCTCGACGCACGGCTTGGGCTCTGGAACCAGTCCTCTTGAGAGGGGTTGGACTCTCTTCCACTCTGGAGTTGCCCGTGGTGAGAGGCGCAGAGCAGGTGTGGGCATACTTATTGCCCCCCGGCTGTGTGCCAGTACATTGGGGTTTACCCCAGTGAACGAGAGGGTAGCCTCCCTCCGCCTTCGGGTGGGGGGACGAGTCCTGACTGTTGTTTGTGCCTATGCGCCAAACAGCAGTTCAGAGTACCCACCCTTTTTGGAGTCTCTGGGGGAGGCACTGGAGAATGCTCCTACCGGAGACTCCCTCGTTCTGCTGGGGGACTTCAATGCTCACGTGGGCAATGACAGTGAGACCTGGAGGGGTGTGATTGGGAGGAACGGCCCCCCCGATCTGAACCAGAGTGGTGTTATGTTGTTGGACTTCTGTGCTGGTCATGGACTGTCCATAACGAACACCATGTTCAGACATAAGGGTGTCCATATGTGCACTTGGCACCAGGACACCCTTGGCCGCAGTTCGATGATCGACTTTGTGGTTGTATCATCGGACTTGCGGCCGTATGTGCTGGACACTCGGGTGAAGAGAGGGGCGGAGCTGTCAACTGATCACCACCTGGTGGTGAGTTGGCTCCGCTGGTGGGGGAGGATGCCGATCAGACCTGGCAGGCCCAAACGTATTGTGAGGGTCTGCTGGGAGCGTTTGTCAGAATCCCCCGTCAGAAGGAGCTTTAACTCCCACCTCCGGCAGAGCTTCAACCATATCCCGGGGGAGGTGGGGGACATTGAGTCCGAATGGGCCATGTTCCATGACTCCATTGCCGAGGCAGCTGATCGGAGTTGTGACCGTAAGGTGGTCGGTGCCTGTCGTGGCGGCAACCCTCGAACCTGCTGGTGGACACCAGTGGTGAGGGAAGCCGTCAAGCTGAAGAAGGAGTCCTATCGGGCCTTTTTGGCCAGTGGGACCCTGGAAGCAGCTGATAGGTACCGACAGGCCAGACGGGCTGTGGCTTCGGCGGTTGCTGAGGCAAAAACTCGGGCCTGGGAGGAGTTCGGTGAGACCATGGAGAACGATTTCCGGACGGCCTCGAAGAGATTCTGGTCCACCATCCGGCGTCTCAGGGGGGGGAAGCGGCTCACAGTCAACACTGTTTACAGTGGGGACGGGGCTTTGCTGACCTCAACTAGGGATGTTGTGAGTCGGTGGGGGGAGTACTTCGAGGAACTCCTCAATCCTACCAACACGTGCTCGGAAGAGGCAGAGTCGGAGAGCTCGGAGACGGGGCCTCCCATTTCTGGGGCTGAGGTTGCCGAGGTGGTCAAAAAGCTCCTCGGTGGCAAGGCCCCGGGGGTGGATGAGGTCCGTCCTGAGTTTCTCAAGGCTCTGGATGTTGTAGGGCTGTCTTGGCTGACACGCCTCTGCAGCATCGCGTGGACATCGGGGACAGTGCCTCTGGACTGGCAGATTGGGGTGGTGGTCCCCCTCTTTAAAAAGGGGGACCGGAGGGTGTGTTCCAATAATAGGGGTATCACACTCCTCAGCCTCCCTGGTAAGGTCTATTCGGGGGTATTGGAGAGGAGGATCCGTCGGATAATCGAGCCTCGGATTCAGGAGATGCAGTGTGGCTTTCGTCCTGGCCGTGGAACAGTGGACCAGCTCTATACCCTCGGCAGGATCCTGGAGGGTGCATGGGAGTTCGCCCAACCAGTCTACATGTGTTTTGTGGACTTGGAGAAAGCGTTCGACCGTGTCCCTCGTGGAGTCCTGTGGGGGGTGCTCCGGGAATATGGAGTGCCGGACCCCTTGATAGGGTCCGTTCGGTCTCTGTATGACCGGTGCCAGAGTTTGGTCCGCATTGCCGGCAGTAAGTCGGATACGTTTCCGGTGAGAGTTGGACTCCGTCAGGGCTGCCCTTTGTCACCGATTCTGTTCCTAACTTTTATGGACAGAATTTCTAGGCGCATCCAGGGCGTTGAGGGTGTCCGATTTGGCGACATCAGAATCGGGTCGCTGCTTTTTGCAGATGATGTGGTTCTGTTAGCGTCGTCAGGCCGTGACCTTCAGCTCTCACTGGAGCGATTCGCAGCCGAGTGTGAAGCGGCTGGGATGAGAATCAGCACCTCCAAATCCGAGACTATGGTTCTCAGCCGGAAAAGGGTGGAATGCTCTCTCCGGGTCGGGAATGAGATCCTTCCCCAAGTGGAGGAGTTCAAGTATCTCGGGGTCTTGTTCACGAGTGAGGGACGAATGGAGCGGGAGATTGACGGGCGGATCGGTGCGGCGTCTGCAGTGTTGCGGGCTCTGCACCGACCCGTCGTTGTGAGGAGGGAGCTGAGCCAGAAGGCGAAGCTCTCTACTTACTGGTCAATCTACGTTCCCATCCTCACCTATGGTCACGAGTTGTGGGTAGTGACCGAAAGAACAAGATCGCGAATACAAGCGGCCGAAATGGGTTTCCTCCGCAGGGTGTCTGGGCTCTCCCTTAGAGATAGGGTGAGAAGCTCAGTCATCCGGGAGGGGCTCGGAGTAGAACCTCTGCTCCTCCGCATTGAGAGGAGTCAGATGAGGTGGCTCGGGCATCTGGTTAGGATGCCCCCTGGGCGCCTCCCTGGGGAGGTGTTCCGGGCACGTCCCACTGGGAGGAGACCCCGGGGGAGACCCAGGACACGTTGGAGAGACTATGTCTCTCGGCTGGCCTGGGAACGCCTCGGGGTCCCCCCGGAAGAGCTGGAGGAAGTGGCCGGGGACAGAGACGTCTGGGTTTCTCTGCTCAAGCTGCTGCCCCCGCGACCCGACCCCCGGATAAGCGGCAGATGATGGATGGATGGGTCTTCGGATGCAAGTGGGTGTGAATATCCCACCATACAAGTATGGTGGAGAGGAAGCTGTGAATAGCCGACCATAGTTTGGAAAAAGCGGGTAAGAAAAGGTTTGAATGCCCGAACATACACCATCAAAAGAGGGAGCGGAGGTGTTCCGCTGTACGAAGGTGTGAATGTCCAACCATACTTGGTAAAAAGCGGGTAAGAAAAGGTTAATATACCCGACTGTACACAATCAATAGCGGGAGCGGATGTGTTCGGCTACAAGAAGGTGTGACAGTCCGACCATGGTTTGTAAAAAGCGGGTAAGAAAAGGTGCGAATGTCCGACAATGTATGATCAAAAGAGAGAGCGGAGGTTTTCGGATACACGAAAGTTTGAATGTCCTACCATAGTTTGTAAATAGCGGGTAAGAAAAGGTTCGAATGCCCGACTATACACCATAAAAAGCGGGAGCGGAGGTGTTCCGCTGTAAGACGGTGTGAATGTCCGACCATAGTTGGTAAAAAGCGGGTAAGAAAAGGTTAAAATACCCGACTGTACAAAATCAATAGCGGGAGCGGAGTTGTTCGGCTACAAGAAGGTGTGAAAGTCCGACCATGGTTTGTAAAAAGCAGTTAAGAAAATTTTCGAATATCCAACCAAACATAATCAAAAGCGGGAGCAGAGCTGTTCGACTGCAAGTAGGTGTGAATGTCCAGCCATAATTACTCACAAACGGGGGAAGAAAAGGTAGTATTGCCAGACCATACATGATCAAAACAGGGAGCGGAGGTTCAGCTGCAAGGTGTGAATGTCTGACTATAGTTTGTAAAAAGCGGGTAAGACAAGGTGCGAATGCCCGACAATGTATGATCAAAAGAGAGAGCGGAGGTGTTCGGCTGCAAGGTCTGAATGTCCAATCATAATTTGTAAAAACCGGGTAAGAAAAGGCTCGAAAGCCCGACTATACATCATCAAAAGCGTGAGCAGAGGTGTTCAGCTGCAAGAAGGTGTGAATGTTCGACTAAAGTTTGTAAAAAGCTGGTAAGACAAGGAGCGATGTCCCGACATTGTATGATCAAAAGCGGGAGCGGAGGTGTCCAGCTGTGAGTAGGTGTGAATGTCCGACCATAATTGCTGAAAAATGTGTTAGAAAAGGTAAGAATACTGGACCATACATCATCAAAAGCGGGAGAGGTGGTGTTCGGCTGCAAGAAGGTGTGAAAGTCCGACAATGGTTTGTAAAAAGCGGGTAATAAAAGGTTCGAATGCCCGAATATACATCATCAAAAGCGAAAGTGGAGGTGTTCGGATGCAAGAAGGTGTGAACGTCCGACCAAAGTTTGTAAAAAGCAGTGAAAAGCGAGAAAAAGCTTTTCATGAGTTCTGCATGATTTGGGATTTTGCTTATAAAATGCATTACTTCACTCAAACTATGTTAAAACTGATTTGTCCTTCATATTTACCATGTCTAGAAAGATTTAAACAAAAAAACAACGTTGTACTTTGCAGTAAAAGAAAGAGCAAATCTAAAGTTTCAGGAATCCGAGTATAAGCCTGCTTTCATGAGTTCTGCACGATTTCGGATTTTGCTATAAAATGAATTGCTTTGCTCAAACCAAGTTAAAACTGCTTTGTCCTTCCATATTCATCAATGTCTAGATCAACTTCAACAAAGAAAAACATTGGACTTTGCAGTAGAAGAAGTTGAAATCCATCTACACATTGATAAATATGAAGGACAAAGCAGTTCCCACTTGCCCATAAGAAAATAAGCTTATTCTCGGATTCCTGATCCTTCAGTTTTGCTCTTTCTTCTACTGCAAAATACAATGTTGTTCTTTGTTGAAGTCGATCTAGACATTGATAAATATGAATGAAAAAGCAGTTTTAACTTGGTTTGAGTGAATTAATTCATTTTATACATAAAATCCGAAATCGTGCAGAACTCATGAAAATAAGCTTATTCTCGGATTCCTAAAACTTTTGATTGGCTCTTTCTTTTACTGCAAAGTACAACGTTGTTTTTTGTTGAAATCTATCTAGACATTGATAAATACCAGCCGAAACTCTGCTGCCGCAATTGATAATTTATGGTTGGGCATTCTTACCTTTTCTTACCCGCTTTTTACAAATTATGATCTTACATTCACACCTACTTGCAGTCGAACACCTTCTCATCCACTTATGATCATGTGCGGTTGGGCTTTCGCACCTTTTCTTACCCATTTTTCAGTAATTATGGGTGGACATTCAGACCTTCTTGCAGCCCAAAACCTCCGCTCCTCTTTTGATCATACATTGTCGGGCATTCACACCTTGTCTTACCCGCTTTTTACAAACTTTAGTCGGACATTCAAACCTTCTTGCAGCTGAACCACCTCCGCTCCCTGTTTTGATCATATATGGTCTGGCAATAGTACCTTTCCTTACCCGTTTGTGAGTAATTATGGCTGGACATTCACACCTAGTTGCAGCCGAACACAACCTCTCCCGCTTTTGATGATATATGGTCCGGCATTCTTACCTTTTCTAACACATTTTTCAGCAATTATGGTCGGACATTCACACCTACTCACAGACGAACACCTCCGCTCCCACATTTGATAGTGTATAGTCGGGCATTCTCACCCTTTCTCAACAGCTTTTTGCAAATTATTCTCTGACATTCACACCTACTTGCAGTCGAACAGCTCTGCTCCCGCTTTTGATTATGTTTGGTTAGATATTCGAACCTTTTCTTAACTGCTTTTTCACAAACTTTGGTCGGACGTTCACACCTTCTTGCAGCCGAACACCTACGCTTCCGGTTTTGATAGTGTATATTCGGGCATACGAACCTTTTCTTACCCGCTTTTTACAAACCATGGTCGGACTTTCACACCTTCTCTTAGCTGAACAACTCCGCTCCCTCTTTTGATTGTGTACAGTCGGGTATTTTAACCTTTTCTTACCCGCTTTTTACCAACTATGATCGGAAATTCACACCGTCTTACAGCGGAACACCTCCGCTACCTCTTTTGATGGTGTATGTTCGGGCATTCGAACCTTTTCTTACCCACTTTTTAAAACCAGGGTCGGACTTTCACACCTTTTAGTAGCCGAACAACTCCGCTCCCGCTATTGATTGTGTACAGTCGGGTATTTTAACCTTTTCTTACCCGCTTTTTACCAACTATGGTCGGACATTCACACCTTCTTACAGCGGAACACCTCCGCTCCCTCTTTTGATGGTGTATGTTTGGGCATTCGAACCTTTTCTTACCCGCTTTTTACAAACTATGGTCGGACATTCAAACCTTCTTGTAGCCAAACACATCCACTCGTGCATTTGATGATGTATGGTTGGGAATTCGCACCTTTTCTTACCCATTTTTCAGTAATTATGGGTGGACATTCACACCTTCTTGCAGCTGAACACCTCCTCTCCCGCTTATTATCATGTGCGGTTTGATATTTGAAAATTCTCTTTCATGTTTTCTAGCAATTATTGATGGACATTCAGACCTTCTTGCAGCTGAACACCTCCGCTCCAGCTTTTGATGGTGTATAGTCGGGCTTTCGAGCCTTTTCTTCCCCGGTTTTTACAAATTATGGTTGGACAGTCAGACCTTCTTTCAGCCGAAAACCTCCGCTCCCTCTTTTGATCATACATTGTCGGGCATTCGCACCTTTTCTTACCCGCTTTTTACAAACTTTAGTCGGACATTAACACCTTCTTGCAGCTTAACCACCTCCGCTCCCTGTTTTGATCATGTATGGTCTGGCAATACTACCTTTTCTTACCCATTTGTGAGTAATTATGGCTGGACATTCACACCTACTTGCAGCCGAACACCACCTCTCCCGCTTTTGATGATGTATGGACCGGCATTCTTACCTTTTCTAACACATTTTTCAGCAATTATGGTTGGAGATTCACACCTACTCACAGCCGAACAACTCCGCTACCGCATTTGATGGTGTATAGTCGGGATTTCTCACCCTTTCTCATCAGCTTTTTGCAAATTATTCTCTGACATTCACACCTACTTGCAGTCGAACAGCTCCTCTCCCGCATTTGATGGTGTATATTCGGGCATACGAACGTGTTCTTACCCGCTTTTTACAAACCATGGTCGGAAATTCACACCGTCTTACAGCGGAACACCTCCGCTACCTCTTTTGATGGTGTATGTTCGGGCATTCGAACCTTTTCTTACCCACTTTTTAAAACCAGGGTCGGACTTTCACACCTTTTAGTAGCCGAACAACTCCGCTCCCGCTATTGATTGTGTACAGTCGGGTATTTTAACCTTTTCTTACCCGCTTTTTACCAACTATGGTCGGACATTCACACCTTCTTACAGCGGAACACCTCCGCTCCCTCTTTTGATGGTGTATGTTTGGGCATTCGAACCTTTTCTTACCCGCTTTTTACAAACTATGGTCGGACATTCAAACCTTCTTGTAGCCAAACACATCCACTCGTGCATTTGATGATGTATGGTTGGGAATTCGCACCTTTTCTTACCCATTTTTCAGTAATTATGGGTGGACATTCACACCTTCTTGCAGCTGAACACCTCCTCTCCCGCTTATTATCATGTGCGGTTTGATATTTGAAAATTCTCTTTCATGTTTTCTAGCAATTATTGATGGACATTCAGACCTTCTTGCAGCTGAACACCTCCGCTCCAGCTTTTGATGGTGTATAGTCGGGCTTTCGAGCCTTTTCTTCCCCGGTTTTTACAAATTATGGTTGGACAGTCAGACCTTCTTTCAGCCGAAAACCTCCGCTCCCTCTTTTGATCATACATTGTCGGGCATTCGCACCTTTTCTTACCCGCTTTTTACAAACTTTAGTCGGACATTAACACCTTCTTGCAGCTTAACCACCTCCGCTCCCTGTTTTGATCATGTATGGTCTGGCAATACTACCTTTTCTTACCCATTTGTGAGTAATTATGGCTGGACATTCACACCTACTTGCAGCCGAACACCACCTCTCCCGCTTTTGATGATGTATGGACCGGCATTCTTACCTTTTCTAACACATTTTTCAGCAATTATGGTTGGAGATTCACACCTACTCACAGCCGAACAACTCCGCTACCGCATTTGATGGTGTATAGTCGGGATTTCTCACCCTTTCTCATCAGCTTTTTGCAAATTATTCTCTGACATTCACACCTACTTGCAGTCGAACAGCTCCTCTCCCGCATTTGATGGTGTATATTCGGGCATACGAACGTGTTCTTACCCGCTTTTTACAAACCATGGTCGGACTTTCACACCTTCTTGTAGCTGAACAACTCCGCTCCCTCTTTTGATTGTGTACAGTCGGGCATACAAACCTGTTCTTACCCGCTTTTTACAAACTATGGTCGGTTATTCAAAACTTCTTGTAGCCAAACACATCCACTCCTGCTTTTGATGATGTATGGTTGGGCATTCGCACCTTTTCTTACCCATTTTTCAGTAATTATGGGTGGATATTCACACCTTCTTGCAGCGGAACACCTCCTCTCCCGCTTATGATTATGTGCGGTTTGATATTCGAAAATTTTCTTTCATGTTTTATAGCAATTATTGATGGACATTCATACCTTCTTGAAGCCGAACACATCCACTCCTGCTTTTGATGATGTATGGTTGGGCATTCAAACCTACTTGTTGCCCGTTTTTCATTAATTATGGGTGAACATTCACACCTTGTCGCAGCCAAACACCTCCGCTCCCTGTTTTGATCATGTATGTTTTGACATTCGCACCTTTTCTCACCTGCTTTTTACTATTGTCGGCCAATCACAGCTTCCTCTCCACCATACTTGTATGGTAGGAAATTCTCACCCACTCTCATCCGAAGACCTCTCCTCCCATCCATCCATCCATCATCTGCCGCTTATCCGGGGGTCGGGTCGCGGGGGCAGCAGCTTGAGCAGAGAAACCCAGACGTCTCTGTCCCCGGCCACTTCTTCCAGCTCTTCCGGGGGGACCCCGAGGCGTTCCCAGGCCAGCCGAGAGACATAGTCTCTCCAGCGTGTCCTGGGTCTTCCCCGGGGTCTCCTCCCAGTGGGACGTGCCCGGAACACCTCCCCAGGGAGGCGCCCAGGGGGCATCCTAACCAGATGCCCGAGCCACCTCATCTGACTCCTCTCAATGCGGAGGAGCAGCGGTTCTACTCCGAGCCCCTCCCGGATGACTGAGCTTCTCACCCTATCTCTAAGGGAGAGCCCAGACACCCTGCGGAGGAAACCCATTTCGGCCGCTTGTATTCGCAATCTTGTTCTTTCGGTCACTACCCACAACTCGTGACCATAGGTGAGGATGGGAACGTAGATTGACCAGTAAGTAGAGAGCTTCGCCTTCTGGCTCAGCTCCCTCTTCACAACGACGGGTCGGTGCAGAGCCCGCAACACTGCAGACGCCGCACCGATCCGCCCGTCAATCTCCCGCTCCATTCGTCCCTCACTCGTGAACAAGACCCCGAGATACTTGAACTCCTCCACTTGGGGAAGGATCTCATTCCCGACCCGGAGAGAGCATTCCACCCTTTTCCGGCTGAGAACCATAGTCTCGGATTTGGAGGTGCTGATTCTCATCCCAGCCGCTTCACACTCGGCTGCGAATCGCTCCAGTGAGAGCTGGAGGTCACGGCCTGACGACGCTAACAGAACCACATCATCTGCAAAAAGCAGAGACCCGATTCTGAGGTCGCCAAATCGGACACCCTCAACGCCCTGGCTGCGCCTAGAAATTCTGTCCATAAAAGTTAGGAACAGAATCGGTGACAAAGGGCAGCCCTGACGGAGTCCAACTCTCACCGGAAACGTATCCGACTTACTGCCGGCAATGCGGACCAAACTCTGGCACCGGTCATACAGAGACCGAACGGACCCTATCAAGGGGTCCGGAACTCCATATTCCCGGAGCACCCCCCACAGGACTCCACGAGGGACACGGTCGAACGCTTTCTCCAAGTCCACAAAACACATGTAGACTGGTTGGGCGAACTCCCATGCACCCTCCAGGATCCTGCCGAGGGTATAGAGCTGGTCCACTGTTCCACGGCCAGGACGAAAGCCACACTGCATCTCCTGAATCCGAGGCTCGATTATCCGACGTATCCTCCTCTCCAATACCCCCGAATAGACCTTACCAGGGAGGCTGAGGAGTGTGATACCCCTATAGTTGGAACACACCCTCCGGTCCCCCTTTTTAAAGAGGGGGACCACCACCCCAATCTGCCAGTCCAGAGGCACTGTCCCCGATGTCCACGCGATGCTGCAGAGGCGTGTCAGCCAAGACAGCCCTACAACATCCAGAGCCTTGAGAAACTCAGGACGGACCTCATCCACCCCCGGGGCCTTGCCACCGAGGAGCTTTTTGACCACCTCGGCAACCTCAGCCCCAGAAATGGGAGGCCCCGTCTCCGAGCTCTCCGACTCTGCCTCTTCCGAGCACGTGTTGGTAGGATTGAGGAGTTCCTCGAAGTACTCCCCCCACCGACTCACAACATCCCTAGTTGAGGTCAGCAAAGCCCCGTCCCCACTGTAAACAGTGTTGACTGTGAGCCGCTTCCCCCCCCTGAGACGCCGGATGGTGGACCAGAATCTCTTCGAGGCCGTCCGGAAATCGTTCTCCATGGTCTCACCGAACTCCTCCCAGGCCCGAGTTTTTGCCTCAGCAACCGCCGAAGCCGCAGCCCGTCTGGCCTGTCGGTACCTATCAGCTGCTTCCAGGGTCCCACTGGCCAAAAAGGCCCGATAGGACTCCTTCTTCAGCTTGACGGCTTCCCTCACCACTCTCCTCCCGCTTTTGTTAATATTTAGTCGGGCATTCGAACCTTTTCTTACCCACTTTTTACAAATTATGGTCGAACATTCACACCTACTTGCAGCTGAATACTTCCGCTCCACCTTTTAGTGATGTATGGTTGGCATTTGCACCTTTTGTTACCCTCTTTTTATACTGATTGCTGAAGATTAAGTTGTTCTTTCTCAAACTACAATTTTTTTTTAATTGTTGAAACTTGATTTGAAGTGGATAAATAAGGAGGACAAACAGTTTTAAGTCACGCTGATAGAAGAAATTAATTTTATCTGTAAAAAAAATCTGTATTTCGTCATATGTCGAGAGATGCTTTATTGCTGAAGAAGTTCTTTCTCATTCTACAAAGTACAACGTTGTTTATCGTTGAAACTTGATTAGACATGAATAAATATGAAGGACAAAGCAGTCTTAACTTGGTTTGAGTTAATTAATTCGTTTTATAGGAGAATCCGAATTCGTGCTTATTTTCGGATTCCTGAAGAATGAGTCTGGTTCTTTCTCATAATACAAAGTTTGTTGTTTATTGTTGAAACTTCATCAGAAGTGAAGAAATAAATGAATGCCTATCAACAAATGTGGGATCTAAACTCTAGTGCTTCCTCTAAAATAATTTCCTTTCTCAATTTAGAAATGTGTGTGTGTAAGTCACAGCACCCGTGACACCAAAACGGCTTTCTTTTCTCTCTTTTCTCTACACTCTGCACTATGAGCACACACACCAAATCAGAAATGCTTTTTTCTCTCTTTTCTACATTATGGACTGTGGGGACACAAAACCGCTCTCTCTTTTTTTTTTGATTGTGTGCCAGGGCGTTGTCTCACGTATTAGATTATGCTTAAGATACGAATGGGTTTATCAGTCACATCAGAATCCATACATACTGATCCTCCCGTAATAAAATGGTCGGATCTTATCAAACACACTTTGTTTCTTGTGACAATCAAGTCAGCGAAACAGCGTATACACGTCAAGACACTGAATCAAGTTTGCCACAAGAACTCATAAGTTTGGCAGTATTGCTCTGCCGTCAGCAATCATACACCCATTTTATTTTCGTGAGACGTGCAGGCACCTGTTCATCTACTGTTCTATCACTATGAATTAGTTTATCTATTATCAATAAGGATACTTCTACAACTACTATCAAAGTATGTCCAGACTTCTTATGTTGTCAGTTGCTATATATGAATAAGTGGGTAGCTACTGACAAGCATTAAGCATGTCACACAGCCCAAACATATAACATTTCAGGACACACCACACAGTTAACAACCACAGTGAAGTGTCAAAGCCCAAACATTCAACAGGACACTTACACAACACATTCAAATCAAACAGTCAGACAACATACAAGAACATATACCCCAGCCGGCATTGCTCCCTGCCTATTTTCCTACAGCTCACTATGTGTGCGCACACCTTTATTCACAAACTCTTCAACTTATACTCTTTTACCGAAGCTGCTACAGCTCAATTGGCCGAATACCCTTAGATCCTATTTCGGTGAATTTGACAACTGCCTTACATGTAACAGATTAGCGGTTTAGCAGTTTTAATTTAGCTTGAGTGAAGGAATTCATTTTATAGCAAAATCCGAAATCGTGAAGAACTCATGAAAGTAAGCTTATTCTCGGATTCCTGAAACTTTAGATTTGCTCTTTCTTTTACTGCAAAGTACAACGTTGTTTTTTTTGTTTAAATCTTTCTAGACATGGTAAATATGAACGACAAAGCAGTTTTAACATAGTTTGAGTGAAGGAATTCATTTTATAGATAAAATCCCAAGAGTCTGCAGAGAAAAGAGAGTGAATGCGAAGTAGACTTTAACACGGCTCTGGGAGCGAGCCGAGTGCGGGCTAACCGGGAGAATTGCTTGAAAGAAACGCGACACCGAATGAGTGGTCAGAACAAAGCCTCAATACGGTGTTCCCGTGGTGTTTGTGGCTGCCTTGTCTTTTGCACAGAGTAAAAGACAAGGCAGCCATCGAATAGATTGTTTCTACTTGGTCAGCCGAGGAGCAGGGGGGGGGGCGGGGGGGGGGCAAACGTCTCAACCAAGCAAAGCTCACCAAGTAGGAACAATCGGGCCCTTTTCGATGGCTGCAACACCTGAAAGAGATATTGATGCGAGACCCGATCAAATGCTTTTTCAAAGTCTAAATTTAAGATGACAAGCCGGGTGTTTCTGTCTCTAGCGTAATCAATGATGTCTCGAATCAGTACGAGGCTGTCGGTGAGTTGTCTCCCTGAGATGGCACAAGCTTGGTCTGGGTGAATTACCTCCTCTAAAACAGAGGACATCCGTGTCGCTAAAACCTTGCTAAAAAGTTTACAATCAAAGTTTAAAAGTGTGATGGGCCTCCAATTCTTTAGGTCAGTCTTATCATTTTTTTTATAAAGTAGAGTCACTATTCCCACTCTAAAACTGTCAGGCAGTCGGTCGAGTTTTTCAAAATCTTTAAAAACATCTAAAATGTCTGATGATAAAAGGTCCCAATAGGTCAGATAGAATTCTGCAGGAAGCCCGTCTAAACCCGGAGCTCGACTTCTCTTAAAACCTGTTAGGCATTTTTTTAACTCTAAAGCAGTAAAATTCTGTGTCAAGTGTGCATTCTCTTTTACGGTTTTGTCAACGAATTTTAAGATTTCTGCCGATGTTTCCAAGTGCACTGGTTTCTCTTTATACATGTTACTATAAAAGGTATGTACAGTTTCAATCATCTCTTGTGTGGATTTTGTTAAAAACCCATCTTCTCTTTTTAGATTTTGAATACACTCCTTTTTATTTATAACTTTCTTTCTTTTTCACCTTCCTCAATTTCCTGCTCCCTGCTTCTTACAAAAATTCCTTTAATCTTTATTTCTGCTAAAACTGACATTTCCTTTTTGACATCTTTGATATCTTCTTTAAAGTCTATGCCACACTGATTTAGTTTAAAGTAGCGCTGTAAGCGTTTATGTAGTCCCATCATACATCTATTCTCTTTCCTTTTTTTACGTTTACCTTGCTGTTTAAAAAAAGTCTGGGTCGTTTCCTTCACCATTTCCCACCATTGTGCATGTGTTTCGTAGAGGTCTTGAAGGGTCTGCCACTCTTTATAACATTCCCTGTACTGACTGACTATGATTTCATCCTCCAACAGGGAACAGTTGAGTTTCCACAGACCACTTCCTACCGTCACACCAGAAGGGGGTGAAAGGGTGCAGGAGAGCATAAGGTGGTCTGAAAAGAAAACAGGGGTTAATCTAACATCAGTGGGTGGGCAATCTCTAGTAAAGAAATAATCAATGCGAGCGGCTCTGGTGCCATCATGACTAAACCAGGTGAAGCCCTCCTCTCTGGGATGCATGGTTTTAAAACAGTCAGTAAGCTTAAAATCCCTGCATATGCCCTGAAGTAAAATCGAAGTCTTATCCACTTTAAAATCTACCCCTGCTCTTTTTCTATCTTTCCTGCTCAAGATACAGTTAAAATCCCCTCCTACAACTAAAGGTACTTGCCCTAGCATGTAAAGCTGTATATCTTCTAAAAGGTCATACCTTTAATTTTTTCCATTGAAACCATAAATATTTAAGAGGTTAAAGTCTTGCCCCATAAAATTCAAGTGTGCTAAAAGTGCCCGTCCGTCTCTCACCACTGTGCTACCTTTCACCAGAACATGCGGATTTTTAATTAGAATGGCCACACCATCATTTTTATTTTGATTTGAGCCACTCCATATCGATAAATGGGGCCACATTTCCTCCCATAAAGGAAAGTAGGTATGTCATTTTCGTTTTTCTAAGTTATCAAAACAAATTACACACAGGTTATTTCTTGGGAAACTAGCTCTTCCTTCATTTCTTTAGGTGAAAAGTGAGTAGGGTGATCTATATTTCCTTTTCGGACTCTCGGTGTTGGCCTCTGACGCAATGTTGCATTTAACTTTGAGTCCCTGGGGGTTGATTGCAGAGCTGAAGTTAAAAAGGAGACCTCATTTGGTGAGTCGGAGGGGAAGACTCTAGGTTCTTCCACTGAAGAACTGTCTGAAAGGGACCTAACCCTTCCCCTCTTCTCTGATACCACTGGGGAATCAGAGGCTCAGATGCCGTCCTCTTCGGCTGTTGACCTTCGGGGAGGTGAGTATCTTCACTAGACTCACCTGTCTGCTCTTCCTCCTCATTTAGCGTAGCTCCACCCTCTGCCTGTGAATTCTCACAGACTTCAACACTGAGTGGTGAGGCCTCTACAGGCCCCTCCCCTTTTTGCTCCTCACTTCCAATCCAAGCTTTTGGCGGGAAGTTTGAATTTATTGGGTCAACCTCTTCACTTTGTTCACCAACTGCCACCTTTGGTCCTTCTCTTTGTTGGCTTGACTGTGGCTTTACCGTCTTTAATTTGTTGGCAAAAGATTTAGGGCAATCTCTGAAGAGGTGATTTAATTCTCCACAGAGATTACATTTCCTGCCATTTGGACACTCTCCAAAAGTTTGCCCAATTTCTCTGCTCTTCCCACATAACACCTTGGTACAAGCCTCAACCAGGTGCCCATGCTCACCACACTTGCGGCAGAACTTGGGCTGCCCCTGGTAGTGGATGTAACCTCGGTTTTCAAGGTGGCCAGAGTGTCGCCCACCCGCTGCACTGAGCACTCTTCAGCCCTTTCAAATGGTATAACTTTGCACTCCCGCACGCTCCAGCAAGCACCATTCAAGCAACAACTTTGCACTCCAGCTTCGAACATCGGCACAGTCGCAACAAGTAAGGCGACTCTACTCAGAGAAGTCACTCTGCACAGTAAGAAGATTTCTTTTGCACAGACAGAAAGGGCTTCACCCGCAAAGGTAAAGCCTGCCAAAAATAGAAACAACTCATTAGTGCTGCTCTCCACAGAAATCTTTAGTAAAAGGCGAAAGACTTGTACGTTATGAAGAGAAACCAGAGTACGATTATCCGTCACTGCGGGAGGAGGGCATCAGGCTAGTTGGCATAGCCACCTTCCCCATGGTGAGCTTTGCTTGGTTGAGACGCTTGCCCCCCCCCCCCCCCCCCCCCCCCCTTGCTCCTCGGCTGACCAACTAGGAACAATTGGGCCCTATTCGATGGCTGCCTTGTCTTTTACTCTGTGCAAAAGACAAGGCAGCAACAAAAACACCACGAGAATCCCGTATTGAGGCTTTGTTCTGATCGCTCATTCGGTGTCGCGTTTCTTTCAAGCAATTCTCCCGGTTAGCCCACACTCGGCTCGCTCCCATAGCCGTGTTAAAGTCTACTTCGCATTCACTCTCTTTTCTCAGCAGACTCTTGGGATTTTATCTATAAAATGAATTCCTTCACTCAAACTATGTGAAAACTGCTTTGTCCTTAATATTTACCATGTCTAGAAAGATTTAAACAAAAAAAACAACGTTGTACTTTGCAGTAAAAGAAAGAGCAAATCTAAAGTTTCAGGAATCCGAGAATAAGCTTACTTTCATGAGTTCTTCACGATTTCGGATTTCGCTATAAAATTAATTCCTTCACTCAAACTAAATTAAAACTGCTAAACCGCTAATCTGTTATATGTAAGGCAGATGTCAAATTCACCGAAATAGGATCAAAGGGTATTCGGCCAATCGAGCTGTAGCAGCTTCGGTAAAAGAGTATAAGTTGAAGAGTTTGTGAATAAAGGTGTGCGCACACATAGTGTGCTGTACGAAAATAGGCAGGGAGAAATGCCGGCTGGGGTATATGTTCTTGTATGTTGTCTGACTGTTTGATTTGAATGTGTTGTGTAAGTGTCCTGTTGAATGTTACATGTTTGGGCTTTGACACACTTCACTGTGGTTGTTAACTGTGTGGTGTGTCCTGAAATGTTATATGTTTGGGCTGTGTGACATGCTTAATGCTTGTCAGTAGCTACCCACTTATTCATATATAGCAACTGACAACATAAGAAGTCCGGACATACTTTGATAGTAGTTGTAGAAGTATCCTTATTGATAATAGATCACTAATTCATAGTGATAGAACAGTAGATGAACAGGTGCTTGCACATATCTCACGAAAATAAAATGGGTGTATGATTGCTGACGGCAGAGCAATACTGCCAAACTTATGAGTTCTTGTGGCAAACTTGATTCAGTGTCTTGACGTGTATACGCTGTTTCGCTGACTTGTCACAAGAAACAAAGTGTGTTTGATAAGATCCGACCATTTTATTACGGGAGGATCAGTATGTATGGATTCTGATGCGACTGATAAACCCATTCGTATCTTAAGCATAATCTAATACGTGAGACAACGCCCTGGCACACGATAAACAAAAAAAAAGAGAGAGAGCGGTTTTGTGTCCCCACAGTCCATAATGTAGAAAAGAGAGAAAAAAGCCTTTCTGATTTGGTGTGTGTGCTCATAGTGCAGAGTGTAGAGAAAAGAAAGCCGTTTTGGTGTCACGGGTGTTGTGACTTACACACACACATTTCTAAATTGAGAAAGGAAATTATTTTAGAGGAAGCACTAGAGTTTAGATCCCACATTTGTTGATAGGCATTCATTTATTTCTTCACTTCTGATGAAGTTTCAACAATAAACAACAAACTTTGTATTATGAGAAAGAACCAGACTCATTCTTCAGGAATCCGAAAATAAGCTCTATTTTATGAGTTATGCACGAATTCGGATTCTCCTATAAAACGAATTCATTAACTCAAACCAAGTTAAGACTGCTTTGTCCTTCATATTTATTCATGTCTAATCAAGTTTCAACGATAAACAACGTTGTACTTTGTAGAATGAGAAAGAACTTCTTCAGCAATAAGCATCTCTCGACATATGACGAAATACAGATTTTGCTATAAAATTAATTCCTTCTATCAGCCTGACTTAAAACTGTTTGTCCTCCTTATTTATCCACTTCAAATCAAGTTTCAACAATTAAAAAAAAATTGTAGTTTGAGAAAGAACAACTTAATCTTCAGCAATCAGTATAAAAAGAGGTGCAAATGCCAACCATACATACCTAAAAGGTGGAGCGGAAGTATTCAGCTGCAAGTAGGTGTGAATGTTCGACCATAATTTGTAAAAAGCGGGTAAGAAAAGGTTCGAATGCCCGACTATATATTAACAAAAGCGGGAGGAGAGGTCTTCGGATGAGAGTGGGTGAGAATTTCCAACCATAATCTATAAAATACGGTGAAAAAAAATATGTGAATGCCTCATAGAACACTAAAAGCGGAAGTGTTCGGCTGCAAGAAGGTGTGAATGTCCGACTATATTTGGTGAAAAGCAGGTGAAGCAAGGTCTGAATGCCCAACCTTACATCATCAAAAGCGAGATCAGAGGTGTTTGGCTGCAAGAAGGCCATAGTTTGCCAAAAGCGGGTAAGGTGCGAATGACCGACTAAATATCAACAAAAGTGGGGGCGGAGGTCTTCGGATGCAAGTGGGTGTGAATATCCCACCATACAAGTATGGTGGAGAGGAAGCTGTGAATGGCCGACCATAGTAAAAGGCGGGTGAGAGAAGGTGCGAATGTCAAACCATACATAATCAAAACAGGGAGCGGAGGTGTTCTGCTGTAAGAAGGTGTGAATGTCCAACCGTAGTTGGTAAAAAGCGGGTAAGAAAAGGTTAAAATACCCAACTGTACACAATCAATAGCGGGAGCGGAGTTGTTCGGCTACTAAAAGGTGTGAAAGTCCGACCATAGATGGTAAAAAGCGGGTAGGAAAAGGTTAAATTACCCGACTGTACACAATCAAAAGAGGGAGCGGAGTTGTTCAGCTAAGAGAAGGTGTGAAAGTCCGACCTTGGTTTGTAAAAAGCGGGTAAGAAAAGGTTCGTATGCCCGAATATACACCATCAAAAGCGGAAGCGGAGGTGTTCGGCTGCAAGATATTGTGAACGTCCGACCAAAGTTTGTAAAAAGCAGTTAAGAAAAGGTTCGAATATCTAACCAAACATAATCAAAAGCGGGAGCAGAGCTGTTCGACTGGAAGTAGGTGTGAATGTCAGATCATAATTTGCAAAAAGCTGATGAGAAAGGGTGAGAATGCCCGACTATACACCATCAAATGCGGTAGCGGAGTTGTTCGGCTGTGAGTAGGTGTGAATCTCCAACCATAATTGCTGAAAATGTGTTAGAAAAGGTAAAAATGCCAGTCCATACATAATCAAAATCGGGAGAGGTGGTGTTCAGCTGCAAGGTCTAAATGTCCATCAATAATTGCTAGAAAACATGAAAGAAAATTTTCGAAAATCAAACCACACATGATCATAAGTGGGAGAGGAGGTGTTCAGCTGCAAGAAGCTGTGAATGTCCACCCATAATACCTGAAAAATGGGTAAAAAAAAGGTGCGAATGCCCAACCATACATCATCAAAAGCAGGAGTGCATGTGTTCGGCTACAAGAAGGTGTGAACGTCCAACCAAAGTTTGTAAAAAGCAGTTAAGAAAAGGTTCGAATATCCAACCATACATAATCAAAAGCGGGAGCAGAGCTGTTCGACTGCAAGTAGGTGTGAATGTCAGATCATAATTTGCAAAAAGCTGATGAGAAAGGGTGAGAATGCCCGACTATACACCATCAAATGCGGTAGCGGAGTTGTTCGGCTGTGAGTAGGTGTGAATCTCCAACCATAATTGCTGAAAAATGTGTTAGAAAAGGTAAAAATGCCGGTCCATACATAATCAAAATCGGGAGAGGTGGTGTTCAGCTGCAAGAAGGTCTAAATGTCCATCAATAATTGCTAGAAAACATGAAAGAAAATTTTCGAAAATCAAACCACATGATCATAAGTGGGAGAGGAGGTGTTCAGCTGCAAGAAGGTGTGAATGTCCACCCATAATACCTGAAAAATGGGTAAAAAAAAGGTGCGAATGCCCAACCATACATCATCAAAAGCAGGAGTGCATGTGTTCGGCTACAAGAAGGTGTGAACGTCCAACCAAAGTTTGTAAAAAGCAGTTAAGAAAAGGTTCGAATATCCAACCATACATAATCAAAAGCGGGAGCAGAGCTGTTCGACTGCAAGTAGGTGTGAATGTCAGATCATAATTTGCAAAAAGCTGATGAGAAAGGGTGAGAATGCCCGACTATACACCATCAAATGCGGTAGCGGAGTTGTTCGGCTGTGAGTAGGTGTGAATCTCCAACCATAATTGCTTAAAAATGTGTTAGAAAAGGTAAGAATGCCGGTCCATACATCATCAAAAGCGAGAGAGGTTGTGTTCGGCTGCAAGTAGGTGTGAATGTCCAGCCATAATTACTCACAAACGGGTAAGAAAAGGTAGTATTGCCAGACCATATATGATCAAAACAGGGAGCGGAGGTGGTTCAGCTGCAAGAAGGTTTGAATGTCCGACTAAAGTTCAAATATATTAACAAAAGCGGGAGGAGAGGTCTTCGGATGAGAGTGGTTGAAAATTTCCAACCATAATGTATAAATTAGGGTGAAAAAAAGGTGTGATAGAACACTAAAAGGTGGAGCGGAAGTGTTCGGCTGCAAGAAGGTGTGAATGTCCGACTATATTTGGTGAAAAGCAGGTGAAGCAAGGTCTGAATGCCCAACCTTACATCATCAAAAGCGAGATCAGAGGTGTTTGGCTGCAAGAAGGCCATAGTTTGCCAAAAGCGGGTAAGGTGCGAATGACCGACTAAATATCAACAAAAGTGGGGGCGGAGGTCTTCGGATGCAAGTGGGTGTGAATATCCCACCATACAAGTATGGTGGAGGGGAAGCTGTGAATGGCCGACCATAGTAAAAGGCGGGTGAGAGAAGGTGCGAATGCCTAACCATACATCATCAAAACAGGGAGCAGAGGTGTTCTGCTGTAAGAAGGTGTGAATGTCCAACCATAGTTGGTAAAAAGCGGGTAAGAAAAGGTTAAAATACCCGACTGTACACAATCAATAGCGGGAGCGGAGTTGTTCAGCTAAGAGAAGGTGTGAAAGTCCGACCTTGGTTTGTAAAAAGCGGGTAAGAAAAGGTTCGTATGCCCGAATATACACCATCAAAAGCGGAAGCGGAGGTGTTCGGCTGCAAGAAGGTGTGAACGTCCAACCAAAGTTTGTAAAAAGCAGTTAAGAAAAGGTTTGAATATCCAACCATACATAATCAAAAGCGGGAGCAGAGCTGTTCGACTGCAAGTAGGTGTGAATGTCAGATCATAATTTGCAAAAAGCTGATGAGAAAGGGTGAGAATGCCCGACTATACACCATCAAATGCGGTAGCGGAGTTGTTCGGCTGTGAGTAGGTGTGAATCTCCAACCATAATTGCTGAAAAATGTGTTAGAAAAGGTAAAAATGCCGGTCCATACATAATCAAAATCGGGAGAGGTGGTGTTCAGCTGCAAGAAGGTCTAAATGTCCATCAATAATTGCTAGAAAACATGAAAGAAAATTTTCGAAAATCAAACCACACATGATCATAAGTGGGAGAGGAGGTGTTCAGCTGCAAGAAGGTGTGAATGTCCACCCATAATACCTGAAAAATGGGTAAAAAAAAGGTGCGAATGCCCAACCATACATCATCAAAAGCAGGAGTGCATGTGTTCAGCTACAAGAAGGTGTGAACGTCCAACCAAAGTTTGTAAAAAGCAGTTAAGAAAAGGTTCGAATATCCAACCATACATAATCAAAAGCGGGAGCAGAGCTGTTCGACTGCAAGTAGGTGTGAATGTCAGAGAATAATTTGCAAAAAGCTGATGAGAAAGGGTGAGAAATCCCGACTATACACCATCAAATGCGGTAGCGGAGTTGTTCGGCTGTGAGTAGGTGTGATTCTCCAACCATAATTGCTGAAAAATGTGTTAGAAAAGGTAAGAATGCCGGTCCATACATCATCAAAAGCGGGAGAGGTGGTGTTCGGCTGCAAGTAGGTGTGAATGTCCATTAATAATTGCTTTAAAACATGAAAGAAAATTTTCGAATATCAAACCTTACATGATCATTAGTGGGAGAGGAGGTGTTCAGCTGCAAGAAGGTGTGAATATCCACCCATAATTACTGAAAAATGGGTAGGAAAAGATGCGAATGTCCAACCATAAATCATCAAAAGCAGGAGTGGAGTTGTTCAGCTACAAGAAGGTATGAAAGTCCAGCCATGGTTTGTAAAAAGCGGGTAAGAGAAGGTTCGAATACCCGAATATATACCATCAAAAGCGGAAGCGGAGGTGTTCGGCTGCAAGAAGGTGTGAACGTCCGACCAAAGTTTGTAAAAAGCAGTTAAGAAAAGGTTTGAATATCCAACCGAACATAATCAAAAGCGGGAGCAGAGCTGTTCGACTGCAAGTAGGTGTGAATGTCAGATCATAATTGCTGAAAAATGTGATAGAAAATACTAGAATGCCGGACAATACATCATCAAAAGCGGGAGAGGTGTTTTTTCGGCTGCAAGTAGGTGTGAATGTCCAGCCATAATTACTCACAAACGGGGGAAGAAAGGTAGTATTTCCAGACCACACATGAACAAAACAGGGAATGGAGGTGATTCAGCTGCAAGGTGTGAATGTCTGACTAAAGTTTGTAAAAACCGTGTAAGACAAGGGGCGAATGCCCGACAATGTATGATCAAAAGAGGGAGCGGAGGTTTCCGGCTGCAAGGTCTGAATGTCCAACCACAATTTTTAAAAATCGGGGAAGAAATGGCTCGAAAGCCCGACTATACACCATCAAAAGCGGGAGCAGAGGTGTTCAGGTGCAAGAAGGTCTGAATGTCCGACCAAAAAATTACTGAAAAATGGGTAAGAAAAGGTGCGAATGCCAAATCATACATCATCAAAAGCAGGAGCGGATGTGTTCGGCTACAAGAAGGTTTGAATGTCCAACCATAGTAAGTAATAGGCGGGTAAGAAAAGGCTCGAATGCCCGACTATATACCATCAAAAGCGGAAGCGGAGGTGTTCGGCTGCAAGACGCTGTGAACGTCCGACCAAAGTTTGTAAAAAGCAGTTAAGAAAATGTTCGAATATCCAACCAAACATAATCAAAAGCGGGAGCAGAGCTGTTCGACTGCAAGTAGGTGTGAATATCAGATCATAATTTGCAAAAAGCTGTTGAGAAAGGGTGAGAATGCCCGACTATACACTATCAAATGTGGGAGCGGAGAAGTTCGTCTGTGAGTAGGTGTGAATGTCCGACCATAATTGCTGAAAAATGTGTTAGAAAAGGTAAGAATGCCGGACCATATATCATCAAAAGCGGGAGAGGTTGTGTTCGGCTGCAAGTAGGTGTGAATGTCCAGCCATAATTACTTACAAACGGGTAAGAAAAGGTAGTATTGCCAGACCATATTTGATCAAAACAGGGAGCGGAGGTGGTTCAGCTGCAAGAAGGTTTGAATGTCCGACTAAAGTTTGTAAAAAGCGGGTAAGACAAGGTGTGAATGCCCGACAATGTATGATCAAAAGAGGAGCGGAGGTTTTCGGCTGCAAGAGGTCTGAATGTCCACCCATAATTACTGAAAAATGGGTAAGAAAAGGTGCGAAAGCCCAACCGCACATGATCATAAGTGGATGAGAAGGTGTTCGACTGCAAGTAGGTGTGAATGTAAGATCATAATTGTAAAAAAGCGGGTAAGAAAAGGTAAGAATGCCCAACCATAAATTATCAAAAGCGGGCAGCAGAGTTTTGGCTGGTATTTATCAATGTCTAGATAGATTTCAACAAAAAACAACGTTGTACTTTGCAGTAAAAGAAAGTGCAAATCAAAAGTTTTAGGAATCCGAGAATAAGCTTATTTTCATGAGTTCTGCACGATTTCGGATTTTATGTATAAAATGAATTCCTTCACGCAAACTAAGTTAACACTGCTTTGTCCTTCATATGTACCCATTTCTACATATATTTCAAGCATAAAACTTCCTCATACTACCCTGAATGAGAAAGAACCACACTTGTGATTAAGCCATACGCCCCTTTTGAGGAGTTCTGCATGATTTGGGATTTTATCTATAAAATCAATTCCTTCACTCAAACTATGTTAAAACGGCTCTTACCTTCATATTTATCAATGTCTCGATAGATTTAAACAAAAAACAACGTTGTACTTTGCAGTAAAAGAAAGAGCCAATCAAAAGTTTTAGGAATCCGAGAATAAGCTTATTTTCATGAGTTCTGCACGATTTCGGATTTTATGTATAAATGAATTCATTCACTCAAACCAAGTTAAAACTGCTTTTTCCTTCATATTTATCAATGTCTAGATCGACTTCAACAAAGAACAACATTGTATTTTGCAGTAGAAGAAAGAGCAAAACTGAAGGATCAGGAATCCGAGAATAAGCTTCTTTTCATACGTTCTGCATGATTTGGGATTTTATGTATAAAATGAATTCCTTCACTCAAACTAAGTTAACACTATTTTGTCCTTCATATGTACCCATTTCTACATATATTTCAAGCATAAACTTCCTCATACTACCCTGAATGAGAAAGAGCCACACTTGTGATTAAGCCATACGCCCCTTTTGAGGAGTTCTGCATGATTTGGGATTTTATCTATAAAATCAATTCCTTCACTCAAACTATGTTAAAACGGCTCTTACCTTCATATTTATCAATGTCTCGATAGATTTAAACAAAAAACAACGTTGTACTTTGCAGTAAAAGAAAGAGCCAATCAAAAGTTTTAGGAATCCGAGAATAAGCTTATTTTCATGAGTTCTGCACGATTTCGGATTTTATGTATAAAATGAATTAATTCACTCAAACCAAGTTAAAACTGCTTTTTCATTCATATTTATCAATGTCTAGATCGACTTCAACAAAGAACAACATTGTATTTTGCAGTAGAAGAAAGAGCAAAACTGAAGGATCAGGAATCCGAGAATAAGCTTATTTTCTTATGGGCAAGTGGGAACTGCTTTGTCCTTCATATTTATCAATGTGTAGATTGTTGAAGTTGAAGTTGATCTAGACATTGATGAATATGGAAGGACAAAGCAGTTTTAACTTGGTTTGAGCAAAGCAATTCATTTTATAGCAAAATCCGAAATCGTGCAGAACTCATGAAAGCAGGCTTATACTCGGATTCCTGAAACTTTAGATTTGCTCTTTCTTTTACTGCAAAGTACAACGTTGTTTTTTTGTTTAAATCTTTCTAGACATGGTAAATATGAAGGACAAATCAGTTTTAACATAGTTTGAGTGAAGTAATGCATTTTATAAGCAAAATCCCAAATCATGCAGAACTCATGAAAAGCTTTTTCTCGCTTTTCACTGCTTTTTACAAACTTTGGTCGGACGTTCACACCTTCTTGCATCCGAACACCTCCACTTTCGCTTTTGATGATGTATATTCGGGCATTCGAACCTTTTATTACCCGCTTTTTACAAACCATTGTCGGACTTTCACACCTTCTTGCAGCCGAACACCACCTCTCCCGCTTTTGATGATGTATGGTCCAGTATTCTTACCTTTTCTAACACATTTTTCAGCAATTATGGTCGGACATTCACACCTACTCACAGCTGGACACCTCCGCTCCTGCTTTTGATCATACAATGTCGGGACATCGCTCCTTGTCTTACCAGCTTTTTACAAACTTTAGTCGAACATTCACACCTTCTTGCAGCTGAACACCTCCGCTCACGCTTTTGATGATGTATAGTCGGGCTTTCGAGCCTTTTCTTACCCGGTTTTTACAAATTATGGTTGGACATTCAGACCTTGCAGCCGAACACCTCCGCTCTCTCTTTTGATCATACATTGTCGGGCATTCGCACCTTGTCTTACCCGCTTTTTACAAACTATAGTCAGACATTCACACCTTGCAGCTGAACCTCCGCTCCCTGTTTTGATCATGTATGGTCTGGCAATACTACCTTTTCTTCCCCCGTTTGTGAGTAATTATGGCTGGACATTCACGCCTACTTGCAGTCGAACAGCTCTGCTCCCGCTTTTCATTATGTTTGGTTGGATATTCGAAAATTTTCTTAACTGCTTTTTACAAACCATGGTCGGACTTTCACACCTTCTTGTAGCCGAACAACTCCGCTCCCGCTATTGATTTTGTACAGTCGGGTATTTTAACCTTTTCTTACCCGCTTTTTACCAACTATGGTCGGACATTCACACCGTCTTACAGCGGAACACCTCCGCTCCCGCTTTTTATGGTGTATAGTCGGGCATTCGAACCTTTTCTTACCCGCTATTTACAAACTATGGTAGGACATTCAAACTTTCGTGTATCCGAAAACCTCCGCTCTCTCTTTTGATCATACATTGTCGGACATTCGCACCTTTTCTTACCCGCTTTTTACAAACCATGGTCGGACTGTCACACCTTCTTGTAGCCGAACACATCCGCTCCCGCTATTGATTGTGTACAGTCGGGTATATTAACCTTTTCTTACCCGCTTTTTACCAAGTATGGTTGGACATTCACACCTTCGTACAGCGGAACACCTCCGCTCCCTCTTTTGATGGTGTATGTTCGGGCATTCAAACCTTTTCTTACCCGCTTTTTCCAAACTATGGTCGGCTATTCACAGCTTCCTCTCCACCATACTTGTATGGTGGGATATTCACACCCACTTGCATCCGAAGACCCATCCATCCATCATCTGCCGCTTATCCGGGGGTCGGGTCGCGGGGGCAGCAGCTTGAGCAGAGAAACCCAGACGTCTCTGTCCCCGGCCACTTCCTCCAGCTCTTCCGGGGGGACCCCGAGGCGTTCCCAGGCCAGCCGAGAGACATAGTCTCTCCAACGTGTCCTGGGTCTCCCCCGGGGTCTCCTCCCAGTGGGACGTGCCCGGAACACCTCCCCAGGGAGGCGCCCAGGGGGCATCCTAACCAGATGCCCGAGCCACCTCATCTGACTCCTCTCAATGCGGAGGAGCAGAGGTTCTACTCCGAGCCCCTCCCGGATGACTGAGCTTCTCACCCTATCTCTAAGGGAGAGCCCAGACACCCTGCGGAGGAAACCCATTTCGGCCGCTTGTATTCGCGATCTTGTTCTTTCGGTCACTACCCACAACTCGTGACCATAGGTGAGGATGGGAACGTAGATTGACCAGTAAGTAGAGAGCTTCGCCTTCTGGCTCAGCTCCCTCTTCACAACGACGGGTCGGTGCAGAGCCCGCAACACTGCAGACGCCGCACCGATCCGCCTGTCAATCTCCCGCTCCATTCGTCCCTCACTCGTGAACAAGACCCCGAGATACTTGAACTCCTCCACTTGGGGAAGGATCTCATTCCCGACCCGGAGAGAGCATTCCACCCTTTTCCGGCTGAGAACCATAGTCTCGGATTTGGAGGTGCTGATTCTCATCCCAGCCGCTTCACACTCGGCTGCGAATCGCTCCAGTGAGAGCTGAAGGTCACGGCCTGACGACGCTAACAGAACCACATCATCTGCAAAAAGCAGCGACCCGATTCTGATGTCGCCAAATCGGACACCCTCAACGCCCTGGATGCGCCTAGAAATTCTGTCCATAAAAGTTAGGAACAGAATCGGTGACAAAGGGCAGCCCTGACGGAGTCCAACTCTCACCGGAAACGTATCCGACTTACTGCCGGCAATGCGGACCAAACTCTGGCACCGGTCATACAGAGACCGAACGGACCCTATCAAGGGGTCCGGCACTCCATATTCCCGGAGCACCCCCCACAGGACTCCACGAGGGACACGGTCGAACGCTTTCTCCAAGTCCACAAAACACATGTAGACTGGTTGGGCGAACTCCCATGCACCCTCCAGGATCCTGCCGAGGGTATAGAGCTGGTCCACTGTTCCACGGCCAGGACGAAAGCCACACTGCATCTCCTGAATCCGAGGCTCGATTATCCGACGGATCCTCCTCTCCAATACCCCCGAATAGACCTTACCAGGGAGGCTGAGGAGTGTGATACCCCTATAGTTGGAACACACCCTCCGGTCCCCCTTTTTAAAGAGGGGGACCACCACCCCAATCTGCCAGTCCAGAGGCACTGTCCCCGATGTCCACGCGATGCTGCAGAGGCGTGTCAGCCAAGACAGCCCTACAACATCCAGAGCCTTGAGAAACTCAGGACGGACCTCATCCACCCCCGGGGCCTTGCCACTGAGGAGCTTTTTGACCACCTCGGCAACCTCAGCCCCAGAAATGGGAGGCCCCGTCTCCGAGCTCTCCGACTCTGCCTCTTCCGAGCACGTGTTGGTAGGATTGAGGAGTTCCTCGAAGTACTCCCCCCACCGACTCACAACATCCCTAGTTGAGGTCAGCAAAGCCCCGTCCCCACTGTAAACAGTGTTGACTGTGAGCCGCTTCCCCCCCCTGAGACGCCGGATGGTGGACCAGAATCTCTTCGAGGCCGTCCGGAAATCGTTCTCCATGGTCTCACCGAACTCCTCCCAGGCCCGAGTTTTTGCCTCAGCAACCGCCGAAGCCACAGCCCGTCTGGCCTGTCGGTACCTATCAGCTGCTTCCAGGGTCCCACTGGCCAAAAAGGCCCGATAGGACTCCTTCTTCAGCTTGACGGCTTCCCTCACCACTGGTGTCCACCAGCAGGTTCGAGGGTTGCCGCCACGACAGGCACCGACCACCTTACGGTCACAACTCCGATCAGCTGCCTCGGCAATGGAGTCACGGAACATGGCCCATTCGGACTCAATGTCCCCCACCTCCCCCGGGATATGGTTGAAGCTCTGCCGGAGGTGGGAGTTAAAGCTCCTTCTGACGGGGGATTCTGACAAACGCTCCCAGCAGACCCTCACAATACGTTTGGGCCTGCCAGGTCTGATCGGCATCCTCCCCCACCAGCGGAGCCAACTCACCACCAGGTGGTGATCAGTTGACAGCTCCGCCCCTCTCTTCACCCGAGTGTCCAGGACATACGGCCGCAAGTCCGATGATACAACCACAAAGTCGATCATCGAACTGCGGCCAAGGGTGTCCTGGTGCCAAGTGCACATATGGACACCCTTATGTCTGAACATGGTGTTCGTTATGGACAGTCCATGACCAGCACAGAAGTCCAACAACATAACACCACTCTGGTTCAGATCGGGGGGGCCGTTCCTCCCAATCACACCCCTCCAGGTCTCACTGTCATTGCCCACGTGAGCATTGAAGTCCCCCAGCAGAACGAGGGAGTCTCCGGTAGGAGCATTCTCCAGTGCCTCCCCCAGAGACTCCAAAAAGGGTGGGTACTCTGAACTGCTGTTTGGCGCATAGGCACAAACAACAGTCAGGACTCGTCCCCCCACCCGAAGGCGGAGGGAGGCTACCCTCTCGTTCACTGGGGTAAACCCCAATGTACTGGCACACAGCCGGGGGGCAATAAGTATGCCCACACCTGCTCTGCGCCTCTCACCACGGGCAACTCCAGAGTGGAAGAGAGTCCAACCCCTCTCAAGAGGACTGGTTCCAGAGCCCAAGCCGTGCGTCGAGGTGAGTCCGACTATATCTAGCCGGAACCGCTCAGCCTCGCGCACCAGCTCCGGCTCCTTCCCCAACAGAGAGGTGACATTCCACGTCCCAAGAGCTAGCTTCAGTAGCCGAGGATCAGACCGCCAAGGCCTCTGCCTTCGGCTGCTACCCAGCTCACATCGCACCCGACCCCCTTGGCCCCTCCCACGGGTGGTGAGCCCGTCGGAAGGGGGACCGACGTCATCATTTCGGGCTATGCCCGACCGAGCCCCATGGGCACAGACCCGGCCACCAGGCGCCCGCTGCCGGGCCCCACCCCCGGGCCTGGCTCCGGGGGGAGGCCCCGGTGTCCCATATCCGGGCAAGGGATCACGAGGTCCAAATTTTTTGTTCATCATAAGGAGTCTTTTGAGCTGTTCTTTGTCTGGTCCCTCATCTAGGATCTGTTTGCCTTGGGTGACCCTACCAGGGGCTTAAAGCCCCGGGCAACATAGCTCCCAGACTCATTGGGGCACGCAAACTCCCCCACCACGATAAGGTGACAGCTCAGGGGGGAGGCATCCGAAGACCTCCGCCCCAGATTTTGTTGATATTTAGTCGGACATTCGCACCTTACCCGCTTTTGGCAAACTATGGCCTTCTTGCAGCCAAACAACTCTGATCTTGCTTTTGATGATGTAAGGTTGGGCATTCAGACCTTGCTTCACCTGCTTTTCACCAAATATAGTCGGACATTCACACCTTCTTGCAGCCGAACACTTCCGCTCCACCTTTTAGTGTTCTATCACACCTTTTTTTTCACCGCATTTTATACATTATGGTTGGAAATTTTCAACCACTCTCATCCGAAGACCTCTCCTCCAGCTTTTGTTAATATATTTGAACTTTAGTTTGACATTCAAACCTTCTTGCAGCTGAACCACCTCCGCTCCCTGTTTTGATCATATATGGTCTGGCAATACTACCTTTTCTTACCCGTTTGTGAGTAATTATGGCTGGACATTCACACCTACTTGCAGTCGAACACAACCTCTCTCGCTTTTGATGATGTATGGACCGGCATTTTTACCTTTTCTAACACATTTTTCAGCAATTATGGTCGGAGATTCACACCTACTCACAGCCGAACAACTCCGCTCCCGCATTTGATGATGTATAGTCGGGCATTCTCACCCTTTCTCATCAGCTTTTTGCAAATTATGATCTGACATTCACACCTACTTGCAGTCGAACAGCTCTGCTCCCGCTTTTGATTATGTTTGGTTGGATATTCGAACCTTTTCTTAACTGCTTTTTACAAACTTTGGTCGGACGTTCACACCGTCTTGCAGCCGAACACCTCCGCTTCCGCTTTTGATGGTATATAGTCGGGCATTCGAGCCTTTTCTTACCCGCCTATTACTTACTATGGTTGGACATTCAAACCTTCTTGTAGCCGAACACATCCGCTCCTGCTTTTGATGATGTATGATTTGGCATTCGCACCTTTTCTTACCCATTTTTCAGTAATTATGGGTGGACATTCACACCTTCTTGCAGCTGAACACCTCCTCTCCCGCTTATTATCATGTGCGGTTTGATATTCGAAAATTCTCTTTCATGTTTTCTAGCAATTATTGATAGACATTCAGACCTTCTTGCAGCTGAACACCTCCGCTCCAGCTTTTGATGGTGTATAGTCGGGCTTTCGAGCCTTTTCTTCCCCGGTTTTTACAAATTATGGTTGGACATTCAGACCTTCTTTCAGCCGAAAACCTCCGCTCCCTCTTTTGATCATACATTGTCGGGCATTCGCACCTTTTCTTACCCGCTTTTTACAAACTTTTGTCGGACATTAACACCTTCTTGCAGCTTAACCACCTCCGCTCCCTGTTTTGATCATGTATGGTCTGGCAATACTACCTTTTCTTACCCATTTGTGAGTAATTATGGCTGGACATTCACACCTACTTGCAGCCGAACACCACCTCTCCCGCTTTTGATGATGTATGGACCGGCATTCTTACCTTTTCTAACACATTTTTCAGCAATTATGGTTGGAGATTCACACCTACTCACAGCCGAACACCTCCGCTCCCGCATTTGATGGTGTATATTCGGGCATACGAACCTGTTCTTACCCGCTTTTTACAAACCATGGTCGGACTTTCACACCTTCTTGTAGCTGAACAACTCCGCTCCCTCTTTTGATTGTGTACAGTCGGGCATACAAACCTGTTCTTACCCGCTTTTTACAAACTATGGTCAGACATTCAAACCTTCTTGTAGCCGAACACATCCACTCCTGCTTTTGATGATGTATGGTTGGGCATTCGCACCTTTTCTTACCCATTTTTCAGTAATTATTGATGGACATTCATACCTTCTTGAAGCCGAACACATCCACTCCTGCTTTTGATGATGTATGGTTGGGCATTCGAACCTACTTGTTGTCCGTTTTTCATTAATTATGGGTGGACATTCACACCTTGTCGCAGCCAAACACCTCCGCTCCCTGTTTTGATCATGTATGTTTTGACATTCGCACCTTTTCTCACCTGCTTTTTACTATTGTCGGCCAATCACAGCTTCCTCTCCACCATACTTCTATGGTAGGAAATTCTCACCCACTCTCATCCGAAGACCTCTCCTCCCGCTTTTTCACCTACTTGCAGCTGAATACTTCCGCTCCACCTTTTAGTGATGTATGGTTGGCATTTGCACCTTTTGTTACCCTCTTTTTATACTGATTGCTGAAGATTAAGTTGTTCTTTCTCAAACTACAATTTTTTTTAATTGTTGAAACTTGATTTGAAGTGGATAAATAAGGAGGACAAACAGTTTTAAGTCAGGCTGATTGAAGGAATTAATTTTATAGCAAAATCTGTATTTCGTCATATGTCGAGAGATGCTTATTGCTGAAGAAGTTCTTTCTCATTCTACAAAGTACAACGTTGTTTATCCTAGAAACTTGATTAGACATGAATAAATATGAAGGACAAAGCAGTCTTAACTTGGTTTGAGTTAATGAATTCGTTTTATAGGAGAATCCGAATTCGTGCTTATTTTCGGATTCCTGAAGAATGAGTCTGGTTCTTTCTCATAATACAAAGTTTGTTGTTTATTGTTGAAACTTCATCAGAAGTGAAGAAATAAATGAATGCCTATCAACAAATGTGGGATCTAAACTCTACTGCTTCCTCTAAAATAATTTCTTTTCTCAATTCAGAAATGTGTGTGTGTAAGTCACAACACCCGTGACACCAAAACGGCTTTCTTTTCTCTCTTTTCTCTACACTCTGCACTATGAGCACACACACCAAATCAGAAAGGCTTTTTTCTCTCTTTTCTACATTATGGACTGTGGGGACACAAAACCGCTCTCTCTTTTTTTTTTTGATTGTGTGCCAGAACGTTGTCTCACGTATTAGATTATGCTTAAGATACGAATGGGTTTATCAGTCACATCAGAATCCATACATACTGATCCTCCCGTAATAAAATGATCGGATCTTATCAAACACACTTTGTTTCTTGTGACAATCAAGTCAGCGAAACAGCGTATACACGTCAAGACACTGAATCAAGTTTGCCACAAGAACTCATAAGTTTGGCAGTATTGCTCTGCCGTCAGCAATCATACACCCATTTTATTTTCGTGAGACGTGCAGGCACCTGTTCATCTACTGTTCTATCACTATGAATTAGTTTATCTATTATCAATAAGGATACTTCTACAACTACTATCAAAGTATGTCCAGACTTCTTATGTTGTCAGTTGCTATATATGAATAAGTGGGTAGCTACTGACAAGCATTAAGCATGTCACACAGCCCAAACATATAACATTTCAGGACACTTACACAACACATTCAAATCAAACAGTCAGACAACATACAAGAACATATACCCCAGCCGGCATTGCTCCCTGCCTATTTTCCTACAGCTCACTATGTGTGCGCACACCTTTATTCACAAACTCTTCAACTTATACTCTTTTACCGAAGCTGCTACAGCTCGATTGGCCGAATAGCCTTAGATCCTATTTCTGTGAATTTGACATCTGCCTTACATGTAACAGATTAGCGGTTTAGCAGTTTTAATTTAGTTTGAGTGAAGGAATTCATTTTATAGCAAAATCCGAAATCGTGAAGCACTCATGAAAGTAAGCTTATTCTCGGATTCCTGAAACTTTAGATTTGCTCTTTCTTTTACTGCAAAGTACAACGTTGTTTTTTTTGTTTAAATCTTTCTAGACATGGTAAATATGAACGACAAAGCAGTTTTAACATAGTTTGAGTGAAGGAATTAATTTTATAGATAAAATCCCAAGAGTCTGCAGAGAAAAGAGAGTGAATGCGAAGTAGACTTTAACACGGCTATGGGAGCGAGCCGAGTGTCGGCTAACCGGGAGAATTGCTTGAAAGAAACGCGACACAGAATGAGCGGTCCGAACAAAGCCTCAATACGGGATTCTCGTGGTGTTTTTGTTGCTGCCTTGTCTTTTGCATAGAGTAAAAGACAAGGCAGCCATCGAATAGGGCCCGATTGTTCCTACTTGGTCAGCTGAGGAGCAAGGGGGGGGGGCAAGCGTCTCAACCAAGCAAAGCTCACCATGGGGAAGGTGGCTATACCAACTAGCCTGATGCCCTGCTCCCGCAGTGACGGATAATCGTACTCTGGTTTCTCTTCATAACATACAAGTCTTATAGATAAAATCACCGAATGAGCGGTCAGAACAAAGCCTCAATAGGGTGTTCCCGTGGTGTTTTTGTTGCTGCCTTGTCGATTGCACAGGGGCACGCGTTTCAACCAAGCAACGCTCACCATGGGGAAGGTGGCTATGGCAACTAGCCTGATGCCCTGCTCCCGCAGTGACGGATAATCGTACTCTGGTTTCTCTTCATAACATACAAGTCTTTCGCCTTTTACTAAAGACTTTCGTGGAGAGCAGCACTAATGAGTTGTTTCTATTTTTGGCAGGCTTTACCCTTGCGGGTGAAGCCCTTTCTGTCTGTGCAAAAGAAATCTTGTTACTGTGCAGAGTGACTTCTCTGAGTAGAGTCGCCTTACTTGTTGCGATTGTGCCGATGTTCGAAGCTGGAGTGCAAAGTTGTTGCTTGAATGGTGCTTGCTGGAGCATGCGGGAGTGCAAAGTTATACCATTTAAAAGGGCTGAAGAGTGCTCAGTGCAGCGGGTGGGCGGAGGTGCAACGTGACACTCTGGCCACCTATGGCCATAAAAAGAACACTGCTACAAGTGCGCATTGTGCCAGCAAGGGCCCTCGGACCTGAAACAGTGGACAGTTATCGCTTCTCGGCCTTTTGGCTAAGATCAAGTGTAGTATCTGTTCTTATCAGTTTAACATATTAAATGGATTTTTAAGAATAGGAGTTGAAAAAGAAGCTTGTTCCGTTCACTCCAAGCCTCGACCCGGTACTGCAGTGCCGCTGGGAACGGAGCGCTCTCCTCTGCTCTTGTGAAAAAGCAAACAGCGGTGCAGGATGGAAATTTCAGGGAGCCCAAGATGAAACTTTCTTTTAATCTGCTGAGAAAAGAGAGTGAATGCGAAGTGGACTAACACCGCTCTGGGAGCGAGCCGAGTGCGGGCTAACCGGGAGAATTGCTTGAAAGAAACGCGACACCGAATGAGTGGTCAGAACAAAGCCTCAATACGGTGTTCCCGTGGTGTTTGTGGCTGCCTTGTCTTTTGCACAGAGTAAAAGACAAGGCAGCCATCGAATAGATTGTTTCTACTTGGTCAGCCGAGGAGCGGGGGGGGGGGGGCAAGCGTCTCAACCAAGCAAAGCTCACCAAGTAGGAACAATCGGGCCCTTTTCGATGGCTGCAACACCTGAAAGAGATATTGATGCGAGACCCGATCAAATGCTTTTTCAAAGTCTAAATTTAAGATGACAAGCCGGGTGTTTCTGTCTCTAGCGTAATCAATGATGTCTCGAATCAGTACGAGGCTGTCGGTGAGTTGTCTCCCTGAGATGGCACAAGCTTGGTCTGGGTGAATTACCTCCTCTAAAACAGAGGACATCCGTGTCGCTAAAACCTTGCTAAAAAGTTTACAGTCAAAGTTTAAAAGTGTGATGGGCCTCCAATTCTTTAGGTCAGTCTTATCATTTTTTTTATAAAGTAGAGTCACTATTCCCACTCTAAAACTGTCAGGCAGTCGGTCGAGTTTTTCAAAATCTTTAAAAACATCTAAAATGTCTGATGATAAAAGGTCCCAATAGGTCAGATAGAATTCTGCAGGAAGCCCGTCTAAACCCGGAGCTCGACTTCTCTTAAAACCTGTTAGGCATTTTTTTAACTCTAAAGCAGTAAAATTCTGTGTCAAGTGTGCATTCTCTTTTACGGTTTTGTCAACGAATATTAAGATTTCTGCCGATGTTTCCAAGTGCACTGGTTTCTCTTTGTACATGTTACTAAAAAAGGTATGTACAGTTTCAATCATCTCTTGTGTGGATTTAGTTAAAAACCCATCTTCTCTTTTTAGATTTTGAATACACTCCTTTTTATTTATAACTTTCTTTCTTTTTCACCTTCCTCAATTTCCTGCTCCCTGCTTCTTACAAAAATTCCTTTACTCTTTATTTCTGCTAAAACTGACATTTCCTTTTTGACATCTTTGATTTCTTCTTTAAAGTCTAAGCCACACTGATTTAGTTTAAAGTAGCGCTGTAAGCGTTTATGTAGTCCCATCATACATCTATTCTCTTTCCTTTTTTTACGTTTACCTTGCTGTTTAAAAAAAGTCTGGGTCGTTTCCTTCACCATTTCCCACCATTGTGCATGTGTTTCGTAGAGGTCTTGAAGGGTCTGCCACTCTTTATAACATTCCCTGTACTGACTGACTATGATTTCATCCTCCAACAGGGAACAGTTGAGTTTCCACAGACCACTTCCTACCGTCACACCAGAAGGGGGTGAAAGGGTGCAGGAGAGCATAAGGTGGTCTGAAAAGAAAACAGGGGTTAATCTAACATCAGTGGGTGGGCAATCACTAGTAAAGAAATAATCAATGCGAGAGGCTCTAGTGCCATCATGACTAAACCAGGTGAAGCCCTCCTCTCTGGGATGCATGGTTTTAAAACAGTCAGTAAGTTTAAAATCCCTGCATATGCCCTGAAGTAAAATCAAAGTCTTATCCACTTTAAAATCTACCCCTGCTCTTTTTCTATCTTTCCTGCTCAAGATACAGTTAAAATCCCCTCCTACAACTAAAGGTACTTGCCCTAGCATGTAAAGCTGTATATCTTCTAAAAGGTCATACCTTTCATTTTTTCCATTGAAACCATAAATATTTAAGAGGTTAAAGTCTTGCCCCATAAAATTCAAGTGTGCTAAAAGTGCCCGTCCGTCTCTCACCACTGTGCTACCTTTCACCAGAACATGCGGATTTTTAATTAGAATGGCCACACCATCATTTTTATTTTGATTTGAGCCACTCCATATCGATAAATGGGGCCACATTTCCTCCCATTGTCTATGTTTTTTTAAAAAAGGTAGTCCACATTCTTGTATTAAAAACACATCTGATTTTATGGAGTCTAAGAAGGATAAAATACTCTGGGCTCTTGTCTTTGATTTCACACTTCTCACATTTAGTGTTGAGAAGGTGAGAACCATTAAAAGCATAAAGGAAAGTAGGTATATCATTTTCGTTTTTCTAAGTTATCAAAACAAATTACACACAGGTTATTTCTTGGGAAACTAGCTCTTCCTTCATTTCTTTAGGTGAAAAGTGAGTAGGGTGATCTATATTTCCTTTTCGGACTCTCGGTGTTGGCCTCTGACGCAATGTTGCATTTAACTTTGAGTCCCTGGGGGTTGATTGCAGAGCTGAAGTTAAAAAAGAGACCTCATTTGGTGAGTCGGAGGGGAAGACTCTAGGTTCTTCCACTGAAGAACTGTCTGAAAGGGACCTAACCCTTCCCCTCTTCTCTGATACCACTGGGGAATCAGAGGCTCAGATGCCGTCCTCTTCGGCTGTTGACCTTCGGGGAGGTGAGTATCTTCACTAGACTCACCTGTCTGCTCTTCCTCCTCATTTAGCGTAGCTCCACCCTCTGCCTGTGAATTCTCACAGACTTCAACACTGAGTGGTGAGGCCTCTACAGGCCCCTCCCCTTTTTGCTCCTCACTTCCAATCCAAGCTTTTGGCGGGAAGTTTGAATTTATTGGGTCAACCTCTTCACTTTGTTCACCAACTGCCACCTTTGGTCCTTCTCTTTGTTGGCTTGACTGTGGCTTTACCGTCTTTAATTTGTTGGCAAAAGATTTAGGGCAATCTCTGAAGAGGTGATTTAATTCTCCACAGAGATTACATTTCCTGCCATTTGGACACTCTCCAAAAGTTTGCCCAATTTCTCTGCTCTTCCCACATAACACCTTGGTACAAGCCTCAACCAGGTGCCCATGCTCACCACACTTGCGGCAGAACTTGGACTGCCCCTGGTAGTGGATGTAACCTCGGTTTTCAAGGTGGCCAGAGTGTCGCCCACCCGCTGCACTGAGCACTCTTCAGCCCTTTTAAATGGTATAACTTTGCACTCCCGCACGCTCCAGCAAGCACCATTCAAGCAACAACTTTGCACTCCAGCTTCGAACATCGGCACAGTCGCAACAAGTAAGGCGACTCTACTCAGAGAAGTCACTCTGCACAGTAAGAAGATTTCTTTTGCACAGACAGAAAGGGCTTCACCCGCAAAGGTAAAGCCTGCCAAAAATAGAAACAACTCATTAGTGCTGCTCTCCACAGAAATCTTTAGTAAAAGGCGAAAGACTTGTACGTTATGAAGAAAAACCAGAGTACGATTATCCGTCACTGCGGGAGCAGGGCATCAGGCTAGTTGGCATAGCCACCTTCCCCATGGTGAGCTTTGCTTGGTTGAGACGCTTGCTCCAACTAGGAACAATCGGGCCCTATTCGATGGCTGCCTTGTCTTTTACTCTGTGCAAAAGACAAGGCAGCAACAAAAACACCACGAGAATCCCGTATTGAGGCTTTGTTCTGATCGCTCATTCGGTGTCGCGTTTCTTTCAAGCAATTCTCCCGGTTAGCCCACACTCGGCTCGCTCCCATAGCCGTGTTAAAGTCTACTTCGCATTCACTCTCTTTTCTAAGCAGACTCTTGGGATTTTATCTATAAAATGAATTCCTTCACTCAAACTATGTGAAAACTGCTTTGTCCTTAATATTTACCATGTCTAGAAAGATTTTAAAAAAAAAAACAACGTTGTACTTTGCAGTAAAAAAAAGAGCAAATCTAAAGTTTCAGGAATCCGAGAATAAGCTTACTTTCATGAGTTCTTCACGATTTCGGATTTTGCTATAAAATGAATTCCTTCACTCAAACTAAATTAAAACTGCTAAACCGCTAATCTGTTATATGTAAGGCAGATGTCAAATTCACCGAAATAGGATCAAAGGGTATTCGGCCAATCGAGCTGTAGCAGCTTCGGTAAAAGAGTATAAGTTGAAGAGTTTGTGAATAAAGGTGTGCGCACACATAGTGTGCTGTACGAAAATAGGCAGGGAGCAATGCCGGCTGGGGTATATGTTCTTGTATGTTGTCTGACTGTTTGATTTGAATGTGTTGTGTAAGTGTCCTTTTGAATTCTACATGTTTGGGCTTTGACACGCTTCACTGTGGTTGTTAACTGTGTGGTGTGTCCTGAAATGTTATATGTTTGGGCTGTGTGACATGCTTAATGCTTGTCAGTAGCTACCCACTTATTCATATATAGCAACTGACAACATAAGAAGTCCGGACATACTTTGATAGTAGTTGTAGAAGTATCCTTATTGATAATAGATCACTAATTCATAGTGATAGAACAGTAGATGAACAGGTGCTTGCACATGTCTCACGAAAATAAAATGGGTGTATGATTGCTGACGGCAGAGCAATACTGCCAAACTTATGAGTTCTTGTGGCAAACTTGATTCAGTGTCTTGACGTGTATACGCTGTTTCGCTGACTTGATTGTCACAAGAAACAAAGTGTGTTTGATAAGATCCGACCATTTTATTACGGGAGGATCAGTATGTATGGATTCTGATGTGACTGATAAACCCATTCGTATCTTAAGCATAATCTAATACGTGAGACAACGCCCTGGCATACGATAAACAAAAAAAAAGAGAGAGAGCGGTTTTGTGTCCCCACAGTCCATAATGTAGAAAAGAGAGAAAAAAGCCTTTCTGATTTGGTGTGTGTGCTCATAGTGCAGAGTGTAGAGAAAAGAAAGCCGTTTTGGTGTCACGGGTGTTGTGACTTACACACACACATTTCTAAATTGAGAAAGGAAATTATTTTAGAGGAAGCACTAGAGTTTAGATCCCACATTTGTTGATAGGCATTCATTTATTTCTTCACTTCTGATGAAGTTTCAACAATAAACAACAAACTTTGTATTATGAGAAAGAACCAGACTCATTCTTCAGGAATCCGAAAAAAAGCTCTATTTTATGAGTTATGCACGAATTCGGATTCTCCTATAAAACGAATTCATTAACTCAAACCAAGTTAAGACTGCTTTGTCCTTCATATTTATTCATGTCTAATCAAGTTTCAACGATAAACAACGTTGTACTTTGTAGAATGAGAAAGAACTTCTTCAGCAATAAGCATCTCTCGACATATGACGAAATACAGATTTTGCTATAAAATGAATTCCTTCTATCAGCCTGACTTAAAACTGTTTGTCCTCCTTATTTATCCACTTCAAATCAAGTTTCAACAATTAAAAAAAATTTGTAGTTTGAGAAAGAACAACTTAATCTTCAGCAATCAGTATAAAAAGAGGTGCAAATGCCAACCATACATACCTAAAAGGTGGAGCGGAAGTATTCAGCTGCAAGTAGGTGTGAATGTTCGACCATAATTTGTAAAAAGAGGGTAAGAAAAGGTTCGAATGCCCGACTATATATTAACAAAAGCGGGAGGAGAGGTCTTCGGATGAGAGTGGGTGAGAATTTCCAACCATAATCTAGAAAATACGGTGAAAAAAAATATGTGAATGCCTCATAGAACACTAAAAGCGGAAGTGTTCGGCTGCAAGAAGGTGTGAATGTCCGACTATATTTGGTGAAAAGCAGGTGAAGCAAGGTCTGAATGCCCAACCTTACATCATCAAAAGCGAGATCAGAGGTGTTTGGCTGCAAGAAGGCCATAGTTTGCCAAAAGCGGGTAAGGTGCGAATGACCGACTAAATATCAACAAAAGTGGGGGCGGAGGTCTTCGGATGCAAGTGGGTGTGAATATCCCACCATACAAGTATGGTGGAGAGGAAGCTGTGAATGGCCAACCATAGTAAAAGGCGGGTGAGAGAAGGTGCGAATGTCAAACCATACATAATCAAAACAGGGAGCGGAGGTGTTCTGCTGTAAGAAGGTGTGAATGTCCAACCATAGTTGGTAAAAAGCGGGTAAGAAAAGGTTAAAATACCCGACTGTACACAATCAATAGCGGGAGTGGAGTTGTTCGGCTACTAAAAGGTGTGAAAGTCCGACCATGGTTTGTAAAAAGCGGGTAAGAAAAGGTGCGAATGCCCGACAATGTATGATCAAAAGAGGGAGTGGAGGTTTTCGGCTGCAAGAAGGTCTGAATGTCCAACCATAATTTGTAAAAACCGGGGAAGAAAAGGCTCGAAAGCCCAACTATACACCATCAAAAGTGGGAGCGGAGGTGTTCAGCTGCAAGACGGTCTGAATGTCCATCAATAATTGCTAGAAAACATGAAAGAAAATTTTCGAATATCAAACTGCACATGATCATAAGCAGGAGAGTAGGTGTTCAGCTGCAAGAAGGTGTGAATGTCTACCCATAATTACTGAAAAATGGGTAAGAAAAGGTGCGAATGCCTAACCATACATCATCAAAAGAGGGAGCGGAGGTGTTCCGCTGTAAGACGGTGTGAATGTCCGACCATAGATGGTAAAAAGCGGGTAAGAAAAGGTTAAATTACCCGACTGTACACAATCAAAAGAGGGAGCGGAGTTGTTCAGCTAAGAGAAGGTGTGAAAGTCCGACCTTGGTTTGTAAAAAGCGGGTAAGAAAAGGTTCGTATGCCCGAATATACACCATCAAAAGCGGAAGCGGAGGTGTTCGGCTGCAAGATATTGTGAACGTCCGACCAAAGTTTGTAAAAAGCAGTTAAGAAAAGGTTCAAATATCTAACCAAACATAATCAAAAGCGGGAGCAGAGCTGTTCGACTGGAAGTAGGTGTGAATGTCAGATCATAATTTGCAAAAAGCTGATGAGAAAGGGTGAGAATGCCCGACTATACACCATCAAATGCGGTAGCGGAGTTGTTCGGCTGTGAGTAGGTGTGAATCTCCAACCATAATTGCTGAAAAATGTGTTAGAAAAGGTAAAAATGCCGGTCCATACATCATCAAAATCGGGAGAGGTGGTGTTCAGCTGCAAGAAGGTCTAAATGTCCATCAATAATTGCTAGAAAACATGAAAGAAAATTTTCGAAAATCAAACCACACATGATCATAAGTGGGAGAGGAGGTGTTCAGCTGCAAGAAGGTGTGAATGTCCACCCATAATACCTGAAAAATGGGTAAAAAAAAAAGGTGCGAATGCCCAACCATACATCATCAAAAGCAGGAGTGCATGTGTTCGGCTACAAGAAGGTGTGAACGTCTAACCAAAGTTTGTAAAAAGCAGTTAAGAAAAGGTTCGAATATCCAACCATACATAATCAAAAGCGGGAGCAGAGATGTTCGACTGCAAGTAGGTGTGAATGTCAGATCATAATTTGCAAAAAGCTGATGAGAAAGGGTGAGAATGCCCGACTATACACCATCAAATGCGGGAGCGGAGTTGTTCGGCTGTGAGTAGGGGTGAATCTCCAACCATAATTGCTGAAAAATGTGTTAGAAAAGGTAAGAATGCCGGTCCATACATCATCAAAAGCGAGAGAGGTTGTGTTCGGCTGCAAGTAGGTGTGAATGTCCAGCCATAATTACTCACAAACGGGTAAGAAAAGGTAGTATTGCCAGACCATATATGATCAAAACAGGGAGCGGAGGTGGTTCAGCTGCAAGAAGGTTTGAATGTCCGACTAAAGTTCAAATATATTAACAAAAGCGGGAGGAGAGGTCTTCGGATGAGAGTGGTTGAAAATTTCCAACCATAATGTATAAAATGCGGTGAAAAAAAGGTGTGATAGAACACTAAAAGGTGGAGCGGAAGTGTTCGGCTGCAAGAAGGTGTGAATGTCCGACTATATTTGGTGAAAAGCAGGTGAAGCAAGGTCTGAATGCCCAACCTTACATCATCAAAAGCGAGATCAGAGGTGTTTGGCTGCAAGATGGCCATAGTTTGCCAAAAGCGGGTAAGGTGCGAATGTCCGACTAAATATCAACAAAATTTGGGGCGGAGGTCTTCGGATGCAAGTGGGTGTGAATGTCCGACTATATTTGGTGAAAAGCAGGTGAAGCAAGGTCTGAATGCCCAACCTTACATCATCAAAAGCGAGATCAGAGGTGTTTGGCTGCAAGAAGGCCATAGTTTGCCAAAAGCGGGTAAGGTGCGAATGACCGACTAAATATCAACAAAAGTGGGGGCGGAGGTCTTCGGATGCAAGTGGGTGTGAATATCCCACCATACAAGTATGGTGGAGAGGAAGCTGTGAATGGCCGACCATAGTAAAAGGCGGGTGAGAGAAGGTGCGAATGTCAAACCATACATAATCAAAACAGGGAGCGGAGTTGTTCGGCTGTGAGTAGGGGTGAATCTCCGAGCATAATTGCTGAAAAATGTGTTAGAAAAGGTAAGAATGCCGGTCCATACATCATCAAAAGCGAGAGAGGTTGTGTTCGGCTGCAAGTAGGTGTGAATTTCCAGCCATAATTACTCACAAACGGGTAAGAAAAGGTAGTATTGCCAGACCATATATGATCAAAACAGGGAGCGGAGGTGGTTCAGCTGCAAGAAGGTTTGAATGTCCGACTAAAGTTCAAATATATTAACAAAAGCGGGAGGAGAGGTCTTCGGATGAGAGTGGTTGAAAATTTCCAACCATAATGTATAAAATGCGGTGAAAAAAAGGTGTGATAGAACACTAAAAGGTGGAGCGGAAGTGTTCGGCTGCAAGAAGGAGTGAATGTCCGACTATATTTGGTGAAAAGCAGGTGAAGCAAGGTCTGAATGCCCAACCTTACATCATCAAAAGCGAGATCAGAGGTGTTTGGCTGAGAGATGGCCATAGTTTGCCAAAAGCGGGTAAGGTGCGAATGTCCGACTAAATATCAACAAAATTTGGGGCGGAGGTCTTCGGATGCAAGTGGGTGTGAATGTCCGACTATATTTGGTGAAAAGCAGGTGAAGCAAGGTCTGAATGCCCAACCTTACATCATCAAAAGCGAGATCAGAGGTGTTTGGCTGCAAGAAGGCCATAGTTGGCCAAAAGCGGGTAAGGTGCGAATGACCGACTAAATATCAACAAAAGTGGGGGCGGAGGTCTTCGGATGCAGGTGGGTGTGAATATCCCACCATACAAGTATGGTGGAGAGGAAGCTGTGAATGGCCGACCATAGTAAAAGGCGGGTGAGAGAAGGTGCGAATGTCAAACCATACATAATCAAAACAGGGAGCGGAGGTGTTCTGCTGTAAGAAGGTGTGAATGTCCAACCATAGTTGGTAAAAAGCGGGTAAGAAAAGGTTAAAATACCCGACTGTACACAATCAATAGCGGGAGCGGAGTTGTTCGGCTACTAAAAGGTGTGAAAGTCCGACCATGGTTTGTAAAAAGCGGGTAAGAAAAGGTGCGAATGCCCGACAATGTATGATCAAAAGAGGGAGTGGAGGTTTTCGGCTGCAAGAAGGTCTGAATGTCCAACCATAATTTGTAAAAACCGGGGAAGAAAAGGCTCGAAAGCCCGACTATACACCATCAAAAGTGGGAGCGGAGGTGTTCAGCTGCAAGACGGTCTGAATGTCCATCAATAATTGCTAGAAAACATGAAAGAAAATTGTCGAATATCAAACTGCACATGATCATAAGCGGGAGAGGAGGTATTCAGCTGCAAGAAGGTGTGAATGTCTACCCATAATTACTGAAAAATGGGTAAGAAAAGGTGCGAATGCCTAACCATACATCATCAAAAGAGGGAGCGGAGGTGTTCCGCTGTAAGACGGTGTGAATGTCCGACCATAGATGGTAAAAAGCGGGTAAGAAAAGGTTAAATTACCCGACTGTACACAATCAAAAGAAGGAGCGGAGTTGTTCAGCTAAGAGAAGGTGTGAAAGTCCGACCTTGGTTTGTAAAAAGCGGGTAAGAAAAGGTTCGTATGCCCGAATATACACCATCAAAAGCGGAAGCGGAGGTGTTCGGCTGCAAGATATTGTGAACGTCCGACCAAAGTTTGTAAAAAGCAGTTAAGAAAAGGTTCGAATATCTAACCAAACATAATCAAAAGCGGGAGCAGAGCTGTTCGACTGGAAGTAGGTGTGAATGTCAGATCATAATTTGCAAAAAGCTGATGAGAAAGGGTGAGAATGCCCGACTATACACCATCAAATGCGGTAGCGGAGTTATTCGGCTGTGAGTAGGTGTGAATCTCCAACCATAATTGCTGAAAAATGTGTTAGAAAAGGTAAAAATGCCGGTCCATACATCATCAAAATCGGGAGAGGTGGTGTTCAGCTGCAAGAAGGTCTAAATGTCCATCAATAATTGCTAGAAAACATGAAAGAAAATTTTCGAAAATCAAACCACACATGATCATAAATGGGAGAGGAGGTGTTCAGCTGCAAGAAAGTGTGAATGTCCACCCATAATACCTGAAAAATGGGTAAAAAAAAGGTGCGAATGCCCAACCATACATCATCAAAAGCAGGAGTGCATGTGTTCGGCTACAAGAAGGTGTGAACGTCCAACCAAAGTTTGTAAAAAGCAGTTAAGAAAAGGTTCGAATATCCAACCAAACATAATCAAAAGCGGGAGCAGAGCTGTTCGACTGCAAGTAGGTGTGAATGTCAGATCATAATTTGCAAAAAGCTGATGAGAAAGGGTGAGAATGCCCGACTATACACCATCAAATGCGGGAGCGGAGTTGTTCGGCTGTGAGTAGGTGTGAATCTCCGACCATAATTGCTGAAAAATGTGTTAGAAAAGGTAAGAATGCCGGTCCATACATCATCAAAAGCGAGAGAGGTTGTGTTCGGCTGCAAGTAGGTGTGAATGTCCAGCCATAATTACTCACAAACGGGTAAGAAAAGGTAGTATTGCCAGACCATATATGATCAAAACAGGGAGCGGAGGTGGTTCAGCTGCAAGAAGGTTTGAATGTCCGACTAAAGTTCAAATATATTAAAGAAAGCGGGAGGAGAGGTCTTCGGATGAGAGTGGTTGAAAATTTCCGACCATAATGTATAAAATGCGGTGAAAAAAAGGTGTGATAGAACACTAAAAGGTGGAGCGGAAGTGTTCGGCTGCAAGAAGGTGTGAATGTCCGACTATATTTGGTGAAAAGCAGGTGAAGCAAGGTCTGAATGCCCAACCTTACATCATCAAAAGCGAGATCAGAGGTGTTTGGCTGCAAGAAGGCCATAGTTTGCCAAAAGCGGGTAAGGTGCGAATGTCCGACTAAATATCAACAAAATTTGGGGCAGAGGTCTTCGGATGCAAGTGGGTGTGAATGTCCATTAATAATTGCTTTAAAACATGAAATAAAATTATATCAAATAATATCAAACCTTACATGATCATTAGCGGGAGAGGAGGTGTTCAGCTGCAAGAAGATGTGAATATCCACCCATAATTACTGAAAAATGGGTAGGAAAAGATGCGAATGTCCAACCATAAATCATCAAAAGCAGGAGTGGAGTTGTTCAGCTACAAGAAGGTATGAAAGTCCAACCACGGTTTGTAAAAAGCGGGTAAGAGAAGGTTCGAATACCCGAATATATACCATCAAAAGCGGAAGCGGGGGTGTTCGGCTGCAAGAAGGTGTGAACGTCCGACCAAAGTTTGTAAAAAGCAGTTAAGAAAAGGTTTGAATATCCAACCGAACATAATCAAAAGCGGGAGCAGAGCTGTTCGACTGCAAGTAGGTGTGAATGTCAGATCATAATTGCTGAAAAATGTGATAGAAAAGACTAGAATGCCGGACAATACATCATCAAAAGCGGGAGAGGTGGTTTTTCGGCTGCAAGTAGGTGTGAATGTCCAGCCATAATTACTCACAAACGGGGGAAGAAAAGGTAGTATTTCCAGACCACACATGATCAAAACAGGGAATGGAGGTGGTTCAGCTGCAAGGTGTGAATGTCTGACTAAAGTTTGTAAAAACCGTGTAAGACAAGGGGCGAATGACCGACAATGTATGATCAAAAGAGGGAGCGGAGGTTTTCGGCTGCAAGGTCTGAATGTCCAACCATAATTTGTAAAAATCGGGGAAGAAAAGGCTCGAAAGCCCGACTATACACCATCAAAAGCGGGAGCAGAGGTGTTCAGGTGCAAGAAGGTCTGAATGTCCGACCATAATTGCTGAAAAATGTGTTAGAAAAGGTAAGAATGCCGGTCCATACATCATCAAAAGTCCGACCAATAATAATTACTGAAAAATGGGTAAGAAAAGGTGCGAATGCCAAATCATACATCATCAAAAGCAGGAGCGGATGTGTTCGGCTACAAGAAGGTTTGAATGGCCAACCATAGTAAGTAATAGGTGGGTAAGAAAAGGCTCGAATGCCCGACTACACACCATCAAAAGCGGAAGCGGAGGTGTTCGGCTGCAAGACGGTGTGAATGTCCGACCAAAGTTTGTAAAAAGCATTAAGAAAATGTTCGAATATCCAACCAAACATAATCAAAAGCGGGAGCAGAGCTGTTCGACTGCAAGTAGGTGTGAATATCAGATCATAATTTGCAAAAAGCTGATGAGAAAGGGTGAGAATGCCCGACTATACACTATCAAATGTGGGAGCGGAGGTGTTCGTCTGTGAGTAGGTGTGAATGTCCGACCATAATTGCTGAAAAATGTGTTAGAAAAGGTAAGAATGCCGGACCATATATCATCAAAAGCGGGAGAGGTTGTGTTCGGCTGCTAGAAGGTGTGAATGTCCAGCCATAATTACTCACAAACGGGTAAGAAAAGGTACTATTGCCAGACCATATATGATCAAAACAGGGAAAGGAGGTGGTTCAGCTGCAAGAAGGTTTGAATGTCCGACTAAAGTTTGTAAAAAGCGGGTAAGACAAGGTGTGAATGCCCCACAATGTATGATATATGATATATAATGGAGCGGAGGTTTTCGGCTGCAAGAAGGTCTGAATGTCCACCCATAATTACTGAAAAATGGGTAAGAAAAGGTGCGAAAGCCCAACCGCACATGATCATAAGTGGATGAGAAGGTGTTCGACTGCAAGTAGGTGTGAATGTAAGATCATAATTTGTAAAAAGTGGGTAAGAAAAGGTAAGAATGCCCAACCATAAATTATCAAAAGCGGCAGCAGAGTTTCGGCTGGTATTTATCAGTGTCTAGATAGATTTCAACAAAAAACAACGTTGTACTTTGCAGTAAAAGAAAGTGCAAATCAAAAGTTTAAGGAATCCGAGAATAAGCTTATTTTCATGAGTTCTGCACGATTTCGGATTTTATGTATAAAATGAATTTCTTCACGCAAACTAAGTTAACACTGCTTTGTCCTTCATATGTACCCATTTCTACATATATTTCAAGCATAAACTTCCTCATATTACCCTGAATGAGAAAGAGCCACACTTGTGATTAAGCCATACCTCCCTTTTGAGGAGTTCTGCATGATTTGGGATTTTATCTATAAAATTAATTCCTTCACTCAAACTATGTTAAAACGGCTTTTACCTTCATATTTATCAATGTCTCGATAGATTTAAACAAAAAAACAACGTTGTACTTTGCAGTAAAAGAAAGAGCAAATCAAAAGTTTTAGGAATCCGAGAATAAGCTTATTTTCATGAGTTCTGCACGATTTCGGATTTTATGTATAAAATGAATTCATTCACTCAAACCAAGTTAAAACTGCTTTTTCCTTCATATTTATCAATGTCTAGATCGACTTCAACAAAGAACAACATTGTATTTTGCAGTAGAAGAAAGAGCAAAACTGAAGGATCAGGAATCCGAGAATAAGCTTCTTTTCATACGTTCTGCATGATTTGGGATTTTATGTATAAAATGAATTCCTTCACTCAAACTAAGTTAACACTGCTTTGTCCTTCATATGTACCCATTTCTACATATATTTCAAGCATAAACTTCCTCATACTACCCTGAATGAGAAAGAACCACACTTGTGATTAAGCCATACGCCCCTTTTGAGGAGTTCTGCATGATTTGGGATTTTATCTATAAAATCAATTCCTTCACTCAAACTATGTTAAAACGGCTTTTACCTTCATATTTATCAATGTCTCGATAGATTTAAACAAAAAACAACGTTGTACTTTGCAGTAAAAGAAAGAGCCAATCAAAAGTTTTAGGAATCCGAGAATAAGCTTATTTTCATGAGTTCTGCACGATTTCGGATTTTATGTATAAAATGAATTCATTCACTCAAACCAAGTTAAAACTGCTTTTTCCTTCATATTTATCAATGTCTAGATCGACATCAACAAAGAACAACATTGTACCTCCGCTCTCTCTTTTGATCATACATTGTCGGACATTCGCACCTTTTCTTACCCGCTTTTTACAAACCATGGTCGGACTGTCACACCTTCTTGTAGCCGAACACATCCGCTCCCGCTATTGATTGTGTACAGTCGGGTATTTTAACCTTTTCTTACCCGCTTTTTACCAAGTATGGTCGGACATTCACACCTTCGTACAGCGGAACACCTCCGCTCCCTCTTTTGATGGTGTATGTTCGGGCATTCAAACCTTTTCTTACCCGCTTTTTCCAAACTATGGTCGGCTATTCACAGCTTCCTCTCCACCATACTTGTATGGTGGGATATTCACACCCACTTGCATCCGAAAACCTCCGCCCCAAATTTTGTTGATATTTAGTCGGACATTCGCACCTTACCCGCTTTTGGCAAACTATGGCCTTCTTGCAGCCAAACAACTCTGATCTTGCTTTTGATGATGTAAGGTTGGGCATTCAGACCTTGCTTCACCTGCTTTTCACCAAATATAGTCGGACATTCACACCTTCTTGCAGCCGAACACTTCCGCTCCACCTTTTAGTGTTCTATTACACCTTTTTTTTCACCGCATTTTATACATTATGGTTGGAAATTTTCAACCACTTTCATCCGAAGACTTCTCCTCCCGCTTTTGTTAATATATTTGAACTTTAGTCGGACATTCAAACCTTCTTGCAGCTGAACCACCTCCGCTCCCTGTTTTGATCATATATGGTCTGGCAATATTACCTTTTCTTACCCGTTTGTGAGTAATTATGGCTGGACATTCACACCTACTTGCAGCCGAACACAACCTCTCTCGCTTTTGATGATGTATGGACCGGCATTTTTACCTTTTCTAACACATTTTTCAGCAATTATGGTTGGAGATTCACACCTACTCACAGCCGAACAACTCCGCTCCCGCATTTGATGATGTATAGTCGGGCATTCTCACCCTTTCTCATCAGCTTTTTGCAAATTATGATCTGACATTCACACCTACTTGCAGTCGAACACCTCCGCTCCCTCTTTTGATGATGTATGGTTAGGCATTCACACCTTTTTTTTGCCCATTTTTCAGGAATTATGGGTGGACATTCACACCTTGCAGCTGAACACCTCCTATCCCACTTATGATCATGTGCGGTTTGATTTTCGAAAAGTTTCTTTCATGTTTTCTAGCAATTATTGATGGACATGTAGACCTTCTTGCAGCTGAACACCTCCGCTCCCGCTTTTGATCATACATTGTCAGTCATTCGCACCTTGTCTTACCCACTTTTTACAAACTTTAGTCGAACAGTCACACCTTTTTGCAGCCGAACACCACCTCTACCGCTTTTGAAGATGTATGGTCCAGCATTCTTACCTTTTCTAACACATTCTTCAGCAATTATGGTCGGACATTCACACCTACTCAGAGCCGAACACCTCCGCTCCCGCATTTGATGGTCTATAGTCGGGCATTCTACAGCGGAAAAGACTCATTCTTATGTTTGGTTAGATATTCGAACCTTTTCTTACCCGCTTTTTACAAACTATGGTGAGACATTCAAACCTTCTTGTAGCCGAACACATCCACTCCTGCTTTTGATGATGGGTATTCAAACCTACTTGTTGCCCGCTTTTCAGTAATTATGGGTGGACATACACACCTACTTGCAGCCGATCACCACTTTTCCCGCTTTTGATGATGTATGGTCCGGCATTCTAGTCTTTTCTATCACATTTTTCAGCAATTATGATCTGACATTCACACCTACTTGCAGTCGAACAGCTCTGCTCCCGCTTTTGATTATGTTTGGTTGGATATTCTAAACTTTTCTTCACTGCTTTTTACAAACTTTGGTTGGACGTTCACACCTTCTTGCAGCCGAACACCTCCGCTTCCGCTTTTGATGGTATATATTCGGGCATTCGAACCTTTTCTTACCCGCTTTTTACAAACCATGGTCGGACTTTCACACCTTCTTGTAGCCGAACAACTCCGCTCCCGCTATTGATTGTGTACAGTCGGGTATTTTAACCTTTTCTTACCCGCTTTTTACCAACTATTGTTGGACATTCACACCTTCTTGCAGCTGAACACCTCCTCTCCCACTTATGATCATGTGTGGTTTGATATTCGAAAATTTTCTTTCATGTTTTCTAGCAATTATTGATTGACATTCAGACCTTCTTGCAGCTGAACACCTCCGCTCCCGCTTTTGATGATGTATAGTCGGGCTTTCGAGCCTTTACTTCCCCGGTTTTTACAAAATTATTGTTGGACATTCAGACCTTCTTGCAGCCGAAAACCTCCGCTCCCTCTTTTGATCATACATTGTCGGGCATTCGCACCTTCTCTTACCCGCTTTTTACAAACCAGGGTCGGACTTTCACACCTCTTAGTAGCCGAACAACTCCGCTCCCGCTATTGATTGTGTACAGTCGGGTATTTTCACCTTTTCTTACTCGCTTTTTACCAACTATGGTCAGACATTCACACCTTCTTACAGTGGAACACCTCCGCTCCCTCTTTTGATGGTGTATGTTCGGGCATTTGAACCTTTTCTTACCCGCTTTTTACAAACTGTGGTCGGACATTAAAACCTTCTTGTAGCCGAACACATCCACTCCTGCTTTTGATGATGTATGGTTGCGCATTCGTACCTTTTCTTACCCATTTTGCAGTAATTATGGGTGGACATTCACACCTTTTTGCATTTTAACACCTCCTCTCCCGCTTATGATCATGTGCGGTTTGATATTCAAAAATTCTCTTCCATGTTTTCTAGCAATTATTGATGGACATTCAGACCTTCTTGCAGCTGAACACCTCCGCTCCAGCTGTTGATGGTGTATAGTCGGGCTTTCGAGCCTTTTCTTCCCAGATTTTTACAAAATATGGATGGACATTCAGACCTTGTTTCAGCCGAAAACCTCCGCTCCCTCTTTTGATCATACATTGTCGGGCATTCGCACCTTTTCTTACCCGCTTTTTACAAACCATGGTCGGACTTTCACACCTTTTAGTAGCGGAACAACTCTGCTCCCGCTATTGATTGTGTACAATCGGGTATTTTAACCTTTTCTTACCTGCTTTTTGCCAACTATGGTCGGACATTCACACCTTCTTACAGCGGAACACCTCCGCTCCCTCCTTTGATGGTGTATGTTCGGGCATTCGAACCTTTTCTTACCAGCTTTTTACAAACTATGGTCAGACATTCACACCTTCTTGCAGCCGAACACTTCCGCTCTACCTTTTAGTGTTCTATGGGGTATTCACACCTTTTTTTTCAACGCATTTTATAGATTATGGTTGTAAATTCTCACCCACTCTTATCCGAAGACCTCTCCTCCTGCTTTGGTTAATATATAGTCGGGCATTCGAACCTTTTCTTACCCGCTTTTTACAAATTATGGTCGAACATTCACACCTACTTGCAGCCGAACACCTCCGCTCCCGCTTTTGATGGTGTATAGTCGGGCTTTCGAGCCTTTTCTTCCCCGGTTTTTACAAATTATGGTTGGACATTCAGACCTTGCAGCCGAAAACCTCCGCTCCCTCTTTTGATCATACATTGTCAGGCATTCGCACCTACTTGCAGCTGAATACTTCCGCTCCACCTTTTAGTGATGTATGGTTGGCATTTGCACCTTTTCTTACCCTTTCTTACCCTACTGATTGCTTAAGATTAAGTTGTTTTTTCTCAAACTACAAAATTTTTTTAATTGTTGAAACTTGATTTGAAGTGGATAAATAAGGAGGACAAACAGTTTTAAGTCAGGCTGATAGAAGGAATTAATTTTATAGCAAAATCTGTATTTCGTCATATGTCGAGAGATGCTTATTGCTGAAGAAGTTCTTTCTCATTCTACAAAGTACAACGTTGTTTATCGTTGAAACTTGATTAGACATGAATAAATATGAAGGACAAAGCAGTCTTAACTTGGTTAGAGTTAAGGAATTCGTTTTATAGGAGAATCCGAATTCGTGCATAACTCGTAAAATAGAGCTTATTTTCGGATTCCTGAAGAATGAGTCTGGTTCTTTCTCATAATACAAAGTTTGTTGTTTATTGTTGAAACTTCATCAGAAGTGAAGAAATAAATGAATGCCTATCAACAAATGTGGGATCTAAACTCTAGTGCTTCCTCTAAAATAATTTCCTTTCTCAATTCAGAAATGTGTGTGTGTAAGTCACAACACCCGTGACACCAAAACGGCTTTCTTTTCTCTCTTTTCTCTACACTCTGCACTGTGAGCACACACACCAAATCAGAAAGGCTTTTTTCTCTCTTTTCTACATTATGGACTGTGGGGACACAAAACCGCTCTCTCTTTTTTTTTTTGATTGTGTGCCAGGGCGTTGTCTCACGTATTAGATTATGCTTACGATACGAATGGGTTTATCAGTCACATCAGAATCCATACATACTGATCCTCCCGTAATAAAATGGTCGGATCTTATCAAACACACTTTGTTTCTTGTGACAATCAAGTCAGCGAAACAGCGTATACACGTCAAGACACTGAATCAAGTTTGCCACAAGAACTCATAAGTTTGGCAGTATTGCTCTGCCGTCAGCAATCATACACCCATTTTATTTTCGTGAGACATGTGCAGGCACCTGTTCATCTACTGTTCTATCACTATGAATTAGTTTATCTATTATCAATAAGGATACTTCTACAACTACTATCAAAGTATGTCCAGACTTCTTATGTTGTCAGTTGCTATATATGAATAAGTGGGTAGCTACTGACAAGCATTAAGCATGTCACACAGCCCAAACATATAACATTTCAGGACACACCACACAGTTAACAACCACAGTGAAGCGTGTCAAAGCCCAAACATGTAACATTCAACAGGACACTTACACAACACATTCAAATCAAACAGTCAGACAACATACAAGAACATATACCCCAGCCGGCATTGCTCCCTGCCTATTTTCCTACAGCTCACTATGTGTGCGCACACCTTTATTCACAAACTCTTCAACTTATACTCTTTTACCGAAGCTGCTACAGCTCGATTGGCCGAATACCGAATAATCCTAATTCGGTGAATTTGACATCTGCCTTACATGTAACAGATTAGCGGTTTAGCAGTTTTAATTTAGTTTGAGTGAAGGAATTCATTTTATAGCAAAATCCGAAATCGTGAAGAACTCATGAGAGTAAGCTTATTTTCGGATTCCTGAAACTTTAGATTTGCTCTTTCTTTTACTGCAAAGTACAACGTTGTTTTTTTTTGTTTAAATCTTTCTAGACATGGTAAATATGAAGGACAAAGCAGTTTTAACATAGTTTGAGTGAAGGAATTCATTTTATAGATCAAATCCCAAGAGTCTGCTGAGAAAAGAGAGTGAATGCGAAGTAGACTTTAACACGGCTCTAGGAGCGAGCCGAGTGTGGGCTAACCGGGAGAATTGCTTGAAAGAAACGCGACACCGAATGAGCGGTCAGAACAAAGCCTCAATACGGTGTTCCCGTGGTGTTTTTGTTGCTGCCTTGTCGATTGCACAGGGGCAAGCGTTTCAACCAAGCAACGCTCACCATGGGGAAGGTGGCTATGGCAACTAGCCTGATGCCCTGCTCCCGCAGTGACGGATAATCGTACTCTGGTTTCTCTTCATAACATACAAGTCTTTCGCCTTTTACTAAAGACTTTCGTGGAGAGCAGCACTAATGAGTTGTTTCTATTTTTGGCAGGCTTTACCTTTGCGGGTGAAGCCCTTTCTGTCTGTGCAAAAGAAATCTTGTTACTGTGCAGAGTGACTTCTCTGAGTAGAGTCGCCTTACTTTTTGCGATTGTGCCGATGTTCGAAGCTGGAGTGCAAAGTTGTTGCTTGAATGGTGCTTGCTGGAGCATGCGGGAGTGCAAAGTTATACCATTTAAAAGGGCTGAAGAGTGCTCAGTGCAGCGGGTGGGCGGAGGTGCAAAGTGACACTCTGGCCACCTATGGCCATAAAAAGAACAGGGGTGTTAGCGGACAAGTGCGCATTGTGCCAGGAAGGGCCCTCGGACGTGAACCAGTGGACAGTTGTCGCTTCTCGGCCTTTTGGCTAAGATCAAGTGTAGTATCTGTTCTTATCAGTTTAATATCTGATATGTCCTCTATACGCGGACTACATATTAAATGGATTTTTAGCAATAGGAGTTGAAAAAGTAGCTTGCTCCGTTCACTCCAAGCATTGACCCCGTACTGCAGTGCCGCTGGGAACGGTGCGCTCTTCTCTACTCTTGTGAAAAAGCAAATAGCGGTGCAGGATGCAAGTTTCAGGGAGCCCAAGATGAAACTTTCTTTTAGTCTGCTGAGAAAAGAGAGTGAATGCGAAGTAGACTTTAACACGGCTCTGGGAGCGAGCCGAGTGCGGGCTAACCGGGAGAATTGCTTGAAAGAAACGCGATACCAAATGAGCGGTCAGAACAAAGCCTCAATACGGTGTTCCCGTTGTGTTTTTGTTGCTGCCGCTGTTTGCTTTTTAACAAGAGCGCACCTGTTGAAGGGGGGCTTGGGGGGGCCTGGGTGATGGTGGGTCTCAGGCCCGGGCTGCTGCAACTGGTGTGACCGGGTGGTTTGTTTGTTTGTTTTTTGTTGTTGTTTGTTTGTTTTTTGTAGAGGTCCTCCGGAGTGGGGTTGGGTTGAGTGGGGTGGGGCGGGATGGGTACCTTCTGGGGGTACAGTAGCTCCCAGAATATGGTCGCTGCAGGCCCCGAGCCTGGTGGACATCAGGCCCTCCTGTCCTGTGTTGGCTCCCTTTTAAAAAGTACAGAACTTAGAACAGGTCTAGTCCCTGGCTTTCGGCAGAACTGTCTTCTTTACTTTTTTTTTTTTCCCCTTATCGTGTTCAGCATTATGGCAGCAGAATTGTAGTCTGAATACCTTTGATGCCAAACAGATTTGCTTTGCCAAGGGAAGTTTTATAAATGTACAGCTCCCCTTGATGCCCATTTATTTATTTCTGTTTACAATATATGACATGTAATAGAACTGAACCGGACCGGGGGACAAGGAAAGAAGAAGAGGAAAGAAGAGAAAAACAGAACATACATCGCATACAACACAGCTGTGGATATAGATGACCTGAGACGACATGATAATACATCAACTGCTTAGCGACCATGCTACTGGACTAATGAATGTGGTTGTGTGTGTGTGAGAACATGCAACACCCATGGCACAGGACCTACATGATAACCGTGCTTAGTTATGAGTGTATAAGCGTACAGGGCCACAATCCACAGCCCCCCCAAGCAATCAGAAGCAGGCAGAGAGGGCCACAAGACCCAGGCCACCAGCAGCCCCCACAGAGCACAGAACCCAGGAAGCCCACCGCAGGGGCAACCACGCATCCACCCAGAAGACTGCAGAGGAAGCCCCCGGAAAGAGCCCCCATAAGCATAGGGCAGAGGCCCTCCGGGAGCCAGGGGCAACTGCCCACCGACGTCGTCAGGCCCCAGCCGCCCAGACATGGGCCGTGCACTGGATCCGGGCCCCAGGAGCCCGAGCGCCCCCAAACCCCCCGGCAGAGGCCCCACCCAATACCCAGGAGGGTCAAGCGCCCCAGACAGCCACACAGTGGGTCAGCGCCTGCCCCAGCACCCCTGGCCAAGTGCCCTGGGAGTCAAGACGTGCCCACAGGTGGGTGAAGTCGCGAGCAGCGGAGAGAGGCCACGCCGCCCCCCCCCCATCGGGAGAAGCACAGGCAGGCCAGGCGACAGCAAGTCCAAGATCCAGGCCCAATCATTACCACACACACTTTCATGTCCCATACATCCACACGTCCTCCCTCCCTCGACTCCGCTGGGGTGTAGTGCAGCGGGCACACAAGGGGGCCAGCAGCCCCCCAGCCACCACAGACCCCAAACCAGCAGAACAATTAATTAATCCTCCTGGCCCCTCCCGCCCCGAGCAGCAACCAGGAAGCAGGGGTGTGCGAAGAAGACCCCTCCCCTCACCCTTCTGGCTCTTCAATATTTTCTAATAGTGAGCAATTAAAATTGAGGGGCAGCCAAACTTGTAGAACTGGGAGCGTGGCCCTCTGGGCAGCCTACATACCCAAAGAGCCCCGCCCACCAGATGCCACTCAGTGTAACCACCCCCCAAGACCTAATGTGTGTGTGTGAGTGTGTTTGATAAGTAGTAATGTCTAAGGTGTAATTAAAACAGGGGTGGGAACTGCAGAGTGCAACTACTGCAGAGTCCACTACACCCCACCGAACACACACGCCCCCAAAACCCTTCATGTGTGAGTGTGTGCTGTGTACAGGAGCCAGAAGGGAGAGGGGTATGGGGATATACACTGGGGGCAGCCAGAGACTGGCTGCAATAGGCATCCCCGCTACCAGGGAGCCAACACAGGACAGGAGGGCCTGATGTCCACCAGGCTCGGGGCCTGCAGCGACCATATTCTGGGAGCTACTGTACCCCCAGAAGGTACCCATCCCGCCCCACCCCACTCAACCCAACCCCACTCCGGAGGACCTCTACAAAAAACAAACAAACAACAACAAAAAACAAACAAACAAACCACCCGGTCACACCAGTCGCAGCAGCCCGGGCCTGAGACCCACCATCACCCAGGCCCCCCCAGGCCCCCCCTCAACAGGTGCGCTCTTGTGAAAAAGCAAACAGCGGCAGCAACAAAAACACAACGGGAACACCGTATTGAGGCTTTGTTCTGACCGCTCATTTGGTATGGCGTTTCTTTCAAGCAATTCTCCCGGTTAGCCCGCACTCGGCTCGCTCCCAGAGCCGTGTTAAAGTCTACTTCGCATTCACTCTCTTTTCTCAGCAGACTAAAAGAAAGTTTCATCTTGGGCTCCCTGAAACTTGCATCCTGCACCGCTGTTTGCTTTTTCACAAGAGTAGAGAAGAGCGCACCGTTCCCAGCGGCACTGCAGTACGGGGTCAATGCTTGGAGTGAACGGAGCAAGCTACTTTTTCAACTCCTATTGCTAAAAATCCATTTAATATGTAGTCCTCGTATAGAGGACATATCAGATATTAAACTGATAAGAACAGATACTACACTTGATCTTAGCCAAAAGGCCGAGAAGCGACAACTGTCCACTGGTTCACGTCCGAGGGCCCTTCCTGGCACAATGCGCACTTGTCCGCTAACACCCCTGTTCTTTTTATGGCCATAGGTGGCCAGAGTGTCACTTTGCTCCTCCGCCCGCCTGCTGCACTGAGCACTCTTCAGCCCTTTTAAATGGTATAACTTTGCACTCCCGCACGCTCCAGCAAGCACCATTCAAGCAACAACTTTGCACTCCAGCTTCGAACATCGGCACAGTCGCAACAAGTAAGGCGACTCTACTCAGAGAAGTCACTCTGCACAGTAACAAGATTTCTTTTGCACAGACAGAAAGGGCTTCACCCGCAAAGGTAAAGCCTGCCAAAAATATAAACAACTCATTAGTGCTGCTCTCCACAGAAGTCTTTAGTAAAAGGCGAAAGACTTGTACGTTATGAAGAGAAACCAGAGTACGATTATCCGTCACTGCGGGAGCAGGGCATCAGGCTAGTTGGCATAGCCACCTGCCCCATGGTGAGCTTTGCTTGGTTGAGACGCTTGCTCCCCCCCCCCCCCCCCCCCCCCCCTTGCTCCTCGGCTGACCAAGTAGGAACAATCGGGCCCTATTCGATGGCTGCCTTGTCTTTTACTCTGTGCAAAAGACAAGGCAGCAACAAAAACACCACGGGAAAACCGTATTGAGGCTTTATTCTGACCGCACATTCGGTGTCGCGTTTCTTTCAAGCAATTCTCCCGGTTAGCCCGCACTCGGCTCGCTCCCAGAGCCGTGTTAAAGTCTACTTCGCATTCACTCTCTTTTCTCAGCAGACTCTTGGGATTTTATCAATAAAATGAATTCCTTCACTCAAACTATGTTAAAACTGCTTTGTCCTTCATATTTACCATGTCTTGAAAGATTTAAACAAAAAAAAACAACGTTGTACTTTGCAGTAAAAGAAATAGCAAATCTAAAGTTTCAGGAATCCGAGAATAAGCTTACTTTCATGAGTTCTTCACGATTTCGGATTTTGCTATAAAATGAATTCCTTCACTCAAACTAAATTAAAACTGCTAAACCGCTAATCTGTTACATGTAAGGCAGATGTCAAATTCACCGAATTAGGATTATTCGGTATTCGGCCAATCGAGCTGTAGCAGCTTCGGTAAAAGAGTATAAGTTGAAGAGTTTGTGAATAAAGGTGTGCGCACACATAGTGAGCTGTAGGAAAATAGGCAGGGAGCAATGCCGGCTGGGGTATATGTTCTTGTATGTTGTCTGACTGTTTGATTTGAATGTGTTGTGTAAGTGTCCTGTTGAATGTTACATGTTTGGGCTTTGACACGCTTCACTGTGGTTGTTAACTGTGTGGTGTGTCCTGAAATGTTTTATGTTTGGGCTGTGTGACATGCTTAATGCTTGTCAGTAGCTACCCACTTATTCATATATAGCAACTGACAACATAAGAAGTCCGGGCATACTTTGATAGAGTAGTTGTAGAAGTATCCTTATTGATAAGAGATAAACTAATTCATAGTGATAGAACAGTAGATGAACAGGTGCCTGCACATGTCTCACGAAAATAAAATGGATGTATGATTGCTGACGGCAGAGCAATACTGCCAAACTTATGAGTTCTTGTGGCAAACTTGATTCAGTGTCTTGACGTGTATACGCTGTTTCGCTGACTTGATTGTCACAAGAAACAAAGTGTGTTTGATAAGATCCGACCATTTTATTACGGGAGGATCAGTATGTATGGATTCTGATGTGACTGATAAACCCATTCGTATCTTAAGCACAATCTAATACGTGAGACAACGCCCTGGCACACGATAAAAAAAAAAAGAGAGAGCGGTTTTGTGTCCCCACAGTCCATAATGTAGAAAAGAGAGAAAAAAGCCTTTCTGATTTGGTGTGTGTGCTCATAGTGCAGAGTGTAGAGAAAAGAAAGCCGTTTTGGTGTCACGGTGTTGTGACTTACACACACACATTTCTAAATTGAGAAAGGAAATTATTTTAGAGGAAGCACTAGAGTTTAGATCCCACATTTGTTGATAGGCATTCATTTATTTCTTCACTTCTGATAAAAATGATAAGACTGACCTAAAGAATTGGAGGCCCATCACACTTTTAAACTTTGACTGTAAAGTTTTTAGCATGGTTTTAACGACACGGATGTCCTTTGTTTTAGAGGAGGTAATTCACCCAGACCAGGCTTGTGCCATCTCAGAGAGACAACTCACCGACAGCCTCGTACTGATTCGAGACATCATTGATTACGCTAGAGACAGAAACACCCGGCTTGTCATCTTAAATTTAGACTTTGAAAAAGCTTTTGATCGGGTCTCGCATCAATATCTCTTTCAGGTGTTGCAGCCATCGAATAGGGCCCGATTGTTCCTACTTGGTGAGATTTGCTTGGTTGAGACGCTTGCTCCCCCCCCTTGCTCCTCGGCTGACCAAGTAGGAACAATCGGGCCCTATTCGATGGCTGCCTTGTCTTTTACTCTGTGCAAAAGACAAGGCAGCCACAAACACCACGGGAATACCGTATTGAGGCTTTGTTCTGACCACTCATTCGGTGTCGCGTTTCTTTCAAGCAATTCTCCCGGTTAGCCCACACTCGGCTCGCTCCCAGAGCTGTGTTAAAGTCTACTTTGCATTCACTCTCTTTTCTCAGCAGATTAAAAGAAAGTTTCATCTTGGGCTCCCTGAAACTTCCATCCTGCACCGCTGTTTGCTTTTTCACAAGAGCAGAGAAGAGCGCACCGTTCCCAGCGGCACTGCAGTACTGGGTCGATGCTTGGAGTGAACGGAGCAAGCTTCTTTTTCAACTCCTATTCTTAAAAATCCATTTAATATGTAGTCCTTGTATAGAGGACATATTAAACTGATGAGAACAGATACTACACTTGATCTTAGCCAAAAGGCCGAGAAGCGATAACTGTCCACTGTTTCAGGTCCGAGGGCCCTTGCTGGCACAATGCGCACTTGTAGCAGTGTTCTTTTTATGGCCATAGGTGGCCAGAGTGTCACGTTGCACCTCCGCCCACCCGCTGCACTGAGCACTCTTCAGCCCTTTTAAATGGTATAACTTTGCACTCCTGCATGCTCCAGCAAGCACCATTCAAGCAACAACTTTGCACTCCAGCTTCGAACATCGGCACAATCGCAACAAGTAAGGCGACTCTACTCAGAGAAGTCACTCTGCACAGTAACAAGATTTCTTTTGCACAGACAGAAAGGGCTTCACCCGCAAGGGTAAAGCCTGCCAAAAATAGAAACAACTCATTAGTGCTGCTCTCCACGAAAGTCTTTAGTAAAAGGCGAAAGACTTGTATGTTATGAAGAGAAACCAGAGTACGATTATCCGTCACTGCGGGAGCAGGGCATCAGGCTAGTTGCCATAGCCACCTTCCCCATGGTGAGCGTTGCTTGGTTGAAACGCGTGCCCCTATGCAATCGACAAGGCAGCAACAAAAACACCACGGGAACACCGTATTGAGGCTTTGTTCTGACCGCTCATTCGGTGTCGCGTTTCTTTCAAGCAATTCTCCCGGTTACCCCGCACTCGGCTCGCTCCCAGAGCCGTGTTAAAGTCTACTTCGCATTCACTCTCTTTTCTCAGCAGACTCTTGGGATTTTATCTATAAAATGAATTCCTTCACTCAAACTATGTTAAAACTGCTTTGTCCTTCATATTTACCATGTCTAGAAAGATTTAAACAAAAAAAAAAACGTTGTACTTTGCAGTAAAAGAAAGAGCAAATCTAAAGTTTCAGGAATCCGAGAATAAGCTTACTTTCATGAGTTCTTCACGATTTCGGATTTTGCTATAAAATGAATTCCTTCACTCAAACTAAATTAAAACTGCTAAACCGCTAATCCGTTACATGTAAGGCAGATGTCAAATTCACCGAAATAGGATCTAAGGGTATTCGGCCAATCGAGCTGTAGCAGCTTTGGTAAAAGAGTATAAGTTGAAGAGTTTGTGAATAAAGGTGTGCGCACACATAGTGAGCTGTAGGAAAATAGGCAGGGAGCAATGCCGGCTGGGGTATATGTTCTTGTATGTTGTCTGACTGTTTGATTTGAATGTGTTGTGTAAGTGTCCTGTTGAATGTTACATGTTTGGGCTTTGACACTTCACTGTGGTTGTTAACTGTGTGGTGTGTCCTGAAATGTTATATGTTTGGGCTGTGTGACATGCTTAATGCTTGTCAGTAGCTACCCACTTATTCATATATAGCAACTGACAACATAAGAAGTCTGGACATACTTTGATAGTAGTTGTAGAAGTATCCTTATTGATAATAGATAAACTAATTCATAGTGATAGAAAAGTAGATGAACAGGTGCCTGCACATGTCTCACGAAAATAAAATGGGTGTATGATTGCTGACGGCAGAACAATACTGCCAAACTTATGAGTTCTTGTGGCAAACTTGATTCAGTGTCTTGACGTGTATACGCTGTTTCGCTGACTTGATTGTCACAAGAAACAAAGTGTGTTTGATAAGATCCGACCATTTTATTACGGGAGGATCAGTATGTATGGATTCTGATGTGACTGATAAACCCATTGGTATCGTAAGCATAATCTAATATGTGAGACAACGCCCTGGCACACAATCAAAAAAAAAAAAGAGAGAGCGGTTTTGTGTCCCCACAGTCCATAATGTAGAAAAGAGAGAAAAAAGCCTTTCTGATTTGGTGTGTGTGCTCACAGTGCAGAGTGTAGAGAAAAGAGAGAAAAGAAAGCCATTTTGGTGTCACGGGTGTTGTGACTTAGACACACACATTTCTGAATTGAGAAAGGAAATTATTTTAGAGGAAGCACTAGAGTTTAGATCCCACATTTGTTGATAGGCATTCATTTATTTCTTCACTTCTGATGAAGTTTCAACAATAAACAACAAACTTTGTATTATGAGAAAGAACCAGACTCATTCTTCAGGAATCCGAAAATAAGCTCTATTTTACGAGTTATGCACGAATTCGGATTCTCCTATAAAACGAATTCCTTAACTCTAACCAAGTTAAGACTGCTTTGTCCTTCATATTTATTCATGTCTAATCAAGTTTCAACGATAAACAACGTTGTACTTTGTAGAATGAGAAAGAACTTCTTCAGCAATAAGCATCTCTCGACATATGACGAAATACAGATTTTGCTATAAAATTAATTCCTTCTATCAGCCTGACTTAAAACTGTTTGTCCTTCTTATTTATCCACTTCAAATCAAGTTTCAACAATTAAAAAAATGTTGTAGTTTGAGAAAAAACAACTTAATCTTAAGCAATCAGTAGGGTAAGAAAGGGTAAGAAAAGGTGCAAATGCCAACCATACATCACTAAAAGGTGGAGCGGAAGTATTCGGCTGCAAGTAGGTGCGAATGCCTGACAATGTATGATCAAAAGAGGGAGCGGAGGTTTTCGGCTGCAAGGTCTGAATGTCCAACCATAATTTGTAAAAACCGGGGAAGAAAAGGCTAGAAAGCCTGACTATACACCATCAAAAGTGGGAGCGGAGGTGTTCGGCTGCAAGTAGGTGTGAATGTTCGACCATAATTTGTAAAAAGCGGGTAAGAAAAGGTTCGAATGCCCGACTATATATTAACCAAAGCAGGAGGAGAGGTCTTCGGATAAGAGTGGGTGAGAATTTACAACCATAATCTATAAAATGCGGTGAAAAAAAAGGTGTCAATACCCCATAGAACACTAAAAGGTAGAGCGGAAGTGTTCGGCTGCAAGAAGGTGTGAATGTCTGACCATAGTTTGTAAAAAGCGGGTAAGAAAAGGTTCGAATGCCCTAACATACACCATCAAAGGAGGGAGCGGAGGTGTTCCGCTGCAAGAAGGTGTGAATGTCCGACCATAGTTGGCAAAAAGCAGGTAAGAAAAGGTTAAAATACCCGATTGTACACAATCAATAGCGGGAGCAGAGTTGTTCCGCTACTAAAAGGTGTGAAAGTCCGACCATGGTTTGTAAAAAGCGGGTAAGAAAAGGTGCGAATGCCCGACAATGTATGATCAAAAGAGGGAGCGGAGGTTTTCGGCTGAAACAAGGTCTGAATGTCCATCCATATTTTGTAAAAATCTGGGAAGAAAAGGCTCGAAAGCCCGACTATACACCATCAACAGCTGGAGCGGAGGTGTTCAGCTGCAAGAAGGTCTGAATGTCCATCAATAATTGCTAGAAAACATGGAAGAGAATTTTCGAATATCAAACCGCACATGATCATAAGCGGCAGAGGAGGTGTTCAAATGCAAGAAGGTGTGAATGTCCACCCATAATTACTGCAAAATGGGTAAGAAAAGGTACGAATGCCCAACCATACATGATCCTAACAGGGAGCGGAGGTGTTTGGCTGCGACGAGGTGTGTATGTCCACCCATAATTAATGAAAAGCGGGCAACAAGTAGGTTTGAATACCCATCATCAAAAGCAGGAGTGGATGTGTTCGGCTACAAGAAGGTTTGAATGTCTGACCATAGTTTGTAAAAAGCGGGTAAGAAAAGGTTCGAAAGCCCAAACATACACCATCAAAGGAGGGAGCGGAGGTGTTCCGCTGTAAGAAGGTGTGAATGTCCAACCATAATTGGCAAAAAGCAGGTAAGAAAAGGTTAAAATACCCTATTGTACACAATCAATAGCGGGAGCAGAGTTGTTCCGCTACTAAAAGGTGTGAAAGTCCGACCATGAATTGTAAAAAGCGGGTAAGAAAAGGTGCGAATGCCCGACAATGTATGATCAAAAGAGGGAGCGGAGGTTTTCGGCTGCAAGAAGGTCTGAATGTCCACCCATAATTACTGAAAAATGGGTAAGAAAAGGTGCGAAAGCCCAACCGCACATGATCATAAGCGGAAGCGGAGGTGTTCGGCTGCAAGATATTGTGAACGTCCGACCAAAGTTTGTAAAAAGCAGTTAAGAAAAGGTTCGAATATCTAACCAAACATAATCAAAAGCGGGAGCAGAGCTGTTCGACTGGAAGTAGGTGTGAATGTCAGATCATAATTTGCAAAAAGCTGATGAGAAAGGGTGAGAATGCCCGACTATACACCATCAAATGCGGTAGCGGAGTTATTCGGCTGTGAGTAGGTGTGAATCTCCAACCATAATTGTTGAAAAATGTGTTAGAAAAGGTAAAAATGCCGGTCCATACATCATCAAAATCGGGAGAGGTGGTGTTCAGCTGCAAGAAGGTCTAAATGTCCATCAATAATTGTTAGAAAACATGAAAGAAAATTTTCGAAAATCAAACCACACATGATCATAAATGGGAGAGGAGGTGTTCAGCTGCAAGAAAGTGTGAATGTCCACCCATAATACCTGAAAAATGGGTAAAAAAAACGTAGGAATGCCCAACCATACATCATCAAAAGCAGGAGTGGAAGTGTTCGGCTACAAGAAGGTGTGAACGTCCGACCAAAGTTTGTAAAAAGCAGTTAAGAAAAGGTTCGAATATCCAACCAAACATAATCAAAAGCGGGAGCAGAGCTGTTCGACTGCAAGTAGGTGTGAATGTCAGATCATAATTTGCAAAAAGCTGATGAGAAAGGGTGAGAATGCCCGACTATACACCATCAAATGCGGGAGCGGAGTTGTTCGGCTGTGAGTAGGTGTGAATCTCCGACCATAATTGCTGAAAAATGTGTTAGAAAAGGTAAGAATGCCGGTCCATACATCATCAAAAGCGAGAGAGGTTGTGTTCGGCTGCAAGTAGGTGTGACTGTTCGACTAAAGTTTGTAAAAAGTGGGTAAGACAAGGTGCGAATGCCTGACAATGTATGATCAAAAGCGGGAGCGGAGGTGTTCAGCTGCAAGAAGGTCTACATGTCCATCAATAATTGCTAGAAAACATGAAAGAAACTTTTCGAAAATCAAACCGCACATGATCATAAGTGGGATAGGAGGTGTTCAGCTGCAAGGTGTGAATGTCCACCCATAATTCCTGAAAAATGGGCAAAAAAAAGGTGTGAATGCCCAACCATACATCATCAAAAGCAGGAGTGGAAGTGTTCGGCTACATGAAGGTGTGAATGTCAAACCAAAATATGTAAAAAGCAGTTAAGAAAAGGTTCGAATATCCAACCAAACATAATCAAAAGCGGGAGCAGAGCTTTTCGACTGCAAGTAGGTGTGAATATCAGATCATAATTTGCAAAAAGCTGATGAGAAAGGGTGAGAATGCCCGACTATACATCATCAAATGCGGGAGCGGAGTTGTTCGGCTGTGAGTAGGTGTGAATCTCCGACCATAATTGCTGAAAAATGTGTTAGAAAAGGTAAAAATGCCGGTCCATACATCATCAAAAGCGAGAGAGGTTGTGTTCGGCTGCAAGTAGGTGTGAATGTCCAGCAATAATTACTCACAAACGGGTAAGAAAAGGTAGTATTGCCAGACCATATATGATCAAAACAGGGAGCGGAGGTGGTTCAGCTGCAAGAAGGTTTGAATGTCCGACTAAAGTTCAAATATATTAAAGAAAGCGGGAGGAGAGGTCTTCGGATGAGAGTGGTTGAAAATTTCCGACCATAATGTATAAAATGCGGTGAAAAAAAGGTGTGATAGAACACTAAAAGGTGGAGCGGAAGTGTTCGGCTGCAAGAAGGTGTGAATGTCCGACTATATTTGGTGAAAAGCAGGTGAAGCAAGGTCTGAATGCCCAACCTTACATCATCAAAAGCGAGATCAGAGGTGTTTGGCTGCAAGAAGGCCATAGTTTGCCAAAAGTGGGTAAGGTGCGAATGTCCGACTAAATATCAACAAAATTTGGGGCAGAGGTCTTCGGATGCAAGTGGGTGTGAATGTCCATTAATAATTGCTTTAAAACATGAAATAAAATTTTCGAATATCAAACCTTACATGATCATTAGCGGGAGAGGAGGTGTTCAGCTGCAAGAAGATGTAAATATCCACCCATAATTACTGAAAAATGGGTAGGAAAAGATGCGAATGTCCAACCATAAATCATCAAAAGCAGGAGTGGAGTTGTTCAGCTACAAGAAGGTATGAAAGTCCAACCACGGTTTGTAAAAAGCGGATAAGAGAAGGTTCGAATACCCGAATATATACCATCAAAAGCGGAAGCGGGGGTGTTCGGCTGCAAGAAGGTGTGAACGTCCGACCAAAGTTTGTAAAAAGCAGTTAAGAAAAGGTTTGAATATCCAACCGAACATAATCAAAAGCGGGAGCAGAGCTGTTCGACTGCAAGTAGGTGTGAATGTCAGATCATAATTGCTGAAAAATGTGATAGAAAAGACTAGAATGCCGGACAATACATCATCAAAAGCGGGAGAGGTGGTTTTTCGGCTGCAAGTAGGTGTGAATGTCCAGCCATAATTACTCACAAACGGGGGAAGAAAAGGTACTATTGCCAGACCATATATGATCAAAACAGGGAGCGGAGGTGGTTCAGCTGCAAGAAGGTTTGAATGCCCGACTAAAGTTTGTAAAAAGCGGGTAAGACAAGGTGTGAATGCCCGACAATGTATGATCAAAAGAGGAGCGGAGGTTTTCGGCTGCAAGAAGGTCTGAATGTCCACCCATAATTACTGAAAAATGGGTAAGAAAAGGTGCGAAAGCCCAACCGCACATGATCATAAGTGGATGAGAAGGTGTTCGACTGCAAGTAGGTGTGAATGTAAGATCATAATTTGTAAAAAGTGGGTAAGAAAATGTAAGAATGCCCAACCATAAATTATCAAAAGCGGCAGCAGAGTTTCGGCTGGTATTTATCAGTGTCTAGATAGATTTCAACAAAAAACAACGTTGTACTTTGCAGTAAAAGAAAGTGCAAATCAAAAGTTTAAGGAATCCGAGAATAAGCTTATTTTCATGAGTTCTGCACGATTTCGGATTTTATGTATAAAATGAATTTCTTCACGCAAACTAAGTTAACACTGCTTTGTCCTTCATATGTACCCATTTCTACATATATTTCAAGCATAAACTTCCTCATATTACCCTGAATGAGAAAGAGCCACACTTGTGATTAAGCCATACCTCCCTTTTGAGGAGTTCTGCATGATTTGGGATTTTATCTATAAAATTAATTCCTTCACTCAAACTATGTTAAAACGGCTTTTACCTTCATATTTATCAGTGTCTAGATAGATTTCAACAAAAAACAACGTTGTACTTTGCAGTAAAAGAAAGTGCAAATCAAAAGTTTTAGGAATCCGAGAATAAGCTTATTTTCATGAGTTCTGCACGATTTCGGATTTTATGTATAAAATGAATTCATTCACTCAAAAACTGCTTTTTCCTTCATATTTATCAATGTCTAGATCGACTTCAACAAAGAACAACATTGTATTTTGCAGTAGAAGAAAGAGCAAAACTGAAGGATCAGGAATCCGAGAATAAGCTTATTTTCTTAAGGGCAAGTGGGAACTGCTTTGTCCTTCATATTTATCAATGTGTATATGGATTTCAACTTCTTCTACTGCAAAGTCCAATGTTTTTCTTTGTTGAAGTCGATCTAGACATTGATGAATATGGAAGGACAAAGCAGTTTTAACTTGGTTTGAGCAAAGCAATTCATTTTATAGCAAAATCCGAAATCGTGCAGAACTCATGAAAGCAGGCTTATACTCGGATTCCTGAAACTTTAGATTTGCTCTTTCTTTTACTGCAAAGTAAAACGTTGTTTTTTTGTTTAAATATTTCTAGACATAGTAAATATGAAGGACAAATCAGTTTTAACATAGTTTGAGTGAAGTAATGCATTTTATAAGCAAAATCCCAAATCATGCAGAACTCACGAAATGCTTTTTCTCGCTTTTCACTGCTTTTTACAAACTTTGGTCGGACGTTCACACCTTCTTGCATCCGAACACCTCCGCTTCCGCTTTTGATGATGTATATTCGGGCATTCGAACCTTTTTTTACCCGCTTTTTACAAACCATTGTCGGACTTTCACACCTTCTTGCAGCCGAACACCACCTCTCCCGCTTTTGATGATGTATGGTCCAGTATTCTTACCTTTTCTAACACATTTTTCAGCAATTATGGTCGGACATTCACACCTACTCACAGCTGGACACCTCCGCTCCCGCTTTTGATCATACAATGTCGGGACATCACTCCTTGTCTTACCAGCTTTTTACAAACTTTAGTCGAACATTCACACCTTCTTGCAGCTGAACACCTCCGCTCCCGCTTTTGATGATGTATAGTCGGGCTTTCAAGCCTTTTCTTACCCGGTTTTTACAAATTATGATTGGACATTCAGACCTTGCAGCCGAACACCTCCGCTCTCTCTTTTGATCATACATTGTTGGGCATTCGCACCTTGTCTTGCCCACTTTTTACAAACTATAGTCAGACATTCACACCTTGCAGCTGAACCTCCGCTCCCTGTTTTGATCATGTATGGTCTGGCAATACTACCTTTTCTTCCCCCGTTTGTGAGTAATTATGGCTGGACATTCACACCTACTTGCAGTCGAACAGCTCTGCTCCCGCTTTTGATTATGTTTGGTTGGATATTCGAACCTTTTCTTAACTGCTTTTTACAAACCATGGTCGGTCTTTCACACCTTCTTGTAGCCGAACAACTCCGCTCCCGCTATTGATTGTGTACAGTCGGGTATTTTAACCTTTTCTTACCCGCTTTTTACCAACTATGGTCGGACATTCACACCGTCTTACAGCGGAACACCTCCGCTCCCGCTTTTTATGGTGTATAGTCGGGCATTTGAACCTTTTCTTACCCGCTATTTACAAACTATGGTAGGACATTCAAACCTTCGTGTATCCGAAAACCTCCGCTCTCTCTTTTGATCATACATTGTCGGACATTCGCACCTTTTCTTACCCGCTTTTTACAAACCATGGTCGGACTGTCACACCTTCTTGTAGCCGAACACATCCGCTCCCGCTATTGATTGTGTACAGTCGGGTATTTTAACCTTTTCTTACCCGCTTTTTACCAACTATGGTCGGACATTCACACCGTCTTACAGCGGAACACCTCCGCTCCCGCTTTTTATGGTGTATAGTCGGGCATTTGAACCTTTTCTTACCCGCTATTTACAAACTATGGTAGGACATTCAAACCTTCGTGTATCCGAAAACCTCCGCTCTCTCTTTTGATCATACATTGTCGGACATTCGCACCTTTTCTTACCCGCTTTTTACAAACCATGGTCGGACTGTCACACCTTCTTGTAGCCGAACACATCCGCTCCCGCTATTGATTGTGTACAGTCGGGTATTTTAACCTTTTCTTACCCGCTTTTTACCAAGTATGGTCGGACATTCACACCTTCGTACAGCGGAACACCTCCGCTCCCTCTTTTGATGGTGTATGTTCGGGCATTCAAACCTTTTCTTACCCACTTTTTCCAAACTATGGTCGGCTATTCACAGCTTCCTCTCCACCATACTTGTATGGTGGGATATTCACACCCACTTGCATCCGAAAACCTCCGCCCCAGATTTTGTTGATATTTAGTCGGACATTCGCACCTTACCCGCTTTTGGCAAACTATGGCCTTCTTGCAGCCAAACAACTCTGATCTTGCTTTTGATGATGTAAGGTTGGGCATTCAGACCTTGCTTCACCTGCTTTTCACCAAATATAGTGGGACATTCACACCTTCTTGCAGCCGAACACTTCCGCTCCACCTTTTAGTGTTCTATCACACCTTTTTTTTCACTGCATTTTATACATTATGGTTGGAAATTTTCAACCACTTTCATCCGAAGACTTCTCCTCCCGCTTTTGTTAATATATTTGAACTTTAGTCGGACATTCAAACCTTCTTGCAGCTGAACCACCTCCGCTCCCTGTTTTGATCATATATGGTCTGGCAATACTACCTTTTCTTACCCGTTTGTGAGTAATTATGGCTTGGACATTCACACCTACTTGCAGCCGAACACAACCTCTCTCGCTTTTGATGATGTATGGACCGGCATTTTTACCTTTTCCAACACATTTTTCAGCAATTATGGTCGGAGATTCACACCTACTCACAGCCGAACAACTCCGCTCCCGCATTTGATGATGTATAGTCGGGCATTCTCACCCTTTCTCATCAGCTTTTTGCAAATTATGATCTGACATTCACACCTACTTGCAGTCGAACAGCTCTGCTCCCGCTTTTGATTATGTTTGGTTGGATATTCGAACCTTTTCTTAACTGCTTTTTACAAACTTTGGTCGGACGTTCACAATATCTTGCAGCCGAACACCTCCGCTTCCGCTTTTGATGGTGTATATTCGGGCATACGAACCTTTTCTTACCCGCTTTTTACAAACCAAGGTCGGACTTTCACACCTTCTCTTAGCTGAACAACTCCGCTCCTTCTTTTGATTGTGTACAGTCGGGTAATTTAACCTTTTCTTACCCGCTTTTTACCATCTATGGTCGGACATTCAAACCGTCTTACAGCGGAACACCTCCGCTCCCTCTTTTGATGATGTATGGTTAGGCATTCGCACCTTTTCTTACCCATTTTTCAGCAATTATGGGTAGACATTCACACCTTCTTGCAGCTGAACACCTCCTCTCCCGCTTATGATCATGTGCAGTTTGATATTCGAAAATTTTCTTTCATTTTTTCTAGCAATTATTGATGGACATTCAGACCGTCTTGCAGCTGAACACCTCCGCTCCCACTTTTGATGGTGTATAGTCGGGCTTTCGAGCCTTTTCTTCCCCGGTTTTTACAAATTATGGTTGGACATTCAGACCTTCTTGCAGCCGAAAACCTCCACTCCCTCTTTTGATCATACATTGTCGGGCATTCGCACCTTTTCTTACCCGCTTTTTACAAACCATGGTCGGACTTTCACACCTTTTAGTAGCGGAACAACTCTGCTCCCGCTATTGATTGTGTACAATCGGGTATTTTAACCTTTTCTTACCTGCTTTTTGCCAACTATGGTCGGACATTCACACCTTCTTACAGCGGAACACCTCCGCTCCCTCCTTTGATGGTGTATATTCGGGCATTCGAACCTTTTCTTACCAGCTTTTTACAAACTATGGTCAGACATTCACACCTTCTTGCAGCCGAACACTTCCGCTCTACCTTTTAGTGTTCTATGGGGTATTCACACCTTTTTTTTCAACGCATTTTATAGATTATGGTTGTAAATTCTCACCCACTCTTATCCGAAGACCTCTCCTCCTGCTTTGGTTAATATATAGTCGGGCATTCGAACCTTTTCTTACCCGCTTTTTACAAATTATGGTCGAACATTCACACCTACTTGCAGCCGAACACCTCCGCTCCCGCTTTTGATGGTGTATAGTCGGGCTTTCGAGCCTTTTCTTCCCCGGTTTTTACAAATTATGGTTGGACATTCAGACCTTGCAGCCGAAAACCTCCGCTCCCTCTTTTGATCATACATTGTCAGGCATTCGCACCTACTTGCAGCCGAATACTTCCGCTCCACCTTTTAGTGATGTATGGTTGGCATTTGCACCTTTTCTTACCCTTTCTTACCCTACTGATTGCTTAAGATTAAGTTGTTTTTTCTCAAACTACAAATTTTTTTTAATTGTTGAAACTTGATTTGAAGTGGATAAATAAGGAGGACAAACAGTTTTAAGTCAGGCTGATAGAAGGAATTAATTTTATAGCAAAATCTGTATTTCGTCATATGTCGAGAGATGCTTATTGCTGAAGAAGTTCTTTCTCATTCTACAAAGTACAACGTTGTTTATCGTTGAAACTTGATTAGACATGAATAAATATGAAGGACAAAGCAGTCTTAACTTGGTTTGAGTTAATGAAGTCGTTTTATAGGAGAATCCGAATTTGTGCATAACTCATAAAATAGAGCTTATTTTCGGATTCCTGAAGAATGAGTCAGGTTTTTTCTCATAATACAAAGTTTGTTGTTTATTGTTGAAACTTCATCAGAAGTGAAGAAATAAATGAATGCCTATCAACAAATGTGGGATCTAAACTCTAGTGCTTCCTCTAAAATAATTTCCTTTCTCAATTTAGAAATGTGTGTGTGTAAGTCACAACACCCGTGACACCAAAACGGCTTTCTTTTCTCTACACTCTGCACTATGAGCACACACACCAAATCAGAAAGGCTTTTTTCTCTCTTTTCTACATTATGGACTGTGGGGACACAAAACCACTCTCTCTCTTTTTTTTTTTTATCGTGTGCCAGGGCGTTGTCTCACGTATTAGATTATGCTTAAGATACGAATGGGTTTATCAGTCACATCAGAATCCATACATACTGATCCTCCCGTAATAAAATGGTCGGATCTTATCAAACACACTTTGTTTCTTGTGACAATCAAGTCAGCGAAACAGCGTATACACTTCAAGACACTGAATCAAGTTTGCCACAAGAACTCATAAGTTTGGCAGTATTGCTCTGCCGTCAGCAATCATACACCCATTTTATTTTCGTGAGACATGTGCAAGCACCTGTTCATCTACTGTTCTATCACTATGAATTAGTGATCTATTATCAATAAGGATACTTCTACAACTACTATCAAAGTATGTCCGGACTTCTTATGTTGTCAGTTGCTATATATGAATAAGTGGGTAGCTACTGACAAGCATTAAGCATGTCACACAGCCCAAACATATAACATTTCAGGACACACCACACAGTTAACAACCACAGTGAAGCGTGTCAAAGCCCAAACATGTAACATTCAACAGGACACTTACACAACACATTCAAATCAAACAGTCAGACAACATACAAGAACATATACCCCAGCCGGCATTGCTCCCTGCCTATTTTCGTACAGCACACTATGTGTGCGCACACCTTTATTCACAAACTCTTCAACTTATACTCTTTTACCGAAGCTGCTACAGCTCGATTGGCCGAATACCCTTTGATCCTATTTCGGTGAATTTGACATCTGCCTTACATATAACAGATTAGCGGTTTAGCAGTTTTAATTTAGTTTGAGTGAAGGAATTCATTTTATAGCAAAATCCGAAATCGTGAAGAACTCATGAAAGTAAGCTTATTCTCGGATTCCTGAAACTTTAGATTTGCTCTTTCTTTTACTGCAAAGTACAACGTTGTTTTTTTTGTTTAAATCTTTCTAGACATGGTAAATATTAAGGACAAAGCAGTTTTCCCATAGTTTGAGTGAAGGAATTCATTTTATAGATAAAATCCCAAGAGTCTGCTGAGAAAAGAGAGTGAATGCGAAGTAGACTTTAACACGGCTATGGGAGCGAGCCGAGTGTTTGCTAACCGGGAGAATTGCTTGAAAGAAACGCGACACCGAATGAGCGGTCAGAACAAAGCCTCAATACGGGATTCTCGTGGTGTTTTTGTTGCTGCCTTGTCTTTTGCACAGAGTAAAAGACAAGGCAGCCATCGAATAGGGCCCGATTGTTCCTAGTTGGTCAGCCGAGGAGCAAGGGGGGGGGGGGAGCAAGCGTCTCAACCAAGCAAAGCTCACCATGGGGAAGGTGGCTATGCCAACTAGCCTGATGCCCTGCTCCCGCAGTGACGGATAATCGTACTCTGGTTTCTCTTCATAACGTACAAGTCTTTCGCCTTTTACTAAAGATTTCTGTGGAGAGCAGCACTAATGAGTTGTTTCTATTTTTGGCAGGCTTTACCTTTGCGGGTGAAGCCCTTTCTGTCTGTGCAAAAGAAATCTTCTTACTGTGCAGAGTGACTTCTCTGAGTAGAGTCGCCTTACTTGTTGCGACTGTGCCGATGTTCGAAGCTGGAGTGCAAAGTTGTTGCTTGAATGGTGCTTGCTGGAGCGTGCGGGAGTGCAAAGTTATACCATTTAAAAGGGCTGAAGAGTGCTCAGTGCAGCGGGTGGGCGACACTCTGGCCACCTTGAAAACCGAGGTTACATCCACTACCAGGGGCAGCCCAAGTTCTGCCGCAAGTGTGGTGAGCATGGGCACCTGGTTGAGGCTTGTACCAAGGTGTTATGTGGGAAGAGCAGAGAAATTGGGCAAACTTTTGGAGAGTGTCCAAATGGCAGGAAATGTAATCTCTGTGGAGAATTAAATCACCTCTTCAGAGATTGCCCTAAATCTTTTGCCAACAAATTAAAGACGGTAAAGCCACAGTCAAGCCAACAAAGAGAAGGACCAAAGGTGGCAGTTGGTGAACAAAGTGAAGAGGTTGACCCAATAAATTCAAACTTCCCGCCAAAAGCTTGGATTGGAAGTGAGGAGCAAAAAGGGGAGGGGCCTGTAGAGGCCTCACCACTCAGTGTTGAAGTCTGTGAGAATTCACAGGCAGAGGGTGGAGCTACGCTAAATGAGGAGGAAGAGCAGACAGGTGAGTCTAGTGAAGATACTCACCTCCCCGAAGGTCAACAGCCGAAGAGGACGGCATCTGAGCCTCTGATTCCCCAGTGGTATCAGAGAAGAGGGGAAGGGTTAGGTCCCTTTCAGACAGTTCTTCAGTGGAAGAACCAAGAGTCTTCCCCTCCGACTCACCAAATGAGGTCTCCTTTTTAACTTAAGCTCTGCAATCAACCCCCAGGGACTCAAAGTTAAATGCAACATTGCGTCAGAGGCCAACACCGAGAGTCCGAAAAGGAAATATAGATCACCCTACTCACTTTTCACCTAAAGAAATGAAGGAAGAGCTAGTTTCCCAAGAAATAACCTGTGTGTAATTTGTTTTGATAACTTAGAAAAACGAAAATGACATACCTACTTTCCTTTATGCTTTTAATGGTTCTCACCTTCTCAACACTAAATGTGAGAAGTGTGAAATCAAAGACAAGAGCCCAGAGTATTTTATCCTTCTTAGACTCCATAAAATCAGATGTGTTTTTAATACAAGAATGTGGACTACCTTTTTTAAAAAACCATAGACAGTGGGAGGAATTGTGGCCCCATTTATCGATATGGAGTGGCTCAAATCAAAATAAAAATGATGGTGTGGCCATTCTAATTAAAAATCCGCATGTTCTGGTGAAAGGTAGCACAGCGGTGAGAGACGGACGGGCACTTTTAGCACACTTGAATTTTATGGGGCAAGACTTTAACCTCTTAAATATTTATGGTTTCAATGGAAAAAATGAAAGGTATGACCTTTTAGAAGATATACAGCTTTACATGCTAGGGCAAGTACCTTTAGTTGTAGGAGGGGATTTTAACTGTATCTTGAGCAGGAAAGATAGAAAAAGAGCAGGGGTAGATTTTAAAGTGGATAAGACTTCGATTTTACTTCAGGGCATATGCAGGGATTTTAAGCTTACTGACTGTTTTAAAACCATGCATCCCAGAGAGGAGGGCTTCACCTGGTTTAGTCATGATGGCACCAGAGCCTCTCGCATTGATTATTTCTTTACTAGAGATTGCCCACCCACTGATGTTAGATTAACCCCTGTTTTCTTTTCAGACCACCTTATGCTCTACTGCACCCTTTCACCCCATTCTGGTGTGACGGTAGGAAGTGGTCTGTGGAAACTCAACTGTTCCCTGTTGGAGGATGAAATCATAGTCAGTCAGTACAGGGAATGTTATAAAGAGTGGCAGACCCTTCAAGACCTCTACGAAACACATGCACAATGGTGGGAAATGGTGAAGGAAACGACCCAGACTTTTTTTAAACAGCAAGGTAAACGTAAAAAAAGGAAAGAGAATAGATGTATGATGGGACTACATAAACGCTTACAGCGCTACTTTAAACTAAATCAGTGTGGCATAGACTTTAAAGAAGAAATCAAAGATGTCAAAAAGGAAATGTCAGTTTTAGCAGAAATAAAGAGTAAAGGAATTTTTGTAAGAAGCAGGGAGCAGGAAATTGAGGAAGGTGAAAAAGAAAGAAAGTTATAAATAAAAAGGAGTGTATTCAAAATCTAAAAAGAGAAGATGGGTTTTTAACAAAATCCACACAAGAGATGATTGAAACTGTACATACCTTTTATAGTAACATGTACAAAGAGAAACCAGTGCACTTGGAAACATCGGCAGAAATCTTAAAATTCGTTGACAAAACCGTAAAAGAGAATGCACACTTGACACAGAATTTTACTGCTTTAGAGTTAAAAAAATGCCTAACAGGTTTTAAGAGAAGTCGTGCTCCGGGTTTAGACGGGCTTCCTGCAGAATTCTATCTGACCTATTGGGACCTTTTATCATCAGACATTTTAGATGTTTTTAAAGATTTTGAAAAACTCGACCGACTGCCTGACAGTTTTAGAGTGGGAATAGTGACTCTACTTTATAAAAAAAATGATAAGACTGACCTAAAGAATTGGAGGCCCATCACACTTTTAAACTTTGACTGTAAACTTTTTAGCAAGGTTTTAGCGACACGGATGTCCTCTGTTTTAGAGGAGGTAATTCACCCAGACCAAGCTTGTGCCATCTCAGGGAGACAACTCACCGACAGCCTCGTACTGATTCGAGACATCATTGATTACGCTAGAGACAGAAACACCCGGCTTGTCATCTTAAATTTAGACTTTGAAAAAGCATTTGATCGGGTCTCGCATCAATATCTCTTTCAGGTGTTGAAGCCACCGAAAAGGGCCCGATTGTTCCTACTTGGTGAGCTTTGCTTGGTTGAGACGCTTGCCCCCCCCCCCCCCCCTGCTCCTCGGCTGACCAAGTAGAAACAATCTATTCGATGGCTGCCTTGTCTTTTACTCTGTGCAAAAGACAAGGCAGCCACAAACACCACGAGAATCCCGTATTGAGGCTTTGTTCTGACCGCTCATTCGGTGTCGCGTTTCTTTCAAGCAATTCTCCCGGTTAGCCGACACTCGGCTCGCTCCCATAGCCGTGTTAAAGTCCACTTCGCATTCACTCTCTTTTCTCTGCAGACTCTTGGGATTTTATCTATAAAATGAATTCCTTCACTCAAACTATGTTAAAACTGCTTTGTCGTTCATATTTACCATGTCTAGAAAGATTTAAACAAAAAAAACAACGTTGTACTTTGCAGTAAAAGAAAGAGCAAATCTAAAGTTTCAGGAATCCGAGAATAAGCTTACTTTCATGAGTTCTTCACGATTTCGGATTTTGCTATAAAATGAATTCCTTCACTCAAACTAAATTAAAACTGCTAAACCGCTAATCTGTTACATGTAAGGCAGATGTCAAATTCACCGAATTAGGATTATTCGGTATTCGGCCAATCGAGCTGTAGCAGCTTCGGTAAAAGAGTATAAGTTGAAGAGTTTGTGAATAAAGGTGTGCGCACACATAGTGAGCTGTAGGAAAATAGGCAGGGAGCAATGCCGGCTGGGGTATATGTTCTTGTATGTTGTCTGACTGTTTGATTTGAATGTGTTATGTAAGTGTCCTGTTGAATGTTTGGGCTTTGACACTTCACTGTGGTTGTTAACTGTGTGGTGTGTCCTGAAATGTTATATGTTTGGGCTGTGTGACATGCTTAATGCTTGTCAGTAGCTACCCACTTATTCATATATAGCAACTGACAACATAAGAAGTCTGGACATACTTTGATAGTAGTTGTAGAAGTATCCTTATTGATAATAGATAAACTAATTCATAGTGATAGAACAGTAGATGAACAGGTGCCTGCACGTCTCACGAAAATAAAATGGGTGTATGATTGCTGACGGCAGAGCAATACTGCCAAACTTATGAGTTCTTGTGGCAAACTTGATTCAGTGTCTTGACGTGTATACGCTGTTTCGCTGACTTGATTGTCACAAGAAACAAAGTGTGTTTGATAAGATCCGACCATTTTATTACGGGAGGATCAGTATGTATGGATTCTGATGTGACTGATAAATCCATTCGTATCTTAAGCATAATCTAATACGTGAGACAACGCCCTGGCACACAATCAAAAAAAAAAAGAGAGAGCGGTTTTGTGTGAGAAAAGGTGTGATTGTCAAAACATACATGATCAAAACAGGGAGCGGAGGTGTTTGGCTGCGACAAGGTGTGAATGTCCACCCATAATTAATGAAAAACGGGCAACAAGTAGGTTCGAATGCCCAACCATACATCATCAAAAGCAGGAGTGGATGTGTTCGGCTTCAAGAAGGTATGAATGTCCATCAATAATTGCTATAAAACATGAAAGAAAATTTTCGAATATCAAACCGCACATAATCATAAGCGGGAGAGGAGGTGTTCCGCTGCAAGAAGGTGTGAATATCCACCCATAATTACTGAAAAATGGGTAAGAAAAGGTGCGAATGCCCAACCATACATCATCAAAAGCAGGAGTGGATGTGTTCGGCTACAAGAAGGTTTGAATGTCCGACCATAGTTTGTAAAAAGCGGGTAAGAACAGGTTTGTATGCCCGACTGTACACAATCAAAAGAGGGAGCGGAGTTGTTCAGCTACAAGAAGGTGTGAAAGTCCGACCATGGTTTGTAAAAAGCGGGTAAGAACACGTTCGTATGCCCGAATATACACCATCAAATGCGGGAGAGGAGGTGTTCGGCTGTGAGTAGGTGTGAATCTCCAACCATAATTGCTGAAAAATGTGTTAGAAAAGGTAAGAATGCCGGTCCATACATCATCAAAAGCGGGAGAGGTGGTGTTCGGCTGCAAGTAGGTGTGAATGTCCAGCCATAATTACTCACAAATGGGTAAGAAAAGGTAGTATTGCCAGACCATACATGATCAAAACAGGGAGCGGAGGTGGTTAAGCTGCAAGAAGGTGTTAATGTCCGACTAAAGTTTGTAAAAAGCGGGTAAGAAAAGGTGCGAATGCCCGACAATGTTTGATCAAAAGAGGGAGCGGAGGTTTTCGGCTGAAAGAAGGTCTGAATGTCCAACCATAATTTGTAAAAACCGGGGAAGAAAAGGCTCGAAAGCCCGACTATACACCATCAAAAGCTGGAGCGGAGGTGTTCAGCTGCAAGAAGGTCTGAATGTACATCAGTAATTGCTAGAAAACATGAAAGAGAATTTTCAAATATCAAACCGCACATGATAATAAGCGGGAGAGGAGGTGTTCAGCTGCAAGAAGGTGTGAATGTCCACCCATAATTACTGAAAAATGGGTAAGAAAAGGTGCGAATTCCCAACCATACATCATCAAATGCACGAGTGGATGTGTTCGGCTACAAGAAGGTTTGAATGTCCAACCATAGTTTGTAAAAAGCGGGTAAGAAAAGGTTCGAATGCCCAAACATACACCATCAAAAGAGGGAGCGGAGGTGTTCCGCTGTAAGAAGGTGTGAATGTCCGACCATAGTTGGTAAAAAGCGGGTAAGAAAAGGTTAAAATACCCGACTGTACACAATCAATAGCGGGAGCGGAGTTGTTCGGCTACTAAAAGGTGTGAAAGTCCGACCCTGGTTTTAAAAAGTGGGTAAGAAAAGGTTCGAATGCCCGAACATACACCATCAAAAGAGGTAGCGGAGGTGTTCCGCTGTAAGACGGTGTGAATTTCCGATCATAGTTGGTAAAAAGCGGGAAAGAAAAGGTTAAAATACCCGACTGTACACAATCAAAAGAGGGAGCGGAGTTGTTCAGCTAAGAGAAGGTGTGAAAGTCCGACCATGGTTTGTAAAAAGCGGGTAAGAAAAGGTTCGTATGCCTGAATATACACTATCAAAACCGGAAGCGTAGGTGTTCGGCTGCAAGAAGGTGTGAACGTCCGACCAAAGTTTGTGAAAAAGCAGTTAAGAAAAGGTTCGAATATCTAACCAAACATAATCAAAAGCGGGAGCGGAGCTGTTCGACTGCAAGTAGGTGTGAATGTCAGAGAATAATTTGCAAAAAGCTGATGAGAAAGGGTGAGAAATCCCGACTATACACCATCAAATGCGGTAGCGGAGTTGTTCGGCTGTGAGTAGGTGTGATTCTCCAACCATAATTGCTGAAAAATGTGTTAGAAAAGGTAAAAATGCCGGTCCATACATCATCAAAAGCGGGAGAGGTGGTGTTCGGCTGCAAGTAGGTGTCAATATCCACCCATAATTACTGAAAAATGGGTAGGAAAAGATGCGAATGTCCAACCATAAATCATCAAAAGCAGGAGTGGAGTTGTTCAGCTACAAGAAGGTATGAAAGTCCAACCATGGTTTGTAAAAAGCGGGTAAGAGAAGGTTCGAATACCCGAATATATACCATCAAAAGCGGAAGCGGAGGTGTTCGGCTGCAAGAAGGTGTGAACGTCCGACCAAAGTTTGTAAAAAGCAGTTAAGAAAAGGTTTGAATATCCAACCGAACATAATCAAAAGCGGGAGCAGAGCTGTTCGACTGCAAGTAGGTGTGAATGTCAGATCATAATTGCTGAAAAATGTGATAGAAAAGACTAGAATGCCGGACAATACATCATCAAAAGCGGGAGAGGTGGTTTTTCGGCTGCAAGTAGGTGTGAATGTCCACCCATAATTACTCACAAACGGGGGAAGAAAAGGTAGTATTTCCAGACCACACATGATCAAAACAGGGAATGGAGGTGGTTCAGCTGCAAGGTGTGAATGTCTGACTAAAGTTTGTAAAAACCGTGTAAGACAAGGGGCGAATGCCCGACAATGTATGATCAAAAGAGGGAGCGGAGGTTTTCGGCTGCAAGGTCTGAATGTCCAACCACAATTTGTAAAAATCGGGGAAGAAAAGGCTCGAAAGCCCGACTATACACCATCAAAAGCGGGAGCAGAGGTGTTCAGGTGCAAGAAGGTCTGAATGTCCGACCAAAAATTACTGAAAAATGGGTAAGAAAAGGTGCGAATGCCAAATCATACATCATCAAAAGCAGGAGCGGATGTGTTCGGCTACAAGAAGGTTTGAATGTCCAACCATAGTAAGTAATAGGTGGGTAAGAAAAGGCTCGAATGCCCGACTATACACCATCAAAAGCGGAAGCGGAGGTGTTCGGCTGCAAGACGGTGTGAATGTCCGACCAAAGTTTGTAAAAAGCATTAAGAAAATGTTCGAATATCCAACCAAACATAATCAAAAGCGGGAGCAGAGCTGTTCGACTGCAAGTAGGTGTGAATATCAGTTCATAATTTGCAAAAAGCTGATGAGAAAGGGTGAGAATGCCCGACTTACACTATCAAATGTGGGAGCGGAGGTGTTCGTCTGTGAGTAGGTGTGAATGTCCGACCATAATTGCTCACAAACGGGTAAGAAAAGGTACTATTGCCAGACCATATATGATCAAAACAGGGAGCGGAGGTGGTTCAGCTGCAAGAAGGTTTGAATGTATGACTAAAGTTTGTAAAAAGCGGGTAAGACAAGGTGTGAATGCCCGACAATGTATGATCAAAAGAGGAGCGGAGGTTTTCGGCTGCAAGAAGGTCTGAATGTCCACCCATAATTACTGAAAAATGGGTAAGAAAAGGTGCGAAAGCCCAACCGCACATGATCATAAGTGGATGAGAAGGTGTTCGACTGCAAGTAGGTGTGAATGTAAGATCATAATTTGTAAAAAGCGGGTAAGAAAAGGTAAGAATGCCCAACCATAAATTATCAAAAGCGGCAGCAGAGTTTCGGCTGGTATTTATCAGTGTCTAGATAGATTTCAACAAAAAACAACGTTGTACGTTGCAGTAAAAGAAAGTGCAAATCAAAAGTTTAAGGAATCCGAGAATAAGCTTATTTTCATGAGTTCTGCACGATTTCGGATTTTATGTATAAAATGAATTTCTTCACGCAAACTAAGTTAACACTGCTTTGTCCTTCATATGTACCCATTTCTACATATATTTCAAGCATAAACTTCCTCATATTACCCTGAATGAGAAAGAGCCACACTTGTGATTAAGCCATACCTCCCTTTTGAGGAGTTCTGCATGATTTGGGATTTTATCTATAAAATTAATTCCTTCACTCAAACTATGTTAAAACGGCTTTTACCTTCATATTTATCAATGTCTCGATAGATTTAAACAAAAAAACAACGTTGTACTTTGCAATAAAAGAAAGAGCAAATCAAAAGTTTTAGGAATCCGAGAATAAGCTTATTTTCATGAGTTCTGCACGATTTCGGATTTTATGTATAAAATGAATTCATTCACTCAAACCAAGTTAAAACTGCTTTTTCCTTCATATTTATCAATGTCTAGATCGACTTCAACAAAGAACAACATTGTATTTTGCAGTAGAAGAAAGAGCAAAACTGAAGGATCAGGAATCCGAGAATAAGCTTCTTTTCATACGTTCTGCATGATTTGGGATTTTATGTATAAAATGAATTCCTTCACTCAAACTAAGTTAACACTGCTTTGTCCTTCATATGTACCCATTTCTACATATATTTCAAGCATAAACTTCCTCATACTACCCTGAATGAGAAAGAACCACACTTGTGATTAAGCCATACGCCCCTTTTGAGGAGTTCTGCATGATTTGGGATTTTATCTATAAAATCAATTCCTTCACTCAAACTATGTTAAAACGGCTTTTACCTTCATATTTATCAATGTCTCGATAGATTTAAACAAAAAAACAACGTTGTACTTTGCAGTAAAAGAAAGAGCCAATCAAAAGTTTTAGGAATCCGAGAATAAGCTTATTTTCATGAGTTCTGCACGATTTCAGATTTTATGTATAAAATGAATTCATTCACTCAAACCAAGTTAAAACTGCTTTTTCCTTCATATTTATCAATGTCTAGATCGACTTCAACAAAGAACAACATTGTATTTTGCAGTAGAAGAAAGAGCAACACTGAAGGATCAGGAATCCGAGAATAAGCTTATTTTCTTAAGGGCAAGTGGGAACTGCTTTGTCCTTCATATTTATCAATGTGTAGATGGATTTCAACTTCTTCTACTGCAAAGTCCAATGTTTTTCTTTGTTGAAGTCGATCTAGACATTGATGAATATGGAAGGACAAAGCAGTTTTAACTTGGTTTGAGCAAAGCAATTCATTTTATAGCAAAATCCGAAATCGTGCAGAACTCATGAAAGCAGGCTTATACTCGGATTCCTGAAACTTTAGATTTGCTCTTTCTTTTACTGCAAAGTACAACGTTGTTTTTTCGTTTAAATATTTCTAGACATAGTAAATATGAAGGACAAATCAGTTTTAACATAGTTTGAGTGAAGTAATGCATTTTATAAGCAAAATCCCAAATCATGCAGAACTCACGAAATGCTTTTTCTCGCTTTTCACTGCTTTTTACAAACTTTGGTCGGACGTTCACACCTTCTTGCATCCGAACACCTCCGCTTCCGCTTTTGATGATGTATATTCGGGCATTCGAACCTTTTTTTACCCGCTTTTTACAAACCATTGTCGGACTTTCACACCTTCTTGCAGCCGAACACCACCTCTCCCGCTTTTGATGATGTATGGTCCAGTATTCTTACCTTTTCTAACACATTTTTCAGCAATTATGGTCGGACTTTCACACCTACTCACAGCTGGACACCTCCGCTCCCGCTTTTGATCATACAATGTCGGGACATCACTCCTTGTCTTACCAGCTTTTTACAAACTTTAGTCAAACATTCACACCTTCTTGCAGCTGAACACCTCCGCTCCCGCTTTTGATGATGTATAGTCGGGCTTTCGAGCCTTTTCTTCCCCGGTTTTTACAAAATTATTGTCGGACATTCAGACCTTCTTGCAGCCGAAAACCTCCGCTCCCTCTTTTGATCATACATTGTCGGGCATTCGCACCTTCTCTTACCCGCTTTTTACAAACCAGGGTCGGACTTTCACACCTCTTAGTAGCCGAACAACTCCGCTCCCGCTATTGATTGTGTACAGTCGGGTATTTTCACCTTTTCCTACCCGCTTTTTACCAACTATGGTCAGACATTCACACCTTCTTACAGTGGAACACCTCCGCTCCCTCTTTTGATGGTGTATGTTCGGGCATTTGAACCTTTTCTTACCCGCTTTTTACAAACTGTGGTCGGACATTAAAACCTTCTTGTAGCCGAACACATCCACTCCTGCTTTTGATGATGTATGGTTGCGCATTCGTAACTTTTCTTACCCATTTTGCAGTAATTATGGGTGGACATTCACACCTTTTTGCATTTTAACACCTCCTCTCCCGCTTATGATCATGTGCGGTTTGATATTCGAAAATTCTCTTCCATGTTTTCTAGCAATTATTGATGGACATTCAGACCTTCTTGCAGCTGAACACCTCCGCTCCAGCTGTTGATGGTGTATAGTCGGGCTTTCGAGCCTTTTCTTCCCAGATTTTTACAAAATATGGTCGGACATTCACACCTTCTTACAGCGGAACACCTCCGCTCCCTCCTTTGATGGTGTATGTTCGGGCATTCGAACCTTTTCTTACCAGCTTTTTACAAACTATGGTCAGACATTCACACCTTCTTGCAGCCGAACACTTCCGCTCTACCTTTTAGTGTTCTATGGGGTATTCACTCCTTTTTTTTTACCGCATTTTATAGATTATGGTTGTAAATTCTCACCCACTCTTATCCGAAGACCTCTCCTCCTGCTTTGGTTAATATATAGTCGGGCATTCGAACCTTTTCTTACCCGCTTTTTACAAATTATGGTCGAACATTCACACCTACTTGCAGCCGAACACCTCCGCTCCCTCTTTTGATGGTGTATGTTCGGGCATTCAAACCTTTTCTTACCCGCTTTTTCCAAACTATGGTCGGCTATTCACAGCTTCCTCTCCACCATACTTGTATGGTGGGATATTCACACCCACTTGCATCCGAAAACCTCCGCCCCAAATTTTGTTGATATTTAGTCGGACATTCGCACCTTACCCGCTTTTGGCAAACTATGGCCTTCTTGCAGCCAAACAACTCTGATCTTGCTTTTGATGATGTAAGGTTGGGCATTCAGACCTTGCTTCACCTGCTTTTCACCAAATATAGTCGGACATTCACACCTTCTTGCAGCCGAACACTTCCGCTCCACCTTTTAGTGTTCTATCACACCTTTTTTTTCACCGCATTTTATACATTATGGTTGGAAATTTTCAACCACTTTCATCCGAAGACTTCTCCTCCCGCTTTTGTTAATATATTTGAACTTTAGTCGGACATTCAAACCTTCTTGCAGCTGAACCACCTCCGCTCCCTGTTTTGATCATATATGGTCTGGCAATACTACCTTTTCTTACCCGTTTGTGAGTAATTATGGCTGGACATTCATACCTACTTGCAGCCGAACACAACCTCTCTCGCTTTTGATGATGTATGGACCGGCATTTTTACCTTTTCTAACACATTTTTCAGCAATTATGGTCGGAGATTCACACCTACTCACAGCCGAACAACTCCGCTCCCGCATTTGATGATGTATAGTCGGGCATTCTCACCCTTTCTCATCAGCTTTTTGCAAATTATGATCTGACATTCACACCTACTTGCAGTCGAACAGCTCTGCTCCCGCTTTTGATTATGTTTGGTTGGATATTCGAACCTTTTCTTACCCGCTTTTTACAAACTGTGGTCGGACATTAAAACCTTCTTGTAGCCGAACACATCCACTCCTGCTTTTGATGATGTATGGTTGCGCATTCGTAACTTTTCTTACCCATTTTGCAGTAATTATGGGTGGACATTCACACCTTTTTGCATTTTAACACCTCCTCTCCCGCTTATGATCATGTGCGGTTTGATATTCGAAAATTCTCTTCCATGTTTTCTAGCAATTATTGATGGACATTCAGACCTTCTTGCAGCTGAACACCTCCGCTCCAGCTGTTGATGGTGTATAATCGGGCTTTCGAGCCTTTTCTTCCCAGATTTTTACAAAATATGGTCGGACATTCACACCTTCTTACAGCGGAACACCTCCGCTCCCTCCTTTGATGGTGTATGTTCGGGCATTCGAACCTTTTCTTACCAGCTTTTTACAAACTATGGTCAGACATTCACACCTTCTTGCAGCCGAACACTTCCGCTCTACCTTTTAGTGTTCTATGGGGTATTCACTCCTTTTTTTTTACCGCATTTTATAGATTATGGTTGTAAATTCTCACCCACTCTTATCCGAAGAGCTCTCCTCCTGCTTTGGTTAATATATAGTCGGGCATTCGAACCTTTTCTTACCCGCTTTTTACAAATTATGGTCGAACATTCACACCTACTTGCAGCCGAACACCTCCGCTCCCTCTTTTGATGGTGTATGTTCGGGCATTCAAACCTTTTCTTACCCGCTTTTTCCAAACTATGGTCGGCTATTCACAGCTTCCTCTCCACCATACTTGTATGGTGGGATATTCACACCCACTTGCATCCGAAAACCTCCGCCCCAAATTTTGTTGATATTTAGTCGGACATTCGCACCTTACCCGCTTTTGGCAAACTATGGCCTTCTTGCAGCCAAACAACTCTGATCTTGCTTTTGATGATGTAAGGTTGGGCATTCAGACCTTGCTTCACCTGCTTTTCACCAAATATAGTCGGACATTCACACCTTCTTGCAGCCGAACACTTCCGCTCCACCTTTTAGTGTTCTATCACACCTTTTTTTTCACCGCATTTTATACATTATGGTTGGAAATTTTCAACCACTTTCATCCGAAGACTTCTCCTCCCGCTTTTGTTAATATATTTGAACTTTAGTCGGACATTCAAACCTTCTTGCAGCTGAACCACCTCCGCTCCCTGTTTTGATCATATATGGTCTGGCAATACTACCTTTTCTTACCCGTTTGTGAGTAATTATGGCTGGACATTCATACCTACTTGCAGCCGAACACAACCTCTCTCGCTTTTGATGATGTATGGACCGGCATTTTTACCTTTTCTAACACATTTTTCAGCAATTATGGTCGGAGATTCACACCTACTCACAGCCGAACAACTCCGCTCCCGCATTTGATGATGTATAGTCGGGCATTCTCACCCTTTCTCATCAGCTTTTTGCAAATTATGATCTGACATTCACACCTACTTGCAGTCGAACAGCTCTGCTCCCGCTTTTGATTATGTTTGGTTGGATATTCGAACCTTTTCTTAACTGCTTTTTACATATTTTGGTTGGACGTTCACACCTTCTTGTAGCCGAACACTTCCACTCCTGCTTTTGATGATGTATGGTTGGGCATTCACACCTTTTTTTTGCCCATTTTTCAGGAATTATGGGTGGACATTCACACCTTGCAGCTGAACACCTCCTATCCCACTTATGATCATGTGCGATTTGATTTTCGAAAAGTTTCTTTCATGTTTTCTAGCAATTATTGATGGACATTTAGACCTTCTTGCAGCTGAACACCTCCGCTCCCGCTTTTGATCATACATTGTCAGGCATTCGCACCTTGTCTTACCCACTTTTTACAAACTTTAGTCGAACAGTCACACCTTTTTGCAGCCGAACACCACCTCTACCGCTTTTGATGATGTATGGTCCAGCATTCTTACCTTTTCTAACACATTCTTCAGCAATTATGGTCGGACATTCACACCTACTCAGAGCCGAACACCTCCGCTCCCGCATTTGATGGTCTATAGTCGGGCATTCTACAGCGGAAAAGACTCATTCTTATGTTTGGTTAGATATTCGAACCTTTTCTTACCCGCTTTTTACAAACTATGGTGAGACATTCAAACCTTCTTGTAGCCGAACACATCCACTCCTGCTTTTGATGATGGGTATTCAAACCTACTTGTTGCCCGCTTTTCAGTAATTATGGGTGGACATACACACCTACTTGCAGCCGATCCCCACTTTTCCCGCTTTTGATGATGTATGGTCCGGCATTCTAGTCTTTTCTAACACATTTTTCAGCAATTATGGTTTGACATTCACACCTACTCACAGCCGAACACTTCCGCTCCCGCATTTGATGATGTATAGTCGGGCATTCTCACCCTTTCTCATCAGCTTTTTGCAAATTATGATCTGACATTCACACCTACTTGCAGTCGAATAGCTCTGCTCCCGCTTTTGATTATGTTTGGTTGGATATTCGAAACTTTTCTTCACTGCTTTTTACAAACTTTGGTCGGACGTTCACACCTTCTTGCAGCCGAACACCTCCGCTTCCGCTTTTGATGGTATATATTCGGGCATTCGAACCTTTTCTTACCCGCTTTTTACAAACCATGGTCGGACTTTCACACCTTCTTGTAGCCGAACAACTCCGCTCCCGCTATTGATTGTGTACAGTCGGGTATTTTAACCTTTTCTTACCCGCTTTTTACCAACTATTGTTGGACATTCACACCGTCTTACAGCGGAACACCTCCGCTCCCTCTTTTGATGGTGTATGTTCGGGAGTTTGAACCTTTTCTTACCCGCATTTTACGAACTATGGTCGGACATTCAAACCTTCTTTTAGCCGAACACATCCACTCCTGCTTTTGATGATGTATGGTTGAGCATTCGCACCTTTTCTTACCCATTTTTTACAAACTATGGTCGGACATTCACACCTTCTTGCAGCTGAACACCTCCTCTCCCGCTTATGATGATGTGTGGTTTGATATTCGAAAATTTTCTTTCATGTTTTCTAGCAATTATTGATGGACATTCAGACCTTCTTGCAGCTGAACACCTCCGCTCCCGCTTTTGATGATGTATAGTCGGGCTTTCGAGCCTTTTCTTCCCCGGTTTTTACAAAATTATTGTCGGACATTCAGACCTTCTTGCAGCCGAAAACCTCCGCTCCCTCTTTTGATCATACATTGTCGGGCATTCGCACCTTCTCTTACCCGCTTTTTACAAACCAGGGTCGGACTTTCACACCTCTTAGTAGCCGAACAACTCCGCTCCCGCTATTGATTGTGTACAGTCGGGTATTTTCACCTTTTCTTACCCGCTTTTTACCAACTATGGTCAGACATTCACACCTTCTTACAGTGGAACACCTCCGCTCCCTCTTTTGATGGTGTATGTTCGGGCATTTGAACCTTTTCTTACCCGCTTTTTACAAACTGTGGTCGGACATTAAAACCTTCTTGTAGCCGAACACATCCACTCCTGCTTTTGATGATGTATGGTTGCGCATTCGTAACTTTTCTTACCCATTTTGCAGTAATTATGGGTGGACATTCACACCTTTTTGCATTTTAACACCTCATCTCCCGCTTATGATCATGTGCGGTTTGATATTCGAAAATTCTCTTCCATGTTTTCTAGCAATTATTGATGGACATTCAGACCTTCTTGCAGCTGAACACCTCCGCTCCAGCTGTTGATGGTGTATAGTCGGGCTTTCGAGCCTTTTCTTCCCAGATTTTTACAAAATATGGATGGACATTCAGACCTTGTTTCAGCCGAAAACCTCCGCTCCCTCTTTTGATCATACATTGTCAGGCATTCGCACCTACTTGCAGCCGAATACTTCCGCTCCACCTTTTAGTGATGTATGGTTGGCATTTGCACCTTTTCTTACCCTTTCTTAACCTACTGATTGCTTAAGATTAAGTTGTTTTTTCTCAAACTACAACATTTTTTTAATTGTTGAAACTTGATTTGAAGTGGATAAATAAGGAGGACAAACAGTTTTAAGTCAGGCTGATAGAAGGAATTAATTTTATAGCAAAATCTGTATTTCGTCATATGTCGAGAGATGCTTATTGCTGAAGAAGTTCTTTCTCATTCTACAAAGTACAACGTTGTTTATCGTTGAAACTTGATTAGACATGAATAAATATGAAGGACAAAGCAGTCTTAACTTGGTTAGAGTTAATGAATTCGTTTTATAGGAGAATCCGAATTCGTGCATAACTCGTAAAATAGAGCTTATTTTCGGATTCCTGAAGAATGAGTCTGGTTCTTTCTCATAATACAAAGTTTGTTGTTTATTGTTGAAACTTCATCAGAAGTGAAGAAATAAATGAATGCCTATCAACAAATGTGGGATCTAAACTCTAGTGCTTCCTCTAAAATAATTTCCTTTCTCAATTCAGAAATGTGTGTGTGTAAGTCACAACACCCGTGACACCAAAACGGCTTTCTTTTCTCTCTTTTCTCTACACTCTGCACTGTGAGCACACACACCAAATCAGAAAGACTTTTTTCTCTCTTTTCTACATTATGGACTGTGGGGACACAAAACCGCTCTCTCTTTTTTTTTTTGATTGTGTGCCAGGGCGTTGTCTCACGTATTAGATTATGCTTACGATACGAATGGGTTTATCAGTCACATCAGAATCCATACATACTGATCCTCCCGTAATAAAATGGTCGGATCTTATCAAACACACTTTGTTTCTTGTGACAATCAAGTCAGCGAAACAGCGTATACACGTCAAGACACTGAATCAAGTTTGCCACAAGAACTCATAAGTTTGGCAGTATTGCTCTGCCGTCAGCAATCATACACCCATTTTATTTTCGTGAGACATTTGCAAGCACCTGTTCTTCTACTGTTCTATCACTATGAATTAGTTTATCTATTATCAATAAGGATACTTCTACAACTACTATCAAAGTATGTCCAGACTTCTTATGTTGTCAGTTGCTATATATGAATAAGTGGGTAGCTACTGACAAGCATTAAGCATGTCACACAGCCCAAACATATAACATTTCAGGACACACCACACAGTTAACAACCACAGTGAAGTGTCAAAGCCCAAACATTCAACAGGACACTTACATAACACATTCAAATCAAACAGTCAGACAACATACAAGAACATATACCCCAGCCGGCATTGCTCCCTGCCTATTTTCCTACAGCTCACTATGTGTACGCACACCTTTATTCACAAACTCTTCAACTTATACTCTTTTACCGAAGCTGCTACAGCTCGATTGGCCGAATACCCTTAGATCCTATTTCGGTGAATTTGACATCTGCCTTACATGTAACAGATTAGCGGTTTAGCAGTTTTAATTTAGTTTGAGTGAAGGAATTCATTTTATAGCAAAATCCGAAATCGTGAAGCAATCATGAAAGTAAGCTTATTCTCGGATTCCTGAAACTTTAGATTTGCTCTTTCTTTTACTGCAAAGTACAACGTTGTTTTTTTTGTTTAAATCTTTCTAGACATGGTAAATATGAACGACAAAGCAGTTTTAACATAGTTTGAGTGAAGGAATTCATTTTATAGATAAAATCCCAAGAGTCTGCAGAGAAAAGAGAGTGAATGCGAAGTGGACTTTAACACGGCTATGGGAGCGAGCCGGGAGAATTGCTTGAAAGAAACGCGACACCGAATGAGCGGTCAGAACAAAGCCTCAATACGGTGTTCCCGTGGTGTTTTTGTTGCTGCCTTGTCGATTGCACAGGGGCAAGCGTTTCAACCAAGCAACGCTCACCATGGGGAAGGTGGCTATGGCAACTAGCCTGATGCCCTGCTCCCGCAGTGACGGATAATCGTACTCTGGTTTCTCTTCATAACATACAAGTCTTTCGCCTTTTACTAAAGACTTTCGTGGAGAGCAGCACTAATGAGTTGTTTCTATTTTTGGCAGGCTTTACCTTTGCGGGTGAAGCCCTTTCTGTCTGTGCAAAAGAAATCTTGTTACTGTGCAGAGTGACTTCTCTGAGTAGAGTCGCCTTACTTTTTGCGATTGTGCCGATGTTCGAAGCTGGAGTGCAAAGTTGTTGCTTGAATGGTGCTTGCTGGAGCATGCGGGAGGGCAAAGTTATACCATTTAAAAGGGCTGAAGAGTGCTCAGTGCAGCGGGTGGGCGGAGGTGCAACGTGACACTCTGGCCACCTATGGCCATAAAAAGAACACTGCTACAAGTGCGCATTGTGCCAGCAAGGGCCATCGGACCTGAAACAGTGGACAGTTATCGCTTCTCGGCCTTTTGGCTAAGATCAAGTGTAGTATCTGTTCTTATCAGTTTAATATGTCCTCTATACGAGGACTACATATTAAATGGATTTTTAAGAATAGGAGTTGAAAAAGAAGCTTGCTCCGTTCACTCCAAGCATCGACCCAGTACTGCAGTGCCGCTGGGAACGGTGCGCTCTTCTCTGCTCTTGTGAAAAAGCAAACAGCGGTGCAGGATGGAAGTTTCAGGGAGCCCAAGATGAAACTTTCTTTTAATCTGCTGAGAAAAGAGAGTGAATGCGAAGTAGACTTTAACACAGCTCTGGGAGCGAGCCGAGTGTGGGCTAACCGGGAGAATTGCTTGAAAGAAACGCGACACCGAATGAGTGGTCAGAACAAAGCCTCAATACGGTGTTCCCGTGGTGTTTGTGGCTGCCTTGTCTTGTGCACAGAGTAAAAGACAAGGCAGCCATCGAATAGGGCCCGATTGTTCCTACTTGGTCAGCCGAGGAGCAAGGGGGGGGAGCAAGCGTCTCAACCAAGCAAATCTCACCAAGTAGGAACAATCGGGCCCTATTCGATGGCTGCAACACCTGAAAGAGATATTTATGCGAGACCCGATCAAAATCTTTTTCAAAGTCTAAATTTAAGATGACAAGCCGGGTGTTTCTGTCTCTAGCGTAATCAATGATGTCTCGAATCAGTACGAGGCTGTCGGTGAGTTGTCTCTCTGAGATGGCACAAGCCTGGTCTGGGTGAATTACCTCCTCTAAAACAGAGGACATCCGTGTCGTTAAAACCTTGCTAAAAACTTTACAGTCAAAGTTTAAAAGTGTGATGGGCCTCCAATTCTTTAGGTCAGTCTTATCATTTTTATCAGAAGTGAAGAAATAAATGAATGCCTATCAACAAATGTGGGATCTAAACTCTAGTGCTTCCTCTAAAATAATTTCCTTTCTCAATTTAGAAATGTGTGTGTGTAAGTCACAACACCCGTGACACCAAAACGGCTTTCTTTTCTCTACACTCTGCACTATGAGCACACACACCAAATCAGAAAGGCTTTTTTCTCTCTTTTCTACATTATGGACTGTGGGGACACAAAACCGCTCTCTCTTTTTTTTTTTATCGTGTGCCAGGGCGTTGTCTCACGTATTAGATTGTGCTTAAGATACGAATGGGTTTATCAGTCACATCAGAATCCATACATACTGATCCTCCCGTAATAAAATGGTCGGATCTTATCAAACACACTTTGTTTCTTGTGACAATCAAGTCAGCGAAAAAGCGTATACACGTGAAGACACTGAATCAAGTTTGCCACAAGAACTCATAGGTTTGGCAGTATTGCTCTGCCGTCAGCAATCATACACCCATTTTATTTTCATGAGACATGTGCAGGCACCTGTTCATCTACTGTTCTATCACTATGAATTAGTTTATCTATTATCAATAAGGATACTTCTACAACTACTATCAAAGTATGTCCGGACTTCTTATGTTGTCAGTTGCTATATATGAATAAGTTGGTTGCTACTGAAAAGCATTAAGCATGTCACACAGCCCAAACATATAACATTTCAGGACACACCACACAGTTAACAACCACAGTGAAGCGTGTCAAAGCCCAAACATGTAACATTCAAAAGGACACTTACAGAACACATTCAAATCAAACAGTCAGACAACATACAAGAACATATACCCCAGCCGGCATTGCTCCCTGCCTATTTTCGTACAGCACACTATGTGTGCGCACACCTTTATTCACAAACTCTTCAACTTATACTCTTTTACCGAAGCTGCTACAGCTCGATTGGCCGAATACCCTTTGATCCTAATTCGGTGAATTTGACATCTGCCTTACATGTAACAGATTAGCGGTTTAGCAGTTTTAATTTAGTTTGAGTGAAGGAATTCATTTTATAGCAAAATCCGAAATCGTGAAGAACTCATGAAAGTAAGCTTATTCTCGGATTCCTGAAACTTTAGATTTGCTATTTCTTTTACTGCAAAGTACAACGTTGGTTTTTTTGTTTAAATCTTTCAAGACATGGTAAATATGAAGGACAAAGCAGTTTTAACATAGTTTGAGTGAAGGAATTCATTTTATTGATAAAATCCCAAGAGTCTGCTGAGAAAAGAGAGTGAATGCGAAGTAGACTTTAACACGGCTCTGGGAGCGAGCCGAGTGCGGGCTAACCGGGAGAATTGCTTGAAAGAAACGCGACACCGAATGAGCGGTCAGAACAAAGCCTCAATACGGTGTTCCCGTGGTGTTTTTGTTGCTGCCTTGTCTTTTCCACAGAGTAAAAGACACGGCAGCCATCGAATAGGGCCCGATTGTTCCTACTTGGTCAGCCGAGGAGCAAGGGGGGGAGAGCAAGCGTCTCAACCAAGCAAAGCTCACCATGGGGAAGGTGGCTATGCCAACTAGCCTGATGCCCTGCTCCCGCAGTGACGGATAATCGTACTCTGGTTTCTCTTCATAACGTACAAGTCTTTCGCCTTTTACTAAAGACTTCTGTGGAGAGCAGCACTAATGAGTTGTTTCTATTTTTGGCAGGCTTTACCTTTGCGGGTGAAGCCCTTTCTGTCTGTGCAAAAGAAATCTTCTTACTGTGCAGAGTGACTTCTCTGAGTAGAGTCGCCTTACTTGTTGCGACTGTGCCGATGTTCGAAGCTGGAGTGCAAAGTTGTTGCTTGAATGGTGCTTGCTGGAGCGTGCGGGAGTGCAAAGTTATACCATTTAAAAGGGCTGAAGAGTGCTCAGTGCAGCAGGTGGGCGGAGGTGCAAAGTGACACTCTGGCCACCTATGGCCATAAAAAGAACAGGGGTGTTAGCGGACAAGTGCGCATTGTGCCAGGAAGGGCCCTCGGACGTGAACCAGTGGACAGTTGTCGCTTCTCGGCCTTTTGGCTAAGATCAAGTGTAGTATCTGTTCTTATCAGTTTAATATCTGATATGTCCTCTATACGCGGACTACATATTAAATGGATTTTTAGCAATAGGAGTTGAAAAAGTAGCTTGCTCCGTTCACTCCAAGCATTGACCCCGTACTGCAGTGCCGCTGGGAACGGTGCGCTCTTCTCTACTCTTGTGAAAAAGCAAATAGCGGTGCAGGATGCAAGTTTCAGGGAGCCCAAGATGAAACTTTCTTTTAGTCTGCTGAGAAAAGAGAGTGAATGCGAAGTAGACTTTAACACGGCTCTGGGAGCGAGCCGAGTGCGGGCTAACCGGGAGAATTGCTTGAAAGAAACGCCATACCAAATGAGCGGTCAGAACAAAGCCTCAATACGGTGTTCCCGTGGTGTTTTTGTTGCTGCCGCTGTTTGCTTTTTCACAAGAGCGCACCTGTTGAGGGGGGGCTTGGGGGGGCCTGGGTGATGGTGGGTCTCAGGCCCGGGCTGCTGCGACTGGTGTGACCGGGTGGTTTGTTTGTTTGTTTTTTGTTGTTGTTTGTTTGTTTTTTGTAGAGGTCCTCCGGAGTGGGGTTGGGTTGAGTGGGGTGGGGCGGGATGGGTACCTTCTGGGGGTACAGTAGCTCCCAGAATATGGTCGCTGCAGGCCCCGAGCCTGGTGGACATCAGGACCTCCTGTCCTGTGTTGGCTCCCTTTTAAAAAGTACAGAACTTAGAACAGGTCTAGTCCCTGGCTTTCGGCAGTACTGTCTTCTTTACTTTTTTTTTTTTTCCCCTTATCGTGTTCAGCATTATGGCAGCAGAATTGTAGTCTGAATACCTTTGATGCCAAACAGATTTGCTTTGCCAAGGGAAGTTTTATAAATGTACAGCTCCCCTTGATGCCCATTTATTTATTTCTGTTTACAATATATGACATGTAATAGAACTGAACCGGACCGGGGGACAAGGAAAGAAGAAGAGGAAAGAAGAGAAAAACAGAACATACATCGCATACAACACAGCTGTAGATATAGATGACCTGAGACGACATGATAATACATCAACTGCTTAGCGACCATGCTACTGGACTAATGAATGTGGTTGTGTGTGTGTGAGAACATGCAACACCCATGGCACAGGACCTACATGATAACCGTGCTTAGTTATGAGTGTATAAGCGTACAGGGCCACAATCCACAGCCCCCCCAAGCAATCAGAAGCAGGCAGAGAGGGCCACAAGACCCAGGCCACCAGCAGCCCCCACAGAGCACAGAACCCAGGAAGCCCACCGCAGGGGCAACCACGCATCCACCCAGAAGACTGCAGAGGAAGCCCCCGGAAAGAGCCCCCATAAGCATAGGGCAGAGGCCCTCCGGGAGCCAGGGGCAACTGCCCACCGACGTCGCCAGGCCCCAGCCGCCCAGACATGGGCCGTGCACTGGATCCGGGCCCCAGGAGCCCGAGCGCCCCCAAACCCCCCGGCAGAGGCCCCACCCAATACCCAGGAGGGCCAAGCGCCCCAGACAGCCACACAGTGGGTCAGCGCCTGCCCCAGCACCCCTGGCCAAGTGCCCTGGGAGTCAAGACGTGCCCACAGGTGGGTGAAGTCGCGAGCAGCGGAGAGAGGCCACGCCGCCCCCCCCCATCGGGAGAAGCACAGGCAGGCCAGGCGACAGCAAGTCCAAGATCCAGGCCCAATCATTACCACACACACTTTCATGTCCCATACATCCACACGTCCTCCCTCCCTCGACTCCGCTGGGGTGTAGTGCAGCGGGCACACAAGGGGGCCAGCAGCCCCCCAGCCACCACAGACCCCAAACCAGCAGAACAATTAATTAATCCTCCTGGCCCCTCCCGCCCCGAGCAGCAACCAGGAAGCAGGGGTGTGCGAAGAAGACCCCTCCCCTCACCCTTCTGGCTCTTCAATATTTTCTAATAGTGAGCAATTAAAATTGAGGGGCAGCCAAACTTGTAGAACTGGGAGCGTGGCCCTCTGGGCAGCCTACATACCCAAAGAGCCCCGCCCACCAGATGCCACTCAGTGTAACCACCCCCCAAGACCTAATGTGTGTGTGTGAGTGTGTTTGATAAGTAGTAATGTCTAAGGTGTAATTAAAACAGGGGTGGGAACTGCAGAGTGCAACTACTGCAGAGTCCACTACACCCCACCGAACACACACGCCCCCAAAACCCTTCATGTGTGAGTGTGTGCTGTGTACAGGAGCCAGAAGGGAGAGGGGTATGGGGATATACACTGGGGGCAGCCAGGGACTGGCTGCAATAGGCATCCCCGCTACCAGGGAGCCAACACAGGACAGGAGGGCCTGATGTCCACCAGGCTCGGGGCCTGCAGCGACCATATTCTGGGAGCTACTGTACCCCCAGAAGGTACCCATCTCGCCCCACCCCACTCAACCCAACCCCACTCCGGAGGACCTCTACAAAAAACAAACAAACAACAACAAAAAACAAACAAACAAACCACCCGGTCACACCAGTCGCAGCAGCCCGGGCCTGAGACCCACCATCACCCAGGCCCCCCCAGGCCCCCCCTCAACAGGTGCGCTCTTGTGAAAAAGCAAACAGCGGCAGCAACAAAAACACAACGGGAACACCGTATTGAGGCTTTGTTCTGACCGCACATTCGGTGTCGCGTTTCTTTCAAGCAATTCTCCCGGTTAGCCCGCACTCGGCTCGCTCCCAGAGCCGTGTTAAAGTCTACTTCGCATTCACTCTCTTTTCTCAGCAGACTCTTGGGATTTTATCAATAAAATGAATTCCTTCACTCAAACTAAATTAAAACTGCTAAACCGCTAATCTGTTACATGTAAGGCAGATGTCAAATTCACCGAATTAGGATTATTCGGTATTCGGCCAATCGAGCTGTAGCAGCTTCGGTAAAAGAGTAAAAGTTGAAGAGTTTGTGAATAAAGGTGTGCGCACACATAGTGAGCTGTAGGAAAATAGGCAGGGAGCAATGCCGGCTGGGGTATATGTTCTTGTATGTTGTCTGACTGTTTGATTTGAATGTGTTGTGTAAGTGTCCTGTTGAATGTTACATGTTTGGGCTTTGACACGCTTCACTGTGGTTGTTAACTGTGTGGTGTGTCCTGAAATGTTTTATGTTTGGGCTGTGTGACATGCTTAATGCTTGTCAGTAGCTACCCACTTATTCATATATAGCAACTGACAACGTAAGAAGTCCGGGCATACTTTGATAGAGTAGTTGTAGAAGTATCCTTATTGATAATAGATAAACTAATTCATAGTGATAGAACAGTAGATGAACAGGTGCCTGCACATGTCTCACGAAAATAAAATGGATGTATGATTGCTGACGGCAGAGCAATACTGCCAAACTTATGAGTTCTTGTGGCAAACTTGATTCAGTGTCTTGACGTGTATACGCTGTTTCGCTGACTTGATTGTCACAAGAAACAAAGTGTGTTTGATAAGATCCGACCATTTTATTACGGGAGGATCAGTATGTATGGATTCTGATGTGACTGATAAACCCATTCGTATCTTAAGCACAATCTAATACGTGAGACAACGCCCTGGCACACGATAAAAAAAAAAAGAGAGAGCGGTTTTGTGTCCCCACAGTCCATAATGTAGAAAAGAGAGAAAAAAGCCTTTCTGATTTGGTGTGTGTGCTCATAGTGCAGAGTGTAGAGAAAAGAGAGAAAAGAAAGCCGTTTTGGTGTCACGGGTGTTGTGACTTAGACACACACATTTCTGAATTGAGAAAGGAAATTATTTTAGAGGAAGCACTAGAGTTTAGATCCCACATTTGTTGATAGGCATTCATTTATTTCTTCACTTCTGATGAAGTTTCAACAATAAACAACAAACTTTGTATTATGAGAAAGAACCAGACTCATTCTTCAGGAATCCGAAAATAAGCTCTATTTTACGAGTTATGCACGAATTCGGATTCTCCTATAAAACGAATTCCTTAACTCTAACCAAGTTAAGACTGCTTTGTCCTTCATATTTATTCATGTCTAATCAAGTTTCAACGATAAACAACGTTGTACTTTGTAGAATGAGAAAGAACTTCTTCAGCAATAAGCATCTCTCGACATATGACGAAATACAGATTTTGCTATAAAATTAATTCCTTCTATCAGCCTGACTTAAAACTGTTTGTCCTTCTTATTTATCCACTTCAAATCAAGTTTCAACAATTAAAAAAATGTTGTAGTTTGAGAAAAAACAACTTAATCTTAAGCAATCAGTAGGGTAAGAAAGAGTAAGAAAAGGTGCAAATGCCAACCATACATCACTAAAAGGTGGAGCGGAAGTATTCGGCTGCAAGTAGGTGCGAATGCCTGACAATGTATGATCAAAAGAGGGAGCGGAGGTTTTCGGCTGCAAGGTCTGAATGTCCAACCATAATTTGTAAAAACCGGGGAAGAAAAGGCTAGAAAGCCCGACTATACACCATCAAAAGTGGGAGCGGAAGTGTTCGGCTGCAAGTAGGTGTGAATGTTCGACCATAATTTGTAAAAAGCGGGTAAGAAAAGGTTCGAATGCCCGACTATATATTAACCAAAGCAGGAGGAGAGGTCTTCGGATAAGAGTGGGTGAGAATTTACAACCATAATCTATAAAATGCGGTGAAAAAAAAGGTGTGAATACCCCATAGAACACTAAAAGGTAGAGCGGAAGTGTTCGGCTGCAAGAAGGTGTGAATGTCTGACCATAGTTTGTAAAAAGCGGGTAAGAAAAGGTTCGAATGCCCTAACATACACCATCAAAGGAGGGAGCGGAGGTGTTCCGCTGCAAGAAGGTGTGAATGTCCGACCATAGTTGGCAAAAAGCAGGTAAGAAAAGGTTAAAATACCCGATTGTACACAATCAATAGCGGGAGCAGAGTTGTTCCGCTACTAAAAGGTGTGAAAGTCCGACCATGGTTTGTAAAAAGCGGGTAAGAAAAGGTGCGAATGCCCGACAATGTATGATCAAAAGAGGGAGCGGAGGTTTTCGGCTGAAACAAGGTCTGAATGTCCATCCATATTTTGTAAAAATCTGGGAAGAAAAGGCTCGAAAGCCCGACTATACACCATCAACAGCTGGAGCGGAGGTGTTCAGCTGCAAGAAGGTCTGAATGTCCATCAATAATTGCTAGAAAACATGGAAGAGAATTTTCGAATATCAAACCGCACATGATCATAAGCGGCAGAGGAGGTGTTCAAATGCAAGAAGGTGTGAATGTCCACCCATAATTACTGCAAAATGGGTAAGAAAAGGTACGAATGCCCAACCATACATGATCCTAACAGGGAGCGGAGGTGTTTGGCTGCGACGAGGTGTGTATGTCCACCCATAATTAATGAAAAGCGGGCAACAAGTAGGTTTGAATACCCATCATCAAAAGCAGGAGTGGATGTGTTCGGCTACAAGAAGGTTTGGATGTCTGACCATAGTTTGTAAAAAGCGGGTAAGAAAAGGTTCGAATGCCCAAACATACACCATCAAAGGAGGGAGCGGAGGTGTTCCGCTGTAAGAAGGTGTGAATGTCCAACCATAATTGGCAAAAAGCAGGTAAGAAAAGGTTAAAATACCCTATTGTACACAATCAATAGCGGGAGCAGAGTTGTTCCGCTACTAAAAGGTGTGAAAGTCCGACCATGAATTGTAAAAAGCGGGTAAGAAAAGGTGCGAATGCCCGACAATGTATGATCAAAAGAGGGAGCGGAGGTTTTCGGCTGCGAGAAGGTCTGAATGTCCACCCATAATTACTGAAAAATGGGTAAGAAAAGGTGCGAAAGCCCAACCGCACATGATCATAAGCGGAAGCGGCGGTGTTCGGCTGCAAGATATTGTGAACGTCCGACCAAAGTTTGTAAAAAGCAGTTAAGAAAAGGTTCGAATATCTAACCAAACATAATCAAAAGCGGGAGCAGAGCTGTTCGACTGGAAGTAGGTGTGAATGTCAGATCATAATTTGCAAAAAGCTGATGAGAAAGGGTGAGAATGCCCGACTATACACCATCAAATGCGGTAGCGGAGTTATTCGGCTGTGAGTAGGTGTGAATCTCCAACCATAATTGCTGAAAAATGTGTTAGAAAAGGTAAAAATGCCGGTCCATACATCATCAAAATCGGGAGAGGTGGTGTTCAGCTGCAAGAAGGTCTAAATGTCCATCAATAATTGCTAGAAAACATGAAAGAAAATTTTCGAAAATCAAACCACACATGATCATAAATGGGAGAGGAGGTGTTCAGCTGCAAGAAAGTGTGAATGTCAACCCATAATACCTGAAAAATGGGTAAAAAAAAGGTAGGAATGCCCAACCATACATCATCAAAAGCAGGAGTGGAAGTGTTCGGCTACAAGAAGGTGTGAACGTCCAACCAAAGTTTGTAAAAAGCAGTTAAGAAAAGGTTCGAATATCCAACCAAACATAATCAAAAGCGGGAGCAGAGCTGTTCGACTGCAAGTAGGTGTGAATGTCAGATCATAATTTGCAAAAAGCTGATGAGAAAGGGTGAGAATGCCCGACTATACACCATCAAATGCGGGAGCGGAGTTGTTCGGCTGTGAGTAGGTGTGAATCTCCGACCATAATTGCTGAAAAATGTGTTAGAAAAGGTAAGAATGCCGGTCCATACATCATCAAAAGCGAGAGAGGTTGTGTTCGGCTGCAAGTAGGTGTGACTGTTCGACTAAAGTTTGTAAAAAGTGGGTAAGACAAGGTGCGAATGCCTGACAATGTATGATCAAAAGCGGGAGCGGAGGTGTTCAGCTGCAAGAAGGTCTACATGTCCATCAATAATTGCTAGAAAACATGAAAGAAACTTTTCGAAAATCAAACCGCACATGATCATAAGTGGGATAGGAGGTGTTCAGCTGCAAGGTGTGAATGTCCACCAATAATTCCTGAAAAATGGGCAAAAAAAAGGTGTGAATGCCCAACCATACATCATCAAAAGCAGGAGTGGAAGTGTTCGGCTACAAGAAGGTGTGAATGTCCAACCAAAATATGTAAAAAGCAGTTAAGAAAAGGTTCGAATATCCAACCAAACATAATCAAAAGCGGGAGCAGAGCTTTTCGACTGCAAGTAGGTGTGAATGTCAGATCATAATTTGCAAAAAGCTGATGAGAAAGGGTGAGATTGCCCGACTATACATCATCAAATGCGGGAGCGGAGTTGTTCGGCTGTGAGTAGGTGTGAATCTCCGACCATAATTGCTGAAAAATGTGTTAGAAAAGGTAAAAATGCCGGTCCATACATCATCAAAAGCGAGAGAGGTTGTGTTCGGCTGCAAGTAGGTGTGAATGTCCAGCAATAATTACTCACAAACGGGTAAGAAAAGGTAGTATTGCCAGACCATATATGATCAAAACAGGGAGCGGAGGTGGTTCAGCTGCAAGAAGGTTTGAATGTCCGACTAAAGTTCAAATATATTAAAGAAAGCGGGAGGAGAGGTCTTCGGATGAGAGTGGTTGAAAATTTCCGACCATAATGTATAAAATGCGGTGAAAAAAAGGTGTGATAGAACACTAAAAGGTGGAGCGGAAGTGTTCGGCTGCAAGAAGGTGTGAATGTCCGACTATATTTGGTGAAAAGCAGGTGAAGCAAGGTCTGAATGCCCAACCTTACATCATCAAAAGCGAGATCAGAGGTGTTTGGCTGCAAGAAGGCCATAGTTTGCCAAAAGTGGGTAAGGTGCGAATGTCCGACTAAATATCAACAAAATTTGGGGCAGAGGTCTTCGGATGCAAGTGGGTGTGAATGTCCATTAATAATTGCTTTAAAACATGAAATAAAATTTTCGAATATCAAACCTTACATGATCATTAGCGGGAGAGGAGGTGTTCAGCTGCAAGAAGATGTAAATATCCACCCATAATTACTGAAAAATGGGTAGGAAAAGATGCGAATGTCCAACCATAAATCATCAAAAGCAGGAGTGGAGTTGTTCAGCTACAAGAAGGTATGAAAGTCCAACCACGGTTTGTAAAAAGCGGGTAAGAGAAGGTTCGAATACCCGAATATATACCATCAAAAGCGGAAGCGGGGGTGTTCGGCTGCAAGAAGGTGTGAACGTCCGACCAAAGTTTGTAAAAAGCAGTTAAGAAAAGGTTTGAATATCCAACCGAACATAATCAAAAGCGGGAGCAGAGCTGTTCGACTGCAAGTAGGTGTGAATGTCAGATCATAATTGCTGAAAAATGTGATAGAAAAGACTAGAATGCCGGACAATACATCATCAAAAGCGGGAGAGGTGGTTTTTCGGCTGCAAGTAGGTGTGAATGTCCAGCCATAATTACTCACAAACGGGGGAAGAAAAGGTAGTATTTCCAGACCACACATGATCAAAACAGGGAATGGAGGTGGTTCAGCTGCAAGGTGTGAATGTCTGACTAAAGTTTGTAAAAACCGTGTAAGACAAGGGGCGAATGCCCGACAATGTATGATCAAAAGAGGGAGCGGAGGTTTTCGGCTGCAAGGTCTGAATGTCCAACCATAATTTGTAAAAATCGGGGAAGAAAAGATTCGAAAGCCCGACTATACACCATCAAAAGCGGGAGCAGAGGTGTTCAGGTGTAAGAAAGTCTGAATGTCCGACCAATAATTACTGAAAAATGGGTAAGAAAAGGTGCGAATGCCAAATCATACATCATCAAAAGCAGGAGCGGATGTGTTCGGCTACAAGAAGGTTTGAATGGCCAACCATAGTAAGTAATAGGTGGGTAAGAAAAGGCTCGAATGCCCGACTATACACCATCAAAAGCGGAAGCGGAGGTGTTCGGCTGCAAGACGGTGTGAATGTCCGACCAAAGTTTGTAAAAAGCATTAAGAAAATGTTCGAATATCCAACCAAACATAATCAAAAGCGGGAGCAGAGCTGTTCGACTGCAAGTAGGTGTGAATATCAGATCATAATTTGCAAAAAGCTGATGAGAAAGGGTGAGAATGCCCGACTATACACTATCAAATGTGGGAGCGGAGGTGTTCGTCTGTGAGTAGGTGTGAATGTCCGACCATAATTGCTGAAAAATGTGTTAGAAAAGGTAAGAATGCCGGACCATATATCATCAAAAGCGGGAGAGGTTGTGTTCGGCTGCTAGAAGGTGTGAATGTCCAGCCATAATTACTCACAAACGGGTAAGAAAAGGTACTATTGCCAGACCATATATGATCAAAACAGGGAAAGGAGGTGGTTCAGCTGCAAGAAGGTTTGAATGTCCGACTAAAGTTTGTAAAAAGCGGGTAAGACAAGGTGTGAATGCCCCACAATGTATGATCAAAAGAGGAGCGGAGGTTTTCGGCTGCAAGAAGGTCTGAATGTCCACCCATAATTACTGAAAAATGGGTAAGAAAAGGTGCGAAAGCCCAACCGCACATGATCATAAGTGGATGAGAAGGTGTTCGACTGCAAGTAGGTGTGAATGTAAGATCATAATTTGTAAAAAGTGGGTAAGAAAAGGTAAGAATGCCCAACCATAAATTATCAAAAGCGGCAGCAGAGTTTCGGCTGGTATTTATCAGTGTCTAGATAGATTTCAACAAAAAACAACGTTGTGTTTTGCAGTAAAAGAAAGTGCAAATCAAAAGTTTAAGGAATCCGAGAATAAGCTTATTTTCATGAGTTCTGCACGATTTCGGATTTTATGTATAAAATGAATTTCTTCACGCAAACTAAGTTAACACTAATTTGTCCTTCATATGTACCCATTTCTACATATATTTCAAGCATAAACTTCCTCATATTACCCTGAATGAGAAAGAGCCACACTTGTGATTAAGCCATACCTCCCTTTTGAGGAGTTCTGCATGATTTGGGATTTTATCTATAAAATTAATTCCTTCACTCAAACTATGTTAAAACGGCTTTTACCTTCATATTTATCAATGTCTCGATAGATTTAAACAAAAAAAACAACGTTGTACTTTGCAATAAAAGAAAGAGCAAATCAAAAGTTTTAGGAATCCGAGAATAAGCTTATTTTCATGAGTTCTGCACGATTTCGGATTTTATGTATAAAATGAATTCATTCACTCAAACCAAGTTAAAACTGCTTTTTCATTCATATTTATCAATGTCTAGATCGACTTCAACAAAGAACAACATTGTATTTTGCAGTAGAAGAAAGAGCAAAACTGAAGGATCAGGAATCCGAGAATAAGCTTCTTTTCATACGTTCTGCATGATTTGGGATTTTATGTATAAAATGAATTCCTTCACTCAAACTAAGTTAACACTGCTTTGTCCTTCATATGTACCCATTTCTACATATATTTCAAGCATAAACTTCCTCATACTACCCTGAATGAGAAAGAACCACACTTGTGATTAAGCCATACGCCCCTTTTGAGGAGTTCTGCATGATTTGGGATTTTATCTATAAAATCAATTCCTTCACTCAAACTATGTTAAAACGGCTTTTACCTTCATATTTATCAATGTCTCGATAGATTTAAACAAAAAAACAACGTTGTACTTTGCAGTAAAAGAAAGGGCCAATCAAAAGTTTTAGGAATCCGAGAATAAGCTTATTTTCATGAGTTCTGCACGATTTCAGATTTTATGTATAAAATGAATTCATTCACTCAAACCAAGTTAAAACTGCTTTTTCCTTCATATTTATCAATGTCTAGATCGACTTCAACAAAGAACAACATTGTATTTTGCAGTAGAAGAAAGAGCAACACTGAAGGATCAGGAATCCGAGAATAAGCTTATTTTCTTAAGGGCAAGTGGGAACTGCTTTGTCCTTCATATTTATCAATGTGTAGATGGATTTCAACTTCTTCTACTGCAAAGTCCAATGTTTTTCTTTGTTGAAGTCGATCTAGACATTGATGAATATGGAAGGACAAAGCAGTTTTAACTTGGTTTGAGCAAAGCAATTCATTTTATAGCAAAATCCGAAATCGTGCAGAACTCATGAAAGCAGGCTTATACTCGGATTCCTGAAACTTTAGATTTGCTCTTTCTTTTACTGCAAAGTACAACGTTGTTTTTTGTTTAAATATTTCTAGACATAGTAAATATGAAGGACAAATCAGTTTTAACATAGTTTGAGTGAAGTAATGCATTTTATAAGCAAAATCCCAAATCACGCAGAACTCACGAAATGCTTTTTCTCGCTTTTCACTGCTTTTTACAAACTTTGGTCGGACGTTCACACCTTCTTGCATCCGAACACCTCCGCTTCCGCTTTTGATGATGTATATTCGGGCATTCGAACCTTTTTTTACCCGCTTTTTACAAACCATTGTCGGACTTTCACACCTTCTTGCAGCCGAACACCACCTCTCCCGCTTTTGATGATGTATGGTCCAGTATTCTTACCTTTTCTAACACATTTTTCAGCAATTATGGTCGGACATTCACACCTACTCACAGCTGGACACCTCCGCTCCCGCTTTTGATCATACAATGTCGGGACATCACTCCTTGTCTTACCAGCTTTTTACAAACTTTAGTCGAACATTCACACCTTCTTGCAGCTGAACACCTCCGCTCCCGCTTTTGATGATGTATAGTCGGGCTTTCAAGCCTTTTCTTACCCGGTTTTTACAAATTATGGTTGGACATTCAGACCTTGCAGCCGAAGACCTCCGCTCTCTCTTTTGATCATACATTGTTGGGCATTCGCACCTTGTCTTACCCACTTTTTACAAACTATAGTCAGACATTCACACCTTGCAGCTGAACCTCCGCTCCCTGTTTTGATCATGTATGGTCTGGCAATACTACCTTTTCTTCCCCCGTTTGTGAGTAATTATGGCTGGACATTCACACCTACTTGCAGTCGAACAGCTCTGCTCCCGCTTTTGATTATGTTTGGTTGGATATTCGAACCTTTTCTTAACTGCTTTTTACAAACCATGGTCGGACTTTCACACCTTCTTGTAGCCGAACAACTCCGCTCCCGCTATTGATTGTGTACAGTCGGGTATTTTAACCTTTTCTTACCCGCTTTTTACCAACTATGGTCGGACATTCACACCGTCTTACAGCGGAACACCTCCGCTCCCGCTTTTTATGGTGTATAGTCGGGCATTTGAACCTTTTCTTACCCGCTATTTACAAACTATGGTAGGACATTCAAACCTTCGTGTATCCGAAAACCTCCGCTCTCTCTTTTGATCATACATTGTCGGACATTCGCACCTTTTCTTACCCGCTTTTTACAAACCATGGTCGGACTGTCACACCTTCTTGTAGCCGAACACATCCGCTCCCGCTATTGATTGTGTACAGTCGGGTATTTTAACCTTTTCTTACCCGCTTTTTACCAAGTATGGTCGGACATTCACACCTTCGTACAGCGGAACACCTCCGCTCCCTCTTTTGATGGTGTATGTTCGGGCATTCAAACCTTTTCTTACCCGCTTTTTCCAAACTATGGTCGGCTATTCACAGCTTCCTCTCCACCATACTTGTACGGTGGGATATTCACACCCACTTGCATCCGAAAACCTCCGCCCCAAATTTTGTTGATATTTAGTCGGACATTCGCACCTTACCCGCTTTTGGCAAACTATGGCCTTCTTGCAGCCAAACAACTCTGATCTTGCTTTTGATGATGTAAGGTTGGGCATTCAGACCTTGCTTCACCTGCTTTTCACCAAATATAGTCGGACATTCACACCTTCTTGCAGCCGAACACTTCCGCTCCACCTTTTAGTGTTCTATCACACCTTTTTTTTCACCGCATTTTATACATTATGGTTGGAAATTTTCAACCACTTTCATCCGAAGACTTCTCCTCCCGCTTTTGTTAATATATTTGAACTTTAGTCGGACATTCAAACCTTCTTGCAGCTGAACCACCTCCGCTCCCTGTTTTGATCATATATGGTCTGGCAATACTACCTTTTCTTACCCGTTTGTGAGTAATTATGGCTGGACATTCACACCTACTTGCAGCCGAACACAACCTCTCTCGCTTTTGATGATGTATGGACCGGTATTTTTACCTTTTCTAACACATTTTTCAGCAATTATGGTCGGAGATTCACACCTACTCACAGCCGAACAACTCCGCTCCCGCATTTGATGATGTATAGTCGGGCATTCTCACCCTTTCTCATCAGCTTTTTGCAAATTATGATCTGACATTCACACCTACTTGCAGTCGAACAGCTCTGCTCCCGCTTTTGATTATGTTTGGTTGGATATTCGAACCTTTTCTTAACTGCTTTTTACATATTTTGGTTGGACGTTCACACCTTCTTGTAGCCGAACACTTCCACTCCTGCTTTTGATGATGTATGGTTGGGCATTCACACCTTTTTTTTGCCCATTTTTCAGGAATTATGGGTGGACATTCACACCTTGCAGCTGAACACCTCCTATCCCACTTATGATCATGTGCGGTTTGATTTTCGAAAAGTTTCTTTCATGTTTTCTAGCAATTATTGATGGACATGTAGACCTTCTTGCAGCTGAACACCTCCGCTCCCGCTTTTGATCATACATTGTCAGGCATTCGCACCTTGTCTTACTCACTTTTTACAAACTTTAGTCGAACAGTCACACCTTTTTGCAGCCGAACACCACCTCTACCGCTTTTGATGATGTATGGTCCAGCATTCTTACCTTTTCTAACACATTCTTCAGCAATTATGGTCGGACATTCACACCTACTCAGAGCCGAACACCTCCGCTCCCGCATTTGATGGTCTATAGTCGGGCAATCTACAGCGGAAAAGACTCATTCTTATGTTTGGTTAGATATTCGAACCTTTTCTTACCCGCTTTTTACAAACTATGGTGAGACATTCAAACCTTCTTGTAGCCGAACACATCCACTCCTGCTTTTGATGATGTGTATTCAAACCTACTTGTTGCCCGCTTTTCAGTAATTATGGGTGGACATACACACCTACTTGCAGCCGAACACCACTTTTCCCGCTTTTGATGATGTATGGTCCGGCATTCTAGTCTTTTCTAACACATTTTTCAGCAATTATGGTTTGACATTCACACCTACTCACAGCCGAACACTTCCGCTCCCGCATTTGATGGTGTATAGTCGGGCATTCTCACCCTTTCTCATCAGCTTTTTGCAAATTATGATCTGACATTCACACCTACTTGCAGTCGAACAGCTCTGCTCCCGCTTTTGATTATGTTTGGTTGGATATTCGAAACTTTTCTTCACTGCTTTTTACAAACTTTGGTCGGACGTTCACACCTTCTTGCAGCCGAACACCTCCGCTTCCGCTTTTGATGGTATATATTCGGGCATTCGAACCTTTTCTTACCCGCTTTTTACAAACCATGGTCGGACTTTCACACCTTCTTGTCGCCGAACAACTCCGCTCCCGCTATTGATTGTGTACAGTCGGGTATTTTAACCTTTTCTTACCCGCTTTTTACCAACTATTGTTGGACATTCACACCGTCTTACAGCGGAACACCTCCGCTCCCTCTTTTGATGGTGTATGTTCGGGCATTCGAACCTTTTCTTACCCGCATTTTACGAACTATGGTCGGACATTCAAACCTTCTTGCAGCCGAACACATCCACTCCTGCTTTTGATGATGTATGGTTGAGCATTCGCACCTTTTCTTACCCATTTTTTACAAACTATGGTCGGACATTCACACCTTCTTGCAGCTGAACACCTCCTCTCCCGCTTATGATGATGTGTGGTTTGATATTCGAAAATTTTCTTTCATGTTTTCTAGCAATTATTGATGGACATTCAGACCTTCTTGCAGCTGAACACCTCCGCTCCCGCTTTTGATGATGTATAGTCGGGCTTTCGAGCCTTTTCTTCCCCGGTTTTTACAAAATTATTGTTGGACATTCAGACCTTCTTGCAGCCGAAAACCTCCGCTCCCTCTTTTGATCATACATTGTCGGGCATTCGCACCTTCTCTTACCCGCTTTTTACAAACCAGGGTCGGACTTTCACACCTCTTAGTAGCCGAACAACTCCGCTCCCGCTATTGATTGTGTACAGTCGGGTATTTTCACCTTTTCTTACCCGCTTTTTACAAACTATGGTCAGACATTCACACCTTCTTACAGTGGAACACCTCCGCTCCCTCTTTTGATGGTGTATGTTCGGGCATTTGAACCTTTTCTTACCCGCTTTTTACAAACTGTGGTCGGACATTAAAACCTTCTTGTAGCCGAACACATCCACTCCTGCTTTTGATGATGTATGGTTGCGCATTCGTACCTTTTCTTACCCATTTTGCAGTAATTATGGGTGGACATTCACACCTTTTTGCATTTTAACACCTCCTCTCCCGCTTATGATCATGTGCGGTTTGATATTCGAAAATTCTCTTCCATGTTTTCTAGTAATTATTGATGGACATTCAGACCTTCTTGCAGCTGAACACCTCCGCTCCAGCTGTTGATGGTGTATAGTCGGGCTTTCGAGCCTTTTCTTCCCAGATTTTTACAAAATATGGATGGACATTCAGACCTTGTTTCAGCCGAAAACCTCCGCTCCCTCTTTTGATCATACATTGTCGGGCATTCGCACCTTTTCTTACCCGCTTTTTACAAACCATGGTCGGACTTTCACACCTTTTAGTAGCGGAACAACTCTGCTCCCGCTATTGATTGTGTACAATCGGGTATTTTAACCTTTTCTTACCTGCTTTTTGCCAACTATGGTCGGACATTCACACCTTCTTACAGCGGAACACCTCCGCTCCCTCCTTTGATGGTGTATGTTCGGGCATTCGAACCTTTTCTTACCAGCTTTTTACAAACTATGGTCAGACATTCACACCTTCTTGCAGCCGAACACTTCCGCTCTACCTTTTAGTGTTCTATGGGGTATTCAAACCTTTTTTTTCACCGCATTTTATAGATTATGGTTGTAAATTCTCACCCACTCTTATCCGAAGACCTCTCCTCCTGCTTTGGTTAATATATAGTCGGGCATTCGAACCTTTTCTTACCCGCTTTTTACAAATTATGGTCGAACATTCACACCTACTTGCAGCCGAACACCTCCGCTCCCGCATTTGATGGTGTATAGTCGGGCTTTCGAGCCTTTTCTCATCAGCTTTTTGCAAATTATGATCTGACATTCACACCTACTTGCAGTCGAACAGCTCTGCTCCCGCTTTTGATTATGTTTGGTTGGATATTCGAAACTTTTCTTCACTGCTTTTTACAAACTTTGGTCGGACGTTCACACCTTCTTGCAGCCGAACACCTCCGCTCCCGCTTTTGATGGTGTATAGTCGGGCTTTCGAGCCTTTTCTTCCCCGGTTTTTACAAATTATGGTTGGACATTCAGACCTTGCAGCCGAAAACCTCCGCTCCCTCTTTTGATCATACATTGTCAGGCATTCGCACCTACTTCCAGCCGAATACTTCCGCTCCACCTTTTAGTGATGTATGGTTGGCATTTGCACCTTTTCTTACCCTTTCTTACCCTACTGATTGCTTAAGATTAAGTTGTTTTTTCTCAAACTACAACATTTTTTTAATTGTTGAAACTTGATTTGAAGTGGATAAATAAGGAGGACAAACAGTTTTAAGTCAGGCTGATAGAAGGAATTAATTTTATAGCAAAATCTGTATTTCGTCATATGTCGAGAGATGCTTATTGCTGAAGAAGTTCTTTCTCATTCTACAAAGTACAACGTTGTTTATCGTTGAAACTTGATTAGACATGAATAAATATGAAGGACAAAGCAGTCTTAACTTGGTTAGAGTTAAGGAATTCGTTTTATAGGAGAATCCGAATTCGTGCATAACTCGTAAAATAGAGCTTATTTTCGGATTCCTGAAGAATGAGTCTGGTTCTTTCTCATAATACAAAGTTTGTTGTTTATTGTTGAAACTTCATCAGAAGTGAAGAAATAAATGAATGCCTATCAACAAATGTGGGATCTAAACTCTAGTGCTTCCTCTAAAATAATTTCCTTTCTCAATTCAGAAATGTGTGTGTGTAAGTCACAACACCCGTGACACCAAAACGGCTTTCTTTTCTCTCTTTTCTCTACACTCGGCACTGTGAGCACACACACCAAATCAGAAAGGCTTTTTTCTCTCTTTTCTACATTATGGACTGTGGGGACACAAAACCGCTCTCTCTTTTTTTTTTTGATTGTGTGCCAGGGCGTTGTCTCACGTATTAGATTATGCTTACGATACGAATGGGTTTATCAGTCACATCAGAATCCATACATACTGATCCTCCCGTAATAAAATGGTCGGATCTTATCAAACACACTTTGTTTCTTGTGACAATCAAGTCAGCGAAACAGCGTATACACGTCAAGACACTGAATCAAGTTTGCCACAAGAACTCATAAGTTTGGCAGTATTGCTCTGCCGTCAGCAATCATACACCCATTTTATTTTCGTGAGACATGTGCAGGCACCTGTTCATCTACTGTTCTATCACTATGAATTAGTTTATCTATTATCAATAAGGATACTTCTACAACTACTATCAAAGTATGTCCAGACTTCTTATGTTGTCAGTTGCTATATATGAATAAGTGGGTAGCTACTGACAAGCATTAAGCATGTCACACAGCCCAAACATATAACATTTCAGGACACACCACACAGTTAACAACCACAGTGAAGCGTGTCAAAGCCCAAACATGTAACATTCAACAGGACACTTACACAACACATTCAAATCAAACAGTCAGACAACATACAAGAACATATACCCCAGCCGGCATTGCTCCCTGCCTATTTTCCTACAGCTCACTATGTGTGCGCACACCTTTATTCACAAACTCTTCAACTTATACTCTTTTACCGAAGCTGCTACAGCTCGATTGGCCGAATACCGAATAATCCTAATTCGGTGAATTTGACATCTGCCTTACATGTAACAGATTAGCGGTTTAGCAGTTTTAATTTAGTTTGAGTGAAGGAATTCATTTTATAGCAAAATCCGAAATCGTGAAGAACTCATGAGAGTCAGCTTATTTTCGGATTCCTGAAACTTTAGATTTGCTCTTTCTTTTACTGCAAAGTACAACGTTGTTTTTTTTTTTGTTTAAATCTTTCTAGACATGGTAAATATGAAGGACAAAGCAGTTTTAACATAGTTTGAGTGAAGGAATTCATTTTATAGATAAAATCCCAAGAGTCTGCTGAGAAAAGAGAGTGAATGCGAAGTAGACTTTAACACGGCTCTAGGAGCGAGCCGAGTGTGGGCTAACCGGGAGAATTGCTTGAAAGAAACGCGACACCGAATGAGCGGTCAGAACAAAGCCTCAATACGGTGTTCCCGTGGTGTTTTTGTTGCTGCCTTGTCGATTGCACAGGGGCAAGCGTTTCAACCAAGCAACGCTCACCATGGGGAAGGTGGCTATGGCAACTAGCCTGATGCCCTGCTCCCGCAGTGACGGATAATCGTACTCTGGTTTCTCTTCATAACATACAAGTCTTTCGCCTTTTACTAAAGACTTTCGTGGAGAGCAGCACTAATGAGTTGTTTCTATTTTTGGCAGGCTTTACCTTTGCGGGTGAAGCCCTTTCTGTCTGTGCAAAAGAAATCTTGTTACTGTGCAGAGTGACTTCTCTGAGTAGAGTCGCCTTACTTTTTGCGATTGTGCCGATGTTCGAAGCTGGAGTGCAAAGTTGTTGCTTGAATGGTGCTTGCTGGAGCATGCGGGAGTGCAACGTTATACCATTTAAAAGGGCTGAAGAGTGCTCAGTGCAGCGGGTGGGCGGAGGTGCAACGTGACACTCTGGCCACCTATGGCCATAAAAAGAACACTGCTACAAGTGCGCATTGTGCCAGCAAGGGCCCTCGGACCTGAAACAGTGGACAGTTATCGCTTCTCGGCCTTTTGGCTAAGATCAAGTGTAGTATCTGTTCTTATCAGTTTAATATGTCCTCTATACGAGGACTACATATTAAATGGATTTTTAAGAATAGGAGTTGAAAAAGAAGCTTGCTCCGTTCACTCCAAGCATCGACCCAGTACTGCAGTGCCGCTGGGAACGGTGCGCTCTTCTCTGCTCTTGTGAAAAAGCAAACAGCGGTGCAGGATGGAAGTTTCAGGGAGCCCAAGATGAAACTTTCTTTTAATCTGCTGAGAAAAGAGAGTGAATGCGAAGTAGACTTTAACACAGCTCTGGGAGCGAGCCGAGTGTGGGCTAACCGGGAGAATTGCTTGAAAGAAACGCGACACCGAATGAGTGGTCAGAACAAAGCCTCAATACGGTGTTCCCGTGGTGTTTGTGGCTGCCTTGTCTTGTGCACAGAGTAAAAGACAAGGCAGCCATCGAATAGGGCCCGATTGTTCCTACTTGGTCAGCCGAGGAGCAAGGGGGGGGAGCAAGCGTCTCAACCAAGCAAATCTCACCAAGTAGGAACAATCGGGCCCTATTCGATGGCTGCAACACCTGAAAGAGATATTTATGCGAGACCCGATCAAAATCTTTTTCAAAGTCTAAATTTAAGATGACAAGCCGGGTGTTTCTGTCTCTAGCGTAATCAATGATGTCTCGAATCAGTACGAGGCTGTCGGTGAGTTGTCTCTCTGAGATGGCACAAGCCTGGTCTGGGTGAATTACCTCCTCTAAAACAGAGGACATCCGTGTCGTTAAAACCTTGCTAAAAACTTTACAGTCAAAGTTTAAAAGTGTGATGGGCCTCCAATTCTTTAGGTCAGTCTTATCATTTTTATCAGAAGTGAAGAAATAAATGAATGCCTATCAACAAATGTGGGATCTAAACTCTAGTGCTTCCTCTAAAATAATTTCCTTTCTCAATTTAGAAATGTGTGTGTGTAAGTCACAACACCCGTGACACCAAAACGGCTTTCTTTTCTCTACACTCTGCACTATGAGCACACACACCAAATCAGAAAGGCTTTTTTCTCTCTTTTCTACATTATGGACTGTGGGGACACAAAACCGCTCTCTCTTTTTTTTTTTATCGTGTGCCAGGGCGTTGTCTCACGTATTAGATTGTGCTTAAGATACGAATGGGTTTATCAGTCACATCAGAATCCATACATACTGATCCTCCCGTAATAAAATGGTCGGATCTTATCAAACACACTTTGTTTCTTGTGACAATCAAGTCAGCGAAACAGCGTATACACGTCAAGACACTGAATCAAGTTTGCCACAAGAACTCATAAGTTTGGCAGTATTGCTCTGCCGTCAGCAATCATACATCCATTTTATTTTCGTGAGACATGTGCAGGCACCTGTTCATCTACTGTTCTATCACTATGAATTAGTTTATCTATTATCAATAAGGATACTTCTACAACTACTCTATCAAAGTATGTCCGGACTTCTTACGTTGTCAGTTGCTATATATGAATAAGTGGGTAGCTACTGACAAGCATTAAGCATGTCACACAGCCCAAACATATAACATTTCAGGACACACCACACAGTTAACAACCACAGTGAAGCGTGTCAAAGCCCAAACATGTAACATTCAACAGGACACTTACACAACACATTCAAATCAAACAGTCAGACAACATACAAGAACATATACCCCAGCCGGCATTGCTCCCTGCCTATTTTCCTACAGCTCACTATGTGTGCGCACACCTTTATTCACAAACTCTTCAACTTATACTCTTTTACCGAAGCTGCTACAGCTCGATTGGCCGAATACCGAATAATCCTAATTCGGTGAATTTGACATCTGCCTTACATGTAACAGATTAGCGGTTTAGCAGTTTTAATTTAGTTTGAGTGAAGGAATTCATTTTATAGCAAAATCCGAAATCGTGAAGAACTCATGAAAGTAAGCTTATTCTCGGATTCCTGAAACTTTAGATTTGCTATTTCTTTTACTGCAAAGTACAACGTTGGTTTTTTTGTTTAAATCTTTCAAGACATGGTAAATATGAAGGACAAAGCAGTTTTAACATAGTTTGAGTGAAGGAATTCATTTTATTGATAAAATCCCAAGAGTCTGCTGAGAAAAGAGAGTGAATGCGAAGTAGACTTTAACACGGCTCTGGGAGCGAGCCGAGTGCGGGCTAACCGGGAGAATTGCTTGAAAGAAACGCGACACCGAATGAGCGGTCAGAACAAAGCCTCAATACGGTGTTCCCGTGGTGTTTTTGTTGCTGCCTTGTCTTTTGCACAGAGTAAAAGACAAGGCAGCCATCGAATAGGGCCCGATTGTTCCTACTTGGTCAGCCGAGGAGCAAGGGGGGGGGGGGGGGGGGGGGGAGCAAGCGTCTCAACCAAGCAAAGCTCACCATGGGGAAGGTGGCTATGCCAACTAGCCTGATGCCCTGCTCCCGCAGTGACGGATAATCGTACTCTGGTTTCTCTTCATAACGTACAAGTCTTTCGCCTTTTACTAAAGACTTCTGTGGAGAGCAGCACTAATGAGTTGTTTCTATTTTTGGCAGGCTTTACCTTTGCGGGTGAAGCCCTTTCTGTCTGTGCAAAAGAAATCTTGTTACTGTGCAGAGTGACTTCTCTGAGTAGAGTCGCCTTACTTGTTGCGACTGTGCCGATGTTCGAAGCTGGAGTGCAAAGTTGTTGCTTGAATGGTGCTTGCTGGAGCGTGCGGGAGTGCAAAGTTATACCATTTAAAAGGGCTGAAGAGTGCTCAGTGCAGCAGGTGGGCGGAGGTGCAAAGTGACACTCTGGCCACCTATGGCCATAAAAAGAACAGGGGTGTTAGCGGACAAGTGCGCATTGTGCCAGGAAGGGCCCTCGGACGTGAACCAGTGGACAGTTGTCGCTTCTCGGCCTTTTGGCTAAGATCAAGTGTAGTATCTGTTCTTATCAGTTTAATATCTGATATGTCCTCTATACGCGGACTACATATTAAATGGATTTTTAGCAATAGGAGTTGAAAAAGTAGCTTGCTCCGTTCACTCCAAGCATTGACCCCGTACTGCAGTGCCGCTGGGAACGGTGCGCTCTTCTCTACTCTTGTGAAAAAGCAAATAGCGGTGCAGGATGCAAGTTTCAGGGAGCCCAAGATGAAACTTTCTTTTAGTCTGCTGAGAAAAGAGAGTGAATGCGAAGTAGACTTTAACACGGCTCTGGGAGCGAGCCGAGTGCGGGCTAACCGGGAGAATTGCTTGAAAGAAACGCCATACCAAATGAGCGGTCAGAACAAAGCCTCAATACGGTGTTCCCGTGGTGTTTTTGTTGCTGCCGCTGTTTTCTTTTTCACAAGAGCGCACCTGTTGAGGGGGGGCTTGGGGGGGCCTGGGTGATGGTGGGTCTCAGGCCCGGGCTGCTGCGACTGGTGTGACCGGGTGGTTTGTTTGTTTGTTTTTTGTTGTTGTTTGTTTGTTTTTTGTAGAGGTCCTCCGGAGTGGGGTTGGGTTGAGTGGGGTGGGGCGGGATGGGTACCTTCTGGGGGTACAGTAGCTCCCAGAATATGGTCGCTGCAGGCCCCGAGCCTGGTGGACATCAGGAATTTTGCTATAAAATGAATTCCTTCACTCAAACTAAATTAAAACTGCTAAACCGCTAATCTGTTACATGTAAGGCAGATGTCAAATTCACCGAATTAGGATTATTCGGTATTCGGCCAATCGAGCTGTAGCAGCTTCGGTAAAAGAGTATAAGTTGAAGAGTTTGTGAATAAAGGTGTGCGCACACATAGTGAGCTGTAGGAAAATAGGCAGGGAGCAATGCCGGCTGGTGTATATGTTCTTGTATGTTGTCTGACTGTTTGATTTGAATGTGTTGTGTAAGTGTCCTGTTGAATGTTACATGTTTGGGCTTTGACACGCTTCACTGTGGTTGTTAACTGTGTGGTGTGTCCTGAAATGTTTTATGTTTGGGCTGTGTGACATGCTTAATGCTTGTCAGTAGCTACCCACTTATTCATATATAGCAACTGACAACGTAAGAAGTCCGGGCATACTTTGATAGAGTAGTTGTAGAAGTATCCTTATTGATAATAGATAAACTAATTCATAGTGATAGAACAGTAGATGAACAGGTGCCTGCACATGTCTCACGAAAATAAAATGGATGTATGATTGCTGACGGCAGAGCAATACTGCCAAACTTATGAGTTCTTGTGGCAAACTTGATTCAGTGTCTTGACGTGTATACGCTGTTTCGCTGACTTGATTGTCACAAGAAACAAAGTGTGTTTGATAAGATCCGACCATTTTATTACGGGAGGATCAGTATGTATGGATTCTGATGTGACTGATAAACCCATTCGTATCTTAAGCACAATCTAATACGTGAGACAACGCCCTGGCACACAATAAAAAAAAAAAGAGAGAGCGGTTTTGTGTCCCCACAGTCCATAATGTAGAAAAGAGAGAAAAAAGCCTTTCTGATTTGGTGTGTGTGCTCATAGTGCAGAGTGTAGAGAAAAGAAAGCCGTTTTGGTGTCACGGTGTTGTGACTTACACACACACATTTCTAAATTGAGAAAGGAAATTATTTTAGAGGAAGCACTAGAGTTTAGATCCCACATTTGTTGATAGGCATTCATTTATTTCTTCACTTCTGATAAAAATGATAAGACTGACCTAAAGAATTGGAGGCCCATCACACTTTTAAACTTTGACTGTAAAGTTTTTAGCAAGGTTTTAACGACACGGATGTCCTCTGTTTTAGAGGAGGTAATTCACCCAGACCAGGCTTGTGCCATCTCAGAGAGACAACTCACCGACAGCCTCGTACTGATTCGAGACATCATTGATTACGCTAGAGACAGAAACACCCGGCTTGTCATCTTAAATTTAGACTTTGAAAAAGCTTTTGATCGGGTCTCGCATCAATATCTCTTTCAGGTGTTGCAGCCATCGAATAGGGCCCGATTGTTCCTACTTGGTGAGATTTGCTTGGTTGAGACGCTTGCTCCCCCCCCTTGCTCCTCGGCTGACCAAGTAGGAACAATCGGGCCCTATTCGATGGCTGCCTTGTCTTTTACTCTGTGCAAAAGACAAGGCAGCCACAAACACCACGGGAATACCGTATTGAGGCTTTGTTCTGACCACTCATTCGGTGTCACGTTTCTTTCAAGCAATTCTCCCGGTTAGCCCACACTCGGCTCGCTCCCAGAGCTGTGTTAAAGTCTACTTTGCATTCACTCTCTTTTCTCAGCAGATTAAAAGAAAGTTTCATCTTGGGCTCCCTGAAACTTCCATCCTGCACCGCTGTTTGCTTTTTCACAAGAGCAGAGAAGAGCGCACCGTTCCCAGCGGCACTGCAGTACTGGGTCGATGCTTGGAGTGAACGGAGCAAGCTTCTTTTTCAACTCCTATTCTTAAAAATCCATTTAATATGTAGTCCTTGTATAGAGGACATATTAAACTGATGAGAACAGATACTACACTTGATCTTAGCCAAAAGGCCGAGAAGCGATAACTGTCCACTGTTTCAGGTCCGAGGGCCCTTGCTGGCACAATGCGCACTTGTAGCAGTGTTCTTTTTATGGCCATAGGTGGCCAGAGTGTCACGTTGCACCTCCGCCCACCCGCTGCACTGAGCACTCTTCAGCCCTTTTAAATGGTATAACTTTGCACTCCCGCATGCTCCAGCAAGCACCATTCAAGCAACAACTTTGCACTCCAGCTTCGAACATCGGCACAATCGCAACAAGTAAGGCGACTCTACTCAGAGAAGTCACTCTGCACAGTAACAAGATTTCTTTTGCACAGACAGAAAGGGCTTCACCCGCAAAGGTAAAGCCTGCCAAAAATAGAAACAACTCATTAGTGCTGCTCTCCACGAAAGTCTTTAGTAAAAGGCGAAAGACTTGTATGTTATGAAGAGAAACCAGAGTACGATTATCCGTCACTGCGGGAGCAGGGCATCAGGCTAGTTGCCATAGCCACCTTCCCCATGGTGAGCGTTGCTTGGTTGAAACGCGTGCCCCTGTGCAATCGACAAGGCAGCAACAAAAACACCACGGGAACACCGTATTGAGGCTTTGTTCTGACCGCTCATTCGGTGTCGCGTTTCTTTCAAGCAATTCTCCCGGTTAGCCCGCACTCGGCTCGCTCCCAGAGCCGTGTTAAAGTCTACTTCGCATTCACTCTCTTTTCTCAGCAGACTCTTGGGATTTTATCTATAAAATGAATTCCTTCACTCAAACTATGTTAAAACTGCTTTGTCCTTCATATTTACCATGTCTAGAAAGATTTAAACAAAAAAAAAAACGTTGTACTTTGCAGTAAAAGAAAGAGCAAATCTAAAGTTTCAGGAATCCGAGAATAAGCTTACTTTCATGAGTTCTTCACGATTTCGGATTTTGCTATAAAATGAATTCCTTCACTCAAACTAAATTAAAACTGCTTAACCGCTAATCTGTTACATGTAAGGCAGATGTCAAATTCACCGAAATAGGATCTAAGGGTATTCGGCCAATCGAGCTGTAGCAGCTTTGGTAAAAGAGTATAAGTTGAAGAGTTTGTGAATAAAGGTGTGCGCGCACATAGTGAGCTGTAGGAAAATAGGCAGGGAGCAATGCCGGCTGGGGTATATGTTCTTGTATGTTGTCTGACTGTTTGATTTGAATGTGTTGTGTAAGTGTCCTGTTGAATGTTACATGTTTGGGCTTTGACACTTCACTGTGGTTGTTAACTGTGTGGTGTGTCCTGAAATGTTATATGTTTGGGCTGTGTGACATGCTTAATGCTTGTCAGTAGCTACCCACTTATTCATATATAGCAACTGACAACATAAGAAGTCTGAACATACTTTGATAGTAGTTGTAGAAGTATCCTTATTGATAATAGATAAACTAATTCATAGTGATAGAAAAGTAGATGAACAGGTGCCTGCACATGTCTCACGAAAATAAAATGGATGTATGATTGCTGACGGCAGAGCAATACTGCCAAACTTATGAGTTCTTGTGGCAAACTTGATTCAGTGTCTTGACGTGTATACGCTGTTTCGCTGACTTGATTGTCACAAGAAACAAAGTGTGTTTGATAAGATCCGACCATTTTATTACGGGAGGATCAGTATGTATGGATTCTGATGTGACTGATAAACCCATTCGTATCTTAAGCACAATCTAATACGTGAGACAACGCCCTGGCACACAATAAAAAAAAAAAGAGAGAGCGGTTTTGTGTCCCCACAGTCCATAATGTAGAAAAGAGAGAAAAAAGCCTTTCTGATTTGGTGTGTGTGCTCATAGTGCAGAGTGTAGAGAAAAGAAAGCCGTTTTGGTGTCACGGTGTTGTGACTTACACACACACATTTCTAAATTGAGAAAGGAAATTATTTTAGAGGAAGCACTAGAGTTTAGATCCCACATTTGTTGATAGGCATTCATTTATTTCTTCACTTCTGATAAAAATTATAAGACTGACCTAAAGAATTGGAGGCCCATCACACTTTTAAACTTTGACTGTAAAGTTTTTAGCAAGGTTTTAACGACACGGATGTCCTCTGTTTTAGAGGAGGTAATTCACCCAGACCAGGCTTGTGCCATCTCAGAGAGACAACTCACCGACAGCCTCGTACTGATTCGAGACATCATTGATTACGCTAGAGACAGAAACACCCGGCTTGTCATCTTAAATTTAGACTTTGAAAAAGCTTTTGATCGGGTCTCGCATCAATATCTCTTTCAGGTGTTGCAGCCATCGAATAGGGCCCGATTGTTCCTACTTGGTGAGATTTGCTTGGTTGAGACGCTTGCTCCCCCCCCTTGCTCCTCGGCTGACCAAGTAGGAACAATCGGGCCCTATTCGATGGCTGCCTTGTCTTTTACTCTGTGCAAAAGACAAGGCAGCCACAAACACCACGGGAATACCGTATTGAGGCTTTGTTCTGACCACTCATTCGGTGTCACGTTTCTTTCAAGCAATTCTCCCGGTTAGCCCACACTCGGCTCGCTCCCAGAGCTGTGTTAAAGTCTACTTTGCATTCACTCTCTTTTCTCAGCAGATTAAAAGAAAGTTTCATCTTGGGCTCCCTGAAACTTCCATCCTGCACCGCTGTTTGCTTTTTCACAAGAGCAGAGAAGAGCGCACCGTTCCCAGCGGCACTGCAGTACTGGGTCGATGCTTGGAGTGAACGGAGCAAGCTTCTTTTTCAACTCCTATTCTTAAAAATCCATTTAATATGTAGTCCTTGTATAGAGGACATATTAAACTGATGAGAACAGATACTACACTTGATCTTAGCCAAAAGGCCGAGAAGCGATAACTGTCCACTGTTTCAGGTCCGAGGGCCCTTGCTGGCACAATGCGCACTTGTAGCAGTGTTCTTTTTATGGCCATAGGTGGCCAGAGTGTCACGTTGCACCTCCGCCCACCCGCTGCACTGAGCACTCTTCAGCCCTTTTAAATGGTATAACTTTGCACTCCCGCATGCTCCAGCAAGCACCATTCAAGCAACAACTTTGCACTCCAGCTTCGAACATCGGCACAATCGCAACAAGTAAGGCGACTCTACTCAGAGAAGTCACTCTGCACAGTAACAAGATTTCTTTTGCACAGACAGAAAGGGCTTCACCCGCAAAGGTAAAGCCTGCCAAAAATAGAAACAACTCATTAGTGCTGCTCTCCACGAAAGTCTTTAGTAAAAGGCGAAAGACTTGTATGTTATGAAGAGAAACCAGAGTACGATTATCCGTCACTGCGGGAGCAGGGCATCAGGCTAGTTGCCATAGCCACCTTCCCCATGGTGAGCGTTGCTTGGTTGAAACGCGTGCCCCTGTGCAATCGACAAGGCAGCAACAAAAACACCACGGGAACACCGTATTGAGGCTTTGTTCTGACCGCTCATTCGGTGTCGCGTTTCTTTCAAGCAATTCTCCCGGTTAGCCCGCACTCGGCTCGCTCCCAGAGCCGTGTTAAAGTCTACTTCGCATTCACTCTCTTTTCTCAGCAGACTCTTGGGATTTTATCTATAAAATGAATTCCTTCACTCAAACTATGTTAAAACTGCTTTGTCCTTCATATTTACCATGTCTAGAAAGATTTAAACAAAAAAAAAAACGTTGTACTTTGCAGTAAAAGAAAGAGCAAATCTAAAGTTTCAGGAATCCGAGAATAAGCTTACTTTCATGAGTTCTTCACGATTTCGGATTTTGCTATAAAATGAATTCCTTCACTCAAACTAAATTAAAACTGCTTAACCGCTAATCTGTTACATGTAAGGCAGATGTCAAATTCACCGAAATAGGATCTAAGGGTATTCGGCCAATCGAGCTGTAGCAGCTTTGGTAAAAGAGTATAAGTTGAAGAGTTTGTGAATAAAGGTGTGCGCGCACATAGTGAGCTGTAGGAAAATAGGCAGGGAGCAATGCCGGCTGGGGTATATGTTCTTGTATGTTGTCTGACTGTTTGATTTGAATGTGTTGTGTAAGTGTCCTGTTGAATGTTACATGTTTGGGCTTTGACACTTCACTGTGGTTGTTAACTGTGTGGTGTGTCCTGAAATGTTATATGTTTGGGCTGTGTGACATGCTTAATGCTTGTCAGTAGCTACCCACTTATTCATATATAGCAACTGACAACATAAGAAGTCTGGACATACTTTGATAGTAGTTGTAGAAGTATCCTTATTGATAATAGATAAACTAATTCATAGTGATAGAAAAGTAGATGAACAGGTGCCTGCACATGTCTCACGAAAATAAAATGGGTGTATGATTGCTGACGGCAGAACAATACTGCCAAACTTATGAGTTCTTGTGGCAAACTTGATTCAGTGTCTTGACGTGTATACGCTGTTTCGCTGACTTGATTGTCACAAGAAACAAAGTGTGTTTGATAAGATCCGACCATTTTATTACGGGAGGATCAGTATGTATGGATTCTGATGTGACTGATAAACCCATTGGTATCGTAAGCATAATCTAATATGTGAGACAACGCCCTGGCACACAATCAAAAAAAAAAAACAGAGAGCGGTTTTGTGTCCCCACAGTCCATAATGTAGAAAAGAGAGAAAAAAGCCTTTCTGATTTGGTGTGTGTGCTCACAGTGCAGAGTGTAGAGAAAAGAGAGAAAAGAAAGCCGTTTTGGTGTCACGGGTGTTGTGACTTAGACACACACATTTCTGAATTGAGAAAGGAAATTATTTTAGAGGAAGCACTAGAGTTTAGATCCCACATTTGTTGATAGGCATTCATTTATTTCTTCACTTCTGATGAAGTTTCAACAATAAACAACAAACTTTGTATTATGAAAAAGAACCAGACTCATTCTTCAGGAATCCGAAAATAAGCTCTATTTTACGAGTTATGCACGAATTCGGATTCTCCTATAAAACGAATTCCTTAACTCTAACCAAGTTAAGACTGCTTTGTCCTTCATATTTATTCATGTCTAATCAAGTTTCAACGATAAACAACGTTGTACTTTGTAGAATGAGAAAGAACTTCTTCAGCAATAAGCATCTCTCGACATATGACGAAATACAGATTTTGCTATAAAATTAATTCCTTCTATCAGCCTGACTTAAAACTGTTTGTCCTTCTTATTTATCCACTTCAAATCAAGTTTCAACAATTAAAAAAATGTTGTAGTTTGAGAAAAAACAACTTAATCTTAAGCAATCAGTAGGGTAAGAAAGGGTAAGAAAAGGTGCAAATGCCAACCATACATCACTAAAAGGTGGAGCGGAAGTATTCGGCTGCAAGTAGGTGCGAATACCTGACAATGTATGATCAAAAGAGGGAGCGGAGGTTTTCGGCTGCAAGGTCTGAATGTCCAACCATAATTTGTAAAAACCGGGGAAGAAAAGGCTAGAAAGCCCGACTATACACCATCAAAAGTGGGAGCGGAGGTGTTCGGCTGCAAGTAGGTGTGAATGTTCGACCATAATTTGTAAAAAGCGGGTAAGAAAAGGTTCGAATGCCCGACTATATATTAACCAAAGCAGGAGGAGAGGTCTTCGGATAAGAGTGGGTGAGAATTTACAACCATAATCTATAAAATACGGTGAAAAAAAAGGTGTGAATACCCCATAGAACACTAAAAGGTAGAGCGGAAGTGTTCGGCTGCAAGAAGGTGTGAATGTCTGACCATAGTTTGTAAAAAGCGGGTAAGAAAAGGTTCGAATGCCCTAATATACACCATCAAAGGAGGGAGCGGAGGTGTTCCGCTGCAAGAAGGTGTGAATGTCCGACCATAGTTGGCAAAAAGCAGGTAAGAAAAGGTTAAAATACCCGATTGTACACAATCAATAGCGGGAGCAGAGTTGTTCCGCTACTAAAAGGTGTGAAAGTCCGACCATGGTTTGTAAAAAGCGGGTAAGAAAAGGTGCGAATGCCCGACAATGTATGATCAAAAGAGGGAGCGGAGGTTTTCGGCTGAAACAAGGTCTGAATGTCCATCCATATTTAGTAAAAATCTGGGAAGAAAAGGCTCGAAAGCCCGACTATACACCATCAACAGCTGGAGCGGAGGTGTTCAGCTGCAAGAAGGTCTGAATGTCCATCAATAATTGCTAGAAAACATGGAAGAGAATTTTCGAATATCAAACCGCACATGATCATAAGCGGCAGAGGAGGTGTTCAAATGCAAGAAGGTGTGAATGTCCACCCATAATTACTGCAAAATGGGTAAGAAAAGGTACGAATGCCCAACCATACATGATCCTAACAGGGAGCGGAGGTGTTTGGCTGCGACGAGGTGTGTATGTCCACCCATAATTAATGAAAAGCGGGCAACAAGTAGGTTTGAATACCCATCATCAAAAGCAGGAGTGGATGTGTTCGGCTACAAGAAGGTTTGAATGTCTGACCATAGTTTGTAAAAAGCGGGTAAGAAAAGGTTCGAATGCCCAAACATACACCATCAAAGGAGGGAGCGGAGGTGTTCCGCTGTAAGAAGGTGTGAATGTCCAACCATAATTGGCAAAAAGCAGGTAAGAAAAGGTTAAAATACCCTATTGTACACAATCAATAGCGGGAGCAGAGTTGTTCCGCTACTAAAAGGTGTGAAAGTCCGACCATGAATTGTAAAAAGCGGGTAAGAAAAGGTGCGAATGCCCGACAATGTATGATCAAAAGAGGGAGCGGAAGTTTTCGGCTGCAAGAAGGTCTGAATGTCCACCCATAATTACTGAAAAATGGGTAAGAAAAGGTGCGAAAGCCCAACCGCACATGATCATAAGCGGAAGCGGAGGTGTTCGGCTGCAAGATATTGTGAACGTCCGACCAAAGTTTGTAAAAAGCAGTTAAGAAAAGGTTCGAATATCTAACCAAACATAATCAAAAGCGGGAGCAGAGCTGTTCGACTGGAAGTAGGTGTGAATGTCAGATCATAATTTGCAAAAAGCTGATGAGAAAGGGTGAGAATGCCCGACTATACACCATCAAATGCGGTAGCGGAGTTATTCGGCTGTGAGTAGGTGTGAATTTCCAACCATAATTGCTGAAAAATGTGTTAGAAAAGGTAAAAATGCTGGTCCATACATCATCAAAATCGGGAGAGGTGGTGTTCAGCTGCAAGAAGGTCTAAATGTCCATCAATAATTGCTAGAAAACATGAAAGAAAATTTTCGAAAATCAAACCACACATGATCATAAATGGGAGAGGAGGTGTTCAGCTGCAAGAAAGTGTGAATGTCCACCCATAATACCTGAAAAATGGGTAAAAAAAAGGTAGGAATGCCCAACCATACATCATCAAAAGCAGGAGTGGAAGTGTTCGGCTACAAGAAGGTGTGAACGTCCAACCAAAGTTTGTAAAAAGCAGTTAAGAAAAGGTTCGAATATCCAACCAAACATAATCAAAAGCGGGAGCAGAGCTGTTCGACTGCAAGTAGGTGTGAATGTCAGATCATAATTTGCAAAAAGCTGATGAGAAAGGGTGAGAATGCCCGACTATACACCATCAAATGCGGGAGCGGAGTTGTTCGGCTGTGAGTAGGTGTGAATCTCCGACCATAATTGCTGAAAAATGTGTTAGAAAAGGTAAGAATGCCGGTCCATACATCATCAAAAGCGAGAGAGGTTGTGTTCGGCTGCAAGTAGGTGTGACTGTTCGACTAAAGTTTGTAAAAAGTGGGTAAGACAAGGTGCGAATGCCTGACAATGTATGATCAAAAGCGGGAGCGGAGGTGTTCAGCTGCAAGAAGGTCTACATGTCCATCAATAATTGCTAGAAAACATGAAAGAAACTTTTCGAAAATCAAACCGCACATGATCATAAGTGGGATAGGAGGTGTTCAGCTGCAAGGTGTGAATGTCCACCAATAATTCCTGAAAAATGGGCAAAAAAAAGGTGTGAATGCCCAACCATACATCATCAAAAGCAGGAGTGGAAGTGTTCGGCTACAAGAAGGTGTGAATGTCCAACCAAAATATGTAAAAAGCAGTTAAGAAAAGGTTCGAATATCCAACCAAACATAATCAAAAGCGGGAGCAGAGCTTTTCGACTGCAAGTAGGTGTGAATGTCAGATCATAATTTGCAAAAAGCTGATGAGAAAGGGTGAGAATGCCCGACTATACATCATCAAATGCGGGAGCGGAGTTGTTCGGCTGTGAGTAGGTGTGAATCTCCGACCATAATTGCTGAAAAATGTGTTAGAAAAGGTAAAAATGCCGGTCCATACATCATCAAAAGCGAGAGAGGTTGTGTTCGGCTGCAAGTAGGTGTGAATGTCCAGCAATAATTACTCACAAACGGGTAAGAAAAGGTAGTATTGCCAGACCATATATGATCAAAACAGGGAGCGGAGGTGGTTCAGCTGCAAGAAGGTTTGAATGTCCGACTAAAGTTCAAATATATTAAAGAAAGCGGGAGGAGAGGTCTTCGGATGAGAGTGGTTGAAAATTTCCGACCATAATGTATAAAATGCGGTGAAAAAAAGGTGTGATAGAACACTAAAAGGTGGAGCGGAAGTGTTCGGCTGCAAGAAGGTGTGAATGTCCGACTATATTTGGTGAAAAGCAGGTGAAGCAAGGTCTGAATGCCCAACCTTACATCATCAAAAGCGAGATCAGAGGTGTTTGGCTGCAAGAAGGCCATAGTTTGCCAAAAGTGGGTAAGGTGCGAATGTCCGACTAAATATCAACAAAATTTGGGGCAGAGGTCTTCGGATGCAAGTGGGTGTGAATGTCCATTAATAATTGCTTTAAAACATGAAATAAAATTTTCGAATATCAAACCTTACATGATCATTAGCGGGAGAGGAGGTGTTCAGCTGCAAGAAGATGTAAATATCCACCCATAATTACTGAAAAATGGGTAGGAAAAGATGCGAATGTCCAACCATAAATCATCTAAAGCAGGAGTGGAGTTGTTCAGCTACAAGAAGGTATGAAAGTCCAACCACGGTTTGTAAAAAGCGGGTAAGAGAAGGTTCGAATACCCGAATATATACCATCAAAAGCGGAAGCGGGGGTGTTCGGCTGCAAGAAGGTGTGAACGTCCGACCAAAGTTTGTAAAAAGCAGTTAAGAAAAGGTTTGAATATCCAACCGAACATAATCAAAAGCGGGAGCAGAGCTGTTCGACTGCAAGTAGGTGTGAATGTCAGATCATAATTGCTGAAAAATGTGATAGAAAAGACTAGAATGCCGGACAATACATCATCAAAAGCGGGAGAGGTGGTTTTTCGGCTGCAAGTAGGTGTGAATGTCCAGCCATAATTACTCACAAACGGGGGAAGAAAAGGTAATATTTCCAGACCACACATGATCAAAACAGGGAATGGAGGTGGTTCAGCTGCAAGAAGGTTTGAATGTCAAACTAAAGTTCAAATATATTAACAAAAGCGGGAGGAGAGGTCTTCGGATGAGAGTGGTTGAAAATTTCCAACCATAATGTATAAAATGCGGTGAAAAAAAAGGTGTGATAGAACACTAAAAGGTGGAGCGGAAGTGTTCGGCTGCAAGAAGGTGTGAATGTCCGACTATATTTGGTGAAAAGCAGGTGAAGCAAGGTCTGAATGCCCAACCTTACATCATCAAAAGCAAGATCAGAGTTGTTTGGCTGCAAGAAGGCCATAGTTTGCCAAAAGCGGGTAAGGTGCGAATGGGAAACATTGTATTTTGCAGTAGAAGAAAGAGCAACACTGAAGGATCAGGAATCCGAGAATAAGCTTATTTTCTTAAGGGCAAGTGGGAACTGCTTTGTCCTTCATATTTATCAATGTGTAGATGGATTTCAACTTCTTCTACTGCAAAGTCCAATGTTTTTCTTTGTTGAAGTCGATCTAGACATTGATGAATATGGAAGGACAAAGCAGTTTTAACTTGGTTTGAGCAAAGCAATTCATTTTATAGCAAAATCCGAAATCGTGCAGAACTCATGAAAGCAGGCTTATACTCGGATTCCTGAAACTTTAGATTTGCTCTTTCTTTTACTGCAAAGTACAACGTTGTTTTTTGTTTAAATATTTCTAGACATAGTAAATATGAAGGACAAATCAGTTTTAACATAGTTTGAGTGAAGTAATGCATTTTATAAGCAAAATCCCAAATCATGCAGAACTCACGAAATGCTTTTTCTCGCTTTTCACTGCTTTTTACAAACTTTGGTCGGACGTTCACACCTTCTTGCATCCGAACACCTCCGCTTCCGCTTTTGATGATGTATATTCGGGCATTCTAACCTTTTTTTACCCGCTTTTTACAAACCATTGTCGGACTTTCACACCTTCTTGCAGCCGAACACCACCTCTCCCGCTTTTGATGATGTATGGTCCAGTATTCTTACCTTTTCTAACACATTTTTCAGCAATTATGGTCGGACATTCACACCTACTCACAGCTGGACACCTCCGCTCCCGCTTTTGATCATACAATGTCGGGACATCACTCCTTGTCTTACCAGCTTTTTACAAACTTTAGTCGAACATTCACACCTTCTTGCAGCTGAACACCTCCGCTCCCGCTTTTGATGATGTATAGTCGGGCTTTCAAGCCTTTTCTTACCCGGTTTTTACAAATTATGGTTGGACATTCAGACCTTGCAGCCGAACACCTCCGCTCTCTCTTTTGATCATACATTGTTGGGCATTCGCACCTTGTCTTACCCACTTTTTACAAACTATAGTCAGACATTCACACCTTGCAGCTGAACCTCCGCTCCCTGTTTTGATCATGTATGGTCTGGCAATACTACCTTTTCTTCCCCCGTTTGTGAGTAATTATGGCTGGACATTCACACCTACTTGCAGTCGAACAGCTCTGCTCCCGCTTTTGATTATGTTTGGTTGGATATTCGAACCTTTTCTTAACTGCTTTTTACAAACCATGGTCGGACTTTCACACCTTCTTGTAGCCGAACAACTCCGCTCCCGCTATTGATTGTGTACAGTCGGGTATTTTAACCTTTTCTTACCCGCTTTTTACCAACTATGGTCGGACATTCACACCGTCTTACAGCGGAACACCTCCGCTCCCGCTTTTTATGGTGTATAGTCGGGCATTTGAACCTTTTCTTACCCGCTATTTACAAACTATGGTAGGACATTCAAACCTTCGTGTATCCGAAAACCTCCGCTCTCTCTTTTGATCATACATTGTCGGACATTCGCACCTTTTCTTACCCGCTTTTTACAAACCATGGTCGGACTGTCACACCTTCTTGTAGCCGAACACATCCGCTCCCGCTATTGATTGTGTACAGTCGGGTATTTTAACCTTTTCTTACCCGCTTTTTACCAAGTATGGTCGGACATTCACACCTTCGTACAGCGGAACACCTCCGCTCCCTCTTTTGATGGTGTATGTTCGGGCATTCAAACCTTTTCTTACCCGCTTTTTCCAAACTATGGTCGGCTATTCACAGCTTCCTCTCCACCATACTTGTACGGTGGGATATTCACACCCACTTGCATCCGAAAACCTCCGCCCCAAATTTTGTTGATATTTAGTCGGACATTCGCACCTTACCCGCTTTTGGCAAACTATGGCCTTCTTGCAGCCAAACAACTCTGATCTTGCTTTTGATGATGTAAGGTTGGGCATTCAGACCTTGCTTCACCTGCTTTTCACCAAATATAGTCGGACATTCACACCTTCTTGCAGCCGAACACTTCCGCTCCACCTTTTAGTGTTCTATCACACCTTTTTTTTCACCGCATTTTATACATTATGGTTGGAAATTTTCAACCACTTTCATCCGAAGACTTCTCCTCCCGCTTTTGTTAATATATTTGAACTTTAGTCGGACATTCAAACCTTCTTGCAGCTGAACCACCTCCGCTCCCTGTTTTGATCATATATGGTCTGGCAATACTACCTTTTCTTACCCGTTTGTGAGTAATTATGGCTGGACATTCACACCTACTTGCAGCCGAACACAACCTCTCTCGCTTTTGATGATGTATGGACCGGCATTTTTACCTTTTCTAACACATTTTTCAGCAATTATGGTCGGAGATTCACACCTACTCACAGCCGAACAACTCCGCTCCCGCATTTGATGATGTATAGTCGGGCATTCTCACCCTTTCTCATCAGCTTTTTGCAAATTATGATCTGACATTCACACCTACTTGCAGTCGAACAGCTCTGCTCCCGCTTTTGATTATGTTTGGTTGGATATTCGAACCTTTTCTTAACTGCTTTTTACATATTTTGGTTGGACGTTCACACCTTCTTGTAGCCGAACACTTCCACTCCTGCTTTTGATGATGTATGGTTGGGCATTCACACCTTTTTTTTGCCCATTTTTCAGGAATTATGGGTGGACATTCACACCTTGCAGCTGAACACCTCCTATCCCACTTATGATCATGTGCGGTTTGATTTTCGAAAAGTTTCTTTCATGTTTTCTAGCAATTATTGATGGACATGTAGACCTTCTTGCAGCTGAACACCTCCGCTCCCGCTTTTGATCATACATTGTCAGGCATTCGCACCTTGTCTTACTCACTTTTTACAAACTTTAGTCGAACAGTCACACCTTTTTGCAGCCGAACACCACCTCTACCGCTTTTGATGATGTATGGTCCAGCATTCTTACCTTTTCTAACACATTCTTCAGCAATTATGGTCGGACATTCACACCTACTCAGAGCCGAACACCTCCGCTCCCGCATTTGATGGTCTATAGTCGGGCAATCTACAGCGGAAAAGACTCATTCTTATGTTTGGTTAGATATTCGAACCTTTTCTTACCCGCTTTTTACAAACTATGGTGAGACATTCAAACCTTCTTGTAGCCGAACACATCCACTCCTGCTTTTGATGATGGGTATTCAAACCTACTTGTTGCCCGCTTTTCAGTAATTATGGGTGGACATACACACCTACTTGCAGCCGAACACCACTTTTCCCGCTTTTGATGATGTATGGTCCGGCATTCTAGTCTTTTCTAACACATTTTTCAGCAATTATGGTTTGACATTCACACCTACTCACAGCCGAACACTTCCGCTCCCGCATTTGATGGTGTATAGTCGGGCATTCTCACCCTTTCTCATCAGCTTTTTGCAAATTATGATCTGACATTCACACCTACTTGCAGTCGAACAGCTCTGCTCCCGCTTTTGATTATGTTTGGTTGGATATTCGAAACTTTTCTTCACTGCTTTTTACAAACTTTGGTCGGACGTTCACACCTTCTTGCAGCCGAACACCTCCGCTTCCGCTTTTGATGGTATATATTCGGGCATTCGAACCTTTTCTTACCCGCTTTTTACAAACCATGGTCGGACTTTCACACCTTCTTGTAGCCGAACAACTCCGCTCCCGCTATTGATTGTGTACAGTCGGGTATTTTAACCTTTTCTTACCCGCTTTTTACCAACTATTGTTGGACATTCACACCGTCTTACAGCGGAACACCTCCGCTCCCTCTTTTGATGGTGTATGTTCGGGCATTTGAACCTTTTCTTACCCGCTTTTTACAAACTGTGGTCGGACATTAAAACCTTCTTGTAGCCGAACACATCCACTCCTGCTTTTGATGATGTATGGTTGCGCATTCGTACCTTTTCTTACCCATTTTGCAGTAATTATGGGTGGACATTCACACCTTTTTGCATTTTAACACCTCCTCTCCCGCTTATGATCATGTGCGGTTTGATATTCGAAAATTCTCTTCCATGTTTTCTAGCAATTATTGATGGACATTCAGACCTTCTTGCAGCTGAACACCTCCGCTCCAGCTGTTGATGGTGTATAGTCGGGCTTTCGAGCCTTTTCTTCCCAGATTTTTACAAAATATGGATGGACATTCAGACCTTGTTTCAGCCGAAAACCTCCGCTCCCTCTTTTGATCATACATTGTCGGGCATTCGCACCTTTTCTTACCCGCTTTTTACAAACCATGGTCGGACTTTCACACCTTTTAGTAGCGGAACAACTCTGCTCCCGCTATTGATTGTGTACAATCGGGTATTTTAACCTTTTCTTACCTGCTTTTTGCCAACTATGGTCGGACATTCACACCTTCTTACAGCGGAACACCTCCGCTCCCTCCTTTGATGGTGTATGTTCGGGCATTCGAACCTTTTCTTACCAGCTTTTTACAAACTATGGTCAGACATTCACACCTTCTTGCAGCCGAACACTTCCGCTCTACCTTTTAGTGTTCTATGGGGTATTCACACCTTTTTTTTCACCGCATTTTATAGATTATGGTTGTAAATTCTCACCCACTCTTATCCGAAGACCTCTCCTCCTGCTTTGGTTAATATATAGTCGGGCATTCGAACCTTTTCTTACCCGCTTTTTACAAATTATGGTCGAACATTCACACCTACTTGCAGCCGAACACCTCCGCTCCCGCTTTTGATGGTGTATAGTCGGGCTTTCGAGCCTTTTCTTCCCCGGTTTTTACAAATTATGGTTGGACATTCAGACCTTGCAGCCGAAAACCTCCGCTCCCTCTTTTGATCATACATTGTCAGGCATTCGCACCTACTTGCAGCCGAATACTTCCGCTCCACCTTTTAGTGATGTATGGTTGGCATTTGCACCTTTTCTTACCCTTTCTTACCCTACTGATTGCTTAAGATTAAGTTGTTTTTTCTCAAACTACAACATTTTTTTAATTGTTGAAACTTGATTTGAAGTGGATAAATAAGGAGGACAAACAGTTTTAAGTCAGGCTGATAGAAGGAATTAATTTTATAGCAAAATCTGTATTTCGTCATATGTCGAGAGATGCTTATTGCTGAAGAAGTTCTTTCTCATTCTACAAAGTACAACGTTGTTTATCGTTGAAACTTGATTAGACATGAATAAATATGAAGGACAAAGCAGTCTTAACTTGGTTAGAGTTAAGGAATTCGTTTTATAGGAGAATCCGAATTCGTGCATAACTCGTAAAATAGAGCTTATTTTCGGATTCCTGAAGAATGAGTCTGGTTCTTTCTCATAATACAAAGTTTGTTGTTTATTGTTGAAACTTCATCAGAAGTGAAGAAATAAATGAATGCCTATCAACAAATGTGGGATCTAAACTCTAGTGCTTCCTCTAAAATAATTTCCTTTCTCAATTCAGAAATGTGTGTGTGTAAGTCACAACACCCGTGACACCAAAACGGCTTTCTTTTCTCTCTTTTCTCTACACTCTGCACTGTGAGCACACACACCAAATCAGAAAGGCTTTTTTCTCTCTTTTCTACATTATGGACTGTGGGGACACAAAACCGCTCTCTCTTTTTTTTTTTGATTGTGTGCCAGGGCGTTGTCTCACGTATTAGATTATGCTTACGATACGAATGGGTTTATCAGTCACATCAGAATCCATACATACTGATCCTCCCGTAATAAAATGGTCGGATCTTATCAAACACACTTTGTTTCTTGTGACAATCAAGTCAGCGAAACAGCGTATACACGTCAAGACACTGAATCAAGTTTGCCACAAGAACTCATAAGTTTGGCAGTATTGCTCTGCCGTCAGCAATCATACACCCATTTTATTTTCGTGAGACGTGCAGGCACCTGTTCATCTACTGTTCTATCACTATGAATTAGTTTATCTATTATCAATAAGGATACTTCTACAACTACTATCAAAGTATGTCCAGACTTCTTATGTTGTCAGTTGCTATATATGAATAAGTGGGTAGCTACTGACAAGCATTAAGCATGTCACACAGCCCAAACATATAACATTTCAGGACACACCACACAGTTAACAACCACAGTGAAGCGTGTCAAAGCCCAAACATGTAACATTCAACAGGACACTTACACAACACATTCAAATCAAACAGTCAGACAACATACAAGAACATATACCCCAGCCGGCATTGCTCCCTGCCTATTTTCCTACAGCTCACTATGTGTGCGCACACCTTTATTCACAAACTCTTCAACTTATACTCTTTTACCAAAGCTGCTACAGCTCGATTGGCCGAATACCCTTAGATCCTATTTCGGTGAATTTGACATCTGCCTTACATGTAACAGATTAGCGGTTTAGCAGTTTTAATTTAGTTTGAGTGAAGGAATTCATTTTATAGCAAAATCCGAAATCGTGAAGAACTCATGAGAGTCAGCTTATTTTCGGATTCCTGAAACTTTAGATTTGCTCTTTCTTTTACTGCAAAGTACAACGTTGTTTTTTTTTTTGTTTAAATCTTTCTAGACATGGTAAATATGAATGACAAAGCAGTTTTAACATAGTTTGAGTGAAGGAATTCATTTTATAGATAAAATCCCAAGAGTCTGCTGAGAAAAGAGAGTGAATGCGAAGTAGACTTTAACACGGCTCTAGGAGCGAGCCGAGTGTGGGCTAACCGGGAGAATTGCTTGAAAGAAACGCGACACCGAATGAGCGGTCAGAACAAAGCCTCAATACGGTGTTCCCGTGGTGTTTTTGTTGCTGCCTTGTCGATTGCACAGGGGCAAGCGTTTCAACCAAGCAACGCTCACCATGGGGAAGGTGGCTATGGCAACTAGCCTGATGCCCTGCTCCCGCAGTGACGGATAATCGTACTCTGGTTTCTCTTCATAACATACAAGTCTTTCGCCTTTTACTAAAGACTTTCGTGGAGAGCAGCACTAATGAGTTGTTTCTATTTTTGGCAGGCTTTACCTTTGCGGGTGAAGCCCTTTCTGTCTGTGCAAAAGAAATCTTGTTACTGTGCAGAGTGACTTCTCTGAGTAGAGTCGCCTTACTTTTTGCGATTGTGCCGATGTTCGAAGCTGGAGTGCAAAGTTGTTGCTTGAATGGTGCTTGCTGGAGCATGCGGGAGTGCAACGTTATACCATTTAAAAGGGCTGAAGAGTGCTCAGTGCAGCGGGTGGGCGGAGGTGCAACGTGACACTCTGGCCACCTATGGCCATAAAAAGAACACTGCTACAAGTGCGCATTGTGCCAGCAAGGGCCCTCGGACCTGAAACAGTGGACAGTTATCGCTTCTCGGCCTTTTGGCTAAGATCAAGTGTAGTATCTGTTCTTATCAGTTTAATATGTCCTCTATACGAGGACTACATATTAAATGGATTTTTAAGAATAGGAGTTGAAAAAGAAGCTTGCTCCGTTCACTCCAAGCATCGACCCAGTACTGCAGTGCCGCTGGGAACGGTGCGCTCTTCTCTGCTCTTGTGAAAAAGCAAACAGCGGTGCAGGATGGAAGTTTCAGGGAGCCCAAGATGAAACTTTCTTTTAATCTGCTGAGAAAAGAGAGTGAATGCGAAGTAGACTTTAACACAGCTCTGGGAGCGAGCCGAGTGTGGGCTAACCGGGAGAATTGCTTGAAAGAAACGCGACACCGAATGAGTGGTCAGAACAAAGCCTCAATACGGTGTTCCCGTGGTGTTTGTGGCTGCCTTGTCTTGTGCACAGAGTAAAAGACAAGGCAGCCATCGAATAGGGCCCGATTGTTCCTACTTGGTCAGCCGAGGAGCAAGGGGGGGGAGCAAGCGTCTCAACCAAGCAAATCTCACCAAGTAGGAACAATCGGGCCCTATTCGATGGCTGCAACACCTGAAAGAGATATTTATGCGAGACCCGATCAAAATCTTTTTCAAAGTCTAAATTTAAGATGACAAGCCGGGTGTTTCTGTCTCTAGCGTAATCAATGATGTCTCGAATCAGTACGAGGCTGTCGGTGAGTTGTCTCTCTGAGATGGCACAAGCCTTGTCTGGGTGAATTACCTCCTCTAAAACAGAGGACATCCGTGTCGTTAAAACCTTGCTAAAAACTTTACAGTCAAAGTTTAAAAGTGTGATGGGCCTCCAATTCTTTAGGTCAGTCTTATCATTTTTATCAGAAGTGAAGAAATAAATGAATGCCTATCAACAAATGTGGGATCTAAACTCTAGTGCTTCCTCTAAAATAATTTCCTTTCTCAATTTAGAAATGTGTGTGTGTAAGTCACAACACCCGTGACACCAAAACGGCTTTCTTTTCTCTACACTCTGCACTATGAGCACACACACCAAATCAGAAAGGCTTTTTTCTCTCTTTTCTACATTATGGACTGTGGGGACACAAAACCGCTCTCTCTTTTTTTTTTTATCGTGTGCCAGGGCGTTGTCTCACGTATTAGATTGTGCTTAAGATACGAATGGGTTTATCAGTCACATCAGAATCCATACATACTGATCCTCCCGTAATAAAATGGTCGGATCTTATCAAACACACTTTGTTTCTTGTGACAATCAAGTCAGCGAAACAGCGTATACACGTCAAGACACTGAATCAAGTTTGCCACAAGAACTCATAAGTTTGGCAGTATTGCTCTGCCGTCAGCAATCATACATCCATTTTATTTTCGTGAGACATGTGCAGGCACCTGTTCATCTACTGTTCTATCACTATGAATTAGTTTATCTATTATCAATAAGGATACTTCTACAACTACTCTATCAAAGTATGTCCGGACTTCTTACGTTGTCAGTTGCTATATATGAATAAGTGGGTAGCTACTGACAAGCATTAAGCATGTCACACAGCCCAAACATATAACATTTCAGGACACACCACACAGTTAACAACCACAGTGAAGCGTGTCAAAGCCCAAACATGTAACATTCAACAGGACACTTACACAACACATTCAAATCAAACAGTCAGACAACATACAAGAACATATACCCCAGCCGGCATTGCTCCCTGCCTATTTTCCTACAGCTCACTATGTGTGCGCACACCTTTATTCACAAACTCTTCAACTTATACTCTTTTACCGAAGCTGCTACAGCTCGATTGGCCGAATACCGAATAATCCTAATTCGGTGAATTTGACATCTGCCTTACATGTAACAGATTAGCGGTTTAGCAGTTTTAATTTAGTTTGAGTGAAGGAATTCATTTTATAGCAAAATCCGAAATCGTGAAGAAATCGTGAAGTATGCTTATTCTCGGATTCCTGAAACTTTAGATTTGCTATTTCTTTTACTGCAAAGTACAACGTTGGTTTTTTTGTTTAAATCTTTCAAGACATGGTAAATATGAAGGACAAAGCAGTTTTAACATAGTTTGAGTGAAGGAATTCATTTTATTGATAAAATCCCAAGAGTCTGCTGAGAAAAGAGAGTGAATGCGAAGTAGACTTTAACACGGCTCTGGGAGCGAGCCGAGTGCGGGCTAACCGGGAGAATTGCTTGAAAGAAACGCGACACCGAATGAGCGGTCAGAACAAAGCCTCAATACGGTGTTCCCGTGGTGTTTTTGTTGCTGCCTTGTCTTTTGCACAGAGTAAAAGACAAGGCAGCCATCGAATAGGGCCCGATTGTTCCTACTTGGTCAGCCGAGGAGCAAGGGGGGGGGGGGGGCGGAGCAAGCGTCTCAACCAAGCAAAGCTCACCATGGGGAAGGTGGCTATGCCAACTAGCCTGATGCCCTGCTCCCGCAGTGACGGATAATCGTACTCTGGTTTCTCTTCATAACGTACAAGTCTTTCGCCTTTTACTAAAGACTTCTGTGGAGAGCAGCACTAATGAGTTGTTTCTATTTTTGGCAGGCTTTACCTTTGCGGGTGAAGCCCTTTCTGTCTGTGCAAAAGAAATCTTGTTACTGTGCAGAGTGACTTCTCTGAGTAGAGTCGCCTTACTTGTTGCGACTGTGCCGATGTTCGAAGCTGGAGTGCAAAGTTGTTGCTTGAATGGTGCTTGCTGGAGCGTGCGGGAGTGCAAAGTTATACCATTTAAAAGGGCTGAAGAGTGCTCAGTGCAGCAGGTGGGCGGAGGTGCAAAGTGACACTCTGGCCACCTATGGCCATAAAAAGAACAGGGGTGTTAGCGGACAAGTGCGCATTGTGCCAGGAAGGGCCCTCGGACGTGAACCAGTGGACAGTTGTCGCTTCTCGGCCTTTTGGCTAAGATCAAGTGTAGTATCTGTTCTTATCAGTTTAATATCTGATATGTCCTCTATACGCGGACTACATATTAAATGGATTTTTAGCAATAGGAGTTGAAAAAGTAGCTTGCTCCGTTCACTCCAAGCATTGACCCCGTACTGCAGTGCCGCTGGGAACGGTGCGCTCTTCTCTACTCTTGTTTTCGGCTGCAAGGTCTGAATGTCCAACCATAATTTGTAAAAACCGGGGAAGAAAAGGCTAGAAAGCCCGACTATACACCATCAAAAGTGGGAGCGGAGGTGTTCGGCTGCAAGTAGGTGTGAATGTTCGACCATAATTTGTAAAAAGCGGGTAAGAAAAGGTTCGAATGCCCGACTATATATTAACCAAAGCAGGAGGAGAGGTCTTCGGATAAGAGTGGGTGAGAATTTACAACCATAATCTATAAAATGCGGTGAAAAAAAAGGTGTCAATACCCCATAGAACACTAAAAGGTAGAGCGGAAGTGTTCGGCTGCAAGAAGGTGTGAATGTCTGACCATAGTTTGTAAAAAGCGGGTAAGAAAAGGTTCGAATGCCCTAACATACACCATCAAAGGAGGGAGCGGAGGTGTTCCGCTGCAAGAAGGTGTGAATGTCCGACCATAGTTGGCAAAAAGCAGGTAAGAAAAGGTTAAAATACCCGATTGTACACAATCAATAGCGGGAGCAGAGTTGTTCCGCTACTAAAAGGTGTGAAAGTCCGACCATGGTTTGTAAAAAGCGGGTAAGAAAAGGTGCGAATGCCCGACAATGTATGATCAAAAGAGGGAGCGGAGGTTTTCGGCTGAAACAAGGTCTGAATGTCCATCCATATTTTGTAAAAATCTGGGAAGAAAAGGCTCGAAAGCCCGACTATACACCATCAACAGCTGGAGCGGAGGTGTTCAGCTGCAAGAAGGTCTGAATGTCCATCAATAATTGCTAGAAAACATGGAAGAGAATTTTCGAATATCAAACCGCACATGATCATAAGCGGCAGAGGAGGTGTTCAAATGCAAGAAGGTGTGAATGTCCACCCATAATTACTGCAAAATGGGTAAGAAAAGGTACGAATGCCCAACCATACATGATCCTACAGGGAGCGGAGGTGTTTGGCTGCGACAAGGTGTGTATGTCCACCCATAATTAATGAAAAGCGGGCAACAAGTAGGTTTGAATACCCATCATCAAAAGCAGGAGTGGATGTGTTCGGCTACAAGAAGGTTTGAATGTCTGACCATAGTTTGTAAAAAGCGGGTAAGAAAAGGTTCGAATGCCCAAACATACACCATCAAAGGAGGGAGCGGAGGTGTTCCGCTGTAAGAAGGTGTGAATGTCCAACCATAATTGGCAAAAAGCAGGTAAGAAAAGGTTAAAATACCCGATTGTACACAATCAATAGCGGGAGCAGAGTTGTTCCGCTACTAAAAGGTGTGAAAGTCCGACCATGAATTGTAAAAAGCGGGTAAGAAAAGGTGCGAATGCCCGACAATGTATGATCAAAAGAGGGAGCGGAGGTTTTCGGCTGAAAGAAGGTCTGAATGTCCATCCATAATTTGTAAAAATCGGGGAAGAAAAGGCTCGAAAGCCCGACTATACACCATCAACAGCTGGAGCAGAGGTGTTCAGCTGCAAGAAGGTCTGAATGTCCATCAATAATTGCTAGAAAACATGGAAGAGAATTTTCGAATATCAAACCGCACATGATCATAAGCGGGAGAGGAGGTGTTAAAATGCAAAAAGGTGTGAATGTCCACCCATAATTACTGCAAAATGGGTAAGAAAAGGTACGAATGCCCAACCATACATCATCAAAAGCAGGAGTGGATGTGTTCGGCTACAAGAAGGTTTTAATGTCCGACCATAGTTTGTAAAAAGCGGGTAAGAAAAGGTTCGAATGCCCGAACATACACCATCAAAAGAGGGAGCGGAGGTGTTCCACTGTAAGAAGGTGTGAATGTCTGACCATAGTTGGTAAAAAGCGGGTAAGAAAAGGTGAAAATACCCGACTGTACACAATCAATAGCGGGAGCGGAGTTGTTCGGCTACTAAAAGGTGTGAAAGTCCGACCCTGGTTTGTAAAAAGCGGGTAAGAGAAGGTGCGAATGCCCGACAATGTATGATCAAAAGAGGGAGCGGAGGTTTTCGGCTGCAAGAAGGTCTGAATGTCCAACAATAATTTTGTAAAAACCGGGGAAGAAAAGGCTCGAAAGCCCGACTATACATCATCAAAAGCGGGAGCGGAGGTGTTCAGCTGCATGAAGGTCTGAATGTCCATCAATAATTGCTAGAAAACATGAAAGAAAATTTTCGAATATCAAACCACACATCATCATAAGCGGGAGAGGAGGTGTTCAGCTGCAAGAAGGTGTGAATATCCGACCATAGTTTGTAAAAAATGGGTAAGAAAAGGTGCGAATGCTCAACCATACATCATCAAAAGCAGGAGTGGATGTGTTCGGCTAAAAGAAGGTTTGAATATCCGACCATAGTTCGTAAAATGCGGGTAAGAAAAGGTTCGAATGCCCGAACATACACCATCAAAAGAGGGAGCGGAGGTGTTCCGCTGTAAGACGGTGTGAATGTCCAACAATAGTTGGTAAAAAGCGGGTAAGAAAAGGTTAAATTACCCGACTGTACACAATCAAAAGAGGGAGCGGAGATTGTTCAGCTAAGAGGTGTGAAAGTCCGACCTTGGTTTGTAAAAAGCGGGTAAGAAAAGGTTCGTATGCCCGAATATACACCATCAAAAGCGGAAGCGGAGGTGTTCGGCTGCAAGATATTGTGAACGTCCGACCAAAGTTTGTAAAAAGCAGTTAAGAAAAGGTTCGAATATCTAACCAAACATAAGAATGAGTCTTTTCCGCTGTAGAATGCCCGACTATAGACCATCAAATGCGGGAGCGGAGGTGTTCGGCTCTGAGTAGGTGTGAATGTCCGACCATAATTGCTGAAGAATGTGTTAGAAAAGGTAAGAATGCTGGACCATACATCATCAAAAGCGAGAGAGGTTGTGTTCGGCTGCAAGTAGGTGTGACTGTTCAACTAAAGTTTGTAAAAAGTGGGTAAGACAAGGTGCGAATGCCTGACAATGTATGATCAAAAGCGGGAGCGGAGGTGTTCAGCTGCAAGAAGGTCTACATGTCCATCAATAATTGCTAGAAAACATGAAAGAAACTTTTCGAAAATCAAACCGCACATGATCATAAGTGGGATAGGAGGTGTTCAGCTGCAAGGTGTGAATGTCCACCCATAATTCCTGAAAAATGGGCAAAAAAAAGGTGTGAATGCCCAACCATACATCATCAAAAGCAGGAGTGGAAGTGTTCGGCTACAAGAAGGTGTGAACGTCCAACCAAAATATGTAAAAAGAAGTTAAGAAAAGGTTCGAATATCCAACCAAACATAATCAAAAGCGGGAGCAGAGCTGTTCGACTGCAAGTAGGTGTGAATGTCAGATCATAATTTGCAAAAAGCTGATGAGAAAAGGTGAGAATGCCCGACTATACATCATCAAATGCGGGAGCGGAGTTGTTCGGCTGTGAGTAGGTGTGAATCTCCGACCATAATTGCTGAAAAATGTGTTAGAAAAGGTAAAAATGCCGGTCCATACATCATCAAAAGCGAGAGAGGTTGTGTTCGGCTAAAAGTTTGCAAAAAGCAGTTAAGAAAAGGTTCGAATGCCCGAATATATACCATCAAAAGCAGGAGCAGAGCTGTTCGACAGCAAGTAGGTGTGAATGTCCAGCCATAATTACTCACAAACGGGTAAGAAAATGTAGTATTGCCAGTCCATATATGATCAAAACAGGGACCGCAGTGGTTCAGCTGCAAGAAGGTTTGAAGAGGTTTTCGGATGCAAGTAGGTGTGAATATCCCACCATACAAGTATGGTGGAGAGGAAGCTGTGAATAGCCGACCATAGTTTGGAAAAAGCGGGTAAGAAAAGGTTTGAATGCCCAAACATACACCATCAAAAGAGGGAGCGGAGGTGTTCCGCTGTAAGACGGTGTGAATGTCCGACCATAGTTGGTAAAAAGCGGGTAAGAAAAGGTGAAAATACCCGACTGTACACAATCAATAGCGGGAGCGGAGTTGTTCGGCTACAAGAAGGTGTGACAGTCCGACCATGGTTTTTAAAAAGCGGGTAAGAAAAGGTGCGAATGTCCGACAATGTATGATCAACAGAGAGAGCGGAGGTTTTCGGATACACGAAGGTTTGAATGTCCTACCATAGTTTGTAAATAGCGGGTAAGAAAAGGTTCGAATGCCCGACTATACACCATAAAAAGCGGGAGCGGAGGTGTTCCGCTGTAAGACGGTGTGAATGTCCGACCATAGTTGGTAAAAAGCGGGTAAGAAAAGGTTAAAATACCCGACTGTACACAATCAATAGCGGGAGCGGAGTTGTTTGGCTACAAGAAGGTGTGAAAGTCCGACCATGGTTTGTAAAAAGCAGTTAAGAAAAGGTTCAAATATCCAACCAAACATAATCAAAAGCGGGAGCAGAGCTGTTCGACTGCAAGTAGGTGTGAATGTCAGATCATAATTTGCAAAAACCGGGTAAGAAAAGGCTCGAAAGCCCGATTATACATCATCAAAAGCGGGAGCGGAGGTGTTCAGCTGCAAGAAGGTGTGAATGTTCGACTAAAGTTTGTAAAAAGCTGGTAAGACAAGGAGCGATGTCCCGACATTGTATGATCAAAAGCGGGAGCGGAGGTGTCCAGCTGTGAGTAGGTGTGAATGTCCGACCATAATTGCTGAAAAATGTGTTAGAAAAGGTAAGAATACTGGACCATACATCATCAAAAGCGGGAGAGGTGGTGTTCGGCTGCAAGAAGGTGTGAAAGTCCAACAATGGTTTGTAAAAAGCGGGTAAAAAAAAGGTTCGAATGCCCGAATATACATCATCAAAAGCGGAAGCGGAGGTTTTCGGATGCAAGAAGGTGTGAACGTCCGACCAAAGTTTGTAAAAAGCAGTGAAAAGCGAGAAAAAGCTTTTCGTGAGTTCTGCATGATTTGGGATTTTGCTTATAAAATGCATTACTTCACTCAAACTATGTTAAAACTGATTTGTCCTTCATATTTACCATGTCTAGAAATATTTAAACAAAAAAACAACGTTGTACTTTGCAGTAAAAGAAAGAGCAAATCTAAAGTTTCAGGAATCCGAGTATAAGCCTGCTTTCATGAGTTCTGCACGATTTCGGATTTTGCTATAAAATGAATTGCTTTGCTCAAACCAAGTTAAAACTGCTTTGTCCTTCCATATTCATCAATGTCTTGATCGACTTCAACAAAGAAAAACATTGGACTTTGCAGTAGAAGAAGTTGAAATCCATCTACACATTGATAAATATGAAGGACAAAGCAGTTCCCACTTGCCCATAAGAAAATAAGCTTATTCTCGGATTCCTGATCCTTGATTGGCTCTTTCTTTTACTGCAAAGTACAACGTTGTTTTTTTGTTTTAAATCTATCGAGACATTGATGAATATGAAGGTAAAAGCCGTTTTAACATAGTTTGAGTGAAGGAATTGATTTTATAGATAAAATCCCAAATCATGCAGAACTCCTCAAAAGGGGCGTATGGCTTAATCACAAGTGTGGTTCTTTCTCATTCAGGGTAGTATGAGGAAGTTTATGCTTGAAATATATGTAGAAATGGGTACATATGAAGGACAAAGCAGTGTTAACTTAGTTTGAGTGAAGGAATTCGTTTTATACATAAAATCCCAAATCATGCAGAACGTATGAAAAGAAGCTTATTCTCGGATTCCTGATCCTTCAGTTTTGCTCTTTCTTCTATTGCAAAATACAATGTTGTTCTTTGTTGAAGTCGATCTAGACATTGATAAATATGAAGGAAAAAGCAGTTTTAACTTGGTTTGAGTGAATGAATTCATTTTATACATAAAATCCGAAATCGTGCAGAACTCATGAAAATAAGTTTATTCTCGGATTCCTAAAACTTTTGATTTGCTCTTTCTTTTATTGCAAAGTACAACGTTGTTTTTTGTTTAAATCTATCGAGACATTGATAAATATGAAGGTAAAAGGCGTTTTAACATAGTTTGAGTGAAGGAATTGATTTTATAGATAAAATCCCAAATCATGCAGAACTCCTCAAAAGGGGCGTATGGCTTAATCACAAGTGTGGTTCTTTCTCATTCAGGGTAGTATGAGGAAGTTTATGCTTGAAATATATGTAGAAATGGGTACATATGAAGGACAAAGCAGTGTTAACTTAGTTTGAGTGAATGAATTCATTTTATACATAAAATCCAAAATCGTGCAGAACTCATGAAAATAAGCTTATTCTCGGATTCCTAAAACTTTTGATTGGCTCTTTCTTTTACTGCAAAGTACAACGTTGTTTTTTTGTTTTAAATCTATCGAGACATTGATGAATATGAAGGTAAAAGCCGTTTTAACATAGTTTGAGTGAAGGAATTGATTTTATAGATAAAATCCCAAATCATGCAGAACTCCTCAAAAGGGGCGTATGGCTTAATCACAAGTGTGGTTCTTTCTCATTCAGGGTAGTATGAGGAAGTTTATGCTTGAAATATATGTAGAAATGGGTACATATGAAGGACAAAGCAGTGTTAACTTAGTTTGAGTGAAGGAATTCATTTTATACATAAAATCCCAAATCATGCAGAACTCATGAAAATAAGCTTATTCTCGGATTCCTAAAACTTTTGATTGGCTCTTTCTTTTACTGCAAAGTACAACGTTGTTTTTTTGTTTTAAATCTATCGAGACATTGATGAATATGAAGGTAAAAGCCGTTTTAACATAGTTTGAGTGAAGGAATTGATTTTATAGATAAAATCCCAAATCATGCAGAACTCCTCAAAAGGGGCGTATGGCTTAATCACAAGTGTGGTTCTTTCTCATTCAGGGTAGTATGAGGAAGTTTATGCTTGAAATATATGTAGTAATGGGTACATATGAAGGACAAAGCAGTGTTAACTTAGTTTGAGTGAAGGAATTCATTTTATACATAAAATCCGAAATCGTGCAGAACTCATGAAAAGAAGCTTATTCTCGGATTCCTGATCCTTCAGTTTTGCTCTTTCTTTTACTGCAAAGTACAACGTTTTTTGTTGAAATCTATCTAGACATTGATAAATACCAGCCGAAACTCTGCTGCCGCTTTTGATAATTTATGGTTGGGCATTCTTACCTTTTCTTACCCGCTTTTTACAAATTATGATCTTACATTCACACCTACTTGCAGTCGAACACCTTCTCATCCACTTATGATCATGTGCGGTTGGGCTTTCGCACCTTTTCTTACCCATTTTTCAGTAATTATGGGTGGACATTCAGACCTTCTTGCAGCCGAAAACCTCCGCTCCTCTTTTGATCATACATTGTCGGGCATTCACACCTTGTCTTACCCGCTTTTTACAAATTTTAGTCGGACATTCAAACCTTCTTGCAGCTGAACCACCTCCGCTCCCTGTTTTGATCATATATGGTCTGGCAATAGTACCTTTTCTTACCCGTTTGTGAGTAATTATGGCTGGACATTCACACCTTCTTGCAGCCGAACACAACCTCTCCCGCTTTTGATGATATATGGTCCGGCATTCTTACCTTTTCTAACACATTTTTCAGCAATTATGGTCAGACATTCACACCTACTCACAGACGAACACCTCCGCTCCCAATTTTGATTATGTATGGACCGGCATTTTTACCTTTTCTAACACATTTTTCAACAATTATGGTTGGAGATTCACACCTACTCACAGCCGAACAACTCCGCTACCGCATTTGATGGTGTATAGTCGGGCATTCTCACCCTTTCTCATCAGCTTTTTTGCAAATTATGATCTGATATTCACACCTACTTGCAGTCGAACAGCTCTGCTCCCGCTTTTGATTATGTTTGGTTGGATATTCGAACATTTTCTTAATGCTTTTTACAAACTTTGGTCGGACGTTCACACCGTCTTGCAGCCGAACACCTCCGCTTCCGCTTTTGATGGTGTATAGTTGGGCATTCGAGCCTTTTCTTACCCACCTATTACTTACTATGGTCGGACATTCAAACCTTCTTGTAGCCGAACACATCCGCTCCTGCTTTTGATGATGTATGATTTGGCATTCGCACCTTTTCTTACCCATTTTTCAGTAATTATTTCGGACATTCAGACCTTCTTGCACCTGAACACCTCTGCTCCCGCTTTTGATGGTGTATAGTCGGGCTTTCGAGCCTTTTCTTCCCCGATTTTTACAAATTATGGTTGGACATTCAGACCTTGCAGCCGAAAACCTCCGCTCCCTCTTTTGATCATACATTGTCGGGCATTCGCCCCTTGTCTTACACGGTTTTTACAAACTTTAGTCAGACATTCACACCTTGCAGCTGAACCACCTCCATTCCCTGTTTTGATCATGTGTGGTCTGGAAATACTACCTTTTCTTCCCCCGTTTGTGAGTAATTATGGCTGGACATTCACACCTACTTGCAGCCGAAAAACCACCTCTCCCGCTTTTGTTGATGTATTGTCCGGAATTCTAGTCTTTTCTATCACATTTTTCAGCAATTATGATCTGACATTCACACCTACTTGCAGTCGAACAGCTCTGCTCCCGCTTTTGATTATGTTCGGTCAAACCTTTTCTTAACTGCTTTTTACAAACTTTGGTCGGACGTTCACACCTTCTTGCAGCCAAACACCCCCGCTTCCGCTTTTGATGGTATATATTCGGGTATTCGAACCTTCTCTTACCCGCTTTTTACAAACCATGGTTGGACTTTCATACCTTCTTGTAGCTGAACAACTCCACTCCTGCTTTTGATGATTTATGGTTGGACATTCGCATCTTTTCCTACCCATTTTTCAGTAATTATGGGTGGATATTCACATCTTCTTGCAGCTGAACACCTCCTCTCCCGCTAATGATCATGTAAGGTTTGATATTCGAAAATTTTCTTTCATGTTTTAAAGCAATTATTAATGGACATTCACACCTACTTGCAGCCGAACACCACCTCTCCCGCTTTTGATGATGTATGGACCGGCATTCTTACCTTTTCTAACACATTTTTCAGCAATTATGGTTGGAGAATCACACCTACTCACAGCCGAACAACTCCGCTACCGCATTTGATGGTGTATAGTCGGGATTTCTCACCCTTTGTCATCAGCTTTTTGCAAATTATTCTCTGACATTCACACCTACTTGCAGTCGAACAGCTCTGCTCCCGCTTTTGATTATGTTTGGTTAGATATTCGAACCTTTTCTTAACTGCTTTTTTACAAACTTTGGTCGGACGTTCACAGCTTCTTGCAGCCGAACACCTACGCTTCCGGTTTTGATAGTGTATATTCGGGCATACGAACCTTTTCTTACCCGCTTTTTACAAACCATGGTCGGACTTTCACACCTTCTCTTAGCTGAACAACTCCGCTCCCTCTTTTGATTGTGTACAGTCGGGTAATTTAACCTTTTCTTACCCGCTTTTTACCAACTATGATCGGACATTCACACCGTCTTACAGCGGAACACCTCCGCTCCCTCTTTTGATGATGTATGGTTAGGCATTCGCACCTTTTCTTACCCGCTTTTTACAAACCAGGGTCGGGTTTTCACACCTTTTAGTAGCCGAACAACTCCGCTCCCGCTATTGATTGTGTACAGTCGGGTATTTTAACCTTTTCTTACCCGCTTTTTACCAACTATGGTCGGACATTCACACCGTCTTACAGCGGAAGACCTCCTCTCCTATGATCATGTACGGTTTGATATTAGAAAATTTACTTTCTTGTTTTAAAGCAATTATTGATGGACATTCAAACCTTCTTTTTGATGGTGTATAGTCGGGCTTTCGAGCCTTTTCTTCCCGGTTTTTACAAACCATGGTCGGACTTTCACACCTTCTTGTAGCCGAACAACTCCGCTCCAGCTATTTATTGTGTACAGTCGGGTATTTTAACCTTTTCTTACCCGCTTTTTACCAACTATGGTCGGACATTCACACCGTCTTACAGCGGAACACCTCTGCTCCCGCTTTTGATGGTGTATAGTCGGGCATTCGAACCTTTTCTTACCCACTTTTTACAAACTATGGTGGGACATTCAAACCTTCTTGTATCTGAAAACCTCCGCTCTCTCTTTTGATCATACATTGTCGTACATTCGCACCTTTTCTTACCCGCTTTTTACAAACCATGGTCGGACTTTCACACCTTCTTGTAGCCGAACACATCCGCTCCCGCTATTGATTGTGTACAGTCGGGTATTTTAACCTTTTCTTACCCGCTTTTTACCAACTATGGTCGGACATTCACACCTTCGTACAGCGGAACACCTCCGCTCCCTCTTTTGATGGTGTATGTTCGGGTATTCAAACCTTTTCTTACCCGCTTTTTCCAAACTATGGTCGGCTATTCACAGCTTCCTCTCCACCATACTTGTATGGTTGGATATTCACACCCACTTGCATCCGAAGACCTCCGCCCCAAATTTTGTTGATATTTAGTCGGACATTCGCACCTTACCCGCTTTTGGCAAACTATGGCCTTCTTGCAGCCAAGCACCTCTGATCTCGCTTTTGATGATGTAAGGTTGGGCATTCAGACCTTGCTTCACCTGCTTTTCACCAAATATAGTCGGACATTCACACCTTCTTGCAGCCGAACACTTTCGCTCCAACTTTTAGTGTTCTATCACACCTTTTTTTCACCGCATTTTATACATTATGGTTGGAAATTTTCAACCACTCTCATCCGAAGACCTCTCCTCCCGCTTTTGTTAATATATTTGAACTTTAGTCGGACATTCAAACCTTCTTGGAGCTGAACCACCTCCGCTCCCTGTTTTGATCATATATGGTCTGGCAATACTACCTTTTCTTACCCGTTTGTGAGTAATTATGGCTGGACATTCACACCTACTTGCAGCCGAACACAACCTCTCTCGCTTTTGATGATGTATGGACCGGCATTCTTACCTTTTCTAACACATTTTTCAGCAATTATGGTCGGAGATTCACACCTACTCACAGCCGAACAACTCCGCTCCCGCATTTGATGGTGTATAGTCGGGCATTCTCACCCTTTCTCATCAGCTTTTTGCAAATTATGATCTGACATTCACACCTACTTGCAGTCGAACAGCTCTGCTCCCGCTTTTGATTATGTATGGTTGGATATTCGAACCTTTTCTTAACTGCTTTTTACAAACTTTGGTTGGACGTTCACACCTTCTTGTAGCCGAACACATGCACTCCTGCTTTTGATGATGTATGGTTGGGCATTCGCACCTTTTTTTTACCCATTTTTCAGGTATTATGGGTGGACATTCACACCTTCTTGCAGCTGAACACCTCCTCTCCCACTTATGATCATGTGTGGTTTGATTTTCGAAAATTTTCTTTCATGTTTTCTAGCAATTATTGATGGACATTTAGACCTTCTTGCAGCTGAACACCACCTCTCCCGATTTTGATTATGTATGGACCGGCATTTTTACCTTTTCTAACACATTTTTCAGCAATTATGGTTGGAGATTCACACCTACTCACAGCCGAACAACTCCGCTACCGCATTTGATGGTGTATAGTCGGGCATTCTCACCCTTTCTCATCAGCTTTTTGCAAATTATGATCTGACATTCACACCTACTTGCAGTCGAACAGCTCTGCTCCCGCTTTTGATTATGTATGGTTGGATATTCGAACCTTTTCTTAACTGCTTTTTACAAACTTTGGTTGGACGTTCACACCTTCTTGTAGCCGAACACATGCACTCCTGCTTTTGATGATGTATGGTTGGGCATTCGCACCTTTTTTTTACCCATTTTTCAGGTATTATGGGTGGACATTCACACCTTCTTGCAGCTGAACACCTCCTCTCCCACTTATGATCATGTGTGGTTTGATTTTCGAAAATTTTCTTTCATGTTTTCTAGCAATTATTGATGGACATTTAGACCTTCTTGCAGCTGAACACCACCTCTCCCAATTTTGATTATGTATGGACCGGCATTTTTACCTTTTCTAACACATTTTTCAGCAATTATGGTTGGAGATTCACACCTACTCACAGCCGAACAACTCCGCTACCGCATTTGATGGTGTATAGTCGGGCATTCTCACCCTTTCTCATCAGCTTTTTGCAAATTATGATCTGACATTCACACCTACTTCCAGTCGAACAGCTCTGCTCCCGCTTTTGATTATGTTTGGTTAGATATTCGAACCTTTTCTTAACTGCTTTTTACAAACTTTGGTCGGACGTTCACAATATCTTGCAGCCGAACACCTCCGCTTCCGCTTTTGATGGTGTATATTCGGGCATACGAACCTTTTCTTACCCGCTTTTTACAAACCAAGGTCGGACATTCACACCGTCTTACAGCGGAACACCTCCGCTCCCTCTTTTGATGATGTATGGTTAGGCATTTGCACCTTTTCTTACCCATTTTTCAGCAATTATGGGTAGACATTCACACCTTCTTGCAGCTGAACACCTCCTCTCCCGCTTATGATCATGTGCAGTTTGATATTCGAAAATGTTCTTTCATGTTTTCTAGCAATTATTGATGGACATTCAGACCGTCTTGCAGCTGAACACCTCCGCTCCCACTTTTGATGGTGTATAGTCGGGCTTTCGAGCCTTTTCTTCCCCGGTTTTTACAAATTATGGTTGGACATTCAGACCTTCTTACAGCAGAACACCTCCGCTCCCTGTTTTGATTATGTATGGTTTGACATTCGCACCTTCTCTCACTCGCCTTTTACTATGGTCGGCCATTCACAGCTTCCTCTCCACCATACTTGTATGGTGGGATATTCACACCCACCTGCATCCGAAGACCTCCGCCCCCACTTTTGTTGATATTTAGTCGGTCATTCGCACCTTACCCGCTTTTGGCAAACTATGGCCTTCTTGCAGCCAAACACCTCTGATCTCGCTTTTGATGATGTAAGGTTGGGCATTCAGACCTTGCTTCACCTGCTTTTCACCAAATATAGTCGGACATTCACACCCACTTGCATCCGAAGACCTCCGCCCCAAATTTTGTTGATATTTAGTCGGACATTCGCACCTTACCCGCTTTTGGCAAACTATGGCCTTCTTGCAGCCAAACACCTCTGATCTCGCTTTTGATGATGTAAGGTTGGGCATTCAGACCTTGCTTCACCTGCTTTTCACCAAATATAGTCGGACATTCACACCTTCTTGCAGCCGAACACTTCCGCTTTTAGTGTTCTATGAGGCATTCACATATTTTTTTTCACCGTATTTTATAGATTATGGTTGGAAATTCTCACCCACTCTCATCCGAAGACCTCTCCTCCCGCTTTTGTTAATATATAGTCGGGCATTCGAACCTTTTCTTACCCGCTTTTTACAAATTATGGTCGAACATTCACACCTACTTGCAGCTGAATACTTCCGCTCCACCTTTTAGGTATGTATGGTTGGCATTTGCACCTCTTTTTATACTGATTGCTGAAGATTAAGTTGTTCTTTCTCAAATTACAAATTTTTTTTAATTGTTGAAACTTGATTTGAAGTGGATAAATAAGGAGGACAAACAGTTTTAAGTCAGGCTGATAGAAGGAATTAATTTTATAGCAAAATCTGTATTTCGTCATATGTCGAGAGATGCTTATTGCTGAAGAAGTTCTTTCTCATTCTACAAAGTACAACGTTGTTTATCGTTGAAACTTGATTAGACATGAATAAATATGAAGGACAAAGCAGTCTTAACTTGGTTTGAGTTAATGAAGTCGTTTTATAGGAGAATCCGAATTTGTGCATAACTCATAAAATAGAGCTTATTTTCGGATTCCTGAAGAATGAGTCAGGTTTTTTCTCATAATACAAAGTTTGTTGTTTATTGTTGAAACTTCATCAGAAGTGAAGAAATAAATGAATGCCTATCAACAAATGTGGGATCTAAACTCTAGTGCTTCCTCTAAAACAATTTCCTTTCTCAATTTAGAAATGTGTGTGTGTAAGTTTGGCAGTATTGCTCTGCCGTCAGCAATCATACACCCATTTTATTTTCGTGAGACATGTGCAAGCAACCTGTTCATCTACTGTTCTATCACTATGAATTAGTGATCTATTATCAATAAGGATACTTCTACAACTACTATCAAAGTATGTCCGAATGTCAAACCATACATAATCAAAACAGGGAGCGGAGGTGTTCTGCTGTAAGAAGGTGTGAATGTCCAACCATAGTTGGTAAAAAGCGGGTAAGAAAAGGTTAAAATACCCGACTGTACACAATCAATAGCGGGAGCGGAGTTGTTCGGCTACTAAAAGGTGTGAAAGTCCGACCATGGTTTGTAAAAAGCGGGTAAGAAAAGGTGCGAATGCCCGACAATGTATGATCAAAAGAGGGAGTGGAGGTTTTCGGCTCCAAGAAGGTCTGAATGTCCAACCATAATTTGTAAAAACCGGGGAAGAAAAGGCTCGAAAGCCCGACTATACACCATCAAAAGTGGGAGCGGAGGTGTTCAGCTGCAAGACGGTCTGAATGTCCATCAATAATTGCTAGAAAACATGAAAGAAAATTTTCGAATATCAAACTGCACATGATCATAAGCGGGAGAGGAGGTGTTCAGCTGCAAGAAGGTGTGAATGTCTACCCATAATTACTGAAAAATGGGTAAGAAAAGGTGCGAATGCCTAACCATACATCATCAAAAGAGGGAGCGGAGGTGTTCCGCTGTAAGACGGTGTGAATGTCCGACCATAGATGGTAAAAAGCGGGTAAGAAAAGGTTAAATTACCCGACTGTACACAATCAAAAGAGGGAGCGGAGTTGTTCAGCTAAGAGAAGGTGTGAAAGTCCGACCTTGGTTTGTAAAAAGCGGGTAAGAAAAGGTTCGTATGCCCGAATATACACCATCAAAAGCGGAAGCGGAGGTGTTTGGCTGCAAGATATTGTGAACGTCCGACCAAAGTTTGTAAAAAGCAGTTAAGAAAAGGTTCGAATATCTAACCAAACATAAGAATGAGTCTTTTCCGCTGTAGAATGCCCGACTATAGACCATCAAATGCGGGAGCGGAGGTGTTCGGCTCTGAGTAGGTGTGAATGTCCGACCATAATTGCTGAAGAATGTGTTAGAAAAGGTAAGAATGCTGGACCATACATCATCAAAAGCGGTAGAGGTGGTGTTCGGCTGCAAAAAGGTGTGACTGTTCGACTAAAGTTTGTAAAAAGTGGGTAAGACAAGGTGCGAATGCCTGACAATGTATGATCAAAAGCGGGAGCGGAGGTGTTCAGCTGCAAGAAGGTCTACATGTCCATCAATAATTGCTAGAAAACATGAAAGAAACTTTTCGAAAATCAAACCGCACATGATCATAAGTGGGATAGGAGGTGTTCAGCTGCAAGGTGTGAATGTCCACCCATAATTCCTGAAAAATGGGCAAAAAAAAGGTGTGAATGCCCAACCATACATCATCAAAAGCAGGAGTGGAAGTGTTCGGCTACAAGAAGGTGTGAACGTCCAACCAAAATATGTAAAAAGAAGTTAAGAAAAGGTTCGAATATCCAACCAAACATAATCAAAAGTGGGAGCAGAGCTGTTCGACAGCAAGTAGGTGTGAATGTCAGATCATAATTTGCAAAAAGCTGATGAGAAAGGGTGAAAATGCCCGACTATACATCATCAAAAGCGAGAGAGGTTGTGTTCGGCTGCAAGTAGGTGTGAATGTCCAGCCATAATTACTCACAAACGGGTAAGAAAAGGTAGTATTGCAGGACCATATATGATCAAAACAGGGAGCGGAGGTGGTTCAGCTGCAAGAAGGTTTGAATGTCAAACTAAAGTTCAAATATATTAACAAAAGCGGGAGGAGAGGTCTTCGGATGAAAGTGGTTGAAAATTTCCATCCATAATGTATAAAATGCGGTGAAAAAAAAGGTGTGATAGAACACTAAAAGGTTGAGCGGAAGTGTTCGGCTGCAAGAAGGTGTGAATGTCCGACTATATTTGGTGAAAAGCAGGTGAAGCAAGGTCTGAATGCCCAACCTTACATCATCAAAAGCAAGATCAGAGTTGTTTGGCTGCAAAAAGGCCATAGTTTGCCAAAAGCGGGTAAGGTGCGAATGTCCGACTAAATATCAACAAAATTTGGGGCGGAGGTTTTCGGATGCAAGTGGGTGTGAATATCCCACCATACAAGTATGGTGGAGCGGAAGCTGTGAATAGCCGACCATAGTTTGGAAAAAGCGGGTAAGAAAAGGTTAAAATACCCGACTGTACACAATCAATAGCGGGAGCGGATGTGTTCGGCTACAAGAAGGTGTGACAGTCCGACCATGGTTTGTAAAAAGCGGGTAAGAAAAGGTGCGAATGTCCGACAATGTAAGATCAAAAGAGAGAGCGGAGGTTTTCGGATACACGAAGGTTTGAATGTCCTACCATAGTTTGTAAATAGCGGGTAAGAAAAGGTTCGAATGCCCGACTATATATTAACAAAAGCGGGAGGAGAGGTCTTCGGATGAGAGTGGGTGAGAATTTCCAACCATAATCTATAAAATACGGTGAGTCTTTTCCGCTGTAGAATGCCCGACTATAGACCATCAAATGCGGGAGCGGAGGTGTTCGGCTCTGAGTAGGTGTGAATGTCCGACCATAATTGCTGAAGAATGTGTTAGAAAAGGTAAGAATGCTGGACCATACATCATCAAAAGCGGTAGAGGTTGTGTTCGGCTGCAAAAAGGTGTGACTGTTCGACTAAAGTTTGTAAAAAGTGGGTAAGACAAGGTGCGAATGCCTGACAATGTATGATCAAAAGCGGGAGCGGAGGTGTTCAGCTGCAAGAAGGTCTACATGTCCATCAATAATTGCTAGAAAACATGAAAGAAACTTTTCGAAAATCAAACCGCACATGATCATAAGTGGGATAGGAGGTGTTCAGCTGCAAGGTGTGAATGTCCACCCATAATTCCTGAAAAATGGGCAAAAAAAAGGTGTGAATGCCCAACCATACATCATCAAAAGCAGGAGTGGAAGTGTTCGGCTACAAGAAGGTGTGAACGTCCAACCAAAATATGTAAAAAGAAGTTAAGAAAAGGTTCGAATATCCAACCAAACATAATCAAAAGTGGGAGCAGAGCTGTTTGACAGCAAGTAGGTGTGAATGTCAGATCATAATTTGCAAAAAGCTGATGAGAAAGGGTGAAAATGCCCGACTATACATCATCAAAAGCGAGAGAGGTTGTGTTCGGCTGCAAGTAGGTGTGAATGTCCAGCCATAATTACTCACAAACGGGTAAGAAAAGGTAGTATTGCAGGACCATATATGATCAAAACAGGGAGCGGAGGTGGTTCAGCTGCAAGAAGGTTTGAATGTCAAACTAAAGTTCAAATATATTAACAAAAGCGGGAGGAGAGGTCTTCGGATGAAAGTGGTTGAAAATTTCCATCCATAATGTATAAAATGCGGTGAAAAAAAAGGTGTGATAGAACACTAAAAGGTTGAGCGGAAGTGTTCGGCTGCAAGAAGGTGTGAATGTCCGACTATATTTGGTGAAAAGCAGGTGAAGCAAGGTCTGAATGCCCAACCTTACATCATCAAAAGCAAGATCAGAGTTGTTTGGCTGCAAAAAGGCCATAGTTTGCCAAAAGCGGGTAAGGTGCGAATGTCCGACTAAATATCAACAAAATTTGGGGCGGAGGTTTTCGGATGCAAGTGGGTGTGAATATCCCACCATACAAGTATGGTGGAGCGGAAGCTGTGAATAGCCGACCATAGTTTGGAAAAAGCGGGTAAGAAAAGGTTAAAATACCCGACTGTACACAATCAATAGCGGGAGCGGATGTGTTCGGCTACAAGAAGGTGTGACAGTCCGACCATGGTTTGTAAAAAGCGGGTAAGAAAAGGTGCGAATGTCCGACAATGTAAGATCAAAAGAGAGAGCGGAGGTTTTCGGATACACGAAGGTTTGAATGTCCTACCATAGTTTGTAAATAGCGGGTAAGAAAAGGTTCGAATGCCCGACTATATATTAACAAAAGCGGGAGGAGAGGTCTTCGGATGAGAGTGGGTGAGAATTTCCAACCATAATCTATAAAATACGGTGAGTCTTTTCCGCTGTAGAATGCCCGACTATAGACCATCAAATGCGGGAGCGGAGGTGTTCGGCTCTGAGTAGGTGTGAATGTCCGACCATAATTGCTGAAGAATGTGTTAGAAAAGGTAAGAATGCTGGACCATACATCATCAAAAGCGGTAGAGGTGGTGTTCGGCTGCAAAAAGGTGTGACTGTTCGACTAAAGTTTGTAAAAAGTGGGTAAGACAAGGTGCGAATGCCTGACAATGTATGATCAAAAGCGGGAGCGGAGGTGTTCAGCTGCAAGAAGGTCTACATGTCCATCAATAATTGCTAGAAAACATGAAAGAAACTTTTCGAAAATCAAACCGCACATGATCATAAGTGGGATAGGAGGTGTTCAGCTGCAAGGTGTGAATGTCCACCCATAATTCCTGAAAAATGGGCAAAAAAAAGGTGTGAATGCCCAACCATACATCATCAAAAGCAGGAGTGGAAGTGTTCGGCTACAAGAAGGTGTGAACGTCCAACCAAAATATGTAAAAAGAAGTTAAGAAAAGGTTCGAATATCCAACCAAACATAATCAAAAGTGGGAGCAGAGCTGTTCGACAGCAAGTAGGTGTGAATGTCAGATCATAATTTGCAAAAAGCTGATGAGAAAGGGTGAGAATGCCCGACTATACATCATCAAAAGCGAGAGAGGTTGTGTTCGGCTGCAAGTAGGTGTGAATGTCCAGCCATAATTACTCACAAACGGGTAAGAAAAGGTAGTATTGCAGGACCATATATGATCAAAACAGGGAGCGGAGGTGGTTCAGCTGCAAGAAGGTTTGAATGTCAAACTAAAGTTCAAATATATTAACAAAAGCGGGAGGAGAGGTCTTCGGATGAAAGTGGTTGAAAATTTCCATCCATAATGTATAAAATGCGGTGAAAAAAAAGGTGTGATAGAAAACTAAAAGGTTGAGCAGAAGTGTTCGGCTGCAAGAAGGTGTGAATGTCCGACTATATTTGGTGAAAAGCAGGTGAAGCAAGGTCTGAATGCCCAACCTTACATCATCAAAAGCAAGATCAGAGTTGTTTGGCTGCAAGAAGGCCATAGTTTGCCAAAAGCGGGTAAGTTGCGAATGTCCGACTAAATATCAACAAAATTTGGGGCGGTGGTTTTCGGATGCAAGTGGGTGTGAATATCCCACCATACAAGTATGGTGGAGCGGAAGCTGTGAATAGCCGACCATAGTTTGGAAAAAGCGGGTAAGAAAAGGTTAAAATACCCGACTGTTCACAATCAATAGCGGGAGCGGATGTGTTCGGCTACAAGAAGGTGTGACAGTCCGACCATGGTTTGTAAAAAGCGGGTAAGAAAAGGTGCGAATGTCCGACAATGTATGATCAAAAGAGAGAGCGGAGGTTTTCGGATACACGAAGGTTTGAATGTCCTACCATAGTTTGTAAATAGCGGGTAAGAAAAGGTTCGAATGCCCGACTATACACCATAAAAAGCGGGAGCGGAGGTGTTCCGCTGTAAGACGGTGTGAATGTCCGACCATAGTTGGTAAAAAGCGGGTAAGAAAAGGTTAAAATACCCGACTGTACACAATCAATAGCGGGAGCGGAGTTGTTCGGCTACAAGAAGGTGTGAAAGTCCCACCATGGTTTGTAAAAAGCAGTTAAGAAAAGGTTCGAATATCCAATCAAACATAATCAAAATCGGGAGCAGAGCTGTTCGACTGCAAGTAGGTGTGAATGTCCAGCCATAATTACTCACAAACGGGGGAAGAAAAGGTAGTATTGCCAGACCATACATGATCAAAACAGGGAGCGGAGGTTCAGCTGCAAGGTGTGAATGTCTGACTATAGTTTGTAAAAAGCGGGTAAGACAAGGTGCGAATGTCCAACAATGTATGATCAAAAGAGAGAGCGGAGGTGTTCGGCTGCAAGGTCTGAATGTCCAACCATAATTTGTAAAAACCGGGTAAGAAAAGGCTCGAAAGCCCGACTATACATCATCAAAAGCGGGAGCGGAGGTGTTCAGCTGCAAGAAGGTGTGAATGTTCGACCATAATTGCTAGAAAAATGTGTTAGAAAAGGTAAGAATACTGGACCATACATCATCAAAAGCGGGAGAGGTGGTGTTCGGCTGCAAGAAGGTGTGAAAGTCCGACAATGGTTTGTAAAAAGTGGGTAAAAAAAGGTTCGAATGCCCGAATATACATCATCAAAAGCGGAAGCGGAGGTGTTCGGATGCAAGAAGGTGTGAACGTCCGACCAAAGTTTGTAAAAAGCATTGAAAAGCGAGAAAAAGCATTTCGTGAGTTCTGCATGATTTGGGATTTTGCTTATAAAATGCATTACTTCACTCAAACTATGTTAAAACTGATTTGTCCTTCATATTTACCATGTCTATAAATATTTAAACAAAAAAACAACGTTGGACTTTGCAGTAAAAGAAAGAGCAAATCTAAAGTTTCAGGAATCCGAGTATAAGCCTGCTTTCATGAGTTCTGCACGATTTCGGATTTTGCTATAAAATGAATTGCTTTGCTCAAACCAAGTTAAAACTGCTTTGTCCTTCCATATTCATCAATGTCTAGATCGACTTCAACAAAGAAAAACATTGGACTTTGCAGTAGAAGAAGTTGAAATCCATCTACACATTGATAAATATGAAGGACAAAGCAGTTCCCACTTGCCCATAAGAAAATAAGCTTATTCTCGGATTCCTGATCCTTCAGTGTTGCTCTTTCTTCTACTGCAAAATACAATGTTGTTCTTTGTTGAAGTCGATCTAGACATTGATAAATATGAAGGAAAAAGCAGTTTTAACTTGGTTTGAGTGAATGAATTAATTTTAGACATAAAATCCGAAATCATGCAGAACTCCTCAAAAGGGGCGTATGGCTTAATCACAAGTGTGGTTCTTTCTCATTCAGGGTAGTATGAGGAAGTTTATGCTTGAAATATATGTAGAAATGGGTACATATGAAGGACAAAGCAGTGTTAACTTAGTTTGAGTGAAGGAATTCATTTTATACATAAAATCCCAAATCATGCAGAACGTATGAAAAGAAGCTTATTCTCGGATTCCTGATCCTTCAGTTTTGCTCTTTCTTCTACTGCAAAATACAATGTTGTTCTTTGTTGAAGTCGATCTAGACATTGATAAATATGAAGGAAAAAGCAGTTTTAACTTGGTTTGAGTGAATGAATTCATTTTATACATAAAATCCGAAATCGTGCAGAACTCATGAAAATAAGCTTATTCTCGGATTCCTAAAACTTTTGATTTGCTCTTTCTTTTATTGCAAAGTACAACGTTGTTTTTTTGTTTAAATCTATCGAGACATTGATAAATATGAAGGTAAAAGCCGTTTTAACATAGTTTGAGTGAAGGAATTAATTTTATAGATAAAATCCCAAATCATGCAGAACTCCTCAAAAGGGAGGTATGGCTTAATCCAAAGTGTGGCTCTTTCTCATTCAGGGTAATATGAGGAAGTTTATGCTTGAAATATATGTAGAAATGGGTACATATGAAGGACAAAGCAGTGTTAACTTAGTTTGCGTGAAGAAATTCATTTTATACATAAAATCCGAAATCGTGCAGAACTCATGAAAATAAGCTTATTCTCGGATTCCTAAAACTTTTGATTTGCACTTTCTTTTACTGCAAAGTACAACGTTGTTTTTTGTTGAAATCTATCTAGACATTGATAAATACCAGCCGAAACTCTGCTGCCGCTTTTGATAATTTATGGTTGGGCATTCTTACCTTTTCTTACCCGCTTTTTACAAATTATGATCTTACATTCACACCTACTTGCAGTCGAACACCTTCTCATCCACTTATGATCATGTGCGGTTGGGCTTTTGCACCTTTTCTTACCCATTTTTCAGTAATTATGGGTGGACATTCAGACCTTGTCTTACCCGCTTTTTACAAACTTTAGTCGGACTTTCACACCTTTTAGTAGCCGAACAACTCCGCTCCCGCTATTGATTGTGTACAGTCGGGTATTTTAACTTTTTCTTACCCGCTTTTTACCAACTATGGTTGGACATTCACACCTTCTTACAGCAGAACACCTCCGCTCCCTGTTTTGATGATGTATGGTTTGACATTCGCACCTTCTCTCACTCGCCTTTTACTATGGTCGGCCATTCACAGCTTCCTCTCCACCATACTTGTATGGTGGGATATTCACACCCACCTGCATCCGAAGACCTCCGCCCCCACTTTTGTTGATATTTAGTCGGTCATTCGCACCTTACCCGCTTTTGGCAAACTATGGCCTTCTTGGAGCCAAACACCTCTGATCTCGCTTTTGATGATGTAAGGTTGGGCATTCAGACCTTGCTTCACCTGCTTTTCACCAAATATAGTCGGACATTCACACCCACTTGCATCCGAAGACCTCCGCCCCAAATTTTGTTGATATTTAGTCGGACATTCGCACCTTACCCGCTTTTGGCAAACTATGGCCTTCTTGCAGCCAAACACCTCTGATCTCGCTTTTGATGATGTAAGGTTGGGCATTCAGACCTTGCTTCACCTGCTTTTCACCAAATATAGTCGGACATTCAAACCTTCTTGCAGCCGAACACTTCCGCTCCACCTTTTAGTGTTCTATCACAACTTTTTTTTCACCGCATTTTATACATTATGGTTGGAAATTTTCAACCACTTTCATCCGAAGACCTCTCCTCCCGCTTTTGTTAATATATTTGAACTTTAGTCAGACATTCACACCTTGCAGCTGAACCACCTCCGCTCCCTGTTTTGATCATATATGGTCTGGCAATACTACCTTTTCTTACCCGTTTGTGAGTAATTATGGCTGGACATTCACACCTACTTGCAGCCGAACACAACCTCTCTCGCTTTTGATGATGTATAGTCGGGAATTCTCACCCTTTCTCATCAGCTTTTTGCAAATTATGATCTGACATTCACACCTACTTGCAGTGGAACAGCTCTGCTCCCGCTTTTGATTATGTTTGGTTGGATATTCGAACCTTTTCTTAACTTCTTTTTACATATTTTGGTTGGACGTTCACACCTTCTTGTAGCCGAACACTTCCACTCCTGCTTTTGATGATGTATGGTTGGGCATTCACACCTTTTTTTTGCCCATTTTTCAGGAATTATGGGTGGACATTCACACCTTGCAGCTGAACACCTCCTATCCCACTTATGATCATGTGCGGTTTGATTTTCGTAAAGTTTCTTTCATGTTTTCTAGCAATTATTGATGGACATGTAGACCTTCTTGCAGCTGAACACTTCCGCTCCCGCTTTTGATCATACATTGTCAGGCATTTGCACCTTGTCTTACCCACTTTTTACAAACTTTATTCGAACAGTCACACCTTTTTGCAGCCGAACACCACCTCTACCGCTTTTGATGATGTATGGTCCAGCATTCTTACCTTTTCTAACACATTCTTCAGCAATTATGGTCGGACATTCACACCTACTCAGAGCCGAACACCTCCGCTCCCGCATTTGATGGTCTATAGTCGGGCATTCTACAGCGGAAAAGACTCATTCTTATGTTTGGTTAGATATTCGAACCTTTTCTTAACTGCTTTTTACAAACTTTGGTCGGACGTTCACAATATCTTGCAGCCGAACACCTCCGCTTCCGCTTTTGATGGTGTATATTCGGGCATACGAACCTTTTCTTACCCGCTTTTTACAAACCAAGGTCGGACTTTCACACCGTCTTACAGCGGAACACCTCCGCTCCCTCTTTTGATGATGTATGGTTAGGCATTCGCACCTTTTCTTACCCATTTTTCAGTAATTATGGGTAGACATTCACACCTTCTTGCAGCTGAACACCTCCTCTCCTGCTTATGATCATGTGCAGTTTGATATTCTAAAATTTTCTTTCATGTTTTCTAGCAATTATTGATGGACATTCAGACCGTCTTGAAGCCGAAAACCTCCACTCCCTCTTTTGATCATACATTGTCGGGCAATCGCACGTTTTCTTACCCGCTTTTTACAAACCATGGTCGGACTTTCACATCTTCTTGTAGCCGAACAACTCCGCTCCCGCTATTGATTGTGTACAGTCGGGTATTTTAACCTTTTCTTACCTGCTTTTTACCAACTATTGTTGGACATTCACACCGTCTTACAGCGGAACACCTCCGCTCCCTCTTTTGATGGTGTATGTTCGGGCACTCGAACCTTGTCTTACCCGCTTTTTACAAACTATGGTCAGACATTCAAACCTTCTTGTAGCCGAACACATCCACTCCTGTTTTTGATGATGGGTATTCAAACCTACTTGTTGCCCGCTTTTCATTAATTATGGGTGGACATACACACCTTGTCGCAGCCAAACACCTCCGCTCCCTGTTTTGATCATGTATGATTGGACATTCGCACCTTTTCTCACCCGCTTTTTACTATGGTCGGCCATTCACGGCTTCCTCTCCACCATACTTGTATGGTGGGATATTCACACCCACTTGCATCCGAAGACCTCCGCCCCCACTTTTGTTGATATTTAGTCGGTCATTCGCAGCTTACCCGCTTTTGGCAAACTATTGCCTTCTTGCAGCCAAACACCTCTGATCTCGTTTTTGATGATGTAAGGTTGGGCATTCAGACCTTGCTTCACCTGCTTTTCACCAAATATAGTCGAACAGTCACACCTTCTTGCAGCCGAACACTTCTGCTCCACCTTTTAGTGTTCTATGGGGTATTCACACCTTTTTTTTCACCGCATTTTATTGATTATGGTTGGAAATTCTCACCCACTCTTATCCGAAGACCTCTCCTCCTGCTTTTGTTAATATATAGTCGGGCATTCAAACCTTTTCTTACCCGCTTTTTACAAATTATGGTCGAACATTCACACCTACTTGCAGCCGAACACCTCCGCTCCCGCTTTTGATGGTGTATAGTCGGGCTTTCGAGCCTTTTCTTCCCCGGTTTTTACAAATTATGGTTGTACATTCAGACCTTCTTGCAGCCGAAAACCTCCGCTCCCTCATTTGATCATACATTGTCAGGCATTCGCACCTTGTCTTGCCCGCTTTTTATAAACTTTAGTCGGACATTCAAACCTTCTTGCAGCTGAACCACCTCCGCTCCCTGTTTTGATCATATATGGTCTGGCAATAGTAGCTTTTCTTACCCGTTTGTGAGTAATTATGGCTGGATATTCACACCTTCTTGCAGCCGAACACAACCTCTCCCGCTTTTGATGATATATGGTCCGGCATTCTTACCTTTTCTAACACATTTTTCAGCAATTATGGTCGGACATTCACACCTACTCACAGACGAACACCTCCGCTACCACATTTGATTATGTTTGGTTGGATATTCGAAACTTTTCTTCACTGCTTTTTACAAACTTTGGTCGGACGTTCACACCTTCTTGCAGCCGAACACCTCCGCTTCCGCTTTTGATGGTATATATTCGGGCATTCGAACCTTTTCTTACCAGCTTTTTACAAACCATGGTCGGACTTTCACACCTTCTTGTAGCCGAACAACTCCGCTCCCGCTATTGATTGTGTACAGTCGGGTATTTTAACCTTTTCTTACCTGCTTTTTACCAACTATTGTTGGACATTCACACCGTCTTACAGCGGAACACCTCCGCTCCCTCTTTTGATGGTGTATGTTCGGGCACTCGAACCTTGTCTTACCCGCTTTTTACAAACTATGGTCAGACATTCAAACCTTCTTGTAGCCGAACACATCCACTCCTGTTTTTGATGATGGGTATTCAAACCTACTTGTTGCCCGCTTTTCATTAATTATGGGTGGACATACACACCTTGTCGCAGCCAAACACCTCCGCTCCCTGTTTTGATCATGTATGATTGGACATTCGCACCTTTTCTCACCCGCTTTTTACTATGGTCGGCCATTCACGGCTTCCTCTCCACCATACTTGTATGGTGGGATATTCACACCCACTTGCATCCGAAGACCTCCGCCCCCACTTTTGTTGATATTTAGTCGGTCATTCGCAGCTTACCCGCTTTTGGCAAACTATTGCCTTCTTGCAGCCAAACACCTCTGATCTCGTTTTTGATGATGTAAGGTTGGGCATTCAGACCTTGCTTCACCTGCTTTTCACCAAATATAGTCGAACAGTCACACCTTCTTGCAGCCGAACACTTCTGCTCCACCTTTTAGTGTTCTATGGGGTATTCACACCTTTTTTTTCACCGCATTTTATTGATTATGGTTGGAAATTCTCACCCACTCTTATCCGAAGACCTCTCCTCCTGCTTTTGTTAATATATAGTCGGGCATTCAAACCTTTTCTTACCCGCTTTTTACAAATTATGGTCGAACATTCACACCTACTTGCAGCCGAACACCTCCGCTCCCGCTTTTGATGGTGTATAGTCGGGCTTTCGAGCCTTTTCTTCCCCGGTTTTTACAAATTATGGTTGTACATTCAGACCTTCTTGCAGCCGAAAACCTCCGCTCCCTCATTTGATCATACATTGTCAGGCATTCGCACCTTGTCTTGCCCGCTTTTTATAAACTTTAGTCGGACATTCAAACCTTCTTGCAGCTGAACCACCTCCGCTCCCTGTTTTGATCATATATGGTCTGGCAATAGTAGCTTTTCTTACCCGTTTGTGAGTAATTATGGCTGGATATTCACACCTTCTTGCAGCCGAACACAACCTCTCCCGCTTTTGATGATATATGGTCCGGCATTCTTACCTTTTCTAACACATTTTTCAGCAATTATGGTCGGACATTCACACCTACTCACAGACGAACACCTCCGCTACCACATTTGATTATGTTTGGTTGGATATTCGAAACTTTTCTTCACTGCTTTTTACAAACTTTGGTCGGACGTTCACACCTTCTTGCAGCCGAACACCTCCGCTTCCGCTTTTGATGGTATATATTCGGGCATTCGAACCTTTTCTTACCAGCTTTTTACAAACCATGGTCGGACTTTCACACCTTCTTGTAGCCGAACAACTCCGCTCCCGCTATTGATTGTGTACAGTCGGGTATTTTAACCTTTTCTTACCTGCTTTTTACCAACTATTGTTGGACATTCACACCGTCTTACAGCGGAACACCTCCGCTCCCTCTTTTGATGGTGTATGTTCGGGCACTCGAACCTTGTCTTACCCGCTTTTTACAAACTATGGTCAGACATTCAAACCTTCTTGTAGCCGAACACATCCACTCCTGTTTTTGATGATGGGTATTCAAACCTACTTGTTGCCCGCTTTTCATTAATTATGGGTGGACATACACACCTTGTCGCAGCCAAACACCTCCGCTCCCTGTTTTGATCATGTATGATTGGACATTCGCACCTTTTCTCACCCGCTTTTTACTATGGTCGGCCATTCACGGCTTCCTCTCCACCATACTTGTATGGTGGGATATTCACACCCACTTGCATCCGAAGACCTCCGCCCCCACTTTTGTTGATATTTAGTCGGTCATTCGCAGCTTACCCGCTTTTGGCAAACTATTGCCTTCTTGCAGCCAAACACCTCTGATCTCGTTTTTGATGATGTAAGGTTGGGCATTCAGACCTTGCTTCACCTGCTTTTCACCAAATATAGTCGAACAGTCACACCTTCTTGCAGCCGAACACTTCTGCTCCACCTTTTAGTGTTCTATGGGGTATTCACACCTTTTTTTTCACCGCATTTTATTGATTATGGTTGGAAATTCTCACCCACTCTTATCCGAAGACCTCTCCTCCTGCTTTTGTTAATATATAGTCGGGCATTCAAACCTTTTCTTACCCGCTTTTTACAAATTATGGTCGAACATTCACACCTACTTGCAGCCGAACACCTCCGCTCCCGCTTTTGATGGTGTATAGTCGGGCTTTCGAGCCTTTTCTTCCCCGGTTTTTACAAATTATGGTTGTACATTCAGACCTTCTTGCAGCCGAAAACCTCCGCTCCCTCATTTGATCATACATTGTCAGGCATTCGCACCTTGTCTTGCCCGCTTTTTATAAACTTTAGTCGGACATTCAAACCTTCTTGCAGCTGAACCACCTCCGCTCCCTGTTTTGATCATATATGGTCTGGCAATAGTAGCTTTTCTTACCCGTTTGTGAGTAATTATGGCTGGATATTCACACCTTCTTGCAGCCGAACACAACCTCTCCCGCTTTTGATGATATATGGTCCGGCATTCTTACCTTTTCTAACACATTTTTCAGCAATTATGGTCGGACATTCACACCTACTCACAGACGAACACCTCCGCTACCACATTTGATTATGTTTGGTTGGATATTCGAAACTTTTCTTCACTGCTTTTTACAAACTTTGGTCGGACGTTCACACCTTCTTGCAGCCGAACACCTCCGCTTCCGCTTTTGATGGTATATATTCGGGCATTCGAACCTTTTCTTACCAGCTTTTTACAAACCATGGTCGGACTTTCACACCTTCTTGTAGCCGAACAACTCCGCTCCCGCTATTGATTGTGTACAGTCGGGCATTCGAACCTTTTCTTACCCGCATTTTACGAACTATGGTCGGACATTCAAACCTTCTTTTAGCCGAACACATCCACTCCTGCTTTTGATGATGTATGGTTGAGCATTCGCACCTTTTCTTACCCATTTTTTACAAACTATGGTATTGACATTCACACCTTCTTGCAGCTGAACACCTCCTCTCCCGCTTATGATGATGTCCGGTTTGATATTCGAAAATTTTCTTTCATGTTTTCTAGCAATTATTGATGGACATTCAGACCTTCTTGCAGCTGAACACCTCCGCTCACGCTTTTGATGATGTATAGTCGGGCTTTCGAGCCTTTTCTTCCCCGGTTTTTAAAAAATTATTGTTGGACATTCAGACCTTCTTGCAGCCGAAAACCTCCGCTCCCTCTTTTGATCATACATTGTCGGGCATTCGCACCTTCTCTTACCCGCTTTTTACAAACCAGGGTCGGACTTTCACACCTTTTAGTAGCCGAACAACTCCGCTCCCGCTATTGATTGTGTACAGTCGGGTATTTTAACCTTTTCTTACCCGCTTTTTACCAACTATGGTCAGACATTCACACCTTCTTACAGTGGAACACCTCCTCTCCCGCTTATGATCATGTACGGTTTGATATTCGAAAATTTACTTTCTTGTTTTAAAGCAATTATTGATGGACATTCAAACCTTCTTTTTGATGGTGTGTAGTCGGGCTTTCGAGCCTTTTCTTCCCGGTTTTTACAAACCATGGTCGGACTTTCACACCTTGTAGCCGAACAACTCCGCTCCCGCTATTGATTGTGTACAGTCGGGTATTTTAACCTTTTTTTACCAGCTTTTTACCAACTATGGTCGGACATTCACACCGTCTTACAGCGGAACACCTCTGCTCCCGTTTTTGATGGTGTATAGTCGGGCATTCGAACCTTTTCTTACCCGCTTTTTACAAACTATGGTGGGACATTCAAACCTTCTTGTATCCGAAAACCTCCGCTCTCTCTTTTGATCATACATTGTCGGACATTAGTACCTGTTCTTACCCGCTTTTTACAAACCATGGTCGGACTTTCACACCTTCTTGTAGCCGAACACATCCGCTCCCGCTATTGATTGTGTACAGTCGGGTATTTTAACCTTTTCTTACCCGCTTTTTACCAACTATGGTCGGACATTCACACCTTCGTACAGCGGAACACCTCCGCTCCCTCTTTTGATGGTGTATAGTCGGGTATTCAAACCTTTTCTTACCCGCTTTTTCCAAACTATGGTCGACTATTCACAGCTTCCTCTTCACCATACTTGTATGGTTGGATATTCACACCCACTTGCATCCGAAGACCTCTGCCCCAAATTTTGTTGATATTTAGTCGGACATTCGCACCTTACCCGCTTTTGGCAAACTATGGCCTTCTTGCAGCCAAACACCTCTGATCTCGCTTTTGATGATGTAAGGTTGGGCATTCAGACCTTGCTTCACCTGCTTTTCACCAAATATAGTCGGACATTCACACCTTCTTGCAGCCGAACACTTCCGCTCCACCTTTTAGTGTTCTATGGGGTATTCACACCTTTTTTTCACCGCATTTTATACATTATGGTCGGAAATTTTCAACCACTCTCATCCGAAGACCTCTCCTCCCGCTTTCTTTAATATATTTGAACTTTAGTCGGACATTCAAACCTTCTTGCAGCTGAACCACCTCCGCTCCCTGTTTTGATCATATATGGTCTGGCAATACTACCTTTTCTTACCCGTTTGTGAGTAATTATGGCTGGACATTCACACCTACTTGCAGTCGAACACAACCTCTCTCGCTTTTGATGATGTATGGACCGGCATTCTTACCTTTTCTAACACATTTTTCAGCAATTATGGTCGGAGATTCACACCTACTCACAGCCGAACAACTCCGCTCCCGCATTTGATGGTGTATAGTCGGGCATTCTCACCCTTTCTCATCAGTTTTTTGCAAATTATGATCTGATATTCACACCTACTTGCAGTCGAACAGCTCTGCTCCCGCATTTGATTATGTATGGTTGGATATTCGAACCTTTTCTTAACTGCTTTTTACAAACTTTGGTTTGACGTTCACACCTTCTTGTAGCCGAACACATGCACTCCTGCTTTTGATGATGTATGGTTGGGCATTCGCACCTTTTTTTTACCCATTTTTCAGGTATTATGGGTGGACATTCACACCTTCTTGCAGCTGAACACCTCCTCTCCCACTTATGATCATGTGTGGTTTGATTTTCGAAAAGTTTCTTTCATGTTTTCTAGCAATTATTGATGGACATTTAGACCTTCTTGCAGCTGAACACCACCTCTCCCGATTTTGATTATGTATGGACCGGCATTTTTACCTTTTCTAACACATTTTTCAGCAATTATGGTTGGAGATTCACACCTACTCACAGCCGAACAACTCCGCTACCGCATTTGATGGTGTATAGTCGGGCATTCTCACCCTTTCTCATCAGCTTTTTGCAAATTATTCTCTGACATTCACACCTACTTGCAGTCGAACAGCTCTGCTCCCGCTTTTGATTATGTTTGGTTAGATATTCGAACCTTTTCTTAACTGCTTTTACACAAACTTTGGTTGGACGTTCACACCTTCTTGCAGCCGAACACCTACGCTTCCGGTTTTGATAGTGTATATTCGGGCATACAAACCTTTTCTTACCCGCTTTTTACAAACCAAGGTCGGACTTTCACACCTTTTCTTAGCTGAACAACTCCGCTCCCTCTTTTGATTGTGTACAGTCGGGTAATTTAACCTTTTCTTACCCGCTTTTTACCATCTATGGTCGGACATTCACACCGTCTTACAGCGGAACACCTCCGCTCCCTCTTTTGATGATGTATGGTTAGGCATTCGCACCTTTTCTTACCCATTTTTCAGGAATTATGGGTAGACATTCACACCTTCTTGCAGCTGAACACCTCCTCTCCCGCTTATGATCATGTGCAGTTTGATATTCGAAAATTTTCTTTCATGTTTTCTAGCAATTATTGATGGACATTCAGACCGTCTTGCAGCTGAACACCTCCGCTCCCACTTTTGATGGTGTATAGTCGGGCTTTCGAGCCTTTTCTTCCCCGGTTTTTACAAATTATGGTTGGACATTCAGACCTTCTTGCAGCCGAAAACCTCCACTCCCTCTTTTGATCATACATTGTCGGGCATTCGCACCTTTTCTTACCCGCTTTTTACAAACCATGGTCGGACTTTCACACCTTTTAGTAGCCGAACAACTCCGCTCCCGCTATTGATTGTGTACAGTCGGGTATTTTAACCTTTTCTTACCCGCTTTTTACCAACTATGGTTGGACATTCACACCTTCTTACAGCAGAACACCTCCGCTCCCTGTTTTGATTATGTATGGTTTGACATTCGCACCTTCTCTCACCCGCCTTTTACTATGGTCGGCCATTCACAGCTTCCTCTCCACCATACTTGTATGGTGGGATATTCACACCCACTTGCATCCGAAGACCTCCGCCCCCACTTTTGTTGATATTTAGTCGGTCATTCGCACCTTACCCGCTTTTGGCAAACTATGGCCTTCTTGCAGCCAAACACCTCTGATCTCGCTTTTGATGATGTAAGGTTGGGCATTCAGACCTTGCTTCACCTGCTTTTCACCAAATATAGTCGGACATTCACACCCACTTGCATCCGAAGACCTCCGCCCCAAATTTTGTTGATATTTAGTCGGACATTCGCAACTTACCCGCTTTTGGCAAACTATGGCCTTCTTGCAGCCAAACACCTCTGATCTCGCTTTTGATGATGTAAGGTTGGGCATTCAGACCTTGCTTCACCTGCTTTTCACCAAATATAGTCGGACATTCACACCTTCTTGCAGCCGAACACTTCCGCTCCACCTTTTAGTGTTCTATCACACCTTTTTTTCACCGCATTTTATACATTATGGTTGAAAATTTTCAACCACTCTCATCCGAAGACCTCTCCTCCCGCTTTTGTTAATATATTTGAACTTTAGTCGGACATTCAAACCTTCTTGCAGCTTAACCACCTCCGCTCCCTGTTTTGATCATATATGGTCTGGCAATACTACCTTTTCTTACCCGTTTGTGAGTAATTATGGCTGGACATTCACACCTACTTGCAGTCGAACACAACCTCTCTCGCTTTTGATGATGTATGGACCGGCATTCTTACCTTTTCTAACACATTTTTCAGCAATTATGGTCGGAGATTCACACCTACTCACAGCCGAACAACTCCGCTCCCGCATTTGATGGTGTATAGTCGGGCATTCTCACCCTTTCTCATCAGTTTTTTGCAAATTATGATCTGATATTCACACCTACTTGCAGTCGAACAGCTCTGCTCCCGCTTTTGATTATGTATGGTTGGATATTCGAACCTTTTCTTAACTGCTTTTTACAAACTTTGGTTGGACGTTCACACCTTCTTGTAGCCGAACACATGCACTCCTGCTTTTGATGATGTATGGTTGGGCATTCGCACCTTTTTTTTACCCATTTTTCAGGTATTATGGGTGGACATTCACACCTTCTTGCAGCTGAACACCTCCTCTCCCACTTATGATCATGTGTGGTTTGATTTTCGAAAAGTTTCTTTCATGTTTTCTAGCAATTATTGATGGACATTTAGACCTTCTTGCAGCTGAACACCACCTCTCCCAATTTTGATTATGTATGGACCGGCATTTTTACCTTTTCTAACACATTTTTCAGCAATTATGGTTGGAGATTCACACCTACTCACAGCCGAACAACTCCGCTACCGCATTTGATGGTGTATAGTCGGGCATTCTCACCCTTTCTCATCAGCTTTTTGCAAATTATGATCTGACATTCACACCTACTTGCAGTCGAACAGCTCTGCTCCCGCTTTTGATTATGTATGGTTAGATATTCGAACCTTTTCTTAACTGCTTTTACACAAACTTTGGTTGGACGTTCACACCTTCCTGCAGCCGAACACCTACGCTTCCGGTTTTGATAGTGTATATTCGGGCATACAAACCTTTTCTTACCCGCTTTTTACAAAACATGGTCGGACTTTCACACCTTTTCTTAGCTGAACAACTCCGCTCCCTCATTTGATTGTGTACAGTCGGGTATTTTAACCTTTTCTTACCCGCTTTTCACCAACTATGATCGGACATTCACACCGTGTTACAGCGGAACACTTCCGCTCCCTCCTTTGATGATGTATGTTCAGGCATTCAAACCTTTTCTTACCCGCTTTTTACAAACTATGGTCGGACATTCAAACCTTCTTGTAGCCGAACACATCCACTCCTGCTTTTGATGATGTATGGTTGGGCATTCGAACCTACATGTTGCCCGCTTTTCATTAATTATGGGTGGACATTCACACCTTGTCGCAGCCAAACACCTCCGCTCCCTGTTTTGATCATGTATGGTTTGACATTCGCACCTTCTCTCAACCGCTTTTTACTATGGTCGGCCATTCACAGCTTCCTCTCCACCATACTTGTATGTTGGGATATTTACACCCACTTGCATCCGAAGACCTCCGCCCCCACTTTTGTTGAAATTTAGTCGGTCATTCGCACCTTACCTGCTTTTGGCAAACTATGGCCTTCTTGCAGCCAAACACCTCTGATCTCGCTTTTGATGATGTAAGTTTGCGCATTCAGACCTTGCTTCACCTGCTTTTCACCCAATATAGTCGGACATTCACACCTTCTTGCAGCCGAAAACTTCCGCTCCACCTTTTAGTGTTCTATGGGGCATTCAAACTTTTTTTTCACCGCATTTTATAGATTATGGTTGGAAATTCTCACCCACTCTAATCCGAAGACCTCTCCTCCCGCTATATAGTCGGGCATTCGAACCTTTTCTTACCCGCTTTTTAAAAATTATGGTCGAACATTCACACCTACTTGCAGCCGAATACTTCCGCTCCACCTTTTAGTGATGTATGGTTGGCATTTGTACCTTTTCTTACCCTCTTTTTATACTGATTGCTAAAGATTAAGTTGTTCTTTCTCAAACTACAACATTTTTTAAATTGTTGAAACTTGATTTGAAGTGGATAAATAAGGAGGACAAACAGTTTTAAGTCAGGCTGATAGAAGGAATTAATTTTATAGCAAAATCTGTACTACGTAAAATGTCGAGAGATGCTTATTGCTGAAGAAGTTCTTTCTCATTCTACAAAGTACAACATTGTTTATCGTTGAAACTTGATTAGACATGAATAAATATGGACAAAGCAGTCTTAACTTGGTTTGAGTTAAGGAATTCGTTTTATAGGAGAATCCTTTAAAATAGAGCTTTTTTTCGGATTCCTGAAGAATGAGTCTGGTTCTTTCTCATAATACAAAGTTTGTTGTTTATTGTTGAAACGTCATCAGAAGTGAAGAAATAAATGAATGCCTATCAACAAATGTGGGATCTAAACTCTAGTGCTTCCTCTAAAATAATTTCCTCTCTCAATTCAGAAATGTGTGTGTGTAAGTCACAACACCCGTGACACCAAAACGGCTTTCTTTTCTCTCTTTTCTCTACACTCTGCACTGTGAGCACACACACCAAATCAGAAAGGCTTTTTTCCCCCCTTTCTACATTATGGACTGTGGGGACACAAAACCGCTCTCTCTTTTTTTTTTTGATTGTGTACCAGGGCGTTGTCTCACGTATTAGATTATGCTTAAGATACGAATGGGTTTATCAGTCACACCAGAATCCATACATACTGATCCTCCCGTAATAAAATGGTCGGATCTTATCAAACACACTTTGTTTCTTGTGACAATCAAGTCAGCGAAACAGCGTATACACGTCAAGACACTAAATCAAGTTTGCCACAAGAACTCATAAGTTTGGCAGTATTGCTCTGCCGTCAGCAATCATACACCCATTTTATTTTCGTGAGACTTGTGCAGGGCACCTTTTCATCTACTGTTCTATCACTATGAATTAGTTTATCTATTATCAATAAGGATACTTCTACAACTACTATCTAAGTATGTCCGGACTTCTTATGTTGTCAGTTGCTATATATGAATAAGTGGGTAGCTACTGACAAGCATTAAGCATGTCACACAGCCCAAACATATAACATTTCAGGACACACCACACAGTTAACAACCACAGTGAAGCGTGTCAAAGCCCAAACATGTAACATTCAACAGGACACTTACACAACACATTCAAATCAAACAGTCAGACAACATACAAGAACATATACCCCAGCCGGCATTTCCGGAAAGACCAGCCCAGTTCTCCAGTCGTTTGAGTAATATATTGTGGTCAACTGTATCAAAGGCAGCACTGAGATCCAGTAAAACTAAGACTGACATTTTTCCACTGTCTGTATTCAGACATATGTCATTAAACACTTTGGTCAGAGCAGTCTCAGTGCTGTGGTTCTGTCTAAAGCCTGACTGGAAGGTATCATAGCAGTTATTTTGTGTTAAAAAGTAATTAAGCTGTTGAAAAACCGCTTTTTCAATGATCTTACTTAAAAATTGGAGATTTGAGATGGGCCTGTAGTTGTTCATTTGCGTCTTGTCAAGATTGTCCTTTTTCAGCAGAGGTTTAATTACAGCTGTTTTTAGTGGCTCTGGAAACACACCTGACGTTAAGGACAAGTTCACGATCAGTAACAGGTCCAACTCCAAAGTCTTTGAGACCCCTTTGAAAAAACCTGTTGGTAGGATGTCTAAACAGCAAGAGGAGGACTTCAGGTGACGTAAGATGTCCTCCAGGTCTTTACTGTTAATGGGTTGAAATAGTGTCATGGTGTTTAAACCGGTTTTCGGTGGACACAGTGCATATGCTGAACCTGCTGCTGATGTACCAACTGCTTGTCTAATATTTTGGACTTTGTCTATGAAGAATTTGGCAAAGTCATTGCAGACCATGGTGGAATGGAGTTCAGTTGCCACTGACACAGGAGGGTTTGTTAGCCTGTCAACTGTAGCAAATAAGGCCCGAGCATTATGACTGTTTTTGGTGATGATGTCAGAGAAGTAGGATTTCCTTGCATTCCTCAGTTGTAAATTATAAGAGTGAAGTTTCTCTTTATAGATGTCATAATGAACCTGGAGATTTGTTTTTCTCCATCTGCGCTCAGCTTTCCGACACTCTCTTTTCCCATTTTTCACCAGTGTGGAATTTCGCCATGGAGACTTCTTCCTTCCAGAGATAACCTTCACCTTAATGGGAGCAATAGTATCCATAACATTTAACATTTTAGTATTAAAGCTACTGACGACCTCACTGACTGAACCCCCGGAAAGGGCAGGTGTTAAAGAGAAGACCTGGTTAAAGATCTTACTACTTTTTTCAGTTACACACCATTTTGAGATCACTGCTGTTGAGACATTTGTGTGCACTGAAATCGTACTCTCAAAGAAAAAAAAAAAAAGAAAACACAGGAATGGTCAGACAGGCCCACATCAGACACAGTAATCTTTGAAATGCTTAGACCCTTAGAGATCACTAAGTCTAGAGTGTGCCCCCTATTGTGCGTGGGCTCTGTTATATGCTGAGTCAGACCAAAGTTGTCCAGAGTGTTACTCAGGTCTTTAATCCCTCTGTCCTGAGGGTTGTCCATATGGATGTTAAAATCACCAACAATAATTATACAGTCAAAATCAACACAGATCATAGACAGCAGTTCACTGAGGTCTTCAGAAAAATCTGCACAGTATTTAGGGGGCCTGTAAATATTCAGAAACAGGACTCTGGGTGAGGCCTTCAGCTGTATAGCCATATATTCAAAGGACTGAAAACTTCCAGGAGATAACTGCTTACATTGAAATGATTAATTGAATAAGACTGCGACCCCTCCTCCTCTCCTGCTCACTCTGGCCTCGCTGTTAAAACTGTAACCAGGAGGTGTTGACTCAATAAGAACAGCAGCACTGTTATTTTGTTCCAACCAAGTTTCAGTTAAAAACATAAAATCCAGGGTGTGCTCAGTGATAAAATCATTAATTAAGAATGTTTTCCCAGCTAAAGACCTAACATTTAATAAAGCCAACTTAAGTGTTTTAGAGGTATTATTTGCCCCCTCGTGTTTGGGAGCAGTCTGTGGCACACAAGGTATGTTTACTTTATTTAAAGATCTTTTTGAGTGCAACTCTCTTTGTTTTGACTGGGTCACATTTCTCCTTCTGTCACCTAAAAGTACAGACATTTTAAAATCTTCTAACGAACAGGGCCCCAGCTTGTCCTGGGAAAAGTCACGACTGTCAGAATCCACACAGCCTGGACCCCAAGGGGGTGGGGCTGGGCTCCGTCGCTTCGGCTGCTCTAGTAGGGGCGGGGCTCGGCGGGGAACCTTTGGCCGCTTTGGTTGGGGGTTTATGGGGGATAAAAAGGGATTGGGCTGGGGGGTAGATCTAAGCCCAACATTAACCCGTTCCATCATCTCCTCAGTGAATTTCAGGTGAGGGGAGGAGGAGGGAGAAAGGGAGGGTGAGGAGCACAAAGGTGCGAATGCCCAACCATACATCATCAAAAGCAGGAGTGGATGTGTTCGGCTACAAGAAGGTTTTAATGCCCGACCATAGTTTGTAAAAAGCGGGTAAGAAAAGGTTCGAATGCCCGAACATACACCATCAAAGGAGGGAGCGGAGGTGTTCCGGTGTAAGACGGTGTGAATGTCCAACCATAGTTGGCAAAAAGCGGGTAAGAAAAGGTTAAAATACCCGACTGTACACAATCAATAGCGGTAGCGCAGTTGTTAGGCTACAAGAAGGTGTGAAAGTCCGACCATGGTTTGTAAAAAGCGGCTAGGAAAAGGTTCAAATGCGCGAATATATACCATCAAAAGCGGAAGCGGAGGTGTTCGGCTGCAAGAAGGTGTGAACGTCCGACCAAAGTTTGTAAAAAACAGTTAAGAAAAGTATCGAATATCCAACCAAACATAATCAAAATCGGGAGCAGAGCTGTTCGACTGCAAGTAGGTGTGAATGTCAGATCATAATTTGCAAAAAGCTGATCAGAAAGGGTGAGAATGCCCAACTATACACCATCAAATGCGGGAGCGGAGGTGTTCGTCTGTGAGTAGGTGTGAATCTCCGACCATAATTGCTTAAAAATGTGTTAGAAAAGGTAAGAATGCCGGTCCATACATCATCAAAAGCGGGAGAGGTGGTGTTCAGCTGCAAGTAGGTATGAATGTCCAGCCATAATTACTCACAAACGGGTAAGAAAAGGTAGTATTGCTAGACCATACATGATCAAAACAGGGAGCGGAGGTGGTTCAGCGGCAAGAAGGTGTGAATGTCCGACTAAAGTTTGTAAAAAGCGGATAAGACAAGGTGCGAATGCCTGACAATGTATGATCAAAAGAGGGAGCGGAGGTGTTCGGCTGCAAGAAGGTCTGAATGTCCACCAATAATTACTGAAAAATGGTTAAGAAAAGGTGCGAATGCCCAACCATACATCATCAAAAGCAGGAGTGGATGTGTTCGGCTACAAGAAGGTTTGAATGTCCGACCATAGTTTGTAAAAGGCGGGTAAGAAAAGGTTCGAATGACCGAACATACACCATCAAAAGAGGGAGCGGAGGTGTTCTGCTGTAAGATGGTGTGAATGTCCGACCATAGTTGCTAAAAAGCGGGTAAGAAAAGGTTAAAATACCCGACTTTGCACAATCAAAAGAGGGAGCGGAGTTGTTCAGCTACAAGAAGGTGTGAAAGTCCGACCATGTTTTGTAAAAAGCGGGTAAGAAAAGGTTGGCATGCCCGAATATACACCATCAAAAGTTGGAGCGGAGGTGTTCAGCTGCAAGAAGGTCTGAATGTCCATCAATAATTGCTAGAAAACATGAAAGAGAATTTTCGAGTATCAAACCACACATGATCATAAGCGGGAGAGGAGGTGTTTAGCTGCAAGAAGGTGTGAATGTCCACCCATAATTACTGAAAAATGGATAAGAAAAGGTGCGAATGCCCAACCATACATCATCAAAAGCAGGAGTGGATGTGTTTGGCGACAAGAAGGTTTGAATGCCCGACCATATTTTGTAAAAAGCGGGTAAGAAAAGGTTCGAATGCCCGAACATACACCATCAAAGGAGGGAGCGGAGGTGTTCCGGTGTAAGACGGTGTGAATGTCCAACCATAGTTGGCAAAAAGCTGGTAAGAAAAGGTTAAAATACCCGACTGTACACAATCAATAGCGGTAGCGGAGTTGTTAGGCTACAAGAAGGTGTGAAAGTCCAACCATGGTTTGTAAAAAGCGGCTAGGAAAAGTTTCGAATGCGCGAATATATACCATGAAAAGCGGAAGCGGAGGTGTTCGGCTGCAAGAAGGTGTGAACGTCCGACCAAAGTTTGTAAAAAAGCAGTTAAGAAAAGTATCGAATATCCAACCAAACATAATCAAAAGCGGGAGCAGAGCTGTTCGACTGCAAGTAGGTGTGAATTTCAGATCATAATTTGCAAAAAGCTGATGAGAAAGGGTGAGAATGCCCGACTATACACCATCAAATGCGGGAGCGGAGGTGTTCGTCTGTGAGTAGGTGTGAATCTCCGACCATAATTGCTTAAAAATGTGTTAGAAAAGGTAAGAATGCCGGTCCATACATCATCAAAAGCGGGAGACGTGGTGTTCAGCTGCAAGTAGGTATGAATGTCCAGCCATAATTACTCACAAACGGGTAAGAAAAGGTAGTATTGCTAGACCATACATGATCAAAACAGGGAGCGGAGGTGGTTCAGCTGCAAGAAGGTGTGAATGTCCGACTAAAGTTTGTAAAAAGCGGGTAAGACAAGGTGCGAATGCCTGACAATGTATGATCAAAAGAGGGAGCGGAGGTGTTCGGCTGCAAGAAGGTCTGAATGTCCACCAATAATTACTGAAAAATGGTTAAGAAAAGGTGCGAATGCCCAACCATACATCATCAAAAGCAGGAGTGGATGTGTTCGGCTACAAGAAGGTTTGAATGTCCGACCATAGTTGCTAAAAAGCGGGTAATAAAAGGTTAAAATACCCAACTGTGCACAATCAAAAGAGGGAGCGGAGTTGTTCAGCTACAAGAAGGTGTGAAAGTCCGACCATGTTTTGTAAAAAGCGGGTAAGAAAAGGTTGGCATGCCCGAATATACACCATCAAAAGCGGAAGCGGAGGTGGTCGACTTCAAGAAGACGTGAACGTCCGACCAAAGTTTGTAAAAAGCAGTTAAGAAAAGATTCGAATATCCAACCAAAAATAATCAAAAGCGGGAGCAGAGCTGTTCGACTTCAAGTAGGTGTGAATGTCAGATCATAATTTGCAAAAAGCTGATCAGAAAGGGTGAGAATGCCCGACTATACACCATCAAATGCGGGAGCGGAGTTGTTCGGCTGTGAGTAGGTGTGAATCTCCGACCATAATTGCTGAAAAATGTGTTAGAAAAGGTAAGATTGCCGGTCCATACATCATAAAAAGCGGGAGAGGTGGTGTTCGGCTGCAAGTAGGTGTGAATGTCCAGCCATAATTACTCACAAACCGGTAAGAAAAGGTAGTATTGCCAGACCATACATGATCAAAACAGGGAGCGGAGGTGGTTAAGCTGCAAGAAGGTGTTAACGTCCGACTAAAGTTTGTAAAAAGCTGATGAGAAAGGGTGAGAATGCCCGACTATACATCATCAAATGCGGGAGCGGAGGTGTTCGGCTGTGAGTAGATGTGAATCTCCAACCATAATTGCTGAAAAATGTGTTAGAAAAGGTAAGAATGCCGGTCCATACATCATCAAAAGCGGGAGAGGTGGTGTTCGGCTGCAAGTAGGTGTGAATGTCCAGCCATAATTACTCACAAATGGGTAAGAAAAGGTAGTATTGCCAGACCATACATGATCAAAACAGGGAGCGGAGGTGGTTAAGCTGCAAGAAGGTGTTAATGTCCGACTAAAGTTTGTAAAAAGCGGGTAAGAAAAGGTGCGAATGCCCGACAATGTATGATCAAAAGAGGAAGCGGAGGTTTTCGGCTGAAAGAAGGTCTGATGGTCCAACCATAATTTGTAAAAACCGGGGAAGAAAAGGCTCGAAAGCCCGACTATACAACATCAAAAGCTGGAGCGGAGGTGTTCAGCTGTAAGACGGTGTGAATGTCCGACCATAGTTGGTAAAAAGCGGGTAAGAAAAGGTTAAAATACCCGACTGTACACAATCAATAGCGGGAGCGGAGTTGTTTGGCTACAAGAAGGTGTGAAAGTCCGACCATGGTTTGTAAAAACCGGGAAGAAAAGGCTTGAAAGCCCGACTATACACCATCAAAAAGAAGGTTTGAATGTCCATCAATAATTGCTTTAAAACAAGAAAGTAAATTTTCGAATATCAAACCGTACATGATCATAAGCGGGAGAGGAGGTGTTCCGCTGTAAGACGGTGTGAATGTCCGACCATAGTTGGTAAAAAGTGGGTAAGAAAAGGTTAAAATACCCGACTGTACACAATCAATAGCGGGAGCGGAGTTGTTCGGCTACTAAAAGGTGTGAAAGTCCGACCCTGGTTTGTAAAAAGCGGGTAAGAAAAGGTTCAAATGCCCGAACATACACCATCAAAAGAGGGAGCGGAGGTGTTCCGCTGTAAGACGGTGTGAATGTCCGATCATAGTTGGTAAAAAGCGGGTAAGAAAAGGTTAAAATACCCGACTGTACACAATCAAAAGAGGGAGCGGAGTTGTTCAGCTAAGAGAAGGTGTGAAAGTCCGACCATGGTTTGTAAAAAGCGGGTAAGAAAAGGTTCGTATGCCCGAATATACACTATCAAAACCGGAAGCGTAGGTGTTCGGCTGCAAGAAGGTGTGAACGTCCGACCAAAGTTTGTAAAAAAGCAGTTAAGAAAAGGTTCGAATATCTAACCAAACATAATCAAAAGCGGGAGCAGAGCTGTTCGGCTGTGAGTAGGTGTGATTCTCCAACCATAATTGCTGAAAAATGTGTTAGAAAAGGTAAGAATGCCGGTCCATACATCATCAAAAGCGGGAGAGGTGGTGTTCGGCTGCAAGTAGGTGTGAATGTCCATTAATAATTGCTTTAAAACATGAAAGAAAATTTTCGAATATCAACCCTTACATGATCATTAGCGGGGGAGGAGGTGTTCAGCTGCAGGAAGGTGTGAATATCCACCCATAATTACTGAAAAATGGGTAGGAAAAGATGCGAATGTCCAACCATAAATCATCAAAAGCAGGAGTGGAGTTGTTCAGCTACAAGAAGGTATGAAAGTCCAACCATGGTTTGTAAAAAGCGGGTAAGAGAAGGTTCGAATACCCGAATATATACCATCAAAAGCGGAAGCGGGGGTGTTCGGCCGCAAGAAGGTGTGAACGTCCGACCAAAGTTTGTAAAAAGCAGTTAAGAAAAGGTTTGAATATCCAACCGAACATAATCAAAAGCGGGAGCAGAGCTGTTCGACTGCAAGTAGGTGTGAATGTCAGATCATAATTGCTGAAAAATGTGATAGAAAAGACTAGAATGCCGGACAATACATCATCAAAAGCGGGAGAGGTGGTTTTTCGGCTGCAAGTAGGTGTGAATGTCCAGCCATAATTACTCACAAACGGGGGAAGAAAAGGTAGTATTTCCAGACCACACATGATCAAAACAGGGAATGGAGGTGGTTCAGCTGCAAGGTGTGAATGTCTGACTAAAGTTTGTAAAAACCGTGTAAGACAAGGGGCGAATGCCCGACAATGTATGATCAAAAGAGGGAGCGGAGGTTTTCGGCTGCAAGGTCTGAATGTCCAACAAATAATTTGTAAAAATCGGGGAAGAAAAGGCTCGAAAGCCCGACTATACACCATCAAAAGCTGGAGCAGAGGTGTTCAGGTGCAAGAAGGTCTGAATGTCCGACCAATAATTACTGAAAAATGGGTAAGAAAAGGTGTGAATGCCAAATCATACATCATCAAAAGCAGGAGCGGATGTGTTCGGCTACAAGAAGGTTTGAATGTCCAACCATAGTAAGTAATAGGTGGGTAAGAAAAGGCTCGAATGCCCGACTATACACCATCAAAAGCGGAAGCGGAGGTGTTCGGCTGCAAGACGGTGTGAACGTCCGACCAAAGTTTGTAAAAAGCATTAAGAAAATGATCGAATATCCAACCAAACATAATCAAAAGCGGGAGCAGAGCTGTTCGACTGCAAGTAGGTGTGAATATCAGATCATAATTTGCAAAAAGCTGATGAGAAAGGGTGAGAATGCCCGACTATACACTATCAAATGTGGGAGCGGAGGTGTTCGTCTGTGAGTAGGTGTGAATGTCCGACCATAATTGCTGAAAAATGTGTTAGAAAAGGTAAGAATGCCGGACCATATATCATCAAAAGCGGGAGAGGTTGTGTTCGGCTGCAAGAAGGTGTGAATGTCCAGCCATAATTACTCACAAACGAGTAAGAAAAGGTACTATTGCCAGACCATATATGATCAAAACAGGGAGCGGAGGTGGTTCAGCTGCAAGAAGGTTTGAATGTCCGACTAAAGTTTGTAAAAAGCGGGTAAGACAAGGTGTGAATGCCCGACAATGTATGATCAAAAAGAGGAGCGGAGGTTTTCGGCTGCAAGAAGGTCTGAATGTCCACCCATAATTACTGAAAAATGGGTAAGAAAAGGTGCGAAAGCCCAACCGCACATGATCATAAGTGGATGAGAAGGTGTTCGACTGCAAGTAGGTGTGAATGTAAGATCATAATTTGTAAAAAGTGGGTAAGAAAAGGTAAGAATGCCCAACCATAAATTATCAAAAGCGGCAGCAGAGTTTCGGCTGGTATTTATCAATGTCTAGATAGATTTCAACAAAAAAACAACGTTGTACTTTGCAGTAAAAGAAAGTGCAAATCAAAAGTTTTAGGAATCCGAGAATAAGCTTATTTTCATGAGTTCTGCACGATTCCGGATTTTATGTATAAAATGAATTCCTTCACTCAAACTATGTTAAAACGGCTTTTACCTTCCTATTTATCAATGTCTCGATAGATTTAAACAAAAAAACAACGTTGTACTTTGCAATAAAAGAAAGAGCAAATCAAAAGTTTTAGGAATCCGAGAATAAGCTTATTTTCATGAGTTCTGCACGATTTCGGATTTTATGTATAAAATGAATTCATTCACTCAAACCACGTTAAAACTGCTTTTTCCTTCATATTTATCAATGTCTAGATCGACTTCAACAAAGAACAACATTGTATTTTGCAGTAGAAGAAAGAGCAAAACTGAAGGATCAGGAATCCGAGAATAAGCTTATCTTCATACGTTCTGCATGATTTGGGATTTTATGTATAAAATGAATTCCTTCACTCAAACTGAGTTAACACTGCTTTGTCCATCATATGTACCCATTTCTACATATATTTCAAGCATAAACTTCCTCATACTACCCGGAATGAGAAAGAACCACACTTGTGATTAAGCCATACGCCCCTTTTGAGGAGTTCTTCATGATTTGGGATTTTATCTATAAAATCAATTCCTTCACTCAAACTATGTTAAAAAGGCTTTTGCCTTCATATTTATCAATGTCTCGATAGATTTAAACAAAAAAACAACGTTGTACTTTGCAGTAAAAGAAAGAGCCAATCAAAAGTTTTAGGAATCCGAGAATAAGCTTATTTTCATGAGTTCTGCACGATTTCGGATTTTATGTATAAAATGAATTCATTCACTCAAACCAAGTTAAAACTGCTTTTTCATTCATATTTATCAATGTCTAGATCGACTTCAACAAAGAACAACATTGTATTTTGCAGTAGAAGAAAGAGCAAAACTGAAGGATCAGGAATCCGAGAATAAGCTTATTTTCTTATGGGCAAGTGGGAACTGCTTTGTCCTTCATATTTATCAATGTGTAGATGGATTTCAACTTCTTCTACTGCAAAGTCCAATGTTTTTCTTTGTTGAAGTCGATCTAGACATTGATGAATATGGAAGGACAAAGCAGTTTTAACTTGGTTTGAGCAAAGCAATTCATTTTATAGCAAAATCCGAAATCGTGCAGAACTCATGAAAGCAGGCTTATACTCGGATTCCTGAAACTTTAGATTTGCTCTTTCTTTTACTGCAAAGTACAACGTTGTTTTTTTGTTTAAATATTTCTAGACATGGTAAATATGAAGGACAAATCAGTTTTAACATAGTTTGAGTGAAGTAATGCATTTTATAAGCAAAATCCCAAATCATGTAGAACTTACGAAATGCTTTTTCTCGCTTTTCACTGCTTTTTACAAACTTTGGTCGGACGTTCACACCTTCTTGCATCCGAACACCTCCGCTTCCGCTTTTGATGATCTATATTCGGGCATTCGAACCTTTTTTTACCCGCTTTTTACAAACCATTGTCGGACTTTCACACCTTCTTGCAGCCGAACACCACCTCTCCCGCTTTTGATGATGTATGGTCCAGTATTCTTACCTTTTCTAACACATTTTTCAGCAATTATGGTCGGACATTCACACCTACTCACAGCTGGACACCTCCGCTCCCGCTTTTGATCATAAAATGTCGGGACATCGCTCCTTGTCTTACCAGCTTTTTACAAACTTTAGTCGAAAATTCACACCTTCTTGCAGCTGAACACCTCCGCTCCCGCTTTTGATGATGTATAGTCGGGCTTTCGAGCCTTTTCTTACCCGGTTTTTAAAAATTATGGTTGGACATTCAGACCTTGCAGCCGAACACCTCCACTCTCTCTTTTGATCATACATTGTTGGGCATTCGCACCTTGTCTTACCCGCTTTTTACAAACTATAGTCAGACATTAACACCTTGCAGCTGAACCTCCGCTCCCTGTTTTGATCATGTATGGTCTGGCAATACTACCTTTTCTTCCCCCGTTTGTGAGTAATTATGGCTGGACATTCACACCTACTTGCAGTCGAACAGCTCTGCTCCCGCTTTTGATTATGTTTGGTTGGATATTCGAACCTTTTCTTAACTGCTTTTTACAAACCATGGTCGGACTTTCACACCTTCTTGCAGCTGAACACCTCCGCTCCCGCTTTTGATGGTGTATAGTCGGGCTTTCGAGCCTTTTCTTCCCCGATTTTTACAAATTATGGTTGGACATTCAGACCTTGCAGCCGAAAACCTCCGCTCCCTCTTTTGATCATACATTGTCGGGCATTCGCCCCTTGTCTTACACGGTTTTTACAAACTTTAGTCAGACATTCACACCTTGCAGCTGAACCACCTCCATTCCCTGTTTTGATCATGTGTGGTCTGGAAATACTACCTTTTCTTCCCCCGTTTGTGAGTAATTATGGCTGGACATTCACACCTACTTGCAGCCGAAAAACCACCTCTCCCGCTTTTGATGATGTATTGTCCGGCATTCTAGTCTTTTCTATCACATTTTTCAGCAATTATGATCTGACATTCACACCTACTTGCAGTCGAACAGCTCTGCTCCCGCTTTTGATTGTGTTCGGTTGGATATTCAAACCTTTTCTTAACTGCTTTTTACAAACTTTGGTCGGACGTTCACACCTTCTTGCAGCCGAACACCCCCGCTTCCGCTTTTGATGGTATATATTCGGGTATTCGAACCTTCTCTTACCCGCTTTTTACAAACCATGGTTGGACTTTCATACCTTCTTGTAGCTGAAAAACTCCACTCCTGCTTTTGATGATTTATGGTTGGACATTCGCATCTTTTCCTACCCATTTTTCAGTAATTATGGGTGGATATTCACATCTTCTTGCAGCTGAACACCTCCTCTCCCGCTAATGATCATGTAAGGTTTGATATTCGAAAATTTTCTTTCATGTTTTAAAGCAATTATTAATGGACAATCACACCTACTTGCAGCCGAACACCACCTCTCCCGCTTTTGATGATGTATGGACCGGCATTCTTACCTTTTCTAACACATTTTTCAGCAATTATGGTTTGAGAATCACACCTACTCACAGCCGAACAACTCCGCTACCGCATTTGATGGTGTATAGTCGGGATTTCTCACCCTTTCTCATCAGCTTTTTGCAAATTATTCTCTGACATTCACACCTACTTGCAGTCGAACAGCTCTGCTCCCGCTTTTGATTATGTTTGGTTAGATATTCGAACCTTTTCTTAACTGCTTTTTACAAACTTTGGTCGGACGTTCACAATATCTTGCAGCCGAACACCTCCGCTTCCGCTTTTGATGGTGTATATTCGGGCATACGAACCTTTTCTTACCCGCTTTTTACAAACCAAGGTCGGACTTTCACACCTTCTCTTAGCTGAACAACTCCGCTCCCTCTTTTGATTGTGTACAGTCGGGTAATTTAACCTTTTCTTACCCGCTTTTTACCATCTATGGTCGGACATTCACACCGTCTTACAGCGGAACACCTCCGCTCCCTCTTTTGATGATGTATGGTTAGGCATTCGCACCTTTTCTTACCCATTTTTCAGTAATTATGGGTAGACATTCACACCTTCTCTTAGCTGAACACCTCCTCTCCCGCTTATGATCATGTGCAGTTTGATATTCGAAAATTTTCTTTCATGTTTTCTAGCAATTATTGATGGACATTCAGACCGTCTTGCAGCTGAACACCTCCGCTCCCACTTTTGATGGTGTATAGTCGGGCTTTCGAGCCTTTTCTTCCCCGGTTTTTACAAATTATGGTTGGACATTCAGACCTTCTTGCAGCCGAAAACCTCCACTCCCTCTTTTGATCATACATTGTCGGGCATTCGCACCTTTTCTTACCCGCTTTTTACAAACCATGGTCGGACTTTCACACCTTTTAGTAGCCGAACAACTCCGCTCCCGCTATTGATTGTGTACAGTCGGGTATTTTAACCTTTTCTTACCCGCTTTTTACCAACTATGGTTGGACACCTTCTTACAGCAGAACACCTCCGCTCCCTGTTTTGATTATGTATGGTTTGACATTCGCACCTTCTCTCACCCGCCTTTTACTATGGTCGGCCATTCACAGCTTACTCTCCACCATACTTGTATGGTGGGATATTCACACCCACCTGCATCCGAAGACCTCCGCCCCACTTTTGTTGATATTTAGTCGGTCATTCGCACCTTACCCGCTTTTGGCAAACTATGGCCTTCTTGCAGCCAAACACCTCTGATCTCGCTTTTGATGATGTAAGGTTGGGCATTCAGACCTTGCTTCACCTGCTTTTCACCAAATATAGTCAGACATTCACACCCACCTGCATCCGAAGACCTCCGCCCCCACTTTTGTTGATATTTAGTCGGACATTCGCACCTTACCCGCTTTTGGCAAACTATGGCCTTCTTGCAGCCAAACACCTCTGATCTCGCTTTTGATGATGTAAGGTTGGGCATTCAGACCTTGCTTCACCTGCTTTTCACCAAATATAGTCGGACATTCACACCTTCTTGCAGCCGAACACTTCCGCTCCACCTTTTAGTGTTCTATCACACCTTTTTTTCACCGCATTTTATACATTATGGTTGGAAATTTTCAACCACTCTCATCCGAAGACCTCTCCTCCCGCTTTTGTTAATATATTTGAACTTTAGTCGGACATTCAAACCTTCTTGCAGCTGAACCACCTCCGCTCCCTGTTTTGATCATATATATTCTGGCAATACTACCTTTTCTTACCCGTTTGTGAGTAATTATGGCTGGACATTCACACCTACTTGCAGCCGAACACAACCTCTCTCGCTTTTGATGATGTATGGACCGGCATTCTTACCTTTTCTAACACATTTTTCAGCAATTATGGTCGGAGATTCACACCTACTCACAGCCGAACAACTCCGCTCCCGCATTTGATGGTGTATAGTCGGGCATTCTCACCCTTTCTCATCAGCTTTTTGCAAATTATGATCTGACATTCACACCTACTTGCAGTCGAACAGCTCTGCTCCCGCTTTTGATTATGTATGGTTGGATATTCGAACCTTTTCTTAACTGCTTTTTACAAACTTTGGTTGGACGTTCACACCTTCTTGTAGCCGAACACATGCACTCCTGCTTTTGATGATGTATGGTTGGGCATTCGCACCTTTTTTTTACCCATTTTTCAGGTATTATGGGTGGACATTCACACCTTCTTGCAGCTGAACACCTCCTCTCCCACTTATGATCATGTATGGTTTGATTTTCGAAAATTTTCTTTCATGTTTTCTAGCAATTATTGATGGACATTTAGACCTTCTTGCAGCTGAACATCACCTCTCCCGATTTTGATTATGTATGGACCGGCATTTTTACCTTTTCTAACACATTTTTCAGCAATTATGGTTGGAGATTCACACCTACTCACAGCCGAACAACTCCGCTACCGCATTTGATGGTGTATAGTCGGGCATTCTCACCCTTTCTCATCAGCTTTTTGCAAATTATGATTTGACATTCACACCTACTTGCAGTCGAACAGCTCTGCTCCCGCTTTTGATTATGTATGGTTGGATATTCGAACCTTTTCTTAACTGCTTTTTACAAACTTTGGTTGGACGTTCACACCTTCTTGTAGCCGAACACATGCACTCCTGCTTTTGATGATGTATGGTTGGGCATTCGCACCTTTTTTTTACCCATTTTTCAGGTATTATGGGTGGACATTCACACCTTCTTGCAGCTGAACACCTCCTCTCCCACTTATGATCATGTGTTGTTTGATTTTCAAAAATTTTCTTTCATGTTTTCTAGCAATTATTGATGGACATTTAGACCTTCTTGCAGCTGAACACCACCTCTCCCGATTTTGATTATGTATGGACCGGCATTTCTACCTTTTCATTTATTTCTTCACTTCTGATAAAAATGATAAGACTGACCTAAAGAATTGGAGGCCCATCACACTTTTAAACTTTGACTGTAAACTTTTTAGCAAGGTTTTAACGACACGGATGTCCTATGTTTTAGAGGAGGTAATTCACCCAGACCAGGCTTGTGCCATCTCAGAGAGACAACTCACCGACAGCCTCGTACTGATTCGAGACATCATTGATTACGCTAGAGACAGAAACACCCGGCTTGTCATCTTAAATTTAGACTTTGAAAAAGCTTTTGATCGGGTCTCGCATCAATATCTCTTTCAGGTGTTGCAGCCATCGAATAGGGCCCGATTGTTCCTACTTGGTGAGATTTGCTCGGTTGAGACGCTTGCTCCCCCCCCTTGCTCCTGGGCTGACCAAGTAGGAACAATCGGGCCCTATTCGATGGCTGCCTTGTCTTTTACTCTGTGCAAAAGACAAGGCAGCCACAAACACCACGGGAACACCGTATTGAGGCTTTGTTCTGACCACTCATTCGGTGTCGCGTTTCTTTCAAGCAATTCTCCCGGTTAGCCCACACTCGGCTCGCTCCCAGAACTGTGTTAAAGTCTACTTCGCATTCACTCTCTTTTCTCAGCAGATTAAAAGAAAGTTTCATCTTGGGCTCCCTGAAACTTCCATCCTGCACCGCTGTTTGCTTTTTCACAAGAGCAGAGAAGAGCGCACCGTTCCCAGCGGTACTGCAGTACCGGGTCGATGCTTGGAGTGAACGGAGCAAGCTCCTTTTTCAACTCCTATTGATAAAAATCCATTTAATATGTAGTCCTTGCATAGACATATCACATATTAAACTGATAAGAACAGATACTACACTTGATCTTAGCCAAAATGCCGAGAAGCGATATCTGTCCACTGGTTCACGTCCGAGGGCCCTTCCTGGCACAATGCGCACTTGTAGCGGTGTTCTTTTTATGGCCATAGTGTCACTTTGCACCTCCGCCCACCCGCTGCACTGAGCACTCTTCAGCCCTTTTAAATGGTATAACTTTACACTACCACACGCTCCAGCGAGCACCATTCAAGCAACAACTTTGCACTCCAGCTTCGAACATCGGCACAGTCGCAACAAGTAAGGCGACTCTACTCAGAGAAGTCACTCTGCACAGTAACAAGATTTCTTTTGCACAGACAGAAAGGGCTTCACCCGCAAAGGTAAAGCCTGCCAAAAATAGAAACAACTCATTAGTGCTGCTCTCCACGAAAGTCTTTAGTAAAAGGCGAAAGACTTGTATGTTATGAAGAGAAACCAGAGTACGATTATCCGTCACTGCGGGAGCAGGGCATCAGGCTAGTTGCCATAGCCACCTTCCCCATGGTGAGCGTTGCTTGGTTGAAACGCTTGCCCCTGTGCAATCGACAAGGCAGCAACAAAAACACCACGGGAACACCGTATTGAGGCTTTGTTCTGACCGCTCATTCGGTGTCGCGTTTCTTTCAAGCAATTTTCCCGGTTAGCCCACACTCGGCTCGCTCCCAGAGCCGTGTTAAAGTCTACTTAGCATTCACTCTCTTTTCTCAGCAGACTCTTGGGATTTTATCTATAAAATGAATTCCTTCACTCAAACTATGTTAAAACTGCTTTGTCCTTCACATTTACCATGTCTAGACAGATTTAAACAAAAAAAAAAAACAACGTTGTACTTTGCAGTAAAAGAAAGAGCAAATCTAAAGTTTCAGGAATCCGAGAATAAGCTTACTTTCATGAGTTCTTCACGATTTCGGATTTTGCTATAAAATGAATTCCTTCACTCAAACTAAATTAAAACTGCTAAACCGCTAATCTGTTACATGTAAGGCAGATGTCAAATTCACCGAAATAGGATCTAAGGGTATTCGGCCAATCGAGCTGTAGCAGCTTCGGTAAAAGAGTATAAGTTGAAGAGTTTGTGAATAAAGGTGTGCGCACACATAGTGAGCTGTAGGAAAATAGGCAGGGAGCAATGCCGGCTGGGGTATATGTTCTTGTATGTTGTCTGACTGTTTGATTTGAATGTGTTGTGTAAGTGTCCTGTTGAATGTTACATGTTTGGGCTTTGACACTTCACTGTGGTTGTTAACTGTGTGGTGTGTCCTGAAATGTTATATGTTTGGGCTGTGTGACATGCTTAATGCTTGTCAGTAGCTACCCACTTATTCATATATAGCAACTGACAACATAAGAAGTCTGGACATACTTTGATAGTAGTTGTAGAAGTATCCTTATTGATAATAGATAAACTAATTCATAGTGATAGAACAGTAGATGAACAGGTGACTGCACATGTCTCACGAAAATAAAATGGGTGTATGATTGCTGACGGCAGAGCAATACTGCCAAACTTATGAGTTCTTGTGGCAAACTTGATTCAGTGTCTTGACGTGTATACGCTGTTTCGCTGACTTGATTGTCACAAGAAACAAAATGTGTTTGATAAGATCCGACCATTTTATTACGGGAGGATCAGTATGTATGGATTCTGATGTGACTGATAAACCCATTCGTATCGTAAGCATAATCTAATACGTGAGACAACGCCCTGGCACACAATCAAAAAAAAAAAGAGAGAGCGGTTTTGTGTCCCCACAGTCCATAATGTAGAAAAGAGAGAAAAAAGCCTTTCTGATTTGGTGTGTGTGCTCACAGTGCAGAGTGTAGAGAAAAGAGAGAAAAGAAAGCCGTTTTGGTGTCACGGGTGTTGTGACTTACACACACACATTTCTGAATTGAGAAAGGAAATTATTTTAGAGGAAGCACTAGAGTTTAGATCCCACATTTGTTGATAGGCATTCATTTATTTCTTCACTTCTGATGAAGTTTCAACAATAAACAACAAACTTTGTATTATGAGAAAGAACCAGACTCATTCTTCAGGAATCCGAAAATAAGCTCTATTTTACGAGTTATGCACGAATTCGGATTCTCCTATAAAACGAATTCCTTAACTCTAACCAAGTTAAGACTGCTTTGTCCTTCATATTTATTCATGTCTAATCAAGTTTCAACGATAAACAACGTTGTACTTTGTAGAATGAGAAAGAACTTCTTCAGCAATAAGCATCTCTCGACATATGACGAAATACAGATTTTGCTATAAAATTAATTCCTTCTATCAGCCAAACTTAAAACTGTTTGTCCTCCTTATTTATCCACTTCAAATGAAGTTTCAACAATTAAAAAAATGTTGTAGTTTGAGAAAAAACAACTTAATCTTAAGCAATCAGTAGGGTAAGAAAGGGTAAGAAAAGGTGCAAATGCCAACCATACATCACTAAAAGGTGGAGCGGAAGTATTCGGCTGCAAGTAGGTGCGAATGCCCGACTATACACCATCAAAAGCGGGAGCGGAGGTGTTCGGCTGCAAGTAGGTGTGAATGTTCGACCATAATTTGTAAAAAGCGGGTAAGAAAAGGTTCTAATGCCCGACTATATATTAACCAAAGCAGGAGGAGAGGTCTTCGGATAAGAGTGGGTGAGAATTTACAACCATAATCTATAAAATGCGGTGAAAAAAAAGGTGTGAATACCCCATAGAACACTAAAAGGTAGAGCGGAAGTGTTCGGCTGCAAGAAGGTGTGAATGTCTGACCATAGTTTGTAAAAAGCGGGTAAGAAAAGGTTCGAATGCCCGAACATACACCATCAAAGGAGGGAGCGGAGGTGTTCCGCTGTAAGAAGGTGTGAATGTCCGACCATAGTTGGCAAAAAGCGGGTAAGAAAAGGTTAAAATACCCGATTGTACACAATCAATAGCGGGAGCAGAGTTGTTCCGCTACTAAAAGGTGTGAAAGTCCGACCATGGTTTGTAAAAAGCGGGTAAGAAAAGGTGCGAATGCCCGACAATGTATCATCAAAAGAGGGAGCGGAGGTTTTCGGCTGAAACAAGTTCTGAATGTCCATCCATATTTTGTAAAAATCTGGGAAGAAAAGGCTCGAAAGCCCGACTATACACCATCAACAGCTGGAGCGGAGGTGTTCAGCTGCAAGAAGGTCTGAATGTGCATCAATAATTGCTAGAAAACATGGAAGAGAATTTTCGAATATCAAACCGCACATGATCATAAGCGGGAGAGGAGGTGTTCAAATGCAAGAAGGTGTGAATGTCCACCCATAATTACTGCAAAATGGGTAAGAAAAGGTACGAATGCCCAACCATACATGATCCTAACAGGGAGCTGAGGTGTTTGGCTGCGACAAGGTGTGTATGTCCACCCATAATTAATGAAAAGCGGGCAACAAGTAGGTTTGAATACCCATCATCAAAAGCAGGAGTGGATGTGTTCGGCTACAAGAAGGTTTGAATGTGTGACCATAGTTTGTAAAAAGCGGGTAAGAAAAGGTTCGAATGCCCGAACATACACCATCAAAGGAGGGAGCGGAGGTGTTCCGCTGTAAGACGGTGTGAATGTCCAACCATAATTGGCAAAAAGCAGGTAAGAAAAGGTTAAAATACCCTATTGTACACAATCAATAGCGGGAGCAGAGTTGTTCCGCTACTAAAAGGTGTGAAAGTCCGACCATGAATTGTAAAAAGCTTGTAAGAAAAGGTGTGAATGCCCGACAATGTATGATCAAAAGAGGGAGCGGAGGTTTTCGGCTGAAAGAAGGTCTGAATGTCCATTCATAATTTGTAAAAATCGGGGAAGAAAAGGCTCGAAAGCCCGACTATACACCATCAACAGCTGGAGCGGAGGTGTTCAGCTTCAAGACGGTCTGAATGTCCATCAATAATTGCTAGAAAACATGGAAGAGAATTTTCGAATATCAAACCGCACATGATCATAAGCGGGAGAGGAGGTGTTAAAATGCAAAAAGGTGTGAATGTCCACCCATAATTACTGCAAAATGGGTAAGAAAAGGTACGAATGCCCAACCATACATCATCAAAAGCAGGAGTGGATGTGTTCGGCTACAAGAAGGTTTTAATGTCCGACCATAGTTTGTAAAAAGCGGGTAAGAAAAGGTTCGAATGCCCGAACATACACCATCAAAAGAGGGAGCGGAGGTGTTCCACTGTAAGAAGGTGTGAATGTCTGACCATAGTTGGTAAAAAGCGGGTAAGAAAAGGTGAAAATACCCGACTGTACACAATCAATAGCGGGAGCGGAGTTGTTCGGCTACTAAAAGGTGTGAAAGTCCGACCCTGGTTTGTAAAAAGCGGGTAAGAAAAGGTTCGAATGCCCAAATATATACCATCAAAAGCGGAAGCGGAGGTGTTCGGCTGCAAGAAGGTGTGAACGTCCGACCAAAGTTTGTAAAAAGCAGTGAAGAAAAGTTTCGAATATCCAACCAAACATAATCAAAAGCGGGAGCAGAGCTGTTCGACTGCAAGTAGGTGTGAATGTCAGATCATAATTTGCAAATAGCTGATGAGAAAGGGTGAGAATGCCCGACTATACACCATCAAATGCGGGAGCGGAAGTGTTCGGCTGTGAGTAGGTGTGAATGTCAAACCATAATTGCTGAAAAATGTGTTAGAAAAGACTAGAATGCCGGACCATACATCATCAAAAGCGGGAAAAGTGGTGTTCGGCTGCAAGTAGGTGTGAATGTCCAGCCATAATTACTCACAAACGGGTAAGAAAAGGTAGTATTGCCAGACCATATATGATCAAAACAGGGAGCGGAGGTGGTTCAGATGCAAGAAGGTTTGAATGTCAAACTAAAGTTCAAATATATTAACAAAAGCGGGAGGAGAGGTCTTCGGATGAAAGTGGTTGAAAATGTCCAACCATAATGTATAAAATGCGGTGAAAAAAAAGGTGTGATAGAACACTAAAAGGTGGAGCGGAAGTGTTCGGCTGCAAGAAGGTGTGAATGTCCGACTATATTTGGTGAAAAGCAGGTGAAGCAAGGTCTGAATGCCCAACCTTACATCATCAAAAGCAAGATCAGAGTTGTTTGGCTGCAAGAAGGCCATAGTTTGCCAAAAGCGGGTAAGGTGCGAATCCGACTAAATATCAACAAAATTTGGGGCGGAGGTTTTCGGATGCAAGTGGGTGTGAATATCCCACCATACAAGTATGGTGGAGAGGAAGCTGTGAATAGCCGACCATAGTTTGGAAAAAGCGGGTAAGAAAAGGTTTGAATGCCCGAACATACACCATCAAAAGAGGGACCGGAGGTGTTCCGCTGTACGAAGGTGTGAATGTCCGACCATACTTGGTAAAAAGCGGGTAAGAAAAGGTTAAAATACCCGACTGTACACAATCAATAGCGGGAGCGGATGTGTTCGGCTACAAGAAGGTGTGACAGTCCGACCATGGTTTGTATAAAGCGGGTAAGAAAAGGTGCGAATGTCCGACAATGTATGATCAAAAGAGAGAGCGGAGGTTTTCGGATACACGAAGGTTTGAATGTCCTACCATAGTTTGTAAATAGCGGGTAAGAAAAGGTTCGAATGCCCGACTATACACCATAAAAAGCGGGAGCGGAGGTGTTCCGCTGTAAGACGGTGTGAATGTCCGACCATAGTTGGTAAAAAGCGGGTAAGAAAAGGTTAAAATACCCGACTGTACACAATCAATAGCGGGAGCGGAGTTGTTCGGCTACAAGAAGGTGTGAAAGTCCGACCATGGTTTGTAAAAAGCAGTTAAGAAAAGGTTCGAATATCCAACCAAACATAATCAAAAGCGGGAGCAGAGCTGTTCGACTGCAAGTAGGTGTGAATGTCCAGCCATAATTACTCACAAACGGGGGAAGAAAAGGTAGTATTGCCAGACCATACATGATCAAAACAGGGAGCGGAGGTTCAGCTGCAAGGTGTGAATGTCTGACTATAGTTTGTAAAAAGCGGGTAAGACAAGGTGCGAATGCCCAACAATGTATGATCAAAAGAGAGAGCGGAGGTGTTCGGCTGCAAGGTCTGAATGTCCAACCATAATTTGTAAAAACCGGGTAAGAAAAGGCTCGAAAGCCCGACTATACATCATCAAAAGCGGGAGCGGAGGTGTTCAGCTGCAAGAAGGTGTGAATGTCCGACCATAATTGCTGAAAAATGTGTTAGAAAAGGTAAGAATACTGGACCATACATCATCAAAAGCAGGAGAGGTGGTGTTCGGCTGCAAGAAGGTGTGAAAGTCCGACAATGGTTTGTAAAAAGCGGGTAAAAAAAGGTTCGAATGCCCGAATATACATCATCAAAAGCGGAAGCGGAGGTGTTCGGATGCAAGAAGGTGTGAACGTCCGACCAAAGTTTGTAAAAAGCAGTGAAAAGCGAGAAAAAGCATTTCGTGAGTTCTGCATGATTTGGGATTTTGCTTATAAAATGCATTACTTCACTCAAACTATGTTAAAACTGATTTTTCCTTCATATTTACCATGTCTAGAAATATTTAAACAAAAAAACAACGTTGTACTTTGCAGTAAAAGAAAGAGCAAATCTAAAGTTTCAGGAATCCGAGTATAAGCCTGCTTTCATGAGTTCTGCACGATTTCGGATTTTGCTATAAAATGAATTGCTTTGCTCAAACCAAGTTAAAACTACTTTGTCCTTCCATATTCATCAATGTCTAGATCGACTTCAACAAAGAAAAACATTGGACTTTGCAGTAGAAGAAGTTGAAATCCCAAATCATGCAGAACTCCTCAAAAGGGGCGTATGGCTTAATCACAAGTGTGGTTCTTTCTCATTCAGGGTAGTATGAGGAAGTTTATGCTTGAAATATATGTAGAAATGGGTACATATGAAGGACAAAGCAGTTTTAACTTAGTTTGAGTGAAGGAATTCATTTTATACATAAAATCCCAAATCATGCAGAACGTATGAAAAGAAGCTTATTCTCGGATTCCTGATCCTTCAGTTTTGCTCTTTCTTCTACTGCAAAATACAATGTTGTTCTTTGTTGAGGTCGATCTAGACATTGAAAAATATGAAGGAAAAAGCAGTTTTAACTTGGTTTGAGTGAATGAATTCATTTTATACATAAAATCCGAAATCGTGCAGAACTCATGAAAATAAGCTTATTCTCGGATTCCTAAAACTTTTGATTTGCTCTTTCTTTTATTGCAAAGTACAACGTTGTTTTTTGTTTAAATCTATCGAGACATTGATAAATATGAAGGTAAAAGCCGTTTTAACATAGTTTGAGTGAAGGAATTAATTTTATAGATAAAATCCCAAATCATGCAGAACTTCTCAAAAGGGAGGTATGGCTTAATCACAAGTGTGGCTCTTTCTCATTCAGGGTAATATGAGGAAGTTTATGCTTGAAATATATGTAGAAATGGGTACATATGAAGGACAAAGCAGTGTTAACTTAGTTTGCGTGAAGAAATTCATTTTATACATAAAATCCAAAATCGTGCAGAACTCATGAAAATAAGCTTATTCTCGGATTCATAAAACTTTTGATTTGCACTTTCTTTTACTGCAAAGTACAACGTTGTTTTTTGTTGAAATCTATCTAGACATTGATAAATACCAGCCGAAACTCTGCTGCCGCTTTTGATAATTTATGGTTGGGCATTCTTACCTTTTCTTACCCGCTTTTTACAAATTATGATCTTACATTCACACCTACTTGCAGTCGAACACCTTCTCATCCACTTATGATCATGTGCGGTTGGGCTTTCGCACCTTTTCTTACCCATTTTTCAGTAATTATGGGTGGACATTCAGACCTTCTTGCAGCCGAAAACCTCCGCTCCTCTTTTGATCATACATTGTCGGGCATTCACACCTTGTCTTACCCGCTTTTTACAAACTTTAGTCGGACATTCAAACCTTCTTGCAGCTGAACCACCTCCGCTCCCTGTTTTGATCATATATGGTCTGGCAATAGTACCTTTTCTTACTCGTTTGTGAGTAATTATGGCTGGACATTCACACCTTCTTGCAGCCGAACACAACCTCTCCCGCTTTTGATGATATATGGTCCGGCATTCTTACCTTTTCTAACACATTTTTCAGCAATTATGGTCGGACATTCACACCTACTCACAGACGAACACCTCCGCTCCCACATTTGATAGTGTATAGTCGGGCATTCTCACCCTTTCTCATCAGCTTTTTGCAAATTATGATCTGATATTCACACCTACTTGCAGTCGAACAGCTCTGCTCCCGCTTTTGATTATGTTTGGTTGGATATTCGAACATTTTCTTAATGCTTTTTACAAACTTTGGTCGGACGTTCACACCGTCTTGCAGCCGAACACCTCCGCTTCCGCTTTTGATGGTGTATAGTCGGGCATTCGAGCCTTTTCTTACCCACCTATTACTTACTATGGTCGGACATTCAAACCTTCTTGTAGCCGAACACATCCGCTCCTGCTTTTGATGATGTATGATTTGGCATTCGCACCTTTTCTTACCCATTTTTCAGTAATTATTTCGGACATTCAGACCTTCTTGCACCTGAACACCTCTGCTCCCGCTTTTGATGGTGTAGAGCCTTTTCTTCCCCGATTTTTACAAATTATGGTTGGACATTCAGACCTTGCAGCCGAAAACCTCCGCTCCCTCTTTTGATCATACATTGTCGGACATTCGCCCCTTGTCTTACACGGTTTTTACAAACTTTAGTCAGACATTCACACCTTGCAGCTGAACCACCTCCATTCCCTGTTTTGATCATGTGTGGTCTGGAAATACTACCTTTTCTTCCCCTGTTTGTGAGTAATTATGGCTGGACATTCACACCTACTTGCAGCCGAAAAACCACCTCTCCCGCTTTTGATGATGTATTGTCCGGCATTCTAGTCTTTTCTATCACATTTTTCAGCAATTATGATCTGACATTCACACCTACTTGCAGTCGAACAGCTCTGCTCCCGCTTTTGATTATGTTCGGTTGGATATTCGAACATTTTCTTAACTGCTTTTTACAAACTTTGGTCGGACGTTCACACCTTCTTGCAGCGGAACACCTCCGCTCCCTCTTTTGATGGTGTATGTTCGGGCATTCGAACCTTTTCTTACCCGCTTTTTACAAACCAGGGTCGGACTTTCACACCTTTTAGTAGCCGAACAACTCCGCTCCCGCTATTGATTGTGTACAGTCGGGTATTTTAACCTTTTCTTAACCGCTTTTTATCAACTATGGTCGGACATTCACACCGTCTTACAGCGGAACACCTGCTCTCCCGCTTATGATCATGTACGGTTTGATATTCGAAAATTTACTTTCTTGTTTTAAAGCAATTATTGATGGACATTCAAACCTTCTTTTTGATGGTGTATAGTCGGGCTTTCGAGCCTTTTCTTCACGGTTTTTACAAACCATGGTCGGACTTTCACACCTTCTTGTAGCCGAACAACTCCGCTCCCGCTATTGATTGTGTACAGTCGGGTACTTTAACCTTTTCTTACCCGCTTTTTACCAACTATGGTCGGACATTTACACCGTCTTACAGCGGAACACCTCTGCTCCCGCTTTTGAAGGTGTATAGTCGGGCATTCGAACCTTTTCTTACCCGCTTTTTACAAACTATGGTGGGACATTCAAACCTTCTTGTATCTGAAAACCTCCGCTCTCTCTTTTGATCATACATTGTCGGACATTCGCACCTTTTCTTACCCGCTTTTTACAAACCATGGTCGGACTTTCACACCTTCTTGTAGCCGAACACATCCGCTCCCGCTATTGATTGTGTACAGTCGGGTATTTTAACCTTTTCTTACCCGCTTTTTACCAACTATGGTCGGACATTCACACCTTCGTACAGCGGAACACCTCCGCTCCCTCTTTTGATGGTGTATGTTCGGGTATTCAAACCTTTTCTTACCCGCTTTTTCCAAACTATGGTCGGCTATTCACAGCTTCCTCTCCACCATACTTGTATGGTTGAATATTCACACCCACTTGCATCCGAAGACCTCTGCCCCAAATTTTGTTGATATTTAGTCGGACATTCGCACCTTACCCGCTTTTGGCAAACTATGGCCTTCTTGCAGTCAAACACCTCTGATCTCGCTTTTGATGATGTAAGGTTGGGCATTCAGACCTTGCTTCACCTGCTTTTCACCAAATATAGTCGGACATTCACACCTTCTTGCAGCCGAACACTTCCGCTCCACCTTTTAGTGTTCTATCACATCTTTTTTTCACCGCATTTTATACATTATGGTCGGAAATTTTCAACCACTCTCATCCGAAGACCTCTCCTCCCGCTTTCTTTAATATATTTGAACTTTAGTCGGACATTCAAACCTTCTTGCAGCTGAACCACCTCCGCTCCCTGTTTTGATCATATATGGTCTGGCAATACTACCTTTTCTTACCCGTTTGTGAGTAATTATGGCTGGACATTCACACCTACTTGCAGCCGAACACAACCTCTCTCGCTTTTGATGATGTATGGACCGGCATTTTTACCTTTTCTAACACATTTTTCAGCAATTATGGTCGGAGATTCACACCTACTCACAGCCGAACAACTCCGCTCCCGCATTTGATGATGTATAGTCGGGCATTCTCACCCTTTCTCATCAGCTTTTTGCAAATTATGATCTGACATTCACACCTACTTGCAGTCGAAAAGCTCTGCTCCCGCTTTTGATTATGTTTGGTTGGATATTCGAACCTTTTCTTAACTGCTTTTTACATATTTTGGTTGGACGTTCACACCTTCTTGTAGCCGAACAGTTCCACTCCTGCTTTTGATGATGTATGGTTGGGCATTCACACCTTTTTTTTGCCCATTTTTCAGGAATTATGGGTTGACATTCACACCTTGCAGATGAACACCTCCTATCCCACTTATGATCATGTGCGGTTTGATTTTCGAAAAGTTTCTTTCATGTTTTCTAGCAATTATTGATGGACATGTAGACCTTCTTGCAGCTGAACACCACCTCTCCCGATTTTGATGATGTATGGACTGGTATTTTTACCTTTTCTAACTCATTTTATAGATAAAATCCCAAGAGTCTGCTGAGAAAAGAGAGTGAATGCGAAGTAGACTTTAACACGGTTATGGGAGCGAGCCAAGTGTGGGCTAACCGAGAGAATTGCTTGAAAGAAACGCGACACCGAATGAGCGATCAGAACAAAGCCTCAATACGGGATTCTCGTGGTGTTTTTGTTGCTGCCTTGTCTTTTGCACAGAGTAAAAGACAAGGCAGCCATCGAATAGGGCCCGATTGTTCCTAGTTGGTCAGCCGAGGAGCAAGGGGGGGGGGGAGCAAGCGTCTCAACCAAGCAAAGCTCACCATGGGGAAGGTGGCTATGCCAACTAGCCTGATGCCCTGCTCCCGCAGTGACGGATAATCGTACTCTGGTTTCTCTTCATAACGTACAAGTCTTTCGCCTTTTACTAAAGATTTCTGTGGAGAGCAGCACTAATGAGTTGTTTCTATTTTTGGCAGGCTTTACCTTTGCGGGTGAAGCCCTTTCTGTCTGTGCAAAAGAAATCTTCTTACTGTGCAGAGTGACTTCTCTGAGTAGAGTCGCCTTACTTGTTGCGACTGTGCCGATGTTCGAAGCTGGAGTGCAAAGTTGTTGCTTGAATGGTGCTTGCTGGAGCGTGCGGGAGTGCAAAGTTATACCATTTAAAAGGGCTGAAGAGTGCTCAGTGCAGCGGGTGGGCGACACTCTGGCCACCTTGAAAACCGAGGTTACATCCACTACCAGGGGCAGCCCAAGTTCTGCCGCAAGTGTGGTGAGCATGGGCACCTGGTTGAGGCTTGTACCAAGGTGTTATGTGGGAAGAGCAGAGAAATTGGGCAAACTTTTGGAGAGTGTCCAAATGGCAGGAAATGTAATCTCTGTGGAGAATTAAATCACCTCTTCAGAGATTGCCCTAAATCTTTTGCCAGCAAATTAAAGACGGTAAAGCCACAGTCAAGCCAACAAAGAGAAGGACCAAAGGTGGCAGTTGGTGAACAAAGTGAAGAGGTTGACCCAATAAATTCAAACTTCCCGCCAAAAGCTTGGATTGGAAGTGAGGAGCAAAAAGGGGAGGGGCCTGTAGAGGCCTCACCACTCAGTGTTGAAGTCTGTGAGAATTCACAGGCAGAGGGTGGAGCTACGCTAAATGAGGAGGAAGAGCAGACAGGTGAGTCTAGTGAAGATACTCACCTCCCCGAAGGTCAACAGCCGAAGAGGACGGCATCTGAGCCTCTGATTCCCCAGTGGTATCAGAGAAGAGGGGAAGGGTTAGGTCCCTTTCAGACAGTTCTTCAGTGGAAGAACCAAGAGTCTTCCCCTCCGACTCACCAAATGAGCTCTCCTTTTTAACTTCAGCTCTGCAATCAACCCCCAGGGACTCAAAGTTAAATGCAACATTGCGTCAGAGGCCAACACCGAGAGTCCGAAAAGGAAATATAGATCACCCTACTCACTTTTCACCTAAAGAAATGAAGGAAGAGCTAGTTTCCCAAGAAATAACCTGTGTGTAATTTGTTTTGATAACTTAGAAAAACGAAAATGACATACCTACTTTCCTTTATGCTTTTAATGGTTCTCACCTTCTCAACACTAAATGTGAGAAGTGTGAAATCAAAGACAAGAGCCCAGAGTATTTTATCCTTCTTAGACTCCATAAAATCAGATGTGTTTTTAATACAAGAATGTGGACTACCTTTTTTAAAAAACCATAGACAGTGGGAGGAAATGTGGCCCCATTTATCGATATGGAGTGGCTCAAATCAAAATAAAAATGATGGTGTGGCCATTCTAATTAAAAATCCGCATGTTCTGGTGAAAGGTAGCACAGTGGTGAGAGACGGACGGGCACTTTTAGCACACTTGAATTTTATGGGGCAAGACTTTAACCTCTTAAATATTTATGGTTTCAATGGAAAAAATGAAAGGTATGACCTTTTAGAAGATATACAGCTTTACATGCTAGGGCAAGTACCTTTAGTTGTAGGAGGGGATTTTAACTGTATCTTGAGCAGGAAAGATAGAAAAAGAGCAGGGGTAGATTTTAAAGTGGATAAGACTTCGATTTTACTTCAGGGCATATGCAGGGATTTTAAGCTTACTGACTGTTTTAAAACCATGCATCCCAGAGAGGAGGGCTTCACCTGGTTTAGTCATGATGGCACCAGAGCCTCTCGCATTGATTATTTCTTTACTAGAGATTGCCCACCCACTGATGTTAGATTAACCCCTGTTTTCTTTTCAGACCACCTTATGCTCTCCTGCACCCTTTCACCCCCTTCTGGTGTTACGGTAGGAAGTGGTCTGTGGAAACTCAACTGTTCCCTGTTGGAGGATGAAATCATAGTCAGTCAGTACAGGCAATGTTATAAAGAGTGGCAGACCCTTCAAGACCTCTACGAAACACATGCACAATGGTGGGAAATGGTGAAGGAAACGACCCAGACTTTTTTTAAACAGCAAGGTAAACGTAAAAAAAGGAAAGAGAATAGATGTATGATGGGACTACATAAACGCTTACAGCGCTACTTTAAACTAAATCAGTGTGGCATAGACTTTAAAGAAGAAATCAAAGATGTCAAAAAGGAAATGTCAGTTTTAGCAGAAATAAAGAGTAAAGGAATTTTTGTAAGAAGCAGGGAGCAGGAAATTGAGGAAGGTGAAAAAGAAAGAAAGTTATAAATAAAAAGGAGTGTATTCAAAATCTAAAAAGAGAAGATGGGTTTTTAACAAAATCCACACAAGAGATGATTGAAACTGTACATACCTTTTATAGTAACATGTACAAAGAGAAACCAGTGCACTTGGAAACATCGGCAGAAATCTTAAAATTCGTTGACAAAACCGTAAAAGAGAATGCACACTTAAAAAAATGCCTAACAGGTTTTAAGAGAAGTCGAGCTCCGGGTTTAGACGGGCTTCCTGCAGAATTCTATCTGACCTATTGGGACCTTTTATCATCAGACATTTTAGATGTTTTTAAAGATTTTGAAAAACTCGACCGACTGCCTGACAGTTTTAGAGTGGGAATAGTGACTCTACTTTATAAAAAAAATGATAAGACTGACCTAAAGAATTGGAGGCCCATCACACTTTTAAACTTTGACTGTAAACTTTTTAGCAAGGTTTTAGCGACACGGATGTCCTCTGTTTTAGAGGAGGTAATTCACCCAGACCAAGCTTGTGCCATCTCAGGGAGACAACTCACCGACAGCCTCGTACTGATTCGAGACATCATTGATTACGCTAGAGACAGAAACACCCGGCTTGTCATCTTAAATTTAGACTTTGAAAAAGCATTTGATCGGGTCTCGCATCAATATCTCTTTCAGGTGTTGCAGCCATCGAAAAGGGCCCGATTGTTCCTACTTGGTGAGCTTTGCTTGGTTGAGACGCTTGCCCCCCCCCCCCTGCTCCTCGGCTGACCAAGTAGAAACAATCTATTCGATGGCTGCCTTGTCTTTTACTCTGTGCAAAAGACAAGGCAGCCACAAACACCACGGGAACACCATATTGAGGCTTTGTTCTGACCACTCATTCGGTGTCGCGTTTCTTTCAAGCAATTCTCCCGGTTAGCCCGCACTCGGATCGCTCCCAGAGCCGTGTTAAAGTCCACTTCGCATTCACTCTCTTTTCTCAGCAGATTAAAAGAAAGTTTCATCTTGGGCTCCCTGAAACTTCCATCCTGCACCGCTGTTTGCTTTTTCACAAGAGCAGAGGAGAGCGCACCGTTCCCAGCGGCACTGCAGTACCGGGTCGAGGCTTGGAGTGAACGGAGCAAGCTTCTTTTTCAACTCCTATTCTTAAAAATCCATTTAATATGTTGTCCTCGTATAGAGGACATATTAAACTGATAAGAACAGATACTACACTTGATCTTAGCCAAAAGGCCGAGAAGCGATAACTGTCCACTGTTTCAGGTCCGAGGGCCCTTGCTGGCACAATGCGCACTTGTAGCAGTGTTCTTTTTATGGCCATAGGTGGCCAGAGTGTCACGTTGCACCTCCGCCCACCCGCTGCACTGAGCACTCTTCAGCCCTTTTAAATGGTATAACTTTGCACTCCCGCATGCTCCAGCAAGCACCATTCAAGCAACAACTTTGCACTCCAGCTTCGAACATCGGCACAGTCGCAACAAGTAAGGCGACTCTACTCAGAGAAGTCACTCTGCAAAGTAGCAAGATTTCTTTTGCACAGACAGAAAGGGCTTCACCCGCAAAGGTAAAGCCTGCCAATAATAGAAACAACTCATTAGTGCTGCTCTCCACGGAAGTCTTTAGTAAAAGGCGAAAGACTTGTATGTTATGAAGAGAAACCAGAGTACGATTATCCGTCACTGCGGGAGCAGGGCATCAGGCTAGTTGGTATAGCCACCTTCCCCATGGTGAGCTTTGCTTGGTTGAGACGCTTGCCCCCCCCCTTGCTCCTCGGCTGACCAAGTAGGAACAATCGGGCCCTATTCGATGGCTGCCTTGTCTTTTACTCTATGCAAAAGACAAGGCAGCAACAAAAACACCACGAGAATCCCGTATTGAGGCTTTGTTCTGACCGCTCATTCGGTGTCGCGTTTCTTTCAAGCAATTCTCCCGGTTAGCCGACACTCGGCTCGCTCCCATAGCCGTGTTAAAGTCTACTTCGCATTCACTCTCTTTTCTCTGCAGACTCTTGGGATTTTATCTATAAAATGAATTCCTTCACTCAAACTATGTTAAAACTGCTTTGTCGTTCATATTTACCATGTCTAGAAAGATTTAAACAAAGAAAACAACGTTGTACTTTGCAGTAAAAGAAAGAGCAAATCGAAAGTTTCAGGAATCCGAGAATAAGCTTACTTTCATGAGTGCTTCACGATTTCGGATTTTGCTATAAAATGAATTCCTTCACTCAAACTAAATTAAAACTGCTAAACCGCTAATCTGTTACATGTAAGGCAGATGTCAAATTCACCGAAATAGGATCTAAGGGTATTCGGCCAATCGAGCTGTAGCAGCTTCGGTAAAAGAGTATAAGTTGAACAGTTTGTGAATAAAGGTGTGCGCACACATAGTGAGCTGTAGAAAAATAGGCAGGGAGCAATGCCGGCTGGGGTATATGTTCTTGTATGTTGTCTGACTGTTTGATTTGAATGTGTTGTGTAAGTGTCCTGTTGAATGTTTGGGCTTTGACACTTCACTGTGGTTGTTAACTGTGTGGTGTGTCCTGAAATGTTATATGTTTGGGCTGTGTGACATGCTTAATGCTTGTCAGTAGCTACCCACTTATTCATATATAGCAACTGACAACATAAGAAGTCCGGACATACTTTGATAGTAGTTGTAGAAGTATCCTTATTGATAATAGATAAACTAATTCATAGTGATAGAACAGTAGATGAACAGGTGCCTGCACGTCTCACGAAAATAAAATGGGTGTATGATTGCTGACGGCAGAGCAATACTGCCAAACTTATGAGTTCTTGTGGCAAACTTGATTCAGTGTCTTGACGTGTATACGCTGTTTCGCTGACTTGATTGTCACAAGAAACAAAGTGTGTTTGATAAGATCCGACCATTTTATTACGGGAGGATCAGTATGTATGGATTCTGATGTGACTGATAAACCCATTCGTATCTTAAGCATAATCTAATACGTGAGACAACGCCCTGGCACACAATCAAAAAAAAAGAGAGAGCGGTTTTGTTTCCCCACAGTCCATAATGTAGAAAAGAGAGAAAAAAGCCTTTCTGATTTGGTGTGTGTGCTCATAGTGCAGAGTGTAGAGAAAAGAGAGAAAAGAAAGCCGTTTTGGTGTCACGGGTGTTGTGACTTACACACACACATTTCTGAATTGAGAAAAGAAATTATTTTAGAGGAAGCAGTAGAGTTTAAATCCCACATTTGTTGATAGGCATTCATTTATTTCTTCACTTCTGATGAAGTTTCAACAATAAACAACAAACTTTGTATTATGACAAAGAACCAGACTCATTCTTCAGGAATCCGAAAATAAGCACGAATTCGGATTCTCCTATAAAACGAATTAATTAACTCAAACCAAGTTAAGACTGCTTTGTCCTTCATATCTATTCATGTCTAATCAAGTTTCAACAAAGTTGTACTTTGTAGAATGAGAAAGAACTTCTTCAGCAATAAGCATCCCTCGACATATGACGAAATACAGATTTTGCTATAAAATTAATTTCTTCTATCAGCGTGACTTAAAACTGTTTGTCCTCCTTATTTATCCACTTCAAATCAAGTTTCAACAATTAAAAAAAAATGTAGTTTGAGAAAGAACAACTTAATCTTCAGCAATCAGTATAAAAAGAGGGTAACAAAAGGTGCAAATGCCAACCATACATCACTAAAAGGTGGAGCGGAAGTATTCAGCTGCAAGTAGGTGTGAATGTTCGACCATAATTTCTAAAAAGTGGGTAAGAAAAGGTTCGAATGCCCGACTAAATATTAACAAAAGCGGGAGGAGAGGTCTTCGGATGAGAGTGGGTGAGAATTTACTACCATACAAGTATGGTGGAAAGGAAGCTGTGATTGGCCCCCTGCTGAATTGCGGTAATTAGGGACCAGTGTCCACTGAAAGGGGGAAAAAGGGACGAGATCGTACTTTTGAATCAATGGCCAGAAGCCATTGGCAGTGCAGGCATCAACAATAATGGTGTTATTTCACCCATTAACACTTAAGGTACCTCATGCAGTGGCTGTGATATGGTTACTTAACAAAATATCTTTACCAGACATCTCTCCTACATAACAGTTCTTCTTTCACAGCCACACCTTGTTGTCGAGAGATGTGCTACACTTAATCCATCCACACTGCTACCTACCCCACAGATGGAAAGCCTCATGATTGCATGTCAGAAATAACCATCAGTGTTTTACCCAGGCCAGACTTAACTGATATACGTTATGAAAATGCAGAAATAACTATATTTATTCAACAGGTCAAGCAAAAAACCCTGATGGCACAAATGCTACAGGATTTGCAGTAGTAACAGAAACTGAAGTTTTCTTAAAACAACCACTACCAAAAAATTACTCTGTTCAAGCAGTCGAATTGGTAGCTTTAACTGAAGCTTGTAAATTAAATAACAAAAAGGTTGTTAACGTTTACACTGACAGTCAGTATGCCTTCTCAACTGTACATGTGTTAACACAGCATTGGAAAAACAGGTATGTTGACATCCACAGCTAAATGTATAAACTACAAATATTTTAGCATTATTAGATGTTATTCAATTGCCATCTACAATAGACTCGTATGAATGACCGGAAGGAAAACCATACTGCCAAAGAATTTGTTTAAATATGCTGCAGTATTGAGCCACGGACCATGTCATGTCTCAACAGGAGGGATGGAAGCAATAATGAACCAGGTTTTTACAGCATATGGTTTTACTAATTATTAAAAAAAATTTTTTAGAATAAATAAATGAATAAAGTTTTGTCTAGGTGGGAGATTCACACCTACTCACAGCCGAACAACTCCGCTACCGCATTTGATGGTGTATAGTCGGTTATTCTCACCCTTTCTCATCAGCTTTTTGCAAATTATGATCTGACATTCACACCTACTTCCAGTCGAACAGCTCTGCTCCCGCTTTTGATTATGTTTGGTTAGATATTCGAACCTTTTCTTAACTGCTTTTTACAAACTTTGGTCGGACGTTCACAATATCTTGCAGCCGAACACCTCCGCTTCCGCTTTTGATGGTGTATATTCGGTGTATATATACTGCCAAAGACCATGTCATGTCTCAACAGGAGGGATGGAAGCAATAATGAACAAGGTTTTTACAGCATATGGTTTTACTAATTATTGAATTTTTTTTTTTTAGAATAAATAAATTAATAAAGTTTTGTCTAGCAGGTCAAATATGTGCAAAATACATTCCACATGGCAATCTAAGACCAAAACGAAGATAATTCCCTAAGCCAGTGTATCTTTTTCAACATATTTGTTTGTATTTCATTATTTCATTATTGTGTAGATTTCATGGAACTAAATTAATGTTAAGGGAAACGATTCTGCTCAGTGACAACAGAGGTTTTTACCAAATGGTCTGAAATATTTCCATGTGCACAAGCAGATGCACTCTCAGTAGCAAAATCACGCGTAAAATAACTCATTTCTAGATTTGAAATTCCTGAAAAGATCTTCAGTGATAATTTGACACACTTTGTAAACTATGTCATCTCACTGATGGCAAAGAACTTAAAATAGATCTTAGAAACCACTGTGATATAGAAGGTTTCGCTAACACATTGGAATTGTTTTACTATTTACATATGCATGTGCAGTGAAGAATTGCTTGCTGCTGATAAATGCAAAGAAGAACAGCTTACACATAGATGCTCACATATAGGCTGCTGAATGCAATGAAGACCTGCTTATCCAGTAAAGTTCAATGTCAATGTGTAATATTCAATTAGGATTTGCAAAACAGTGAAGTTAAACAATGAATGGGTCCATAGTCGGTATGAGAAGACTACAGGAATATTTACCTGGGTGTACGTTCAAACAGAGATGAGAAAATTGCGATAAATTATTGTTTGTTTGTTTGTTAGTATGTATATGAATGTTATGTGTATAAACTGTGTTGAGTTGTAGTTACTCAGTAGTGTCTCAGTGAAACAACCGACGGGGGAAGCCTTGCGGTGACAACAAAAGCAGTGTTTTACTGATCAGTCAAGTTGCTCCAGTGTACTCCATACAAACTGGTTGGCTACTGAAGGGATAGAAAATGGGGAATGCTCTTCTTAAAGCAAACAAGGAATTAGATGGGAAAAATACATGTTTTAACGGGACCCAGACAATATTATATAGATGTCGCCACTGAAGTAAAGAACATTTACGTGGGATGGTGTGAGGGTCCTCGTTTGGCTGACGTTCGCCGATATGCTCGCCATGCTCAGAACCAAGTTGAGACGCGTAAGACAACCAAAAGGGACAAGTGTGAAAAGGAGCTGCATTTGGCAACCATGACCATGTATGACCATGTAAACAGAGGACGAGGCCGAAGTCGAAGACGTGGACGTGTGGGAGAGGAGGTCGAAATGGGCCACGCCAGAGCTATGATCCGAATATTTGTTTTTACTGTGGCCAGACTGGACACTGGAAGAAGGACTGTCCACAGCTAAAAAGTGATGAAATTGGGCAAAAGGCTGACTGAGGGTGGGAGGCAGGTTCTGGACGTCACGCGGCAGCGGAGCCTCCACTAATGGGTGATAGCACAAACACACTCACACATTCTTCCTGCTCTGTGTAGTGAAGCAACGCTTGCCGACTGTGATTCACGTAGTAAAGTTTTGCATGCTATTTCCGTCCTAGAGCAAAGATATTTCTCTCAGAATATAGGAACTTATGTTCATCAGTAGTGACGTCAGGGGAGTTTTATTGTCCTCCAAAGTTAAGTGGAAACCACGTTTACTGTATGTCTGCATCAGGCCAGGTTGTGAAGGAGAAAATGACAATGCCCATTGCGTGTTGTCACTCCCGATGAGCTCTCCTTCAAACACTCATTTTTGTTATCAGAGTTGTGTCCCATTAACCTGATGGGCTGTGATCTCATGTGTAAATTAGGCATTATTTTAACTTCTACACCAGAGGGTGTTAAGGTTATGTTACAGCCTGACAAAGTTTTCACAGCAGTGCAGTTTGATTCATCGGCACTTACATATGCTTATGAGTGGAAACTTCCCAGCTCTCCTTTTTCACAACAACTAGTGGAAGAAGCAAAAGTGTTAGTTTCACCCCTTTCTGATTTCATGCAACCTACTGATTTGCACTGCACATCACACATTTCTTTGGGGCCTGACAATGACTATGAGAAGAAGTGAAAAAATATGTGCGCCTACTTTATTGGCTGTGTCGCTCACTCCAGAGCACTTCGATTTTTTTAATGTTTGTGGTACTCGCCCTCACATTTCCTTGGCCAAACGTACACACTGGCAGTGACAAGGTGTGGGAGAGTTTGTTGCTACATGTAAGAAATAAATGGAGTGGACTGTTTCACCTGCTGGTCCAAATTTGATGTTTTCTGAACGATTGTCAGCATAGAAAAAAACATTTTTGAGTACAATGCATTGTCAAAGAACTGTGGACTTAATTCCTACCACAGAATCACATTTTGAAGCATGTTTTTTATCTGAAACAGATTTGTCTTCGATACCCATGTTGGCTGAAGTGCCCAATGATCTTTGGGCTAAGAGCAAATATGATGTGGGGTTGATAAAAGGCTGTGAACCAGTAATTGTCACCCCTAAATCAGACTTTTGTCCATGTAAAAAACAATACCCTTTTAAGCCTGAAGCAATTAAAGGGATTAAACCTGTTTTTCAATCTTTTCAGAAAACAGGCGTTATTGTTCCTTTTGAAAATTCACCTGTGCTTACTCCATTGTTTCCTGTTAAAAAGATTAAAGATGCTGGCCAGCCAGATGAATGGCGTTTTGTACAGGACCTCCAAGCGGTGAATGCTGCAGTTCAGCCACATGCTCCTACTGTGCCCAACCCACACACTATTTTGTCTCAAATTACATCAGATGCACAGTTTTTCTCACCCTGATAGCCCATTTTGGTTTGCATTTTAGTTTGAAGGGAGATCTTGGACTTTTACCCGGTTATGCCAGGGGTACTGTGAAAGTCCCACTATTTACAATGCTGCCCTCAAAGCTAGTCTGGATTAACTTCAATCAACCACAGGCTCTGCTCTTTTGCAGTATGTGGATGACATCCTTTTATGTGGTCCATCTAAACAACAGTGTGAAAAAGACAGTGAATCTGTTGAAACATCTTCCTTCTTATGGCCATAAAGCCAGCCTTTCTAAGTTACAGTTTGTACAGGACGAAGTCACCTTTTTGGGTCATGTGATTTCTAAGGATGGGCGCTCACTTTCTCCTAAACGTGTTGCTGCAGTTCAGATCATTCCTAAACCGGTTACTAAAAAACAGCTTATGTCATTCTTAGGTATAACATCTTACTGCAGGAACTTTATTCCTAACTACTCTTTTCTCGAAGCTCTCTTAGGTGCTCTTATCCATGGTAAAGGCAGCTGCAGTTCTGACATGCAGCTCCAGTCAGCTGATCGTGTTCCATGGATTCCTGAGGCTGAATCAGCCTTTAGTCAGCTTAAGCTGGCTCTTCAAACAGCACCAACACTTGGCATTCCAGATCCTCATAAACCTTTCATACAGGCAGTTGATGAGAAGCATGGTTGTATGACATCTGTTCTTATGCAGGAACATGGGGCAGGCAAAGGCCAGTGGCTCATTTCTCAGCAAAACTGGACTCTGTGGCTGCAGGCCTGCCTGGTTGTCTTTGTGCTGTTGCAGCTGCAGAGAAAGCTGTCCTGGCCTCCCAAGATATTGTGGGCTACGCTAATTTGACTGTTTTGGTTCCTCATGCTGTTGCCATTATTCTTCTCGAGCAGAAAACTTCACATCTTTCAACTGCTTGTTGGCTCAGATACACCTCTGTGCTCCGTGATATGCCAAATGTCACTGTTAAACATTGTACTGTTCTGAATCCTGCTACTTTGCTTCCGACTCCTGAGGATGGGGAGCCTCATGACTGTGAAGCTGTTTTGGAACAAGTTTGTACACCCCAACCTGATCTTTTAGAGACTCCTCTTCCAAACTCTGACATGATTCTTTTTGTAGATGGATCAGCTTTGCGTGATCCAGCCACAGGTACTAACTGTGTTTGGTTTGCAGTATGTTCTTCACATGACACTTTGTTGTCTGGTTCTCTTCCTAAACATTTCTCTGCTCAAACTACTGAGCTTATTGCACTTACTGAAGCTTGTAAGTTGGCAGCTGGTAAGTCTGTCACTATTTACACAGATTCCAGATATGCTTTTGGTGTTGTTCATGACTTTGGTGCGCTGTGGAAACACAGGCATTTCCTTAAATCAGATGGTAAAACTATTCTGAACTCCAAGCAGGTTTCTGATCTTCTTGATGCGATCCTTTTGCCTACAGCAATCTCGGTCTGTAAGTGTACGGCTCACACTAACTCAGACGATCCTGTTGCTTGTGGCAATGCCAGAGCTGATGCTGCAGCTAAGCAAGCAGCTAATTTTTTTCCTGTTTTCGCTTCCCTCTCTTTGCAGGCAGAAGACTCCCTCACAGATCTCCATGCTTTGCAAACTTTTGCCTCTGCAGATGAAATTTGGTCCTCTGGACGCATTTGGTCCTCTGTGGGTGCAACTCATACGGATGGTGTTTGGATGTGACCTGATGGTAAACCCTGTCTACCTAAACATTTTTTTCCTCATTTTTCAAAATTGACACATGGGTTGAACCATGTGTCAAAAGGGGGGATGCTGAATGCACTCACTGCTCAGTGGTTCACAAAAGGGTTCAGTTCATATGCGCAAAAATACTGTCAGTCATGTATGGTTTGTGCCACACATAATGTAGGAAAGGCATTACACACATCGCAAGTTGCACACCCTCCACCAGAGAAACCTTTTGAACATTTGATGATGGATTTTGTTGAACTCACACCAGCTGAAGGAAAGAAATATGCACTAGTAATAGTGGACGTGTTTAGTAAATGGGTTGAAGTTTTCCCTGCAAAACATGCAAACAGTAATGCAGTGACTAAAGCACTGCTAAACAGAAATCATTCCTAGATGGGGCATTCCAGAGAAGATCAGCAGTGATAATGGCACACATTTTGTAAACACTGCATTGACTGAGGTTGGTAAATTCCTGGGAATAAGCTTGCGCACACATTGTGCTTATCATCCACAGAGTGGAGGTGCTGTGGAAAGAGAAAATGGTACATTAAAGTCCAAGTTAGCCAAATGTTGTGAAGAATCAGGTCTGCCATGGACAAAAGCATTACCTATTGTGCTTACCTACATGAGAATGAGAATCAGAGCTCAAGTGAATCTCAGCCCATTTGAAATTTTATTTGGCAGACCTCCTAACCTGGGATTGGGACCTGTAACCAGACCCCTCCCTTCCACAACTGTTTGTGATGATGCTATGTTGTCTTACTGTCGAAACCTTTCCACTGTTCTATCTCAAGTTTCACGGGCAGTAAAAGCAGCCCTTCCAGCCACAGAAAACACACCACTCCAACCAGATGACAGGTGGTGAAGGAACTTCGCAGGAAACATTGGAAGTCCAAACGTTGGCAAGGCCCGTTCCAGGTGCTACTGGTCACTCACACAGCTGTTAAAGTTGCAGAGAGAGCAACCTGGATTCATGCCAGTCACTGTAAGAAGGTACCAGAACCAGTAGATTACTTCCACCCTGACTTACATCAGCCTAACCAACACGCCCGGAAGGACAAAGATAAGAGTCAGCAGTAAAAGCTGTACTCCACCGGTGTGTTAAGTGCTAGTAACCTCTGACACCGAAGATTGAAACATCCTTACTGAGACCAGCGATGAAGATGATCATACACATGCTGTGAACCATGGAAGAAACTGTTTGTTGTTTGTATTTTCTTATTTGTAACCAGCATGTGCACATTGTATCTTGATTTCACAGGAAGCAATAATACAGGGCTGCTGTATTTCCCCACGACCCGAGAGACCACCAGACGCCCGAAGCCACACAGCCCCCCCCAGCACACACCCAACCGCCCAGAGCGACGGGACAGCAACCCACCACCACCACTATGTGATCAAGCTAATCAGAAGGGACCAGAGAGAATTAAATTCAGCCAATTGATGTTTTGAGGAAGCAGACATTGTTTCCATGCTAATATAATCTAAAAGAAAATTTCTAAACTGGTTAATACACAGATTGTTCTTCGCTTTCCAGTTCATGAGAATAGTTTTCTTTGCTATACATAACACTGTGAGGATCATGTGTGCTAAGCTAAATTCCACATTGATGTTGTCTAAGTCACCCAGTATGCACAGTGTGGGGCATGCAGGAATGCTACACTTTAGTCATGTTGATAGGTCCGCACAGACTTCAAGCCAGAACCTCTGGACAGGCGCACAAAACCACAAAGCGTGTGCATAATCACCAGGTGTGTTATCTGTGCAATGTGAGCAGATGTTTGAGTGTGTTAGACCCATCCTGAACATCCTTTGTCCTGTATAGTGTGTTCTATGAAGAATTTTGTATTGTATGAGCTGTAAATTAGGATTTCGAGTCATTCTGAAGGTGTTCAAACATATATGTGGCCAGAAGCTATGACTAGAACTGATGGATAAATCTGCCTCCCATTTTGAGGACGGTAGAGACATTGTGTCATCTATCTTAGACAATAATTTATATATTTTTGATAGTAGTTTTGGGGTGCAGATGCTTAGAAATTCTACTACCCTAATCGGGAGTTGTAAGTCTGGTTGGTGGAGGATATATTTCTTTGTTATTATAGACTTAAGTTGTTGATATTCTAGGAATTTATTGCTGCCTATCTCATGTTGTGATATGAGCTCATCAAATGAAATAAAATGTCCATTTTGGATTATATGTTCCAGATGTTTGATTCCTTTGATCTTCCACAGAGTAAAGTTTAGCATTTTTTTGTTTTGCAGGATGTCAGGATTGTTCCAGATGGGTGTAAGCTTACACGGGATAAGTGAAGACTTTGTTATTTTAAGAAATTCCCACCAGGCTGTCAGAGAGGTGCTGATGTTAATGCTTTTGAAACATTTGTGATTTTTTACGTTTTGACTAATAAGTGGCAGGTCAGAGATTTCCAGATTATCACACAATGCTTGTTCTATATTTATCCATGTTCATCTATTGGGCTAGGATTAAACCATTTTGATATATACCGTAACCTATTGGCTAAGGAATAGTGCTGAAAATTAGGTAAATCTAATCCACCACTGTCCTTGGTCTTCTGTAGGGTTTTTAAACTAATACGTGGTGGTTTGTTTTTCCACAGAAATTTGGAGATGCATGAATCTAGTGAATTAAACCAAGTAGCAGGTTGGTTTTATGGGGATCATTGAGAACAAATAGTTAACTTTTGGTAGTATCATCATTTTAATGGTTGTAACTCTCCCCATAAGTGATATAGGTAAGGACTTCCAACGAGAGAGATTGTCCTCTACTGTCTTTAATACTTGCACATAAATTAGCTTTGTTAGCTCTGAGAGCCTGGAGGAAATGTTTATGCCTAAATATCTAATATTTCCTGACTGTAAAGTGATCGCAGTTATATTCTGGACCCTACAGTTAATGGGCAGAACTGTGGTCTTAGACCAATTGATAGAGTAGTCAGAAAGTGCTGAGAATTTATTTATGAGTGTGATCGTGAGTGAGAGACGTCTGTGAGTTCTGAAGGAAAAGTAATACATCATCAGCATAAAGACTTATTTTATGCTCAATATTTTGGGGTTGGATGTCTTTAATATTTCTATCTTGTCTGATAGCAGCTGCTAAAGGTTTGATGAAAATAGCAAAAAGTGAGGGAGAAAGTGAGCAACCCTGTCTTGTACTTCTCTGCAGACTGAAGCTTGGAGAAGTTTGATCATTTGTCCTGACACTTGCATTTGGGGAGTCAGTTATTTTCTTGTGAGGAGATAAGAGGCTTTAATAATAATATCTTGCAAGAGAGAACAACACAGTACAGAATACAGAGTTGCTCTGACCACTGAAGCAAAAACACACAGTTATATTGCCCGCTCATCACGTCATCTGTTTTTGAAAATTTTGAAAGCAAGAAAGTTATTTGAGTCATTTGGTCTTTTTCACACTGTTGTTTAGATGGACTACATAAAAGGATGTCATCCACATACTGCAAAAGAGAAGAACCTGTGGTTGATTGAAGTTAATCCAGACTAGCTTTGAGGGCAGCATTGTAAATAGTGGGACTTTCACAGTACCCCTGGCATAACCGGGTAAAAGTCCAAGATCTCCCTTCAAACTAAAAAGCAAACCAAAATGGGCTATCAGGGTGCACTGGCGACAAGTCAACCACTGAGAAAAACTGTGCATCTGATGTAATTTGAGACAAAATAGTGTGTGGGTTGGGCACAGTAGGAGCATGTGGCTGAACTGCAGCATTCACCGCTTGGAGGTCCTGTACAAAACGCCATTCATCTGGCTGGCCAGCATCTTTAATCTTTTTTAACAGGAAACAATGGAGTAAGCACAGGTGAATTTTCAAAAGGAACAATAACGCCTGTTTTCTGAAAAGATTGAAAAACAGGTTTAATCCCTTTAATTGCTTCAGGCTTAAAAGGGTATTGTTTTTTACATGGACAAAAGTCTGATTTAGGGGTGACAATTACTGGTTCACAGCCTTTTATCAACCCCACATCATATTTGCTCTTAGCCCAAAGATCATTGGGCACTTCAGCCAACATGGGTATCGAAGACAAATCTGTTTCAGATAAAAAACATGCTTCAAAATGTGATTCTGTGGTAGGAATTAAGTCCACAGTTCTTTGACAATGCATTGTACTCAAAAATGTTTTTTTGTATGCTGACAATCGTTCAGAAAACATCAAATTTGGATCAGCAGGTGAAACGGTCCACTCCATTTCTTTCTGACATGTAGCAACAAACTCTCCCACACCTTGTCACTGCCAGTGTGTACGTTTGGCCAAGGAAATGTGAGGGCGAGTACCACAAACATTAAAAAAATCGAAGTGCTCTGGAGTGAGCGACACAGCCAATAAAGTAGGCGCACATATTTTTTCACTTCTTCTCATAGTCATTGTCAGGCCCCAAAGAAATGTGTGATGTGCAGTGCAAATCAGCAGGTTGCATGAAATCAGAAAGGGGTGAAACTAACGCTTTTGCTTCTTCCACTAGTTGTTGTGAAAAACGAGAGCTGGGAAGTTTCCACTCATAAGCATATGTAAGTGCCGATGAATAAAACTGCACTGCTGTGAAAACTTTGTCAGGCTGTAACATAACCTTAACACCCTCTGGTGTAGAAGTTAAAATAATGCCTAATTTACACATGAGATCACAGCCCATCAGGTTAATGGGACACAACTCTGATAACAAAAATGAGTGTTTGAAGGAGAGCTCATCGGGAGTGACAACACGCAATGGGCATTGTCATTTTCTCCTTCACAACCTGGCCTGATGCAGACATACAGTAAACGTGGTTTCCACTTAACTTTGGAGGACAATCAAACTCCCCTGACGTCACTACTGATGAACATAAGTTCCTATATTCTGAGAGAAATATCTTTGCTCTAGGACGGAAATAGCATGCAAAACTTTACTACGTGAATCACAGTCGGCAAGCGTTGCTTCACTACACAGAGCAGGAAAAATGTGTGAGTGTGTTTGTGCTATCACCCATTAGTGGAGGCTCCGCTGCCGCGTGACGTCCAGAACCTGCCTCCCACCCTCAGTCAGCCTTTTGCCCAATTTCATCTCTTTTTAGCTGTGGACAGTCCTTCTTCCAGTGTCCAGTCTGGCCACAGTAAAAACAAATATTCGGATCATAGCTCTGGCGTGGCCCATTTCGACCTCCTCTCCCACACGTCCACGTCTTCGACTTCGGCCTCGTCCTCTGTTTACACCAACTGCGTAATACATGGTCATGGTTGCCAAATGCAGCTCCTTTTCACACTTGTCCCTTTTGGTTGTCTTACGCGTCTCAACTTGGTTCTGAGCATGGCGAGCATATCGGCGAACGTCAGCCAAACGACGACCCTCACACCATCCCACGTAAATGTTCTTTACTTCAGTGGCGACATCTATATAATATTGTCTGGGTCCCGTTAAAACATGTATTTTTCCCATCTAATTCCTTGTTTGCTTTAAAACAAGTATTCCCCATTTTCTATCCCTTCAGTAGCCAACCAGTTTGTATGGAGTACACTGGAGCAACTTGACTGATCAGTAAAACACTGCTTTTGTTGTCACCGCAAGGCTTCCCCCGTCGGTTGTTTCACTGAGACACTACTGAGTAACTACAACTCAACACAGTTTATACACATAACATTCATATACATACTAACAAACAAACAAACAATAATTTATCGCAATTTTCTCATCTCTGTTTGAACGTACACCCAGGTAAATATTCCTGTAGTCTTCTCATACCGACTATGGACCCATTCATTGTTTAACTTCACTGTTTTGCAAATCCTAATTGAATATTACACATTGACATTGAACTTTACTGGATAAGCAGGTCTTCATTGCATTCAGCAGCCTATATGTGAGCATCTATGTGTAAGCTGTTCTTCTTTGCATTTATCAGCAGCAAGCAATTCTTCACTGCACATGCATATGTAAATAGTAAAACAATTCCAATGTGTTAGCGAAACCTTCTATATCACAGTGGTTTCTAAGATCTATTTTAAGTTCTTTGCCATCAGTGAGATGACATAGTTTACAAAGTGTGTCAAATTATCACTGAAGATCTTTTCAGGAATTTCAAATCTAGAAATGAGTTATTTTACGCGTGATTTTGCTACTGAGAGTGCATCTGCTTGTGCACATGGAAATATTTCAGACCATTTGGTAAAAACCTCTGTTGTCACTGAGCAGAATCGTTTCCCTTAACATTAATTTAGTTCAATGAAATCTACACAATAATGAAATAATGAAATCCAAACAAATATGTTGAAAAAGATACACTGGCTTAGGGAATTATCTTCGTTTTGGTCTTAGATTGCCCTGTGGAATGTATTTTGCACATATTTGACCTGCTAGACAAAACTTTATTCATTTATTTATTCTAAAAAAAAAAATTCAATAATTAGTAAAACCATATGCTGTAAAAACCTTGTTCATTATTGCTTCCATCCCTCCTGTTGAGACATGACATGGTCCGTGGCTCAATACTGCAGCATATTTAAACAAATTCTTTGGCAGTATGGTTTTCCTTCCGGTCATTCATACGAGTCTATTGTAGATGGCAATTGAATAACATCTAATAATGCTAAAATATTTGTAGTTTATACATTTAGCTGTGGATGTCAACATACCTGTTTTTCCAATGCTGTGTTAACACATGTACAGTTGAGAAGGCATACTGACTGTCAGTGTAAACGTTAACAACCTTTTTGTTATTTAATTTACAAGCTTCAGTTAAAGCTACCAATTCGACTGCTTGAACAGAGTAATTTTTTGGTAGTGGTTGTTTTAAGAAAACTTCAGTTTCTGTTACTACTGCAAATCCTGTAGCATTTGTGCCATCAGGGTTTTTTGCTTGACCTGTTGAATAAATATAGTTATTTCTGCATTTTCATAACGTATATCAGTTAAGTCTGGCCTGGGTAAAACACTGATGGTTATTTCTGACATGCAATCATGAGGCTTTCCATCTGTGGGGTAGGTAGCAGTGTGGATGGATTAAGTGTAGCACATCTCTCGACAACAAGGTGTGGCTGTGAAAGAAGAACTGTTATGTAGGAGAGATGTCTGGTAAAGATATTTTGTTAAGTAACCATATCACAGCCACTGCATGAGGTACCTTAAGTGTTAATGGGTGAAATAACACCATTATTGTTGATGCCTGCACTGCCAATGGCTTCTGGCCATTGATTCAAAAGTACGATCTCGTCCCTGTTTCCCCCTTTCAGTGGACACTGGCCCCTAATTACCGCAATTCAGCAGGGGGTCTTTCATTAGGAGTACTGGACTCCCCCGTGCACGGTTTCAGCTCCGACCCTGGAAAGCGGAAAAAACGTTGAGATCTGGTTTGAGGACCCAATTGTTGAGAAAAGTCTCTCAATGAGACTCAGAGTTGCTGGAGTCAGTTAATGCAAATGTTTAATCTTGCAGCAAGTTCAAGAATGTGTGTGTGTATGGGTGTATGTGTGCGAACGTGTGTGAGTTTGTGTGTGTGAGAGTTTAAAGAACCTGTTATCCACAGGCAAGTCTTAACTAGTATGGCACAGGTCCAGCCTGTCTCATCTTTTTTGGAAGGTCCAGCGCTCGGCCGTAACCCTTCTGTCTGTTTGGACTCTCACATACATTCGGTTAATCATAGAAAAACGAGAACAAAACTTTTTAGCCCCTTCAATTCATAAAACAGACATGGTGCAGTTATTTCCATTCTAGAAAATAAGAGTAATCACCACCATTCCTATAAATTCTGGATATTCTAACAATCTGAATCTTTTTTAAATGTTCGATGAAGCCCTTTGCTGTTCTGTTTAGAGACTCAGCTGATCATAAACCAAGTTTTGCTCTTGAACCAAGCTTCTAAACTCTTCACCTTTTTCATTTCTCAGTTAGTATTCACTTTAAAACTGATTAAAAGAAAAATTAAATGAATGCCTATCAACAAATGTGGGATCTAAACTCTAGTGCTTTCTCTAAAATAATTTCCTTTCTCAATTCAGAAATGTGTGTGTGTAAGTCACAACACCCGTGACACCAAAACGGCTTTCTTTTCTCTCTTTTCTCTACACTCTGCACTGTGAGCACACACACCAAATCAGAAAGGCTTTTTTCTCTCTTTTCTACATTATGGACTGTGGGGACACAAAACCGCTCTCTCTCTTTTTTTTTTTTGATTGTGTGCCAGGGCGTTGTCTCACGTATTAGATTATGCTTAAGATACGAATGGGTTTATCAGTCACATCAGAATCTATACATACTTATCCTCCCGTAATAAAATGGTCGGATCTTATCAAACACACTTTGTTTCTTGTGACAAGTCAGCGAAACAGCGTATACACGTCAAGACACTGAATCAAGTTTGCCACAAGAACTCATAAGTTTGGCAGTATTGCTCTGCCGTCAGCAATCATACACCCATTTTATTTTCGTGAGACATGTGCAGGCACCTGTTCATCTACTGTTCTATCACTATGAATTAGTTTATCTATTATCAATAAGGATACTTCTACAACTACTATCAAAGTATGTCCGGACTTCTTATGTTGTCAGTTGCTATATATGAATAAGTGGGTTGCTACTGAAAAGCATTAAGCATGTCACACAGCCCAAACATATAACATTTCAGGACACACCACACAGTTAACAACCACAGTGAAGCGTGTCAAAGCCCAAACATGTAACATTCAACAGGACACTTACACAACACATTCAAATCAAACAGTCAGACAACATACAAGAACATATACCCCAGCCGGCATTGCTCCCTGCCTATTTTCCTACAGCTCACTATGTGTGCGCACACCTTTATTCACAAACTCTTCAACTTATACTCTTTTACCGAAGCTGCTACAGCTCGATTGGCCAAATACCCTTAGATCCTATTTCGGTGAATTTGACATCTGCCTTGTATGTAACAGATTAGCGGTTTAGCAGTTTTAATTTAGTTTGAGTGAAGGAATTCATTTTATAGCAAAATCCGAAATCGTGAAGAACTCATGAAAGTAAGCTTATTCTCAGATTCCTGAAACTTTAGATTTGCTCTTTCTTTTACTGCAAAGTACAACGTTGAGCAGCACTAATGAGTTGTTTCTATTTTTGGCAGGCTTTACCTTTGCGGATGAAGCCCTTTCTGTCTGTGCAAAAGAAATCTTGTTACTGTGCAGAGTGACTTCTCTGAGTAGAGTCGCCTTACTTGTTGCGACTGTGCCGATGTTCGAAGCTGGAGTGCAAAGTTGTTGCTTGAATGGTGCTCGCTGGATCGTGTGGTAGTGTAAAGTTATACCATTTAAAAGGGCTGAAGAGTGCTCAGTGCAGCGGGTGGGCGGAGGTGCAAAGTGACACTATGGCCATAAAAAGAACACCGCTACAAGTGCGCATTGTGCCAGGAAGGGCCCTCGGACGTGAACCAGTGGACAGTTATCGCTTCTCGGCCTTTTGGCTAAGATCAAGTGTAGTATCTGTTCTTATCAGTTTAATGTCTGATATGTCCTCTATGCGAGACTACATATTAAATGGATTTGTATCAATAGGAGTTGAAAAAGGAGCTTGCTCCGTTCACTCCAAGCATCGACCCGGTACTGCAGTGCCGCTGGGAACGGTGCGCTCTCCTCTGCTCTTGTGAAAAAGCAAACAGCGGTGCAGGATGGAAGTTTCAGGGAGCCTAAGATGAAACTTTCTTTTAATCTGCTGATAAAAGAGAGTGAATGCGAAGCAGACTTTAACACGGCTCTGGGAGCGAGCCGAGTGCGGGCTAACTGGGAGAATTGCTTGAAAGAAACGCGACACCGAATGAGCAGTCAGATCAAAGCCTCAACACGGTGTTCCCGTGTTGTTTGTGGCTGCCTTGTCTTTTGCACAGAGTAAAAGACAAGGCAGCCATCGAATATGGCCCGATTGTTCCTACTTGGTCAGCCGAGGAGCAAGGGGGGGGAGCAAGCGTCTCAACCAAGCAAAGCTCACCATGGGGAAGGTGGCTATGCCAACTAGCCTGATGCCCTGCTCCCGCAGTGATGGATAATCATACACTGGTTTCTCTTCATAATGTACAAGTCTTTCGCCTTTTACTAAAGACTTCCGTGTAGAGCAGCACTAATGAATTGTTTCTATTTTTGGCAGGCTTTACCTTTGCGGGTGAAACCCTTTCTGTCTGTGCAAAAGAAATCTTGTTACTGTGCAGAGTGACTTCTCTGAGTAGAGTCGCCTCACTTGTTGCGACTGTGCCGATGTTGCTTGAATGGTGCTCGCTGGAGCGTGCGGTAGTGTAAAGTTATACCATTTAAAAGGGTTGAAGAGTGCTCAGTGCAGCGGAGGTGCAAAGTGACACTATGGCCATAAAACGAACACCGCTACAAGTGCGCATTGTGCCAGGAAGGGCCCTCGGACGTGAACCAGTGGACAGTTATCGCTTCTCGGCCTTTTGGCTAAGATCAAGTGTAGTATCTGTACTTATCAGTTTAATATGTTATATGTCTATGCAAGGACTACATATTAAATGGATTTTTATCAATAGAAGTTGAAAAAGGAGCTTGCTCCGTTCACTCCAAGCATCGACCCGGTACTGCAGTGCCGCTGGGAACGGTGCGCTCTCCTCTGCTCTTGTGAAAAAGCAAACAGCGGTGCAGGATGGAAGTTTCTTTAATCTGCTGAGAAAAGAGAGTGAATGCGAAGCAGACTTTAACACGGCTCTGGGAGCGGGCCGAGTGCGGGCTAACCAGGAGAATTGCTTGAAAGAAACGCGACACCGAATGAGCGGTCAGAACAAAGCCTCAATACGGTGTTCCTGTGGTGTTTTTATAAAATGCGGTGTAAAAAAAGGTGTGAATGCCCCATAGAAAACTAAAAGGTGGAGCGGAAGTGTTCGGCTGCAAGAAGGTGTGAATGTCCGACTATATTTGGTGAAAAGCAGGTGAAGCAAGGTCTGAATGCCCAACCTTACATCATCAAAAGCGAGATCAGAGGTTTTTGGCTTCAAGAAGGCCATAGTTTGCCAAAAGCGGGTAAGGTGCGAATGATCGGCTAAATATCAACAAAAGTGGGGGCGGAGGTCTTCGGATGCAAGTGGGTGTGAATATCCCACCATACAAGTATGGTGGAGAGGAAGCTGTGAATGGCCGACCATAGTTTGCAAAAAGCGGGTGAGAAAAGGTGCGAATGTCCAACCATACATGATCAAAACAGGGAGCGGAGGTGTTTGGCTGCGACAAGGTGTGAATGTCCACCCATAATTAATGAAAAGCGGGCAACAAGTAGGTTCGAATGCCCAACCATACATCATCAAAAGCAGGAGTGGATGTGTTCGGCTACAAGAAGGTTTGAATGTCCGAGCATAGTTTGTAAAAAGCGGGTAAGAAAAGGTTCGAATGCCCGAACATACACCATCAAAAGAGGGAGCGGAGGTGTTCCGCTGTAAGACGGTGTGAATGTCCGACCATAGTTGGTAAAAAGTGGGTATGAAAAGGTTCGAATGCCCAAATTCGGCTGCAAAAAACTGTGTTCGGCTGCAAAAAGGTGTGAATGTTCGACTAAATTTTGTAAAAAGCGGGTAAGACAAGGTGCGAATGCCTGACAATCTATGATCAAAAGCGGGAGCGGAGGTGTTCAGCTGCAAGAAGGTCTAAATGTCCATTTTTAATTGCTAGAAAACATGAAAGAAAATTTTCGAAAATCAATCCGCACATGATCATAAGTGGGAGAGGAGGTGTTCAGCTGCAAGAAGGTGTGAATGTCCTACCATAATTGCTGAAAAATGTGTTAGAAACGGTAAGAATGTCGGAATATACATCATCAAAAGCTAGAGAGGTGGTGTTCGGCTGCAAGTAGGTGTGAATGTCTGACTAAAGTTCAAATATATTAACAAAAGCGGGAGGAGAGGTCTTCGGATGAGTGGTTGAGAATTTCCAACCATAATCTATAAAATGCGGTGAAAAAAAAGGTGTGATAGATACCTAAAAGGTGGAGCGGAAGTGTTCGGCTGCAAGAAGATGTGAATGTTATATATATAGTTGGTGAAAAGCAGGAAAAGCAAGGTCTGAATGCCCAATCTTACATCATCAAAAGCGAGATCAGAGGTGTTTGGCGGCAAGAAAACGGGTAAGGTGTGAATGATCGACTAAATATCAACAAAAGTGGGGGCGGAGGTCTTCGGATGCAAGTGGGTGTGAATATCCCACCATACAAGTATGGTGGAGAGGAAGCTGTGAATGGCCGACCATAGTTTGCAAAAAGCGGGTGAGAAAAGGTGCGAATGTCCAACCATACATGATCAAAACAGGGAGCGGAGGTGTTTGGCTGCGACAAGGTGTGAATGTCCACCCATAATTAATGAAAAGCGGCAACAAGTAGGTTCGAATGCCCAACCATACATCAACAAAAGCAGGAGTGGATGTGTTTGGCTACAAGAAGGTTTGAATGTCCGAGCATAGTTTGTAAAAAGCGGGTAAGAAAAGGTGCGAATGCCCGACAAAGTATGATCAAAAGAGGGAGTGGAGGTTTTCGGCTACAAGAAGGTTTGAATGTCCGACCATAGTTTGTAAAAAGCGGGTAAGAAAAGGTTCGAATGCCCGAATATATACCATCAAAAGCGGAAGCGGAGGTGTTCGGCTGAAAGACGGTGTGAATGTCCGACCATAGTTGGTAAAAAGCGGGTAAGAAAAGGTTCGAATGCCCGAATATATACCATCAAAAGCGGAAGCGGAGGTGTTCGGCTGTAAGAAGTTGTGAACGTCCTACCAAAGTTTGTAAAAAGCAGTTAAGAAAAGGTTCGAATATCCAACCAAACATAATAAAAAGTGGGAGCTGAGCTGTTCGACTGCAAGTAGGTGTGAATGTCCAGCCATAATTCCTGAAAAATGGGTAAGAAAAGGTGCGAATGCCCAACCATACATCATCAAAAGAAGAAGTGGATGTGTTCTGCTACAAGAATGTTTGAATGTCCTACCATAGTTTGTAAAAAGTGGGTAAGAAAAAGTTCGAATGCCCGAACATACACCATCAAAAGAGGGAGCGGAGGTGTTCCGCTGTAAGACGGTGTGAATGTCCGACCATAATTGGTAAAAAGCGGGTAAGAAAAGGTTAAAATACCCGACTGTACACAATCAATAGCGGGAGCGGAGTTGTTCAGCTACAAGAAGGTGTGAAAGTCCGACCATGGTTTGTAAAACGCGGGTAAGACAAGGTGCGAATGCCCGACAATGTATGATCAAAAGAGGGAGCGGAGGTGTTCGGCTGCAAGGTCTGAATTTCCAACCATAATTTGTAAACACCGTTGAAGAAAAGCCTCGAAAGCCCGACTATACACCATCAAAAGCGGGAGCAGAGGTGTTCAGCTGCACACAATCAGGTTTTTGCAAATTATGATCTGACATTCACACATGCTTTTGATGATGTATGGTTGGGCATTCGCACCTTTTTTTACCCATTTTTCAGGAATTATGGGTGGACATTCACACCTTCTTGCAGCTGAACACCTCCTCTCCCACTTATGATCATGTGCGGTTGGATATTCGAAAATTTTCTTTCATGTTTTCTAGCAATTATTGATGGACATTCAGACCTTCTTGCAGCTGAACCCCTCTGCTCCCGCTTTTGATGGTGTATAGTCGGGCTTTCGAGCCTTTTCTTACCCGGTTTTTACAAATTATGGTTGGACATTCAGACCTTCTTTTAGCCGAAAACCTCCGCTCCCTCTTTTGATCATACATTGTCGGGCATTCGCACCTTTTCTTACCCGCTATTTACAAAAAATGGTCGGCCATTCACACCTTCTTGTAGCCGAACACATTCGCTCCCGCTATTGATTGTGTACAGTCGGGTATTTTAACCAACTACGGTCGGACATTCACACCTTCTTATGGCGGAACACCTCCGCTCCCTCTTTTGATGGTGTATGTTCGGGCATTCGAACCTTTTCTTACCCGCTTTTTACAAACTATGCTCGGACATTCAAACCTTCTTGTAGCCTAACACATCCACTCCTGCTTTTGATGATGTATGGTTGGGCATTCGCACCTTTTTTTTTACCCATTTTTGAGGAATTATGGGTGGACATTCACACCTTCTTGCAGCTGAACACCTCCTCTCCCACTTATGATCATGTACGGTTGGATATTCGAAATTTTTTTTTCATGTTTTCTAGCAATTATTGATGGACATTCAGACCTTCTTGCAGCTGAACACCTCCGCTCCCGCTTTTGATGGTGTATAGTTGGGCTTCCGAGCCTTTTCTTACCCGGTTTTTACAAATTATGGTTGGACATTTAGACCTTCTTGCAGCCGAAAACCTCCGTTCCCTCTTTTGATCATACATTGTCGGGCATTCGCACCTTTTCTTACCCGCTTTTTACCAATTATGGTCGGATATTCACACCTTCTTACAGCTGAAAACCTCCGCTCCCTTTTTTGATCATTTATGGTCTGGCAAAACTACCTTTTCGTACCCGTTTTTGAGTAATTATGGCTGGACATTCACAGCTTCTTGCAGCCGAACACCTCTTCTTCCGCTTTTGATGATGAATGGTCCGGCATTCTTACCTTTTCTAACACATTTTTCAGCAATTATTGTCGGTCATTCACACCTTTCTCATCAGCTTTTTGCAAATTATGATCTGACATTCACACCTACTTGCAGCCGAACACCTCGGCTTCCGCTTTTGATGGTGTATATTTTGGCATTCGAACCTTTTCTTACCCGCTTTTTACCAACTATGGTCGGACATTCACACCTTCTTACAGCGGAACACCTCCGCTCCCTCTTTTGATGGTGTATGTTCTGGCATTCGAACCTTTTCTTACCCACTTTTTACAAACTATGCTCGGACATTCACACCTTCTTGCAGCGAAACACCTCCGCTCCCTCTTTTGATTGTGTATGTACAGGCATTCGAACCTTTTCTTACCCGCCTTTTACAAACTATGGTTGGACATTCAAACGTTCTTGTGGCCGAACACATCCACTTCTGCTTTTGATGATGTATAGTTGGGCATTCACACCTTTTCTTACCCATTTTTCAGTAATTATTGGTGGACTTTCACACCTTCTTGTAGCCGAACAACTCCGCTTCCGCTATTGATTGTGTACAGTCGGGTTTATTAACCTTTTCTTACCCGCTTTTTACCAACTATGGTCGGACATTCGCAGCATCTTACAGCGGAACACCTCCGCTCCCTCTTTTGATGGTGTATGTTCGGGCATTCGAACTTTTTCTTACCAACTTTTTACAAACTATGGTCGGACATTCAAACCTTCTTGTAGCAGAACACATCCACTTCTTCTTTTGATGATGTATGGTTGGGCATTCGCACCTTTTCTTACCCATTTTTCAGGAATTATGGGTGGACATTCACACCTACTTGCAGTCGAACAGCTCTGCTCCCACTTTTTATTATGTTTGGTTGGATATTCGAACCTTTTCTTAACTGCTTTTTACCAACTATGGTCGGACATTCACACCGTCTTTCAGCGGAACACCTCCGCTCCCTCTTTTGATGGTGTATGTTCGGGCATTCGCACCTTTTCTTACCCGCTTTTTACAAACTATGGTCGTACATTCAAACCTTCTTGTAGCCGAAAACCTCCACTCCCTCTTTTGATCATACTTTGTCGGGCATTCGCACCTTTTCTTACCCGCTTTTTACAAACTATGCTCGGACATTCAAACCTTCTTGTAGCCAAACACATCCACTTCTGCTTTTGTTGATGTATGGTTGGGCATTCGAACCTACTTGTTGCCCGCTTTTCATTAATTATGGGTGGACATTCACACCTTGTCGCAGCCAAACACCTCCGCTCCCTGTTTTGATCATGTATGGTTGGACATTCGCACCTTTTCTCACCCGCTTTTTGCAAACTATGGTCGGCCATTCACAGCTTCCTCTCCACCATACTTGTATGGTGGGATATTCACACCCACTTGCATCCGAAGACCTCCGCCCCCACTTTTGTTGATATTTAGTCGGTCATTCACACCTTACCCGTTTTCTTGCCGCCAAACACCTCTGATCTCGCTTTTGATGATGTAAGATTGGGCATTCAGACCTTGCTTTTCCTGCTTTTCACCAACTATATATGTAACATTCACACCTTCTTGCAGCCGAACACTTCCGCTCCACCTTTTAGGTATCTATCACACCTTTTTTTTCACCGCATTTTATAGATTATGGTTGGAAATTCTCAACCACTCATCCGAAGACCTCTCCTCCCGCTTTTGTTAATATATTTGAACTTTAGTCAGACATTCACACCTACTTGCAGCCGAACACCACCTCTCTAGCTTTTGATGATGTATGGTCCGGCATTCTTACCGTTTCTAACACATTTTTCAGCAATTATGGTAGGACATTCACACCTTCTTGCAGCGGAACACCTCCTCTCCCACTTATGATCATGTGCGGATTGATTTTCGAAAATTTTCTTTCATGTTTTCTAGCAATTAAAAATGGACATTTAGACCTTCTTGCAGCTGAACACCTCCGCTCCCGCTTTTGATCATAGATTGTCAGGCATTCGCACCTTGTCTTACCCGCTTTTTACAAAATTTAGTCGAACATTCACACCTTTTTGCAGCCGAACACAGTTTTTTGCAGCCGAATTTGGGCATTCGAACCTTTTCATACCCACTTTTTACCAACTATGGTCGGACATTCACACCGTCTTACAGCGGAACACCTCCGCTCCCTCTTTTGATGGTGTATGTTCGGGCATTCGAACCTTTTCTTACCCGCTTTTTACAAACTATGCTCGGACATTCAAACCTTCTTGTAGCCGAACACATCCACTCCTGCTTTTGATGATGTATGGTTGGGCATTCGAACCTACTTGTTGCCCGCTTTTCATTAATTATGGGTGGACATTCACACCTTGTCGCAGCCAAACACCTCCGCTCCCTGTTTTGATCATGTATGGTTGGACATTCGCACCTTTTCTCACCCGCTTTTTGCAAACTATGGTCGGCCATTCACAGCTTCCTCTCCACCATACTTGTATGGTGGGATATTCACACCCACTTGCATCCGAAGACCTCCGCCCCCACTTTTGTTGATATTTAGTCGGTCATTCACACCTTACCCGTTTTCTTGCCGCCAAACACATCTGATCTCGCTTTTGATTATGTAAGATTGGGCATTCAGACCTTGCTTTTCCTGCTTTTCACCAACTATATATATAACATTCACACCTTCTTGCAGCCGAACACTTCCGCTCCACCTTTTAGGTATCTATCACACCTTTTTTTTCACCGCATTTTATAGATTATGGTTGGAAATTCTCAACCACTCATCTGAAGACCTCTCCTCCCGCTTTTGTTAATATATTTGAACTTTAGTCAGACATTCACACCTACTTGCAGCCGAACACCACCTCTCTAGCTTTTGATGATGTATGGTCCGGCATTCTTACCGTTTCTAACACATTTTTCAGCAATTATGGTAGGACATTCACACCTTCTTGCAGCTGAACACCTCCTCTCCCACTTATGATCATGTGCGGATTGATTTTCAAAAATTTTCTTTCATGTTTTCTAGCAATTAAAAATGGACATTTAGACCTTCTTGCAGCTGAACACCTCCGCTCCCGCTTTTGATCATACATTGTCAGGCATTCGCATCTTGTCTTACCCGCTTTTTACAAAATTTAGTCGAACATTCACACCTTTTTGCAGCCGAACACAGTTTTTTGCAGCCGAATTTGGGCATTCGAACCTTTTCATACCCACTTTTTACCAACTATGGTCGGACATTCACACCGTCTTACAGCGGAACACCTCCGCTCCCTCTTTTGATGGTGCATGTTCGGGCATTCGAACCTTTTCTTACCCGCTTTTTACAAACTATGCTCGGACATTCAAACCTTCTTGTAGCCGAACACATCCACTCCTGCTTTTGATGATGTATGGTTGGGCATTCGAACCTACTTGTTGCCCGCTTTTCATTAATTATGGGTGGACATTCACACCTTGTCGCAGCCAAACACCTCCGCTCCCTGTTTTGATCATGTATGGTTGGACATTCGCACCTTTTCTCACCCGCTTTTTGCAAACTATGGTCGGCCATTCACAGCTTCCTCTCCACCATACTTGTATGGTGGGATATTCACACCCACTTGCATCCGAAGACCTCCGCCCCCACTTTTGTTGATATTTAGCCGATCATTCGCACCTTACCCGCTTTTGGCAAACTATGGCCTTCTTGCAGCCAAAAACCTCTGATCTCGCTTTTGATGATGTAAGGTTGGGCATTCAGACCTTGCTTCACCTGCTTTTCACCAAATATAGTCGGACATTCACACCTTCTTGCAGCCGAACACTTCCGCTCCACCTTTTAGTTTTCTATGGGGCATTCACACCTTTTTTTACACCGCATTTTATAAAAACACCACAGGAACACCGTATTGAGGTTTTGTTCTGACCGCTCATTCGGTGTCGCGTTTCTTTCAAGCAATTCTCCTGGTTAGCCCGCACTCGGCTCGCTCCCAGAGCCGTGTTAAAGTCTGCTTCGCATTCACTCTCTTTTCTCAGCAGATTAAAAGAAACTTCCATCCTGCACTGCTGTTTGCTTTTTCACAAGAGCAGAGGAGAGCGCACCGTTCCCAGCGGCACTGCAGTACCGGGTCGATGCTTGGAGTGAACGGAGCAAGCTCCTTTTTCAACTCCTATTGATAAAAATCCATTTAATATGTAGTCCTTGCATAGACATATCACATATTAAACTGATAAGTACAGATACTACACTTGATCTTAGCCAAAAGGCAGAGAAGCGATATCTGACCACTGGTTCACGTCCGAGGGCCCTTCCTGGCACAATGCGCACTTGTAGCGGTGTTCGTTTTATGGCCATAGTGTCACTTTGCACCTCCGCCCACCCGCTGCACTGAGCACTCTTCAACCCTTTTAAATGGTATAACTTTACACTACCGCACGCTCCAGCGAGCACCATTCAAGCAACATCGGCACAGTCGCAACAAGTAAGGCGACTCTACTCAGAGAAGTCACTCTGCACAGTAACAAGATTTCTTTTGCACAGACAGAAAGAGCTTCACGCGCAAAGGTAAAGCCTGCCAAAAATAGAAACAATTCATTAGTGCTGCTCTCCACGGAAGTCTTTAGTAAAAGGCGAAAGACTTGTACATTATGAAGAGAAACCAGTGTATGATTATCCATCACTGCAGGAGCAGGGCATCAGGCTAGTTGGCATAGCCACCTTCCCCATGGTGAGCTTTGCTTGGTTGAGACGCTTGCTCCCCCCCCTTGCTCCTTGGCTGACCAAGTAGGAACAATCGGGCCCTATTCGATGGCTGCCTTGTCTTTTACTCTGTGCAAAAGACAAGGCAGCCACAAACAACACGGGAACACCGTATTGAGGCTTTGTTCTGACTGCTCATTCGATGTCGCGTTTCTTTCAAGCAATTCTCCCGGTTAGCCCGCACTCGGCTCGCTCCCAGAGCCGTGTTAAAGTCTGCTTTGCATTCACTCTCTTTTCTCAGCAGATTAAAAGAAAGTTTCATCTTAGGCTCCCTGAAACTTCCATCCTGCACCGCTGTTTGCTTTTTCACCAGAGCAGAGAAGAGCGCACCGTTCCCAGCGGCACTGCAGTACCGGGTCGATGCTTGGAGTGAACGGAGCAAGCTCCTTTTTCAACTCCTATTGATAAAAATCCATTTAATATGTAGTTCTCGCATAGAGGACATATCAGACATTAAACTGATAAGAACAGATACTACACTTGATCTTAGCCAAAAGGCCGAGAAGCGATAACTGTCCACTGGTTCACGTCCGAGGGCCCTTCCTGGCACAATGCGCACTTGTAGCGGTGTTCTTTTTATGGCCATAGTGTCACTTTGCACCTCCGCCCACCCGCTGCACTGAGCACTCTTCAGCCCTTTTAAATGGTATATCTTTACACTACCACACGCTCCAGCGAGCACCATTCAAGCAACAACTTTGCACTCCAGCTTCGAACATCGGCACAGTCGCAACAAGTAAGGCGACTCTACTCAGAGAAGTCACTCTGCACAGTAACAAGATTTCTTTTGCACAGACAGAAAGGGCTTCATCCGCAAAGGTAAAGCCTGCCAAAAATAGAAACAACTCATTAGTGCTGCTCAATGTTGTACTTTGCAGTAAAAGAAAGAGCAAATCTAAAGTTTCAGGAATCCGAGAATAAGCTTACTTTCATGAGTTCTTCACGATTTCAGATTTTGCTATAAAATGAATTCCTTCACTCAAACTAAATTAAAACTGCTAAACCGCTAATCTGTTACATACAAGGCAGATGTCAAATTCACCGAAATAGGATCTAAGGGTATTTGGCCAATCGAGCTGTAGCAGCTTCGGTAAAAGAGTATAAGTTGAAGAGTTTGTGAATAAAGGTGTGCGCACACATAGTGAGTTGTAGGAAAATAGGCAGGGAGCAATGCCGGCTGGGGTATATGTTCTTGTATGTTGTCTGACTGTTTGATTTGAATGTGTTGTGTAAGTGTCCTGTTGAATGTTACATGTTTGGGCTTTGACACGCTTCACTGTGGTTGTTAACTGTGTGGTGTGTCCTGAAATGTTATATGTTTGGGCTGTGTGACATGCTTAATGCTTTTCAGTAGCAACCCACTTATTCATATATAGCAACTGACAACATAAGAAGTCCGGACATACTTTGATAGTAGTTGTAGAAGTATCCTTATTGATAATAGATAAACTAATTCATAGCGATAGAACAGTAGATGAACAGGTGCCTGCACATGTCTCATGAAAATAAAATGGGTGTATGATTGCTGACCGCAGAGCAATACTGCCAAACTTATGAGTTCTTGTGGCAAACTTGATTCAGTGTCTTGACGTGTATACGCTGTTTCGCTGACTTGTCACAAGAAACAAAGTGTGTTTGATAAGATCCGACCATTTTATTACGGGAGGATCAGTATGTATGGATTCTGATGTGACTGATAAACCCATTCGTATCTTAAGCATAATCTAATACGTGAGACAACGCCCTGGCACACAATCAAAAAAAAAAAGAGAGAGAGCGGTTTTGTGTCCCCACAGTCCATAATGTAGAAAAGAGAGAAAAAAGCCTTTCTGATTTGGTGTGTGTGCTCACAGTGCAGAGTGTAGAGAAAAGAGAGAAAAGAAAGCCGTTTTGGTGTCACGGGTGTTGTGACTTACACACACACATTTCTGAATTGAGAAAGGAAATTATTTTAGAGAAAGCACTAGAGTTTAGATCCCACATTTGTTGATAGGCATTCAATTAATTTTTCTTTTAATCAGTTTTAAAGTGAATACTAACTGAGAAATGAAAAAGGTGAAGAGTTTAGAAGCTTGGTTCAAGAGCAAAACTTGGTTTATGATCAGCTGAGTCTCTAAACAGAACAGCAAAGGGCTTCATCGAACATTTAAAAAAGATTCAGATTGTTAGAATATCCAGAATTTATAGGAATGGTGGTGATTACTCTTATTTTCTAGAATGGAAATAACTGCACCATGTCTGTTTTATGAATTTAAGGGGCTAAAAAGTTTTGTTCTCGTTTTTCTATGATTAACCGAATGTATGTGAGAGTCCAAACAGACAGAAGGGTTACGGCCGAGCGCTGGACCTTCCAAAAAAGATGAGACAGGCTGGACCTGTGCCATACTAGTTAAGACCTGCCTGTGGATAACAGGTTCTTTAAACTCTCACATACACAAACTCACACACGTTCGCACACATACACCCATTCACACACCTATTCTTGAACTTGCTGCAAGATTAAACATTTGCATTAACTGACTCCAGCAACTCTGAGTCTCATTGAGAGACTTTTCTCAACAATTGGGTCCTCAAACCAGATCTCAACGTTTTTTCCGCTTTCCAGGGTCGGAGCTGAAACCGTGCACGGGGGAGTCCAGTACTCCTAATGAAAGACCCCCTGCTGAATTGCGGTAATTAGGGGCCAGTGTCCACTGAAAGGGGGAAAAAGGGACGAGATCGTACTTTTGAATCAATGGCCAGAAGCCATTGGCAGTGCAGGCATCAACAATAATGGTGTTATTTCACCCATTAACACTTAAGGTACCTCATGCAGTGGCTGTGATATGGTTACTTAACAAAATATCTTTAGCAGACATCTCTCCTACATAACAGTTCTTCTTTCACAGCCACACCTTGTTGTCGAGAGATGTGCTACACTTAATCCATCCACACTGCTACCTACCCCACAGATGGAAAGCCTCATGATTGCATGTCAGAAATAACCATCAGTGTTTTACCCAGGCCAGACTTAACTGATATACGTTATGAAAATGCAGAAATAACTATATTTATTCAACAGGTCAAGCAAAAAACCCTGATGGCACAAATGCTACAGGATTTGCAGTAGTAACAGAAACTGAAGTTTTCTTAAAACAACCACTACCAAAAAATTACTCTGTTCAAGCAGTCGAATTGGTAGCTTTAACTGAAGCTTGTAAATTAAATAACAAAAAGGTTGTTAACGTTTACACTGACAGTCAGTATGCCTTCTCAACTGTACATGTGTTAACACAGCATTGGAAAAACAGGTATGTTGACATCCACAGCTAAATGTATAAACTACAAATATTTTAGCATTATTAGATGTTATTCAATTGCCATCTACAATAGACTCGTATGAATGACCGGAAGGAAAACCATACTGCCAAAGAATTTGTTTAAATATGCTGCAGTATTGAGCCACGGACCATGTCATGTCTCAACAGGAGGGATGGAAGCAATAATGAACAAGGTTTTTACAGCATATGGTTTTACTAATTATTGAATTTTTTTTTTAGAATAAATAAATGAATAAAGTTTTGTCTAGCAGGTCAAATATGTGCAAAATACATTCCACAGGGCAATCTAAGACCAAAACGAAGATAATTCCCTAAGCCAGTGTATCTTTTTCAACATATTTGTTTGTATTTCATTATTTCATTATTGTGTAGATTTCATTGAACTAAATTAATGTTAAGGGAAACGATTCTGCTCAGTGACAACAGAGGTTTTTACCAAATGGTCTGAAATATTTCCATGTGCACAAGCAGATGCACTCTCAGTAGCAAAATCACGCGTAAAATAACTCATTTCTAGATTTGAAATTCCTGAAAAGATCTTCAGTGATAATTTGACACACTTTGTAAACTATGTCATCTCACTGATGGCAAAGAACTTAAAATAGATCTTAGAAACCACTGTGATATAGAAGGTTTCGCTAACACATTGGAATTGTTTTACTATTTACATATGCATGTGCAGTGAAGAATTGCTTGCTGCTGATAAATGCAAAGAAGAACAGCTTACACATAGATGCTCACATATAGGCTGCTGAATGCAATGAAGACCTGCTTATCCAGTAAAGTTCAATGTCAATGTGTAATATTCAATTAGGATTTGCAAAACAGTGAAGTTAAACAATGAATGGGTCCATAGTCGGTATGAGAAGACTACAGGAATATTTACCTGGGTGTACGTTCAAACAGAGATGAGAAAATTGCGATAAATTATTGTTTGTTTGTTTGTTAGTATGTATATGAATGTTATGTGTATAAACTGTGTTGAGTTGTAGTTACTCAGTAGTGTCTCAGTGAAACAACCGACGGGGGAAGCCTTGCGGTGACAACAAAAGCAGTGTTTTACTGATCAGTCAAGTTGCTCCAGTGTACTCCATACAAACTGGTTGGCTACTGAAGGGATAGAAAATGGGGAATACTTGTTTTAAAGCAAACAAGGAATTAGATGGGAAAAATACATGTTTTAACGGGACCCAGACAATATTAGATAGATGTCGCCACTGAAGTAAAGAACATTTACGTGGGATGGTGTGAGGGTCCTCGTTTGGCTGATGTTCGCCGATATGCTCGCCATGCTCAGAACCAAGTTGAGACGCGTAAGACAACCAAAAGGGACAAGTGTGAAAAGGAGCTGCATTTGGCAGCCATGACCATGTATTACGCAGTTGGTGTAAACAGAGGACGAGGCCGAAGTCGAAGACGTGGACGTGTGGGAGAGGAGGTCAAAATGGGCCACGCCAGAGCTATGATCCGAATATTTGTTTTTACTGTGGCCAGACTGGACACTGGAAGAAGGACTGTCCACAGCTGAAAAGTGATGAAATTGGGCAAAAGACTGACTGAGGGTGGGAGGCAGGTTCTGGACGTCACGCGGCAGCGGAGCCTCCACTAATGGGTGATAGCACAAACACACTCACACATTTTTCCTGCTCTGTGTAGTGAAGAAACGCTTGCCGACTGTGATTCACGTAGTAAAGTTTTGCATGCTATTTCCGTCCTAGAGCAAAGATATTTCTCTCAGAATATAGGAACTTATGTTCATCAGTAGTGACGTCAGGGGAGTTTGATTGTCCTCCAAAGTTAAGTGGAAACCACGTTTACTGTATGTCTGCATCAGGCCAGGTTGTGAAGGAGAAAATGACAATGCCCATTGCGTGTTGTCACTCCCGATGAGCTCTCCTTCAAACACTCATTTTTGTTATCAGAGTTGTGTCCCATTAACCTGATGGGCTGTGATCTCATGTGTAAATTAGGCATTATTTTAACTTCTACACCAGAGGGTGTTAAGGTTATGTTACAGCCTGACAAAGTTTTCACAGCAGTGCAGTTTGATTCATCGGCACTTACATATGCTTATGAGTGGAAACTTCCCAGCTCTCCTTTTTCACAACAACTAGTGGAAGAAGCAAAAGTGTTAGTTTCACCCCTTTCTGATTTCATGCAACCTACTGATTTGCACTGCACATCACACATTTCTTTGGGGCCTGACAATGACTATGAGAAGAAGTGAAAAAATATGTGCGTCTACTTTATTGGCTGTGTCGCTCACTCCAGAGCACTTCGATTTTTTTAATGTTTGTGGTACTCGCCCTCACATTTCCTTGGCCAAACGTACACACTGGCAGTGACAAGGTGTGGGAGAGTTTGTTGCTACATGTCAGAAAGAAATGGAGTGGACCGTTTCACCTGCTGATCCAAATTTGATGTTTTCTGAACGATTGTCAGCATACAAAAAAACATTTTTGAGTACAATGCATTGTCAAAGAACTGTGGACTTAATTCCTACCACAGAATCACATTTTGAAGCATGTTTTTTATCTGAAACAGATTTGTCTTCGATACCCATGTTGCCTGAAGTGCCCAATGATCTTTGGGCTAAGAGCAAATATGATGTGGGGTTGATAAAAGGCTGTGAACCAGTAATTGTCACCCCTAAATCAGACTTTTGTCCATGTAAAAAACAATACCCTTTTAAGCCTGAAGCAATTAAAGGGATTAAACCTGTTTTTCAATCTTTTCAGAAAACAGGCGTTATTGTTCCTTTTGAAAATTCACCTGTGCTTACTCCATTGATTCCTGTTAAAAAGATTAAAGATGCTGGCCAGCCAGATGAATGGCGTTTTGTACAGGACCTCCAAGCGGTGAATGCTGCAGTTCAGCCACATGCTCCTACTGTGCCCAACCCACACACTATTTTGTCTCAAATTACATCAGATGCACAGTTTTTCTCAGTGGTTGACTTGTCGCCAGTGCACCCTGATAGCCCATTTTGGTTTGCTTTTTAGTTTGAAGGGAGATCTTGGACTTTTACCCGGTTATGCCAGGGGTACTGTGAAAGTCCCACTATTTACAATGCTGCCCTCAAAGCTAGTCTGGATTAACTTCAATCAACCACAGGCTCTGCTCTTTTGCAGTATGTGGATGACATCCTTTTATGTAGTCCATCTAAACAACAGTGTGAAAAAGACAGTGAATCTGTTGAAACATCTTCATTCTTATGGCCATAAAGCCAGCCTTTCTAATTTACAGTTTGTACAGGAGGAAGTCACCTTTTTGGGTCATGTGATTTCTAAGGATGGGCGCTCAGTTTCTCCTAAACGTGTTGCTGCAGTTCAGATCATTTCAGATCGTTACTAAAAAACAGCTTATGTCATTCTTAGGTATAACATCTTACTGCAGGAACTTTATTCCTAACTACTCTTTTCTCGAAGCTCTCTTAGGTGCTCTTATCCATGGTAAAGGCCTCCAGTCAGCTGATCGTGTTCCATGGACTCCTGAGGCTGAATCAGCCTTTAGTCAGCTTAATCTGGCTCTTCAAACAGCACCAACACTTGGCATTCCAGATCCTCATAAACCTTTCATACAGGCAGTTGATGAGAAGCATGGTTGTATGACATCTGTTCTTATGCAGGAACATGGGGCAGGCAAAGGCCAGTGGCTCATTTCTCAGCAAAACTGGACTCTGTGGCTGCAGGCCTGCCTGGTTGTCTTCGTGCTGTTGCAGCTGCAGAGAAAGCTGTCCTGGCCTCCCAAGATATTGTGGGCTACGCTAATTTGACTGTTTTGGTTCCTCATGCTGTTGCCATTATTCTTCTCGAGCAGAAAACTTCACATCTTTCAACCACTCGTTGGCTCAGATACACCTCTGTGATATGCCAAATGTCACTGTTAAACGTTGTACTGTTCTGAATCCTGCTACTTTGCTTCCGACTCCTGAGGATGGGGAGCCTCATGACTGTGAAGCTGTTTTGGAACAAGTTTGTACACCCCGACCTGATCTTTTAGAGACTCCTCTTCCAAACTCTGACATGATTCTTTTTGTAGATGGATCAGCTTTGCGTGATCCAGCCACAGGTACTAACTGTGTTTGGTTTGCAGTATGTTCTTCACATGACACTTTGTTGTCTGGTTCTCTTCCTAAACATTTCTCTGCTCAAACTACTGAGCTTATTGCACTTACTGAAGCTTGTAAGTTGGCAGCTGGTAAGTCTGTCACTATTTACACAGATTCCAGATATGCTTTTGGTGTTGTTCATGACTTTGGTGCGCTGTGGAAACACAGGCATTTCCTTAAATCAGATGGTAAAACTATTCTGAACTCCAAGCAGGTTTCTGATCTTCTTGATGCGATCCTTTTGCCTACAGCAATCTCGGTCTGTAAGTGTGCGGCTCACACTAACTCAGACGATCCTGTTGCTTGTGGCAATGCCAGAGCTGATGCTGCAGCTAAGCAAGCAGCTAAATCTTTTCCTGTTTTCGCTTCCCTCTCTTTGCAGGCAGAAGACTCCCTCACAGATCTCCATGCTTTGCAAACTTTTGCCTCTGCAGATGAAATTTGGTCCTCTGGATGCATTTGGTACTCTGTGGGTGCAACTCATATGGATGGTGTTTGGATGGGACCTGATGGTAAACCCTGTCTACCTAAACATTTTTTTCCTCATTTTTCAAAATTGACACATGGGTTGGACCATGTGTCAAAAGGGGGGATGCTGAATGCACTCACTGCTCAGTGGTTCACAAAAGGGTTCAGTTCATATGCGCAAAAATACTGTCAGTCATGTATGGTTTGTGCCACACATAATGTAGGAAAGGCATTACACACATCGCAAGTTGCACACCCTCCACCAGAGAAACCTTTTGAACATTTGATGATGGATTTTGTTGAACTCACACCAGCTGAAGGAAAGAAATATGCACTAGTAATAGTGGACGTGTTTAGTAAATGGGTTGAAGTTTTCCCTGCAAAACATGCAAACAGTAATGCAGTGACTAAAGCACTGCTAAACAGAAATCATTCCTAGATGGGGCATTCCAGAGAAGATCAGCAGTGATAATGGCACACATTTTGTAAACACTGCATTGACTGAGGTTGGTAAATTCCTGGGAATAAGCTTGCGCACACATTGTGCTTATCATCCACAGAGTGGAGGTGCTGTGGAAAGAGAAAATGGTACATTAAAGTCCAAGTTAGCCAAATGTTGTGAAGAAACAGGTCTGCCATGGACAAAAGCATTACCTATTGTGCTTACCTACATGAGAATGAGAATCAGAGCTCAAGTGAATCTCAGCCCATTTGAAATTTTATTTGGCAGACCTCCTAACCTGGGATTGGGACCTGTAACCAGACCCCTCCCTTCCACAACTGTTTGTGATGATGCTATGTTGTCTTACTGTCGAAACCTTTCCACTGTTCTATCTCAAGTTTCACAGGCAGTAAAAGCAGCCCTTCCAGCCAGAGAAAACACACCACTCCAACCAGATGACAGGTGGTGAAGGAACTTCGCAGGAAACATTGGAAGTCCAAACGTTGGCAAGGCCCGTTCCAGGTGCTACTGGTCACTCACACAGCTGTTAAAGTTGCAGAGAGAGCAACCTGGATTCATGCCAGTCACTGTAAGAAGGTACCAGAACCAACACTTCCACCCTGACATACATCAGCCTAACCAACACGCCCGGAAGGACAAAGATAAGAGTCAGCAGTAAAAGCTGTACTCCACCGGTGTGTTAAGTGCTAGTAACCTCTGACACCGAAGTATGAAACATCCTTACTGAGACCTGCGATGAAGGTGATCATACACATGCTGTGAACCATGGCAGAAACTGTTTGTTGTTTGTATTTTCTTATTTGTAACCAGCATGTGCACATTGTACACATTCGTCCTGTACAAACTGTAACTTAGAAAGGCTGGCTTTATGGCCATAAGAAGGAAGATGTTTCAACAGATTCACTGTCTTTTTCACACTGTTGTTTAGATGGACTACATAAAAGGATGTCATCCACATACTGCAAAAGAGCAGAGCCTGTGGTTGATTGAAGTTAATCCAGACTAGCTTTGAGGGCAGCATTGTAAATAGTGGGACTTTCACAGTACCCCTGGCATAACCGGGTAAAAGTCCAAGATCTCCCTTCAAACTAAAAAGCAAACCAAAATGGGCTATCAGGGTGCACTGGCGACAAGTCAACCACTGAGAAAAACTGTGCATCTGATGTAATTTGAGACAAAATAGTGTGTGGGTTGGGCACAGTAGGAGCATGTGGCTGAACTGCAGCATTCACCGCTTGGAGGTCCTGTACAAAACGCCATTCATCTGGCTGGCCAGCATCTTTAATCTTTTTAACAGGAAACAATGGAGTAAGCACAGGTGAATTTTCAAAAGGAACAATAACGCCTGTTTTCTGAAAAGATTGAAAAACAGGTTTAATCCCTTTAATTGCTTCAGGCTTAAAAGGGTATTGTTTTTTACATGGACAAAAGTCTGATTTAGGGGTGACAATTACTGGTTCACAGCCTTTTATCAACCCCACATCATATTTGCTCTTAGCCCAAAGATCATTGGGCACTTCAGCCAACATGGGTATCGAACATGGGCATTGTCATGTTTCAGATAAAAAACATGCTTCAAAATGTGATTCTGTGGTAGGAATTAAGTCCACAGTTCTTTGACAATGCATTGTACTCAAAAATGTTTTTTTGTATGCTGACAATCGTTCAGAAAAGATCAAATTTGGATCAGCAGGTGAAATGGTCCACTCCATTTCTTTCTGACATGTAGCAACAAACTCTCCCACACCTTGTCACTGCCAGTGTGTACGTTTGGCCAAGGAAATGTGAGGGCGAGTACCACAAACATTAAAAAATCGAAGTGCTCTGGAGTGAGCGACACAGCCAATAAAGTAGGCGCACATATTTTTTCACTTCTTCTCATAGTCATTGTCAGGCCCCAAAGAAATGTGTGATGTGCAGTGCAAATCAGTAGGTTGCATGAAATCAGAAAGGGGTGAAACTAACGCTTTTGCTTCTTCCACTAGTTGTTGTGAAAAAGGAGAGCTGGGAAGTTTCCACTCATAAGCATATGTAAGTGCCGATGAATCAAACTGCACTGCTGTGAAAACTTTGTCAGGCTGTAACATAACCTTAACACCCTCTGGTGTAGAAGTTAAAATAATGCCTAATTTACACATGAGATCACAGCCCATCAGGTTAATGGGACACAACTCTGATAACAAAAATGAGGAGGAGAAGGAGAGGAGAGCTCATCGGGAGTGACAACACGCAATGGGCATTGTCATTTTCTCCTTCACAACCTGGCCTGATGCAGACATACAGTAAACGTGGTTTCCACTTAACTTTGGAGGACAATCAAACTCCCCTGACGTCACTACTGATGAACATAATTTCCTATATTCTGAAAGAAATATCTTTGCTCTAGGACGGAAATAGCATGCAAAACTTTACTACGTGAATCACAGTCGGCAAGCGTTTCTTCACTACACAGAGCAGGAAAAATGTGTGTGTGTTTGTGCTATCACCCATTAGTGGAGGCTCCGCTGCCGCGTGACGTCCAGAACCTGCCTCCCACCCTCAGTCAGCCTTTGGCAAAATTTCATCACTTTTCAGCTGTGGACAGTCCTTCTTCCAGTTTCCAGTCTGGCCACAGTAAAAACAAATATTCGGATCATAGCTCTGGCGTGGCCCATTTCGACCTCCTCTCCCACACGTCCACGTCTTCGACTTCGGCCTCGTCCTCTGTTTACACACACTGCGTAATACATGGTCATGGCTGCCAAATGCAGCTCCTTTTCACACTTGTCCCTTTTGGTTGTCTTACGCGTCTCTACTTGGTTATGAGCATGGCGAGCATATCGGCGAACGTCAGCCAAACGAGGACCCTCACACCATCCCACGTAAATGTTCTTTACTTCAGTGGCGACATCTGGCATGAGGCCTTTAATTATTGCATCGCAAACTGTGGCCTTCTCTCAGCCAAACACCTCTGATCTCGCTTTTCATGATGTAAGTTCCTGCGTATGCTGCCGCTTACCTGGATGACGTCATCATCCATAGCAACAGCTGGGCGGAGCACGTTCAGCAGATGGCGGCAGTGCTGGAGTCACTGCGGCAGGCGGGGCTCACGGCCTACCCAAAGAAGTGTGCAGTTGGATGGAGGGAGGTACGGTATCTGGGGTACCACTTGGGCGGCGGACAGGTGCGTCCACAGGTAGACAAGACAGCAGCGATTGCAGCCTGCCCAAAACCTAAGACCAAGAAAGAGGTGAGGCGGTTTTTGGGGCTGGCCGGATATTACCGGCGATTTATTCCCAACTTCGCGGAGCTGACCAGCCCTTTGACCAACCTTACCCGAAAAGGTGCCTCTGATCCGGTCCGGTGGACGAAGCAGTGCCAGGTGTCACTTGAGAGGGTAAAGCAGACCCTCTGTGGGGAGCCTCTTCTCCACACACCTAACTCCTCTCTCCCATTTGTCCTGCAGACTGATGCATCGGGAAGGGGGTTGGGGGCTGTTCTGTCCCAGCAGGTGCGGGGCGTTGACCGCCCAGTGCTTTACATCAGCCAGAAACTATCCGAGAGGGAGACCAGATACAACACGGTGGAGAGGGAGTGCCTGGCCATCCGGTGGGTGGTCGGCGCTCTGCGGTATTACTTGCTGGGGCGCCCATTCACCCTTTGCTCGGACCTTGCTCCCCTCCAGTGGCTCCACCGAATGAAAAATGTCAATGCACGGTATGTCAATCCGCTGGTATCTGGCACTACAGCCTTTTAAATTCAAAGTGGTCCATAGGCCGGGGGCACAGATGGCGGTGGCCGACTTCCTTTACAGCTCGCATGGTGAGGTGGGGGGGGGGGGGAGTAGGTTCGGCCGGACCGCTCCCCGGCCAAGGTCAGGCGGTGGAGGTATGTGGAGGGGGCGTGGTGCATCAGCTGCAGGAGAGAGCTGTGGAGAGAGCTCTGGGGAGCAGGACTAGGTGAGTGATTAGTACACCGGCAGTCACTTGTCTAATCACTCTCCTCTTTAAAAAGCTCAGAGCTGTAAGGAGGATTGAAGTGGAGTCGGCAGCACGAACCGGGAGGGAAGGCCTGCGAACGACTCCACATTCATGAAAAAGGGTTAAATAAACTATACGTTGAACCGTCCTCTGTCTCTGAGTCTCTCTGAAAGAACCCGCAGTGGCAACAGGCCGCCTCAATGTGCAATTATTAAAGACAGTAAAGGACGATCTCTCTCGTTGGAAGTCCTTACCTATATCACTTATGGGGAGAGTTACAACCATTAAAATGATGATACTACCAAAAGTTAACTATCTGTTCTCAACGATCCCCATAAAACCACCTGCTACTTGGTTTAAGTCACTAGATTCATGCATCTCTAAATTTCTGTGGAAAAACAAACCACCACGTATTAGTTTAAAAACCCTACAGAAGACCAAGGACAGGGTGGATTAGATTTACCTAATTTTCAGCACTATTCCTTAGCCAATAGGTTACAGTATATATCAAAATGGTTTAAACCTAGCCCAATAGATGAACATGGATAAGTATAGAACAAGCATTGTGTGATAATCTGGAAATCTCTGACCTGCCACTTATTAGTCAAAACGTGAAAAATCACAAATGTTTCAAAAGCATTAACATCAGCACCTCTCTGACAGCCTGGTGGGAATTTCTTAAAATAACAAAGTCTTCACTTGTCCCGTGTAAGCTTACACCCATCTGGAACAATCCTGACATCCTGCAAAACAAATAAATGCTAAACTTTACTCTGTGGAAGATCAAAGGAATCAAACATCTGGAACATATAATCCAAAATGGACATTTTATTTCATTTGATGAGCTCATATCACAACATGAGATAGGCAGCAATAAATTCCTAGAATATCAACAACTTAAGTCTATAATAACAAAGAAATATATCCTCCACCAACCAGACTTACAACTCCCGATTAGGGTAGCAGAATTTCTAAGCATCTGCACCCCAAAACTACTATCAAAAATATATAAATTATTTGTCTAAGATAGATGACACAATGTCTCTACCGTCCTCAAAATGGGAGGCAGATTTATCCATCAGTTCTAGTCATAGCTTCTGGCCACAAATATGTTTGAACACCTTCACAATGACTCGAAATCCTAATTTACAGCTCATACAATACAAAATTCTTCATAGAACACACTATACAGGACAAAGGATGTTCAGGATGGGTCTAACACACTCAAACATCTGCTCACATTGCACAGATAACACACCTGATGATTATGCACACGCTTTGTGGTTTTGTGCGCCTGTCCAGAAGTTCTGGCTTGAAGTCTGTGCGGACCTATCAACATGGCTAAAGTGTAGCATTCCTGCATGCCCCACACTGTGCATACTGGGTGACTTAGACAACATCAACGTGGAATTTAGCTTAGCACACATGATCCTCACAGTGTTATGTATAGCAAAGAAAACTATTCTCATGAACTGGAAAGCGAAGAACAATCTGTGTATTAACTAGTTTAGAAATTTTCTTTTAGATTATATTAGCATGGAAACAATGTCTGCTTCCTCAAAACATCAATTGGCTGAATTTAATTCTCTCTGGTCCCCTCTGATTAGCTTGATCACATAGTGTTGGTGGTGGGTTGCTGTCCCGTCGCTCTGGGCGGTTGGGTGTGTGCTGGGGGGGGGCTGTGTGGCTTCGGGCGTCTGGTGGTCTCTCGGGTCGTGGGGACCGGGTTGGTCATTGCTGGGGGGGACTGTGTGTCGGGCTTGGAGGGCAGCTTTGGGGGCTTGCGGGTGGGGCTGTCTTGCGGTGTGGGGCGGGGTCCCTTAGGGGCCTTGGGGTGGTGGCTGCTGGCTCTGTACCGGTTGACGGGGCCGCTCTGGCGTGGGTGGTGGAGCTGGGCCTGGACCTGGTGGCTTGCCGCTGCCTTGCGCCCGGGGCGGGGCCCTGCCTGTGCCTGGGGGGTCTGGGTTGCCCTGGACATGCCACAGCATGCGTGGGTTGGTGCAGGTCCTGGTGCCGGCCTTGTTGCTCTGGGAACTCCAAGGTGTCCGCAGGTGGTTGTTTTTTTTAGGGTGTTGGGGCGTGCGGTGAGGAGGAGGGGGTCTGTATGGGGGTGTGCTTTTCCCCTGTTGGGGGGGGCCTGGGGGGGGCCTGGGTGATGGTGGGTCTCAGGCCCGGGCTGCTGCGACTGGTGGAACCGGGTGATTTGTTTGTTTGTTTGTTTGATTTTTGTTGTTGTTTGTTTGTTTTTGTAGAGGTCCTCCGGGGTGGGGTTGGATTGAGTGGGGTGGGGCGGGATGGGTTCCTTCTGGGGGTACAGTAGCTCCCGGAATATGGTGACTGCAGGCCCCGAGCCTGGTGGACATCAGGCCCTCCTGCCCTGTGTTGGGTCCCAGGTAGCGGGGATGCCTATTGCAGCCAGTCTCTGGTTGCCCTCTCCGGGGTGGGAGGGACCAGGAGGATGAATTAATTATTCTGCTAGTTTATATATTGTAAACATAAACAATAAACAATTATAAAACTTCCCTTGGCAAAGCAAATCTGTTTGGCATAAAGGTATTCAGACTACAATTCTGCTGCCATAATGCACAATTCCGGATTTTGATATAAAATGAATTCCTTCACTCAAACCAAGTTAAAACTGCTTTTTCCTTCATATTTATCCATGTCATAATAGCTTTAAACAAAAAAGAATACTGTACTTTGCAGGATAGGAAAGAACAACACTAAACCTTTAGGAATCCGAGAAAAATCTTATTTTCACGAGTTCTACACAATTTCGGATTTTGATATAAAATGAATTCCTTCACTCAAACCAAGTTAAAACTGCTTTGTCCTTCATATTTATCCATGTCTGAATCGGTTTCAACAAAATAGAAAGTATTACTTTGCAGTATACCAAAGAACAACACTAAACCTTTAGGAATCCGAGAATAAACTTATTTCCACGAGTTCTACACAATTTCGGATTTTGATATAAAATGAATTCCTTCACTCAAACCAAGACAAGCAAGTATGGTCGGACATTCACACCTACTCACAGCCGAACACCTCCGCTCCCGCATTTGATGGTGTATAGTCGGGCATTCTCACCATTTCTCATCAGGTTTTTGCAAATTATGATCTGACATTCACACCTGCTTTTGATGATGTATGGTTGGGCATTCGCACCTTTTTTTATCCATTTTTCAGGAATTATGGGTGGACATTCACACCTTCTTGCAGCTGAACACCTCCTCTCCCACTTATGATCATGTGCGGTTGGATATTCGAACATTTTTTTTCATGTTTTCTAGCAATTATTGATGGACATTGAGACCTTCTTGCAGCTGAACACCTCTGCTCCCACTTTTGATGGTGTATAGTCGGGCTTCCGAGCCTTTTCTTCCCCGGTTTTTACAAATTATGGTTGGACATTCAGACCTTCTTGCAGCCGAAAACCTCCGCTCCCTCTTTTGATCATACATTGTCGGGCATTCGCACCTTTTCTTAACCGCTTTTTACAAAACATGGTCGGACTTTCACACCTTCTTGTAGCCGAACACATCCCTTCCCACTATTGATTGTGTACAGTCGGCCATTTTAACCTTTTCTTACCCGCTTTTTACCAACTACGGTCAGACATTCACACCTTCTTATGGCTGAACACCTCCGCTCCCTCTTTTGATGGTGTATGTTCGGGCATTCGAACCTTTTCTTACCCGCTTTTTACAAACTATGCTCGGACATTCAAACCTTCTTGTAGCCGAACACATCCACTCCTGCTTTTGATGATGTATGGTTGGGCATTCGCACCTTTTTTTTTACCCATTTTTGAGGAATTATGGGTGGACATTCACACCTTCTTTTAGCCAAAAACCTCCACTCCCTCTTTTGATCATACTTTTACGGGCATTCGCACCTTTTCTTATCCGCTATTTACAAAACATGGTCGGACTTTCACACCTTCTTGTAGCCGAACACATTCGCTCCCGCTATTGATTGTGTACAGTCGGGTATTTTAACCTTTTCTTACCCACTTTTTACCAACTACGGTCGGACATTCACACCTTCTTATGGCGGAACACCTCCGCTCCCTGTTTTGATCATTTATGGTCTGGCAATACTAACTTTTCTTACCCGTTTTTGAGTTATTATGGCTGGACATTCACAGCTTCTTGCAGCCGAACACCTCTTCTCCCGCTTTTGATGATGAATGGTCCGGCATTCTTACCTTTTCTAACACATTTTTCAGCAATTATTGTCGGTCATTCACACCTTTCTCATCAGCTTTTTGCCAATTATGATCTGACATTCACACCTACTTGCAGCCGAACACCTCGGCTTCCGCTTTTGATGGTGTATATTTTGGCATTCAAACCTTTTCTTACCCGCTTTTTACAAACCATGGTCGGACTTTCACCCCTTCTTTTAGCCGAACAACTCCGCTCCCGCTATTGATTGTGTAGAGTCGGGTATTTCAACCTTTTCTTCCCCGCTTTTTACCAACTATGGTCGGACATTCACACCTTCTTACAGCGGAACACCTCCGCTCCCTCTTTTGATGGTGTATGTTCTGGCATTCGAACCTTTTCTTACCCACTTTTTACAAACTATGCTCGGACATTCACACCTTCTTGCAGCGAAACACCTCCGCTCCCTCTTTTGATTGTGTATGTTCGGGCATTCGAGGCTTTTCTTCAACGGTGTTTACAAATTATGGTTGGAAATTCAGACCTTGCAGCCGAACAACTCCGCTCCCTCTTTTGATCATACATTGTCGGGCATTCGCACCTTGTCTTACCCGCGTTTTACAAACCATGGTCGGACTTTCACAACTTCTTGTAGCCGTACAACTCCGCTCCCGCTATTGATTGTGTACAGTCGGGTTTTTTAACCTTTTCTTACCCGCTTTTTACCAACTATGGTAAGACATTCGCAGCATCTTACAGCGGAACACCTCAGCTCCCTCTTTTGATGGTGTATGTTCGGGCATTCGAACTTTTTCTTACCCACTTTTTACAAACTATGGTCGGACATTCAAACCTTCTTGTAGCAGAACACATCCACTTCTTCTTTTGATGATGTATGGTTGGGCATTCGCACCTTTTCTTACCCATTTTTCAGGAATTATGGGTGGACATTCACACCTACTTGCAGTCGAACAGCTCTGCTCCCACTTTTGATTATGTTTGGTTGGATATTCGAACCTTTTCTTAACTGCTTTTTACAAACTTTGGTCGGACGTTCACACCTTCTTGCAGCCGAACACCTCCGCTTCCGCTTTTGATGGTATATATTCGGGCATTCGAACCCTTCTTACCCGCTTTTTACCAACTATGGTCGGACATTCACACCGTCTTTCAGTGTAACACCTCCGCTCCCCCTTTTGATGGTGTATGTTCGGGCATTCGCACCTTTTCTTACCCGCTTTTTACAAACTATGGTCGTACATTCAAACCTTCTTGTAGCCGAAAACCTCCACTCCCTCTTTTGATCATACTTTGTCGGGCATTCGCACCTTTTCTTACCCGCTTTTTACAAACTATGCTCGGACATTCAAACCTTCTTGTAGCCAAACACATCCACTCCTGCTTTTGTTGATGTATGGTTGGGCATTCGAACCTACTTGTTGCCCGCTTTTCATTAATTATGGGTGGACATTCACACCTTGTCGCAGCCAAACACCTCCGCTCCCTGTTTTGATCATGTATGGTTGGACATTCGCACCTTTTCTCACCCGCTTTTTTTTCAAACTATGGTCGGCCATTCACAGCTTCCTCTCCACCATACTTGTATGGTGGGATATTCACACCCACTTGCATCCGAAGATCTCCGCCCCCACTTTTGTTGATATTTAGTCGGTCATTCACACCTTACCAGTTTTCTTGCCGCCAAACACCTCTGATCTCGCTTTTGATGATGTAAGATTGGGCATTCAGACCTTGCTTTTCCTGCTTTTCACCAACTATAGATGGACATTCACACCTTCTTGCAGCCGAACACTTCCGCTCCACCTTTTAGTTTTCTATGGGGCATTCACACCTTTTTTTTCACCGCATTTTATAAAAACACCACAGGAACACCGTATTGAGGCTTTGTTCTGACCGCTCATTTGGTGTCGCGTTTCTTTCAAGCAATTCTCCTGGTTAGCCCGCACTCGGCTCGCTCCCAGAGCCGTGTTAAAGTCTACTTCGCATTCACTCTCTTTTCTCAGCAGACTAAAAGAAACTTCCATCCTTCACCGCTGTTTGCTTTTTCACAAGAGCAGAGGAGAGCGCACCGTTCCCAGCGGCACTGCAGTACCGGGTCGATGCTTGGAGTGAACGGAGCAAGCTCCTTTTTCAACTCCTATTGATAAAAATCCATTTAATATGTAGTCCTCGCACAGAGGACATATCAGACATTAAACTGATAAGAACAGATACTACACTTGATCTTAGCCAAAAGGCCGAGAAGCGATAACTGTCCACTGGTTCACGTCCGAGGGCCCTTCCTGGCACAATGCGCACTTGTAGCGGTGTTCTTTTTATGGCCATAGTGTCACTTTGCACCTCCACCCACCCGCTGCACTGAGCACTCTTCAACCCTTTTAAATGGTATAACTTTACACTACCGCACGCTCCAGCGAACACCATTCAAGCAACAACTTTGCACTCCAGCTTCGAACATCGGCACAGTCGCAACAAGTAAGGCGACTCTACTCAGAGAAGTCACTCTGCACAGTAATAAGATTTCTTTTGCACAGACAGAAAGGGCTTCATCCGCAAAGGTAAAGCCTGCCAAAAATAGAAACAACTCATTAGTGCTGCTCAACGTTGTACTTTGCAGTAAAAGAAAGAGCAAATCTAAAGTTTCAGGAATCCGAGAATAAGCTTACTTTCATGAGTTCTTCACGATTTTGGATTTTGCTATAGAATGAATTCCTTCACTCAAACTAAATTAAAACTGCTAAACCACTAATCTGTTAAATGCAAGGCAGATGTCAAATTCACCGAAATAGGATCTAAGGGTATTTGGCCAATCGAGCTGTAGCAGCTTCGGTAAAAGAGTATAAGTTGAAGACTTTGTGAATAAAGGTGTGCGCACACATAGTGAGTTGTAGGAAAATAGGCAGGGAGCAATGCCGGCTGGGGTATATGTTCTTGTATGTTGTCTGACTGTTTGATTTGAATGTGTTGTGTAAGTGTCCTGTTGAATGTTACATGTTTGGGCTTTGACACGCTTCACTGTGGTTGTTAACTGTGTGGTGTGTCCTGAAATGTTATATGTTTGGGCTGTGTGACATGCTTAATGCTTTTCAGTAGCAACCCACTTATTCATATATAGCAACTGACAACATAAGAAGTCCGGACATACTTTGATAGTAGTTGTAGAAGTATCCTTATTGATAATAGATAAACTAATTCATAGTGATAGAACAGTAGATGAACAGGTGCCTGCACATGTCTCATGAAAATAAAATGGTTGTATGATTGCTGACGGCAGAGCAATACTGCCAAACTTATGAGTTCTTGTGGCAAACTTGATTCAGTGTCTTGACGTGTATACGCTGTTTCGCTGACTTGTCACAAGAAACAAAGTGTGTTTGATAAGATCCGACCATTTTATTACGGGAGGATCAGTATGTATGGATTCTGATGTGACTGATAAACCCATTCGTATCTTAAGCATAATCTAATACGTGAGACAACGCCCTGGCACACATTATGGACTGTCCCCACAGTCCATAATGTAGAAAAGAGAGAAAAAAGCCTTTCTGATTTGGTGTGTGTGCTCACAGTGCAGAGTGTAGAGAAAAGAGTGAAAAGAAAGCCGTTTTGGTGTCACGGGTGTTGTGACTTACACACACACACATTTCTGAATTGAGAAAGGAAATTATTTTAGAGAAAGCACTAGAGTTTAGATCCCACATTTGTTGATAGGCATTCATTTAATTTTTCTTTTAATCAGTTTTAAAGTGAATACTAACTGAGAAATGAAAAAGGTGAAGAGTTTAGAAGCTTGGTTCAAGAGCAAAACTTGGTTTATGATCAGCTGAGTCTCTAAACAGAACAGCAAAGGGCTTCATCGAACATTTAAAAAAGATTCAGATTGTTAGAATATCCAGAATTTATAGGAATGGTGGTGATTACTCTTATTTTCTAGAATGGAAATAACTGCACCATGTCTGTTTTATGAATTTAAGGGGCTAAAAAGTTTTGTTCTCGTTTTTCTATGATTAACCGAATGTATGTGAGAGTCCAAACAGACAGAAGGGTTACGGCCGAGCGCTGGACCTTCCAAAAAAGATGAGACAGGCTGGACCTGTGCCATACTAGTTAAGACCTGCCTGTGGATAACAGGTTCTTTAAACTCTCACATACACAAACTCACACACGTTCGCACACATACACCCATTCACACACCTATTCTTGAACTTGCTGCTAGATTAAACATTTGCATTAACTGACTCCAGCAACTCTGAGTCTCATTGAGAGACTTTTCTCAACAATTGGGTCCTCAAACCAGATCTCAACGTTTTTTCCGCTTTCCAGGGTCGGAGCTGAAACCGTGCACGGGGGAGTCCAGTACTCCTAATGAAAGACCCCCTGCTGAATTGCGGTAATTAGGGGCCAGTGTCCACTGAAAGGGGGAAAAAGGGACGAGATCGTACTTTTGAATCAATGGCCAGAAGCCATTGGCAGTGCAGGCATCAACAATAATGGTGTTATTTCACCCATTAACACTTAAGGTACCTCATGCAGTGGCTGTGATATGGTTACTTAACAAAATATCTTTACCAGACATCTCTCCTACATAACAGTTCTTCTTTCACAGCCACACCTTGTTGTCGAGAGATGTGCTACACTTAATCCATCCACACTGCTACCTACCCCACAGATGGAAAGCCTCATGATTGCATGTCAGAAATAACCATCAGTGTTTTACCCAGGCCAGACTTAACTGATATACGTTATGAAAATGCAGAAATAACTATATTTATTCAACAGATCAAGGAAAAAAACCCTGATGGCACAAATGCTACAGGATTTGCAGTAGTAACAGAAACTGAAGTTTTCTTAAAACAACCACTACCAAAAAATTACTCTGTTCAAGCAGTCGAATTGGTAGCTTTAACTGAAGCTTGTAAATTAAATAACAAAAAGGTTGTTAACGTTTACACTGACAGTCAGTATGCCTTCTCAACTGTACATGTGTTAACACAGCATTGGAAAAACAGGTATGTTGACATCCACAGCTAAATGTATAAACTACAAATATTTTAGCATTATTAGATGTTATTCAATTGCCATCTACAATAGACTCGTATGAATGACCGGAAGGAAAACCATACTGCCAAAGAATTTGTTTAAATATGCTGCAGTATTGAGCCACGGACCATGTCATGTCTCAACAGGAGGGATGGAAGCAATAATGAACCAGGTTTTTACAGCATATGGTTTTACTAATTATTAAAAAAAAATTTTTAGAATAAATAAATGAATAAAGTTTTGTCTAGGTGGGAGATTCACACCTACTCACAGCCGAACAACTCCGCTACCGCATTTGATGGTGTATAGTCGGTTATTCTCACCCTTTCTCATCAGCTTTTTGCAAATTATGATCTGACATTCACACCTACTTCCAGTCGAACAGCTCTGCTCCCGCTTTTGATTATGTTTGGTTAGATATTCGAACCTTTTCTTAACTGCTTTTTACAAACTTTGGTCGGACGTTCACAATATCTTGCAGCCGAACACCTCCGCTTCCGCTTTTGATGGTGTATATTCGGGCATACGAACCTTTTCTTACCCGCTTTTTACAAACCAAGGTCGGACTTTCACACCTTCTCTTAGCTGAACAACTCCGCTCCCTCTTTTGATTGTGTACAGTCGGGTAATTTAACCTTTTCTTACCCGCTTTTTACCATCTATGGTCGGACATTCACACCGTCTTACAGCGGAACACCTCCGCTCCCTCTTTTGATGATGTATGGTTAGGCATTCGCACCTTTTCTTACCCATTTTTCAGTAATTATGGGTAGACATTCACACCTTCTTGCAGCTGAACACCTCCTCTCCCGCTTATGATCATGTGCAGTTTGATATTCGAAAATTTTCTTTCATGTTTTCTAGCAATTATTGATGGACATTCAGACCGTCTTGCAGCTGAATACCTCCGCTCCCACTTTTGATGGTGTATAGTCGGGCTTTCGAGCCTTTTCTTCCCCGGTTTTTACAAATTATGGTTGGACATTCAGACCTTCTTGCAGCCGAAAACCTCCACTCCCTCTTTTGATCATACATTGTCGGGCATTCGCACCTTTTCTTACCCGCTTTTTACAAACCATGGTCGGACTTTCACACCTTTTAGTAGCCGAACAACTCCGCTCCCGCTATTGATTGTGTACAGTCGGGTATTTCAACCTTTTCTTACCCGCTTTTTACCAACTATGGTTGGACATTCACACCTTCTTACAGCAGAACACCTCCGCTCCCTGTTTTGATTATGTATGGTTTGACATTCGCACCTTCTCTCACCCGCCTTTTACTATGGTCGGCCATTCACAGCTTCCTCTCCACCATACTTGTATGGTGGGATATTCACACCCACTTGCATCCGAAGACCTCCGCCCCCACTTTTGTTGATATTTAGTCGGTCATTTGCACCTTACCCGCTTTTGGCAAACTATGGCCTTCTTGCAGCCAAACACCTCTGATCTCGCTTTTGATGATGTAAGGTTGGGCATTCAGACCTTGCTTCATCTGCTTTTCACCAAATATAGTCGGACATTCACACCCACTTGCATCCGAAGACCTCCGCCCCAAATTTTGTTGATATTTAGTCGGACATTCGCACCTTACCCGCTTTTGGCAAACTATGGCCTTCTTGCAGCCAAACACCTCTGATCTCGCTTTTGATGATGTAAGGTTGGGCATTCAGACCTTGCTTCACCTGCTTTTCACCAAATATAGTCGGACATTCACACCTTCTTGCAGCCGAAGACCTCCGCCCCAAATTTTGTTGATATTTAGTCGGACATTCGCACCTTACCCGCTTTTGGCAAACTATGGCCTTCTTGCAGCCAAACACCTCTGATCTCGCTTTTGATGATGTAAGGTTGGGCATTCAGACCTTGCTTCACCTGCTTTTCACCAAATATAGTCGGACATTCACACCTTCTTGCAGCCGAACACTTCCGCTCCACCTTTTAGTGTTCTATCACACCTTTTTTTCACCGCATTTTATACATTATGGTTGGAAATTTTCAACCACTCTCATCCGAAGACCTCTCCTCCCGCTTTTGTTAATATATTTGAACTTTAGTTGGACATTCAAACCTTCTTGCAGCTGAACCACCTCCGCTCCCTGTTTTGATCATATATGGTCTGGCAATACTACCTTTTCTTACCCGTTTGTGAGTAATTATGGCTGGACATTCACCCCTACTTGCAGCCGAACACAACCTCTCTCGCTTTTGATGATGTATGGACCGGCATTCTTACCTTTTCTAACACATTTTTCAGCAATTATGGTCGGAGATTCACACCTACTCACAGCCGAACAACTCCGCTCCCGCATTTGATGGTGTATAGTCGGGCATTCTCACCCTTTCTCATCAGCTTTTTGCAAATTATGATCTGACATTCACACCTACTTGCAGTCGAACAGCTTTGCTCCCGCTTTTGATTATGTATGGTTGGATATTCGAACCTTTTCTTAACTGCTTTTTACAAACTTTGGTTGGACGTTCACACCTTCTTGTAGCCGAACACATGCACTCCTGCTTTTGATGATGTATGGTTGGGCATTCGCACCGTCTTACAGCGGAACACCTCCGCTCCCTCTTTTGATGATGTATGGTTAGGCATTCGCACCTTTTCTTACCCATTTTTCAGTAATTATGGGTAGACATTCACACCTTCTTGCAGCTGAACACCTCCTCTCCCGCTTATGATCATGTGCAGTTTGATATTCGAAAATTTTCTTTCATGTTTTCTAGCAATTATTGATGGACATTCAGACCGTCTTGCAGCTGAATACCTCCGCTCCCACTTTTGATGGTGTATAGTCGGGCTTTCGAGCCTTTTCTTCCCCGGTTTTTACAAATTATGGTTGGACATTCAGACCTTCTTGCAGCCGAAAACCTCCACTCCCTCTTTTGATCATACATTGTCGGGCATTCGCACCTTTTCTTACCCGCTTTTTACAAACCATGGTCGGACTTTCACACCTTTTAGTAGCCGAACAACTCCGCTCCCGCTATTGATTGTGTACAGTCGGGTATTTCAACCTTTTCTTACCCGCTTTTTACCAACTATGGTTGGACATTCACACCTTCTTACAGCAGAACACCTCCGCTCCCTGTTTTGATTATGTATGGTTTGACATTCGCACCTTCTCTCACCCGCCTTTTACTATGGTCGGCCATTCACAGCTTCCTCTCCACCATACTTGTATGGTGGGATATTCACACCCACTTGCATCCGAAGACCTCCGCCCCCACTTTTGTTGATATTTAGTCGGTCATTTGCACCTTACCCGCTTTTGGCAAACTATGGCCTTCTTGCAGCCAAACACCTCTGATCTCGCTTTTGATGATGTAAGGTTGGGCATTCAGACCTTGCTTCATCTGCTTTTCACCAAATATAGTCGGACATTCACACCCACTTGCATCCGAAGACCTCCGCCCCAAATTTTGTTGATATTTAGTCGGACATTCGCACCTTACCCGCTTTTGGCAAACTATGGCCTTCTTGCAGCCAAACACCTCTGATCTCGCTTTTGATGATGTAAGGTTGGGCATTCAGACCTTGCTTCACCTGCTTTTCACCAAATATAGTCGGACATTCACACCTTCTTGCAGCCGAAGACCTCCGCCCCAAATTTTGTTGATATTTAGTCGGACATTCGCACCTTACCCGCTTTTGGCAAACTATGGCCTTCTTGCAGCCAAACACCTCTGATCTCGCTTTTGATGATGTAAGGTTGGGCATTCAGACCTTGCTTCACCTGCTTTTCACCAAATATAGTCGGACATTCACACCTTCTTGCAGCCGAACACTTCCGCTCCACCTTTTAGTGTTCTATCACACCTTTTTTTCACCGCATTTTATACATTATGGTTGGAAATTTTCAACCACTCTCATCCGAAGACCTCTCCTCCCGCTTTTGTTAATATATTTGAACTTTAGTTGGACATTCAAACCTTCTTGCAGCTGAACCACCTCCGCTCCCTGTTTTGATCATATATGGTCTGGCAATACTACCTTTTCTTACCCGTTTGTGAGTAATTATGGCTGGACATTCACCCCTACTTGCAGCCGAACACAACCTCTCTCGCTTTTGATGATGTATGGACCGGCATTCTTACCTTTTCTAACACATTTTTCAGCAATTATGGTCGGAGATTCACACCTACTCACAGCCGAACAACTCCGCTCCCGCATTTGATGGTGTATAGTCGGGCATTCTCACCCTTTCTCATCAGCTTTTTGCAAATTATGATCTGACATTCACACCTACTTGCAGTCGAACAGCTTTGCTCCCGCTTTTGATTATGTATGGTTGGATATTCGAACCTTTTCTTAACTGCTTTTTACAAACTTTGGTTGGACGTTCACACCTTCTTGTAGCCGAACACATGCACTCCTGCTTTTGATGATGTATGGTTGGGCATTCGCACCTTTTTTTTGCCCATTTTTCAGGTATTATGGGTGGACATTCACACCTTCTTGCAGTGGAACACCTCCTCTCCCACTTATGATCATGTGTGGTTTGATTTTCGAAAATTTTCTTTCATGTTTTCTAGCAATTATTGATGGACATTTAGACCTTCTTGCATCTGAACACCACCTCTCCCGATTTTGATTATGTATGGACCGGCATTTTTACCTTTTCTAACACATTTTTCAGCAATTATGGTCGGAGATTCACACCTACTCACAGCCGAACAACTCCGCTACCGCATTTGATGGTGTATAGTCGGGCATTCTCACCCTTTCTCATCAGCTTTTTGCAAATTATGATCTGACATTCACACCTACTTCCAGTCGAACAGCTCTGCTCCCGCTTTTGATTATGTTTGGTTAGATATTCGAACCTTTTCTTAACTGCTTTTTACAAACTTTGGTCGGACGTTCACAATATCTTGCAGCCGAACACCTCCGCTTCCGCTTTTGATGGTGTATATTCGGGCATACGAACCTTTTCTTACCCGCTTTTTACAAACCAAGGTCGGACTTTCACACCTTCTCTTAGCTGAACAACTCCGCTCCCTCTTTTGATTGTGTACAGTCGGGTAATTTAACCTTTTCTTACCCGCTTTTTACCATCTATGGTCGGACATTCACACCGTCTTACAGCGGAACACCTCCGCTCCCTCTTTTGATGATGTATGGTTAGGCATTCGCACCTTTTCTTACCCATTTTTCAGTAATTATGGGTAGACATTCACACCTTCTTGCAGCTGAACACCTCCTCTCCCGCTTATGATCATGTGCAGTTTTATATTTGAAAATTTTCTTTCATGTTTTCTAGCAATTATTGATGGACATTCAGACCTTCTTGCAGCTGAACACCTCCGCTCCCACTTTTGATGGTGTATAGTCGGGCTTTCGAGCCTTTTCTTCCCCGGTTTTTACAAATTATGGTTGGACATTCAGACCTTCTTGCAGCCGAAAACCTCCACTCCCTCTTTTGATCATACATTGTCGGGCATTCGCACCTTTTCTTACCCGCTTTTTACAAACCATGGTCGGACTTTCACACCTTTTAGTAGCCGAACAACTCCGCTCCCGCTATTGATTGTGTACAGTCGGGTATTTTAACCTTTTCTTACCAGCTTTTTACCAACTGTACATGTAAGGCAGATGTCAAATTCACCGAAATAGGATCTAAGGGTATTCGGCCAATCGAGCCGTAGCAGCTTCGGTAAAAGAGTATAAGTTGAAGAGTTTGTGAATAAAGGTGTGCGCACACATAGTGAGCTGTAGGAAAATAGGCAGGGAGCAATGCCGGCTGGGGTATATGTTCTTGTATGTTGTCTGACTGTTTGATTTGAATGTGTTGTGTAAGTGTCCTGTTGAATGTTTGGGCTTTGACACTTCACTGTGGTTGTTAACTGTGTGGTGTGTCCTGAAATGTTATATGTTTGGGCTGTGTGACATGCTTAATGCTTGTCAGTAGCTACCCACTTATTCATATATAGCAACTGACAACATAAGAAGTCTGGACATACTTTGATAGTAGTTGTAGAAGTATCCTTATTGATAATAGATAAACTAATTCATAGTGATAGAACAGTAGATGAACAGGTGCCTGCACGTCTCACGAAAATAAAATGGGTGTATGATTGCTGACGACAGAGCAATACCGCCAAACTTATGAGTTCTTGTGGCAAACTTGATTCAGTGTCTTGACGTGTATACGCTGTTTCGCTGACTTGATTGTCACAAGAAACAAAGTGTGTTTGATAAGATCCGACCATTTTATTACGGGAGGATCAGTATGTATGGATTCTGATGTGACTGATAAACCCATTCGTATCTTAAGCATAATCTAATACGTGAGACAACGCCCTGGCACACAATCAAAAAAAAAAAGAGAGAGCGGTTTTGTGTCCCCACAGTCCATAATGTAGAAAAGAGAGAAAAAAGCCTTTCTGATTTGGTGTGTGTGCTCATAGTGCAGAGTATAGAGAAAAGAGAGAAAAGAAAGCCGTTTTGGTGTCACGGGTGTCGTGACTTACACACACACATTTCTAAATTGAGAAAGGAAATTATTTTAGAGGAAGCACTAGAGTTTAGATCCCACAATTGTTGATAGGCATTCATTTATTTCTTCACTTCTGATGAAGTTTCAACAATAAACAACAAACTTTGTATTATGAGAAAGAACCAGACTCATTCTTCAGGAATCCGAAAATAAGCACGAATTCGGATTCTCCTATAAAACGAATTAATTAACTCAAACCAAGTTAAGACTGCTTTGTCCTTCATATTTATTCATGTCTAATCAAGTTTCAACGATAAACAACGTTGTACTTTGTAGAATGAGAAAGAACTTCTTCAGCAATAAGCATCTCTCGACATATGACGAAATACAGATTTTGCTATAAAATTAATTTCTTCTATCAGCGTGACTTAAAACTGTTTGTCCTCCTTATTTATCCACTTCAAATCAAGTTTCAACAATTAAAAAAAAAATTGTAGTTTGAGAAAGAACAACTTAATCTTCAGCAATCAGTATAAAAAGAGGGTAACAAAAGGTGCAAATGCCAACCATACATCACTAAAAGGTGGAGCGGAAGTATTCAGCTGCAAGTAGGTGTGAATGTTCGACCATAATTTGTAAAAAGTGGGTAAGAAAAGGTTCGAATGCCCGACTAAATATTAACAAAAGCGGGTGGAGAGGTCTTCGGATGAGAGTGGGTGAGAATTTCCTACCATACAAGTATGGTGGAGAGGAAGCTGTGATTGGCCGACAATAGTAAAAAGCAGGTGAGAAAAGGTGCGAATGTCAAAACATACATGATCAAAACAGGGAGCGGAGGTGTTTGGCTGCGACAAGGTGTGAATGTCCACCCATAATTAATGAAAAACGGGCAACAAGTAGGTTCGAATGCCCAACCATACATCATCAAAAGCAGGAGTGGATGTGTTCGGCTTCAAGAAGGTATGAATGTCCATCAATAATTGCTATAAAACATGAAAGAAAATTTTCGAATATCAAACCGCACATAATCATAAGCGGGAGAGGAGGTGTTCCGCTGCAAGAAGGTGTGAATATCCACCCATAATTACTGAAAAATGGGTAAGAAAAGGTGCGAATGCCCAACCATACATCATCAAAAGCAGGAGTGGATGTGTTCGGCTACAAGAAGGTTTGAATGTCCGACCATAGTTTGTAAAAAGCGGGTAAGAACAGGTTTGTATGCCCGACTGTACACAATCAAAAGAGGGAGCGGAGTTGTTCAGCTACAAGAAGGTGTGAAAGTCCGACCATGGTTTGTAAAAAGCGGGTAAGAACAGGTTCGTATGCCCGAATATACACCATCAAGTGCGGGAGCGGAGGTGTTCGGCTGTGAGTAGGTGTGAATCTCCAACCATAATTGCTGAAAAATGTGTTAGAAAAGGTAAGAATGCCGGTCCATACATCATCAAAAGCGGGAGAGGTGGTGTTCGGCTGCAAGTAGGTGTGAATGTCCAGCCATAATTACTCACAAATGAGTAAGAAAAGGTAGTATTGCCAGACCATACATGATCAAAACAGGGAGCGGAGGTGGTTAAGCTGCAAGAAGGTGTTAATGTCCGACTAAAGTTTGTAAAAAGCGGGTAAGAAAAGGTGCGAATGCCCGACAATGTATGATCAAAAGAGAGAGCGGAGGGGTTCGGCTGCAAGGTCTGAATGTCCAACCATAATTTGTAAAAACCGGCTAAGAAAAGGCTCGAAAGCCCGACTATACATCATCAAAAGCGGAAGCGGAGGTGTTCAGCTGCAAGAAGGTGTGAATGTTTGACTAAAGTTTGTAAAAAGCTGGTAAGACAAGGAGCGATGTCCCGACATTGTATGATCAAAAGCGGGAGCGGAGGTGTCCAGCTGTGAGTAGGTGTGAATGTCCGACCATAATTGCAGAAAAATGTGTTAGAAAAGGTAAGAATACTGGACCATACATCATCAAAAGCGGGAGAGGTGGTGTTCGGCTGCAAGAAGGTGTGAAAGTCCAACAATGGTTTGTAAAAAACGGGTAATAAAAGGTTCGAATGCCCGAATATACATCATCAAAAGCGGAAGCGGAGGTGTTCGGATGCAAGAAGGTGTGAACGTCCGACCAAAGTTTGTAAAAAGCAGTGAAAAGCGAGAAAAAGCTTTTCGTGAGTTCTGCATGATTTGGGATTTTGCTTATAAAATGCATTACTTCACTCAAACTATGTTAAAACTGATTTGTCCTTCATATTTACCATGTCTAGAAAGATTTAAACAAAAAAACAACGTTGTACTTTGCAGTAAAAGAAAGAGCAAATCTAAAGTTTCAGGAATCCGAGTATAAGCCTGCTTTCATGAGTTCTGCACGATTTCGGATTTTGCTATAAAATGAATTGCTTTGCTCAAACCAAGTTAAAACTGCTTTGTCCTTCCATATTCATCAATGTCTAGATCGACTTCAACAAAGAAAAACATTGGACTTTGCAGTAGAAGAAGTTGAAATCCATCTACACATTGATAAATATGAAGGACAAAGCAGTTCCCACTTGCCCATAAGAAAATAAGCTTATTCTCGGATTCCTGATCCTTCAGTTTTGCTCTTTCTTCTACTGCAAAATACAATGTTGTTCTTTGTTGAAGTCGATCTAGACATTGATAAATATGAAGGAAAAAGCAGTTTTAACTTGGTTTGAGTGAATGAATTCATTTTATACATAAAATCCGAAATCGTGCAGAACTCCTCAAAAGGGGCGTATGGCTTAATCACAAGTGTGGCTCTTTCTCATTCAGGGTAGTATGAGGAAGTTTATGCTTGAAATATATGTAGAAATGGGTACATATGAAGGACAAAGCAGTGTTAACTTAGTTTGAGTGAAGGAATTCATTTTATACATAAAATCCCAAATCATGCAAAACGTATGAAAAGAAGCTTATTCTCGGATTCCTGATCCTTCAGTTTTGCTCTTTCTTCTACTGCAAAATACAATGTTGTTCTTTGTTGAAGTCGATCTAGACATTGATAAATATGAAGGAAAAAGCAGTTTTAACTTGGTTTGAGTGAATGAATTAATTTTATACATAAAATCCGAAATCGTGCAGAACTCATGAAAATAAGCTTATTCTCGGATTCCTAAAACTTTTGATTTGCTCTTTCTTTTATTGCAAAGTACAACGTTGTTTTTTTGTTTAAATCTATCGAGACATTGATAAATATGAAGGTAAAAGCCGTTTTAACATAGTTTGAGTGAAGGAATGAATTTTATAGATAAAATCCCAAACCATGCAGAACTCCTCAAAAGGGGCGTATGGCTTAATCACAAGTGTGGCACTTTCTCATTCAGGGTAGTATGAGGAAGTTTATGCTTGAAATATATGTAGAAATGGGTACATATGAAGGACAAAGCAGTGTTAACTTAGTTTGCGTGAAGGAATTCATTTTATACATAAAATCCGAAATCGTGCAGAACTCATGAAAATAAGCTTATTCTCGGATTCCTAAAACTTTTGATTTGCACTTTCTTTTACTGCAAAGTACAACGTTGTTTTTTGTTGAAATCTATCTAGACATTGATAAATACCAGCCGAAACTCTGCTGCCGCTTTTGATAATTTATGGTTTGATAATTCTTACCTTTTCTTACCCGCTTTTTACAAATTATGATCTTACATTCACACCTACTTGCAGTCGAACACCTTCTCATCCACTTATGATCATGTGCGGTTGGGCTTTCGCACCTTTTCTTACCCATTTTTCAGTAATTATGGGTGGACATTCAGACCTTCTTGCAGCCGAAAACCTCCGCTCCTCTTTTGATCATACATTGTCGGGCATTCACACCTTGTCTTACCCGCTTTTTACAAACTTTAGTCGGACATTCAAACCTTATTGCAGCTGAACCACCTCCGCTCCCTGTTTTGATCATATATGGTCTGGCAATAGTACCTTTTCTTACCCGTTTGTGAGTAATTATGGCTGGACATTCACACCTACTTGCAGCCGAACACAACCTCTCCCGCTTTTCATGATATATGGTCCGGCATTCTTACCTTTTCTAACACATTTTTCAGCAATTATGGTCGGACATTCACACCTACTCACAGACGAACACCTCCGCTCCCACATTTGATAGTGTATAGTCGGGCATTCTCACCCTTTCTCAACAGCTTTTTGCAAATTATGATCTGACATTCACACCTACTTGCTGTCGAACAGCTCTGCTCCCGCTTTTGATTATGTTTGGTTGGATATTCGAACATTTTCTTAACTGCTTTTTACAAACTTTGGTCGGACGTTCACACCGTCTTGCAGCCGAACACCTCCGCTTCCGCTTTTGATGGTATATAGTCGGGCATTCGAGCCTTTTCTTACCCGCCTATTACTTACTATGGTTGGACATTCAAACCTTCTTGTAGCCGAACACATCCGCTCCTGCTTTTGATGATGTATGATTTGGCATTCGCACCTTTTCTTACCGATGTTTCAGTAATTTTTGGTCGGACATTCAGACCTTCTTGCACCTGAACACCTCTGCTCCCGCTTTTGATGGTGTATAGTCGGGCTTTCGAGCCTTTTCTTCCCCGATTTTTACAAATTGTGGTTGGACATTCAGACCTTGCAGCCGAAAACCTCCGCTCCCTCTTTTGATCATACATTGTCGGTCATTCGCCCCTTGTCTTACACGGTTTTTACAAACTTTAGTCAGACATTCACACCTTGCAGCTGAACCACCTCCATTCCCTGTTTTGATCATGTGTGGTCTGGAAATACTACCTTTTCTTCCCCCGTTTGTGAGTAATTATGGCTGGACATTCACACCTACTTGCAGCCGAAAAACCACTTCTCCCGCTTTTGATGATGTATTGTCCGGCATTCTAGTCTTTTCTATCACATTTTTCAGCAATTATGATCTGACATTCACACCTACTTGCAGTCGAACAGCTCTGCTCCCGCTTTTGATTATGTTCGGTTGGATATTCAAACCTTTTCTTAACTGCTTTTTACAAACTTTGGTCGGACGTTCACACCTTCTTGCAGCCGAACACCTCCGCTTCCGCTTTTGATGGTATATATTCGGGTATTCGAACCTTCTCTTACCCGCTTTTTACAAACCATGGTTGGACATTCATACCTTCTTGTAGCTGAACAACTCCACTCCTGCTTTTGATGATTTATGGTTGGACATTCGCATCTTTTCCTACCCATTTTTCAGTAATTATGGGTGGATATTCACACCTTCTTGCAGCTGAACACCTCCTCTCCCGCTAATGATCATGTAAGGTTTGATATTCGAAAATTTTCTTTCATGTTTTAAAGCAATTATTAATGGACATTCACACCTACTTGCAGCCGAACACCACCTCTCCCGCTTTTGATGATGTATGGCATTCTTACCTTTTCTAACACATTTTTCAGCAATTATGGTTGGAGAATCACACCTACTCACAGCCGAACAACTCCGCTACCGCATTTGATGGTGTATAGTCGGGATTTCTCACCCTTTCTCATCAGCTTTTTGCAAATTATTCTCTGACATTCACACCTACTTGCAGTCGAACAGCTCTGCTCCCGCTTTTGATTATGTGTGGTTAGATATTCGAACCTTTTCTTAACTGCTTTTTCACAAACTTTGGTCGAACGTTCACGCCTTCTTGCAGCCGAACACCTACGCTTCCGGTTTTGATAGTGTATATTCGGGCATACGAACCTTTTCTTACCCGCTTTTTACAAACCATGGTCGGACTTTCACACCTTCTCTTAGCTGAACAACTCCGCTCCCACTTTTGATTGTGTACAGTCGGGTATTTTAACCTTTTCTTACCTGCTTTTTACCAACTATGATCGGACATTCACACCGTCTTACAGCGGAACACCTCCGCTACCTCTTTTGATGGTGTATGTTTGGGCATTCGAACCTTTTCTTACCCGCTTTTTACAAACCATGGTTGGACATTCATACCTTCTTGTAGCTGAACAACTCCACTCCTGCTTTTGATGATTTATGGTTGGACATTCGCATCTTTTCCTACCCATTTTTCAGTAATTATGGGTGGATATTCACACCTTCTTGCAGCTGAACACCTCCTCTCCCGCTAATGATCATGTAAGGTTTGATATTCGAAAATTTTCTTTCATGTTTTAAAGCAATTATTAATGGACATTCACACCTACTTGCAGCCGAACACCACCTCTCCCGCTTTTGATGATGTATGGCATTCTTACCTTTTCTAACACATTTTTCAGCAATTATGGTTGGAGAATCACACCTACTCACAGCCGAACAACTCCGCTACCGCATTTGATGGTGTATAGTCGGGATTTCTCACCCTTTCTCATCAGCTTTTTGCAAATTATTCTCTGACATTCACACCTACTTGCAGTCGAACAGCTCTGCTCCCGCTTTTGATTATGTGTGGTTAGATATTCGAACCTTTTCTTAACTGCTTTTTCACAAACTTTGGTCGAACGTTCACGCCTTCTTGCAGCCGAACACCTACGCTTCCGGTTTTGATAGTGTATATTCGGGCATACGAACCTTTTCTTACCCGCTTTTTACAAACCATGGTCGGACTTTCACACCTTCTCTTAGCTGAACAACTCCGCTCCCACTTTTGATTGTGTACAGTCGGGTATTTTAACCTTTTCTTACCTGCTTTTTACCAACTATGATCGGACATTCACACCGTCTTACAGCGGAACACCTCCGCTACCTCTTTTGATGGTGTATGTTTGGGCATTCGAACCTTTTCTTACCCGCTTTTTAAAACCAGGGTCGGACTTTCACACCTTTTAGTAGCCGAACAACTCCGCTCCCGCTATTGATTGTGTACAGTCGGGTATTTTAACCTTTTCTTACCCGCTTTTTACCAACTATGGTCGGACATTCACACCTTCTTACAGTGGAACACCTCCGCTCCCTCTTTTGATGGTGTATGTTTGGGCATTCGAACCTTTTCTTACCCGCTTTTTACAAACTATGGTCGGACATTCAAACCTTCTTGTAGCCGAACACATCAACTCGTGCATTTGATGATGTATGGTTGGGAATTCGCACCTTTTCTTACCCATTTTTCAGTAATTATGGGTGGACATTCACACCTTCTTGCAGCTGAACACCTCCTCTCCCGCTTATTATCATGTGCGGTTTGATATTCGAAAATTCTCATTCATGTTTTCTAATAATTATTGATGGACATTCAGACCTTCTTGCAGCTGAACACCTCCGCTCCAGCTTTTGATGGTGTATAGTCGGGCTTTCGAGCCTTTTCTTCCCCGGTTTTTACAAATTATGGTTGGACATTCAGACCTTCTTTCAGCCGAAAACCTCCGCTCCCTCTTTTGATCATACATTGTCGGGCATTCGCACCTTTTCTTACCCGCTTTTTACAAACTTTAGTTGGACATTAACACCTTCTTGCAGCTTAACCACCTCCGCTCCCTGTTTTGATCATGTATGGTCTGGCAATACTACCTTTTCTTACCCATTTGTGAGTAATTATGGCTGGACATTCACACCTACTTGCAGCCGAACACCACCTCTCCCGCTTTTGATGATGTATGGACCGGCATTCTTACCTTTTCTAACACATTTTTCAGCAATTATGGTTGGAGATTCACACCTACTCACAGCCGAACACCTCCGCTCCCGCATTTGATGGTGTATATTCGGGCATACGAACCTGTTCTTACCCGCTTTTTACAAACCATGGTCGGACTTTCACACCTTCTTGTAGCTGAACAACTCCGCTCCCTCTTTTGATTGTGTACAGTCGGGCATACAAACCTGTTCTTACCCGCTTTTTACAAACTACGGTCGGACATTCAAACCTTCTTGTAGCCGAAAACATCCACTCCTGCTTTTGATGATGTATGGTTGGGCATTCGCACCTTTTCTTACCCATTTTTCAGTAATTATGGGTGGATATTCACACCTTCTTGCAGCTGAACACCTCCTCTCCCGCTTATGATTATGTGCGGTTTGATATTCGAAAATTTTCTTTCATGTTTTATAGCAATTATTGATGGACATTCATACCTTCTTGAAGCCGAACACATCCACTCCTGCTTTTGATGATGTATGGTTGGGCATTCGAACCTACTTGTTGCCCGTTTTTCATTAATTATGGGTGGACATTCACACCTTGTTGCAGCCAAACACCTCCGCTCCCTGTTTTGATCATGTATGTTTTGACATTCGCACCTTTTCTCACCTGCTTTTTACTATTGTCGGCCAATCACAGCTTCCTCTCCACCATACTTGTATGGTAGGAAATTCTCACCCACTCTCATCCGAAGACCTCTCCACCCGCTTTTGTTAATATTTAGTCGGGCATTCGAACCTTTTCTTACCCACTTTTTACAAATTATGGTCGAACATTCACACCTACTTGCAGCTGAATACTTCCGCTCCACCTTTTAGCGATGTATGGTTGGCATTTGCACCTTTTGTTACCCTCTTTTTATACTGATTGCTGAAGATTAAGTTGTTCTTTCTCAAACTACAATTTTTTTTTAATTGTTGAAACTTGATTTGAAGTGGATAAATAAGGAGGACAAACAGTTTTAAGTCACGCTGATAGAAGAAATTAATTTTATAGCAAAATCTGTATTTCGTCATATGTCGAGAGATGCTTATTGCTGAAGAAGTTCTTTCTCATTCTACAAAGTACAACGTTGTTTATCGTTGAAACTTGATTACACATGAATAAATATGAAGGACAAAGCAGTCTTAACTTGGTTTGAGTTAATGAATTCGTTTTATAGGAGAATCCGAATTCGTGCTTATTTTCGGATTCCTGAAGAATGAGTCTGGTTCTTTCTCATAATACAAAGTTTGTTGTTTATTGTTGAAACTTCATCAGAAGTGAAGAAATAAATGAATGCCTATCAACAAATGTGGGATCTAAACTCTACTGCTTCCTCTAAAATAATTTCTTTTCTCAATTCAGAAATGTGTGTGTGTAAGTCACAACACCCGTGACACCAAAACGGCTTTCTTTTCTCTCTTTTCTCTACACTCTGCACTATGAGCACACACACCAAATCAGAAAGGCTTTTTTCTCTCTTTTCTACATTATGGACTGTGGGGACACAAAACCGCTCTCTCTTTTTTTTTTTGATTGTGTGCCAGGGCGTTGTCTCACGTATTAGATTATGCTTAAGATACGAATGGGTTTATCAGTCACATCAGAATCCATACATACTGATCCTCCCGTAATAAAATGGTCGGATCTTATCAAACACACTTTGTTTCTTGTGACAATCAACTCAGCGAAACAGCGTATACACGTAAAGACACTGAATCAAGTTTGTCACAAGAACTCATAAGTTTGGCAGTATTGCTCTGCCGTCAGCAATCATACACCCATTTTATTTTCGTGAGACGTGCAGGCACCTGTTCATCTACTGTTCTATCACTATGAATTAGTTTATCTATTATCAATAAGGATACTTCTACAACTACTATCAAAGTATGTCCAGACTTCTTATGTTGTCAGTTGCTATATATGAATAAGTGGGTAGCTACTGACAAGCATTAAGCATGTCACACAGCCCAAACATATAACATTTCAGGACACACCACACAGTTAACAACCATAGTGAAGTGTCAAAGCCCAAACATTCAACAGGACACTTACACAACACATTCAAATCAAACAGTCAGACAACATACAAGAACATATACCCCAGCCGGCATTGCTCCCTGCCTATTTTCCTACAGCTCACTATGTGTGCGCACACCTCTATTCACAAACTCTTCAACTTATACTCTTTTACCGAAGCTGCTACAGCTCGATTGGCCGAATACCCTTAGATCCTATTTCGGTGAATTTGACATCTGCCTTACATGTAACAGATTAGCGGTTTAGCAGTTTTAATTTAGTTTGAGAGAAGGAATTCATTTTATAGCAAAATCCGAAATAGTGAAGCACTCATGAAAGTAAGCTTATTCTCGGATTCCTGAAACTTTAGATTTGCTCTTTCTTTTACTGCAAAGTACAACGTTGTTTTTTTTGTTTAAATCTTTCTAGACATGGTAAATATGAACGACAAAGCAGTTTTAACATAGTTTGAGTGAAGGAATTCATTTTATAGATAAAATCCCAAGAGTCTGCAGAGAAAAGAGAGTGAATGCGAAGTAGACTTTAACACGGCTATGGGAGCGAGCCGAGTGTCGGCTAACCGGGAGAATTGCTTGAAAGAAACGCGACACCGAATGAGCGGTCAGAACAAAGCCTCAATACGGGATTCTCGTGGTGTTTTTGTTGCTGCCTTGTCTTTTGCATAGAGTAAAAGACAAGGCAGCCATCGAATAGGGCCCGATTGTTCCTACTTGGTCAGCCGAGGAGCAAGGGGGGGGGGGGGCAAGCGTCTCAACCAAGCAAAGCTCACCATGGGGAAGGTGGCTATACCAACTAGCCTGATGCCCTGCTCCCGCAGTGACGGATAATCGTACTCTGGTTTCTCTTCATAACATACAAGTCTTTCGCCTTTTACTAAAGACTTCCGTGGAGAGCAGCACTAATGAGTTGTTTCTATTATTGGCAGGCTTTACCTTTGCGGGTGAAGCCCTTTCTGTCTGTGCAAAAGAAATCTTGCTACTTTGCAGAGTGACTTCTCTGAGTAGAGTCGCCTTACTTGTTGCGACTGTGCCGATGTTCGAAGCTGGAGTGCAAAGTTGTTGCTTGAATGGTGCTTGCTGGAGCATGCGGGAGTGCAAAGTTATACCATTTAAAAGGGCTGAAGAGTGCTCAGTGCAGCGGGTGGGCGGAGGTGCAACGTGACACTCTGGCCACCTATGGCCATAAAAAGAACACTGCTACAAGTGCGCATTGTGCCAGCAAGGGCCCTCGGACCTGAAACAGTGGACAGTTATCGCTTCTCGGCCTTTTGGCTAAGATCAAGTGTAGTATCTGTTCTTATCAGTTTAATATGTCCTCTATACGAGGACAACATATTAAATGGATTTTTAAGAATAGGAGTTGAAAAAGAAGCTTGCTCCGTTCACTCCAAGCCTCGACCCGGTACTGCAGTGCCGCTGGGAACGATGCGCTCTCCTCTGCTCTTGTGAAAAAGCAAACAGCGGTGCAGGATGGAAGTTTCAGGGAGCCCAAGATGAAACTTTCTTTTAATCTGCTGAGAAAAGAGAGTGAATGCGAAGTGGACTTTAACACGGCTCTGGGAGCGAGCCGAGTGCGGGCTAACCGGGAGAATTGCTTGAAAGAAACGCGACACCGAATGAGTGGTCAGAACAAAGCCTCAATACGGTGTTCCCGTGGTGTTTGTGGCTGCCTTGTCTTTTGCACAGAGTAAAAGACAAGGCAGCCATCGAATAGATTGTTTCTACTTGGTCAGCCGAGGAGCAGGGGGGGGGGGGGGGGGGCAAGCGTCTCAACCAAGCAAAGCTCACCAAGTAGGAACAATCGGGCCCTTTTCGATGGCTGCAACATCTAAAAGAGATATTGATGCGAGACCCGATCAAATGCTTTTTCAAAGTCTAAATTTAAGATGACAAGCCGGGTGTTTCTATCTCTAGCGTAATCAATGATGTCTCGAATCAGTACGAGGCTGTCGGTGAGTTGTCTCCCTGAGATGGCACAAGCTTGGTCTGGGTGAATTACCTCCTCTAAAACAGAGGACATCCGTGTCGCTAAAACCTTGCTAAAAAGTTTACAGTCAAAGTTTAAAAGTGTGATGGGCCTCCAATTCTTTAGGTCAGTCTTATCATTTTTTTTATAAAGTAGAGTCACTATTCCCACTCTAAAACTCTCAGGCAGTCGGTCGAGTTTTTCAAAATCTTTAAAAACATCTAAAATGTCTGATGATAAAAGGTCCCAATAGGTCAGATAGAATTCTGCAGGAAGCCCGTCTAAACCCGGAGCTCGACTTCTCTTAAAACCTGTTAGGCATTTTTTTAACTCTAAAGCAGTAAAATTCTGTGTCAAGTGTGCATTCTCTTTTACGGTTTTGTCAACGAATTTTAAGATTTCTGCCGATGTTTCCAAGTGCACTGGTTTCTCTTTGTACATGTTACTATAAAAGGTATGTACAGTTTCAATCATCTCTTGTGTGGATTTTGTTAAAAACCCATCTTCTCTTTTTAGATTTTGAATACACTCCTTTTTATTTATAACTTTCTTTCTTTTTCACCTTCCTCAATTTCCTGCTCCCTGCTTCTTACAAAAATTCCTTTACTCTTTATTTCTGCTAAAACTGACATTTCCTTTTTGACATCTTTGATTTCTTCTTTAAAGTCTATGCCACACTGATTTAGTTTAAAGTAGCGCTGTAAGCGTTTATGTAGTCCCATCATACATCTATTCTCTTTCCTTTTTTTACGTTTACCTTGCTGTTTAAAAAAAGTCTGGGTCGTTTCCTTCACCATTTCCCACCATTGTGCATGTGTTTCGTAGAGGTCTTGAAGGGTCTGCCACTCTTTATAACATTCCCTGTACTGACTGACTATGATTTCATCCTCCAACAGGGAACAGTTGAGTTTCCACAGACCACTTCCTACCGTCACACCAGAAGGGGGTGAAAGGGTGCAGGAGAGCATAAGGTGGTCTGAAAAGAAAACAGGGGTTAATCTAACATCAGTGGGTGGGCAATCTCTAGTAAAGAAATAATCAATGCGAGAGGCTCTGGTGCCATCATGACTAAACCAGGTGAAGCCCTCCTCTCTGGGATGCATGGTTTTAAAACAGTCAGTAAGCTTAAAATCCCTGCATATGCCCTGAAGTAAAATCGAAGTCTTATCCACTTTAAAATCTACCCCTGCTCTTTTTCTATCTTTCCTGCTCAAGATACAGTTAAAATCCCCTCCTACAACTAAAGGTACTTGCCCTAGCATGTAAAGCTGTATATCTTCTAAAAGGTCATACCTTTCATTTTTTCCATTGAAACCATAAATATTTAAGAGGTTAAATTCTTGCCCCATAAAATTCAAGTGTGCTAAAAGTGCCCGTCCGTCTCTCACCACTGTGCTACCTTTCACCAGAACATGCGGATTTTTAATTAGAATGGCCACACCATCATTTTTATTTTGATTTGAGCCACTCCATATCGATAAATGGGGCCACATTTCCTCCCATTGTCTATGGTTTTTTAAAAAAGGTAGTCCACATTCTTGTATTAAAAACACATCTGATTTTATGGAGTCTAAGAAGGATAAAATACTCTGGGCTCTTGTCTTTGATTTCACACTTCTCACATTTAGTGTTGAGAAGGTGAGAACCATTAAAAGCATAAAGGAAAGTAGGTATGTCATTTTCGTTTTTCTAAGTTATCAAAACAAATTACACACAGGTTATTTCTTGGGAAACTAGCTCTTCCTTCATTTCTTTAGGTGAAAAGTGAGTAGGGTGATCTATATTTCCTTTTCGGACTCTCGGTGTTGGCCTCTGACGCAATGTTGCATTTAACTTTGAGTCCCTGGGGGTTGATTGCAGAGCTGAAGTTAAAAAGGAGACCTCATTTGGTGAGTCGGAGGGGAAGACTCTAGGTTCTTCCACTGAAGAACTGTCTGAAAGGGACCTAACCCTTCCCCTCTTCTCTGATACCACTGGGGAATCAGAGGCTCAGATGCCGTCCTCTTCGGCTGTTGACCTTCGGGGAGGTGAGTATCTTCACTAGACTCACCTGTCTGCTCTTCCTCCTCATTTAGCGTAGCTCCACCCTCTGCCTGTGAATTCTCACAGACTTCAACACTGAGTGGTGAGGCCTCTACAGGCTCCTCCCCTTTTTGCTCCTCACTTCCAATCCAAGCTTTTGGCGGGAAGTTTGAATTTATTGGGTCAACCTCTTCACTTTGTTCACCAACTGCCACCTTTGGTCCTTCTCTTTGTTGGCTTGACTGTGGCTTTACCGTCTTTAATTTGTTGGCAAAAGATTTAGGGCAATCTCTGAAGAGGTGATTTAATTCTCCACAGAGATTACATTTCCTGCCATTTGGACACTCTCCAAAAGTTTGCCCAATTTCTCTGCTCTTCCCACATAACACCTTGGTACAAGCCTCAACCAGGTGCCCATGCTCACCACACTTGCGGCAGAACTTGGGCTGCCCCTGGTAGTGGATGTAACCTCGGTTTTCAAGGTGGCCAGAGTGTCGCCCACCCGCTGCACTGAGCACTCTTCAGCCCTTTTAAATGGTATAACTTTGCACTCCCGCACGCTCCAGCAAGCACCATTCAAGCAACAACTTTGCACTCCAGCTTCGAACATCGGCACAGTCGCAACAAGTAAGGCGACTCTACTCAGAGAAGTCACTCTGCACAGTAAGAAGATTTCTTTTGCACAGACAGAAAGGGCTTCACCCGCAAAGGTAAAGCCTGCCAAAAATAGAAACAACTCATTAGTGCTGCTCTCCACAGAAATCTTTAGTAAAAGGCGAAAGACTTGTACGTTATGAAGAGAAACCAGAGTACGATTATCCGTCACTGCGGGAGCAGGGCATCAGGCTAGTTGGCATAGCCACCTTCCCCATGGTGAGCTTTGCTTGGTTGAGACGCTTGCTCCCCCCCCCCCCTTGCTCCTCGGCTGACCAACTAGGAACAATCGGGCCCTATTCGATGGCTGCCTTGTCTTTTACTCTGTGCAAAAGACAAGGCAGCAACAAAAACACCACGAGAATCCCGTATTGAGGCTTTGTTCTGATCGCTCATTCGGTGTCGCGTTTCTTTCAAGCAATTCTCCCGGTTAGCCCACACTCGGCTCGCTCCCATAGCCGTGTTAAAGTCTACTTCGCATTCACTCTCTTTTCTCAGCAGACTCCTGGGATTTTATCTATAAAATGAATTCCTTCACTCAAACTATGTGAAAACTGCTTTGTCCTTAATATTTACCATGTCTAGAAAGATTTAAACAAAAAAAACAACGTTGTACTTTGCAGTAAAAGAAAGAGCAAATCTAAAGTTTCAGGAATCCGAGAATAAGCTTACTTTCATGAGTTCTTCACAATTTCGGATTTTGCTATAAAATGAATTCCTTCACTCAAACTAAATTAAAACTGCTAAACCGCTAATCTGTTATATGTAAGGCAGATGTCAAATTCACCGAAATAGGATCAAAGGGTATTCGGCCAATCGAGCTGTAGCAGCTTCGATAAAAGAGTATAAGTTGAAGAGTTTGTGAATAAAGGTGTGCGCACACATAGTGTGCTGTACGAAAATAGGCAGGGAGCAATGCCGGCTGGGGTATATGTTCTTGTATGTTGTCTGACTGTTTGATTTGAATGTGTTGTGTAAGTGTCCTGTTGAATGTTACATGTTTGGGCTTTGACACGCTTCACTGTGGTTGTTAACTGTGTGGTGTGTCCTGAAATGTTATATGTTTGGGCTGTGTGACATGCTTAATGCTTGTCAGTAGCTACCCACTTATTCATATATAGCAACTGACAACATAAGAAGTCCGGACATACTTTGATAGTAGTTGTAGAAGTATCCTTATTGATAATAGATCACTAATTCATAGTGATAGAACAGTAGATGAACAGGTGCTTGCACATGTCTCACGAAAATAAAATGGGTGTATGATTGCTGACGGCAGAGCAATACTGCCAAACTTATGAGTTCTTGTGGCAAACTTGATTCAGTGTCTTGACGTGTATACGCTGTTTCGCTGACTTGATTGTCACAAGAAACAAAGTGTGTTTGATAAGATCCGACCATTTTATTACGGGAGGATCAGTATGTATGGATTCTGATGTGACTGATAAACCCATTCGTATCTTAAGCATAATCTAATACGTGAGACAACGCCCTGGCACACGATAAAAAAAAAAAAAAGAGAGAGAGCGGTTTTGTGTCCCCACAGTCCATAATGTAGAAAAGAGAGAAAAAAGCCTTTCTGATTTGGTGTGTGTGCTCATAGTGCAGAGTGTAGAGAAAAGAAAGCCGTTTTGGTGTCACGGGTGTTGTGACTTACACACACACATTTCTAAATTGAGAAAGGAAATTATTTTAGAGGAAGCACTAGAGTTTAGATCCCACAATTGTTGATAGGCATTCATTTATTTCTTCACTTCTGATGAAGTTTCAACAATAAACAACAAACTTTGTATTATGAGAAAGAACCAGACTCATTCTTCAGGAATCCGAAAATAAGCACGAATTCGGATTCTCCTATAAAACGAATTAATTAACTCAAACCAAGTTAAGACTGCTTTGTCCTTCATATTTATTCATGTCTAATCAAGTTTCAATGATAAACAACGTTGTACTTTGTAGAATGAGAAAGAACTTCTTCAGCAATAAGCATCTCTCGACATATGACGAAATACAGATTTTGCTATAAAATTAATTCCTTCTATCAGCCTGACTTAAAACTGTTTGTCCTCCTTATTTATCCACTTCAAATCAAGTTTCAACAATTAAAAAAAAATTGTAGTTTGAGAAAGAACAACTTAATCTTCAGCAATCAGTATAAAAAGAGGTGCAAATGCCAACCATACATACCTAAAAGGTGGAGCGGAAGTATTCAGCTGCAAGTAGGTGTGAATGTTCGACCATAATTTGTAAAAAGTGGGTAAGAAAAGGTTCGAATGCCCGACTATATATTAACAAAAGCGGGAGGAGAGGTCTTCGGATGAGAGTGGGTGAGAATTTCCAACCATAATCTATAAAATACGGTGAAAATTAATATGTGAATGCCTCATAGAACACTAAAAGCGGAAGTGTTCGGCTGCAAGAAGGTGTGAATGTCCGACTATATTTGGTGAAAAGCAGGTGAAGCAAGGTCTGAATGCCCAACCTTACATCATCAAAAGCGAGATCAGAGGTGTTTGGCTGCAAGAAGGCCATAGTTTGCCAAAAGCGGGTAAGGTGCGAATGACCGACTAAATATCAACAAAAGTGGGGGCGGAGGTCTTCGGATGCAAGTGGGTGTGAATGTCCCACCATACAAGTATGGTGGAGAGGAAGCTGTGAATGGCCGACCATAGTAAAAGGCGGGTGAGAGAAGGTGCGAATGTCAAACCATACATAATCAAAACAGGGAGCGGAGGTGTTCTGCTGTAAGAAGGTGTGAATGTCCAACCATAGTTGGTAAAAAGCGGGTAAGAAAAGGTTAAAATACCCGACTGTACACAATCAATAGCGGGAGCGTAGTTGTTCGGCTACTAAAAGGTGTGAAAGTCCGACCATGGTTTGTAAAAAGCGGGTAAGAAAAGGTGCGAATGCCCGACAATGTATGATCAAAAGAGGGAGTGGAGGTTTTCGGCTGCAAGAAGGTCTGAATGTCCAACCATAATTTGTAAAAACCGGGGAAGAAAAGGCTCGAAAGCCCGACTATTCACCATCAAAAGTGGGAGCGGAGGTGTTCAGCTGCAAGACGGTCTGAATGTCCATCAATAATTGCTAGAAAACATGAAAGAAAATTTTCGAATATCAAACTGCACATGATCATAAGCGGGAGAGGAGGTGTTCAGTTGCAAGAAGGTGTGAATGTCTACCCATAATTACTGAAAAATGGGTAAGAAAAGGTGCGAATGCCTAACCATACATCATCAAAAGAGGGAGCGGAGGTGTTCCGCTGTAAGACGGTGTGAATGTCCGACCATAGATGGTAAAAAGCGGGTAAGAAAAGGTTAAATTACCCGACTGTACACAATCAAAAGAGGGAGCGGAGTTGTTCAGCTAAGAGAAGGTGTGAAAGTCCGACCTTGGTTTGTAAAAAGCGGGTAAGAAAAGGTTCGTATGCCCGAATATACACCATCAAAAGCGGAAGCGGAGGTGTTCGGCTGCAAGATATTGTGAACGTCCGACCAAAGTTTGTAAAAAGCAGTTAAGAAAAGGTTTGAATATCTAACCAAACATAATCAAAAGCGGGAGCAGAGCTGTTCGACTGGAAGTAGGTGTGAATGTCAGATCATAATTTGCAAAAAGCTGATGAGAAAGGGTGAGAATGCCCGACTATACACCATCAAATGCGGTAGCGGAGTTGTTCGGCTGTGAGTAGGTGTGAATCTCCAACCATAATTGCTGAAAAAAGTGTTAGAAAAGGTAAAAATGCCGGTCCATACATAATCAAAATCGGGAGAGGTGGTGTTCAGCTGCAAGAAGCTCTAAATGTCCATCAATAATTGCTAGAAAACATGAAAGAAAATTTTCGAAAATCAAACCACACATGATCATAAGTGGGAGAGGAGGTGTTCAGCTGCAAGAAGGTGTGAATGTCCACCCATAATACCTGAAAAATGGGTAAAAAAAAGGTGCGAATGCCCAACCATACATCATCAAAAGCAGGAGTGCATGTGTTCGGCTACAAGAAGGTGTGAACGTCCAACCAAAGTTTGTAAAAAGCCGTTAAGAAAAGGTTAGAATATCCAACCATACATAATCAAAAGCGGGAGCAGAGCTGTTCGACTGCAAGTAGGTGTGAATGTCAGATCATAATTTGCAAAAAGCTGATGAGAAAGGGTGAGAATGCCCGACTATACACCATCAAATGCGGGAGCGGAGTTGTTCGGCTGTGAGTAGGTGTGAACCCTAATTGCTGAAAAATGTGTTAGAAAAGGTAAGAATGCCGGTCCATGCATCATCAAAAGCGAGAGAGGTTGTGTTCGGCTGCAAGTAGGTGTGAATGTCCAGCCATAATTACTCACAAACGGGTAAGAAAAGGTAGTATTGCCAGACCATATATGATCAAAACAGGGAGCGGAGGTGGTTCAGCTGCAAGAAGGTTTGAATGTCCGACTAAAGTTCAAATATATTAACAAAAGCGGGAGGAGAGGTCTTCGGATGAGAGTGGTTGAAAATTTCCAACCATAATGTATAAAATGCGGTGAAAAAAAGGTGTGATAGAACACTAAAAGGTGGAGCGGAAGTGTTCGGCTGCAAGAAGGTGTGAATGTCCGACTATATTTGGTGAAAAGCAGGTGAAGCAAGGTCTGAATGCCCAACCTTACATCATCAAAAGCGAGATCAGAGGTGTTTGGCTGCAAGAAGGCCATAGTTTGCCAAAAGCGGGTAAGGTGCGAATGTCCGACTAAATATCAACAAAATTTGGGGCGGAGGTCTTCGGATGCAAGTGGGTGTGAATGTCCGACTATATTTGGTGAAAAGCAGGTGAAGCAAGGTCTGAATGCCCAACCTTACATCATCAAAAGCGAGATCAGAGGTGTTTGGCTGCAAGAAGGCCATAGTTTGCCAAAAGCGGGTAAGGTGCGAATGACCGACTAAATATCAACAAAAGTGGGGGCGGAGGTCTTCGGATGCAAGTGGGTGTGAATATCCCACCATACAAGTATGGTGGAGAGGAAGCTGTGAATGGCCGACCATAGTAAAAGGCGGGTGAGAGAAGGTGCGAATGTCAAACCATACATAATCAAAACAGGAAGCGGAGGTGTTCTGCTGTAAGAAGGTGTGAATGTCCAACCATAGTTGGTAAAAAGCGGGTAAGAAAAGGTTAAAATACCCGACTGTACACAATCAATAGCGGGAGTGGAGTTGTTCGGCTACTAAAAGGTGTGAAAGTCCGACCATGGTTTGTAAAAAGCGGGTAAGAAAAGGTGCGAATGCCCGACAATGTATGATCAAAAGAGGGAGTGGAGGTTTTCGGCTGCAAGAAGGTCTGAATGTCCAACCATAATTTGTAAAAACCGGGGAAGAAAAGGCTCGAAAGCCCGACTATACACCATCAAAAGTGGGAGCGGAGGTGTTCAGCTGCAAGACGGTCTGAATGTCCATCAATAATTGCTAGAAAACATGAAAGAAAATTTTCGAATATCAAACTGCACATGATCATAAGCGGGAGAGGAGGTGTTCAGCTGCAAGAAGGTGTGAATGTCTACCCATAATTACTGAAAAATGGGTAAGAAAAGGTGCGAATGCCTAACCATACATCATCAAAAGAGGGAGCGGAGGTGTTCCGCTGTAAGACGGTGTGAATGTCCGACCATAGATGGTAAAAAGCGGGTAAGAAAAGGTTAAATTACCCGACTGTACACAATCAAAAGAGGGAGCGGAGTTGTTCAGCTAAGAGAAGGTGTGAAAGTCCGACCTTGGTTTGTAAAAAGCGGGTAAGAAAAGGTTCGTATGCCCGAATATACACCATCAAAAGCGGAAGCGGAGGTGTTCGGCTGCAAGATATTGTGAACGTCCGACCAAAGTTTGTAAAAAGCAGTTAAGAAAAGGTTCGAATATCTAACCAAACATAATCAAAAGCGGGAGCAGAGCTGTTCGACTGGAAGTAGGTGTGAATGTCAGATCATAATTTGCAAAAAACTGATGAGAAAGGGTGAGAATGCCCGACTATACACCATCAAATGCGGTAGCGGAGTTATTCGGCTGTGAGTAGGTGTGAATCTCCAACCATAATTGCTGAAAAATGTGTTAGAAAAGGTAAAAATGCCGGTCCATACATCATCAAAATCGGGAGAGGTGGTGTTCAGCTGCAAGAAGGTCTAAATGTCCATCAATAATTGCTAGAAAACATGAAAGACAATTTTCGAAAATCAAACCACACATGATCATAAGTGGGAGAGGAGGTGTTCAGTTGCAAGAAGGTGTGAATGTCCACCCATAATACCTGAAAAATGGGTAAAAAAAAGGTGCGAATGCCCAACCATACATCATCAAAAGCAGGAGTGCATGTGTTCGGCTACAAGAAGGTGTGAACGTCCAACCAAAGTTTGTAAAAAGCAGTTAAGAAAAGGTTCGAATATCCAACCAAACATAATCAAAAGCGGGAGCAGAGCTGTTCGACTGCAAGTAGGTGTGAATGTCAGATCATAATTTGCAAAAAGCTGATGAGAAAGGGTGAGAATGCCCGACTATACACCATCAAATGCGGGAGCGGAGTTGTTCGGCTGTGAGTAGGTGTGAATCTCCGACCATAATTGCTGAAAAATGTGTTAGAAAAGGTAAGAATGCCGGTCCATACATCATCAAAAGTGAGAGAGGTTGTGTTCGGCTGCAAGTAGGTGTGAATGTCCAGCCATAATTACTCACAAACGGGTAAGAAAAGGTAGTATTGCCAGACCATATATGATCAAAACAGGGAGCGGAGGTGGTTCAGCTGCAAGAAGGTTTGAATGTCAAACTAAAGTTCAAATATATTAACAAAAGCGGGAGGAGAGGTCTTCGGATGAAAGTGGTTGAAAATTTCCAACCATAATGTATAAAATGCGGTGAAAAAAAAGGTGTGATAGAACACTAAAAGGTGGAGCGGAAGTGTTCGGCTGCAAGAAGGTGTGAATGTCCGACTAAAGTTTGTAAAAAGTGGGTAAGACAAGGTGCGAATGCCTGACAATGTACGATCAAAAACGGGAGCGGAGGTGTTCAGCTGCAAGAAGGTCTACATTTCCATCAATAATTGCTAGAAAACATGAAAGAAAATTTTCGAAAATCAAACCGCACATGATCATAAGTGGGATAGGAGGTGTTCAGCTGCAAGGTGTGAATGTCCACCCATAATTCCTGAAAAATGGGCAAAAAAAAAAAAAAAGGTGAGAATGCCCGACTATACATCATCAAATGCGGGAGCGGAGTTGTTCGGCTGTGAGTAGGTGTGAATCTCCGACCATAATTGCTGAAAAATGTGTTAGAAAAGGTAAAAATGCCGGTCCATACATCATCAAAAGCGAGAGAGGTTGTGTTCGGCTGCAAGTAGGTGTGAATGTCCAGCCATAATTACTCACAAACGGGTAAGAAAAGGTAGTATTGCCAGACCATATATGATCAAAACAGGGAGCGGAGGTGGTTCAGCTGCAAGAAGGTTTGAATGTCCGACTAAAGTTCAAATATATTAAAGAAAGCGGGAGGAGAGGTCTTCGGATGAGAGTGGTTGAAAATTTCCGACCATAATGTATAAAATGCGGTGAAAAAAAGGTGTGATAGAACACTTAAAGGTGGAGCGGAAGTGTTCGGCTGCAAGAAGGTGTGAATGTCCGACTATATTTGGTGAAAAGCAGGTGAAGCAAGGTCTGAATGCCCAACCTTACATCATCAAAAGCGAGATCAGAGGTGTTTGGCTGCAAGAAGGCCATAGTTTGCCAAAAGCGGGTAAGGTGCGAATGTCCGACTAAATATCAACAAAATTTGGGGCAGAGGTCTTCGGATGCAAGTGGGTGTGAATATCCAACCATACAAATATGGTGGAGAGGAAGCTGTGAATAGCCGACCATAGTTTGGAAAAAGCGGGTAAGAAAAGGTTTGAATACCAAAACATACACCATCAAAAGAGGGAAAGGAGGTGTTCCGCTGTACGAAGGTGTGAATGTCCGACCATAGTTGGTAAAAAGCGGGTAAGAAAAGGTTAAAATACCCGACTGTACACAATCAATAGTGGGAGCGGATGTGTTCGGCTACAAGAAGGTGTGAAAGTCCGACCATGGTTTGTAAAAACCGGGAAGAAAAGGCTCGAAAGCCCGACTATACACCATCAAAAAGAAGGTTTGAATGTCCATCAATAATTGCTTTAAAACAAGAAAGTAAATTTTCGAATATCAAACCGTACATGATCATAAGCGGGAGAGGAGGTGTTCCGCTGTAAGACGGTGTGAATGTCCGACCATAGTTGGTAAAAAGCGGGTAAGAAAAGGTTAAAATACCCGACTGTACACAATCAATAGCGGGAGCGGAGTTGTTCGGCTACTAAAAGGTGTGAAAGTCCGACCCTGGTTTGTAAAAAGCGGGTAAGAAAAGGTTCGCATGCCCGAACATACACCATCAAAAGAGGGAGCGGAGGTTTTCCGCTGTAAGACGGTGTGAATGTCCGATCATAGTCGGTAAAAAGCGGGTAAGAAAAGGTTAAAATACCCGACTGTACACAATCAAAAGAGGGAGCGGAGTTGTTCAGCTAAGAGAAGGTGTGAAAGTCCGACCATGGTTTGTAAAAAGCGGGTAAGAAAAGGTTCGTATGCCCGAATATACACTATCAAAACCGGAAGCGTAGGTGTTCGGCTGCAAGAATGTGTGAACGTCCGACCAAAGTTTGTAAAAAAGCAGTTAAGAAAAGGTTCGAATATCTAACCAAACATAATCAAAAGCGGGAGCAGAGCTGTTCGACTGCAAGTAGGTGTGAATGTCAGAGAATAATTTGCAAAAAGCTGATGAGAAAGGGTGAGAAATCCCGACTATACACCATCAAATGCGGTAGCGGAGTTGTTCGGCTGTGAGTAGGTGTGATTTTCCAACCATAATTGCTGAAAAATGTGTTAGAAAAGGTAAGAATGCCGGTCCATACATCATCAAAAGCGGGAGAGGTGGTGTTCGGCTGCAAGTAGGTGTGAATGTCCATTAATAATTGCTTTAAAACATGAAAGAAAATTTTCGAATATCAAACCTTACATGATCATTAGCGGGAGAGGAGGTGTTCAGCTGCAAGAAGATGTGAATATCCACCCATAATTACTGAAAAATGGGTAGGAAAAGATGCGAATGTCCAACCATAAATCATCAAAAGCAGGAGTGGAGTTGTTCAGCTACAAGAAGGTATGAAAGTCCAACCATGGTTTGTAAAAAGCGGGTAAGAGAAGGTTCGAATACCCGAATATATACCATCAAAAGCGGAAGCGGGGGTGTTCGGCTGCAAGAAGGTGTGAACGTCCGACCAAAGTTTGTAAAAAGCAGTTAAGAAAAGGTTTGAATATCCAACCGAACATAATCAAAAGCGGGAGCAGAGCTGTTCGACTGCAAGTAGGTGTGAATGTCAGATCATAATTGCTGAAAAATGTGATAGAAAAGACTAGAATGCCGGACAATACGTCATCAAAAGCGGGAGAGGTGGTTTTTCGGCTGCAAGTAGGTGTGAATGTCCAGCCATAATTACTCACAAACGGGGGAAGAAAAGGTAGTATTTCCAGACCACACATGATCAAAACAGGGAATGGAGGTGGTTCAGCTGCAAGGTGTGAATGTCTGACTAAAGTTTGTAAAAACCGTGTAAGACAAGGGGCGAATGCCCGACAATGTATGATCAAAAGAGGGAGCTGAGGTTTTCGGCTGCAAGGTCTGAATGTCCAACCATAATTTTAAAAAATTGGGGAAGAAAAGGCTCGAAAGCCCGACTATACACCATCAAAAGCGGGAGCAGAGGTGTTCAGGTGCAAGAAGGTCTGAATGTCCGACCAATAATTACTGAAAAATGGGTAAGAAAAGGTGCGAATGCCAAATCATACATCATCAAAAGCAGGAGCGGATGTGTTCGGCTACAAGAAGGTTTGAATGTCCAACCATAGTAAGTAATAGGTGGGTAAGAAAAGGCTCGAATGCTCGACTATACACCATCAAAAGCGGAAGCGGAGGTGTTCGGCTCCAAGACGGTGTGAACGTCCGACCAAAGTTTGTAAAAAGCTTTAAGAAAATGTTCGAATATCCAACCAAACATAATCAAAAGCGGGAGCAGAGCTGTTCGACTGCAAGTAGGTGTGACTATCAGATCATAATTTGCAAAAAGCTGATGAGAAAGGGTGAGAATGCCCGACTATACACTATCAAATGTGGGAGCGGAGGTGTTCGTCTGTGAGTAGGTGTGAATGTCCGACCATAATTGCTGAAAAATGTGTTAGAAAAGGTAAGAATGCCGGTCCATACATCATCAAAAGCGGGAGAGGTTGTGTTCGGCTGCAAGAAGGTGTGAATGTCCAGCCATAATTACTCACAAACGGGTAAGAAAAGGTAGTATTGCCAGACCATATATGATCAAAACAGGGAGCGGAGGTGGTTCAGCTGCAAGAAGGTTTGAATGTCCAACTAAAGTTCAAATATATTAACAAAAGCGGGAGGAGAGGTCTTCGGATGAAAGTGGTTGAAAATTTCCAACCATAATGTATAAAATGCGGTGAAAAAAAAGGTGTGATAGAACACTAAAAGGTGGAGCGGAAGTGTTCGGCTGCAAGAAGGTGTGAATGTCCGACTATATTTGGTGAAAAGCAGGTGAAGCAAGGTCTGAATGCCCAACCTTACATCATCAAAAGCGAGATCAGAGGTGTTTGGCTGCAAGAAGGCCATAGTTTGCCAAAAGCGGGTAAGGTGCGAATGTCCGACTAAATATCAACAAAATTTGGGGCAGAGGTCTTCGGATGCAAGTGGGTGTGAATATCCAACCATACAAGTATGGTGGAGAGGAAGCTGTCAATAGCCGACCAGCGGGTAAGAAAAGGTGTGAATGCCCGACAATGTATGATCAAAAGAGGAGCGGAGGTTTTCGGCTGCAAGAAGGTCTGAATGTCCACCCATAATTACTGAAAAATGGGTAAGAAAAGGTGCGAATGCCCAACCGCACATGATCATAAGTGGATGAGAAGGTGTTCGACTGCAAGTAGGTGTGAATGTAAGATCATAATTTGTAAAAAGCGGGTAAGAAAAGGTAAGAATGCCCAACCATAAATTATCAAAAGCGGCAGCAGAGTTTCGGCTGGTATTCATCAATGTCTAGATAGATTTCAACAAAAAACAACGTTGTACTTTGCAGTAAAAGAAAGTGCAAATCAAAAGTTTTAGGAATCCGAGAATAAGCTTATTTTCATGAGTTCTGCACGATTTCGGATTTTATGTATAAAATGAATTTCTTCATGCAAACTAAGTTAACACTGCTTTGTCCTTCATATGTACCCATTTCTACATATATTTCAAGCATAAACTTCCTTATATTACCTTGAATGAGAAAGAGCCACACTTGTGATTAAGCCATACCTCCCTTTTGAGGAGTTCTGCATGATTTGGGATTTTATCTATAAAATTAATTCCTTCACTCAAACTATGTTAAAACGGCTTTTACCTTCATATTTATCAATGTCTAGATAGATTTAAACAAAAAAACAACGTTGTACTTTGCAATAAAAGAAAGAGCAAATCAAAAGTTTTAGGAATCCGAGAATAAGCTTATTTTCATGAGTTCTGCACGATTTCGGATTTTATGTATAAAATGAATTCATTCACTCAAACCAAGTTAAAACTGCTTTTTCCTTCATATTTATCAATGTCTAGATCGACTTCAACAAAGAACAACATTGTATTTTGCAGTAGAAGAAAGAGCAAAACTGAAGGATCAGGAATCCGAGAATAAGCTTCTTTTCATACGTTCTGCATGATTTGGGATTTTATGTATAAAATGAATTCCTTCACTCAAACTAAGTTAACACTGCTTTGTCCTTCATATGTACCCATTTCTACATATATTTCAAGCATAAACTTCCTTATACTACCCTGAATGAGAAAGAACCACACTTGTGATTAAGCCATACGCCCCTTTTGAGGAGTTCTGCATGATTTGGGATTTTATCTATAAAATCAATTCCTTCACTCAAACTATGTTAAAACGGCTTTTACCTTCATATTTATCAATGTCTCGATAGATTTAAACAAAAAAACAACGTTGTACTTTGCAGTAAAAGAAAGAGCCAATCAAAAGTTTTAGGAATCCGAGAATAAGCTTATTTTCATGAGTTCTGCACGATTTCGGATTTTATGTATAAAATGAACTCATTCACTCAAACCAAGTTAAAACTGCTTTTTCCTTCATATTTATCAATGTCTAGATCGACTTCAACAAAGAACAACATTGTATTTTGCAGTAGAAGAAAGAGCAACACTGAAGGATCAGGAATCCGAGAATAAGCTTATTTTCTTATGGGCAAGTGGGAACTGCTTTGTCCTTCATATTTATCAATGTGTAGATGGATTTCAACTTCTTCTACTGCAAAGTCCAATGTTTTTCTTTGTTGAAGTCGATCTAGACATTGATGAATATGGAAGGACAAAGCAGTTTTAACTTGGTTTGAGCAAAGCAATTCATTTTATAGCAAAATCCGAAATCGTGCAGAACTCAGGAAAGCAGGCTTATACTCGGATTCCTGAAACTTTAGATTTGCTCTTTCTTTTACTGCAAAGTACAACGTTGTTTTTTTGTTTAAATATTTCTAGACATGGTAAATATGAAGGACAAATCAGTTTTAACATAGTTTGAGTGAAGTAATGCATTTTATAAGCAAAATCCCAAATCATGCAGAACTCACGAAATGCTTTTTCTCGCTTTTCACTGCTTTTTACAAACTTTGGTCGGACGTTCACACCTTCTTGCATCCGAACACCTCCGCTTCCGCTTTTGATGATGTATATTCGGGCATTCGAACCTTTTTTTACCCGCTTTTTACAAACCATTGTCGGACTTTCACACCTTCTTGCAGCCGAACACCACCTCTCCCGCTTTTGATGATGTATGGTCCAGTATTCTTACCTTTTCTAACACATTTTTCAGCAATTATGGTCGGACATTCACACCTACTCACAGCTGGACACCTCCGCTCCCGCTTTTGATCATACAATGTCGGGACATCGCTCCTTGTCTTATCAGCTTTTTACAAACTGTAGTCGAACATTCACACCTTCTTGCAGCTGAACACCTCCGCTCCCGCTTTTGATGATGTATAGTCGGGCTTTCGAGCCATTTCTTACCCGGTTTTTACAAATTATGGTTGGACATTCAGACCTTGCAGCCGATCATACATTGCTCGGACATTCAAACCTTCTTGTAGCCTAACACATCCAGTCCTGCTTTTGATGATGTATGGTTGGGCATTCGCACCTTTTTTTTTACCCATTTTTGAGGAATTATGGGTGGACATTCACACCTTCTTGCAGCTGAACACCTCCTCTCCCACATATGATCATGTGCGGATTGATTTTCGAAAATTTTCTTTCATGTGTTCTAGCAATTAAAAATGGACATTTAGACCTTCTTGCAGCTGAACACCTCCGCTCCCGCTTTTGATCATACATTGTCAGGCATTCACACCTTGTCTTACCCGCTTTTTACAAAATTTAGTCGAACATTCACACCTTTTTGCAGCCGAACACAGTTTTTTGCAGCCGAATTTGGGCATTCACACCTTTTCATACCCACTTTTTACCAACTATGGTCGGACATTCACACCGTCTTACAGCGGAACACCTCCGCTCCCTCTTTTGATGGTGTATGTTCGGGCATTCGAACCTTTTCTTACCCGCTTTTTACAAACTATGCTCGGACATTCAAACCTTCTTGTAGCCGAACACATCCACTCCTGCTTTTGATGATGTATGGTTGGGCATTCGAACCTACTTGTTGCCCGCTTTTCATTAATTATGGGTGGACATTCACACCTTGTCGCAGCCAAACACCTCCGCTCCCTGTTTTGATCATGTATGGTTGGACATTCGCACCTTTTCTCACCCGCTTTTTGCAAACTATGGTCGGCCATTCACAGCTTCCTCTCCACCATACTTGTATGGTGGGATATTCACACCCACTTGCATCCGAAGACCTCCGCCCCCACTTTTGTTGATATTTAGCCGATCATTCGCACCTTACCCGCTTTTGGCAAACTATGGCCTTCTTGCAGCCAAAAACCTCTGATCTCGCTTTTGATGATGTAAGGTTGGGCATTCAGACCTTGCTTCACCTGCTTTTCACCAAATATAGTCGGACATTCACACCTTCTTGCAGCCGAACACTTCCGCTCCACCTTTTAGTTTTCTATGGGGCATTCACACCTTTTTTTACACCGCATTTTATAAAAACACCACAGGAACACCGTATTGAGGCTTTGTTCTGACCGCTCATTCGGTGTTGCGTTTCTTTCAAGCAATTCTCCTGGTTAGCCCGCACTCGGCTCGCTCCCAGAGCCGTGTTAAAGTCTGCTTCGCATTCACTCTCTTTTCTCAGCAGATTAAAGAAACTTCCATCCTGCACCGCTGTTTGCTTTTTCACAAGAGCAGAGGAGAGCGCACCGTTCCCAGCGGCACTGCAGTACCGGGTCGATGCTTGGAGTGAACGGAGCAAGCTCCTTTTTCAACTCCTATTGATAAAAATCCATTTAATATGTAGTCCTTGCATAGACATATAACATATTAAACTGATAAGTTCAGATACTACACTTGATCTTAGCCAAAAGGCCGAGAAGCGATAACTGTCCACTGGTTCACGTCCGAGGGCCCTTCCTGGCACAATGCGCACTTGTAGTGGTGTTCGTTTTATGGCCATAGTGTCACTTTGCACCTCCGCCCACCCGCTGCACTGAGCACTCTTCAACCCTTTTAAATGGTATAACTTTACACTACCGCACGCTCCAGCGAGCACCATTCAAGCAACATCGGCACAGTCGCAACAAGTGAGGCGACTCTACTCAGAGAAGTCACTCTGCACAGTAACAAGATTTCTTTTGCACAGACAGAAAGGGCTTCACCCGCAAAGGTAAAGCCTGCCAATAATAGAAACAACTCATTAGTGCTGCTCTCCACGGAAGTCTTTAGTAAAAGGCGAAAGACTTGTATGTTATGAAGAGAAACCAGAGTACGATTATCCGTCACTGCGGGAGCAGGGCATCAGGCTAGTTGGCATAGCCACCTTCCCCATGGTGAGCTTTGCTTGGTTGAGACGCTTGCTCCCCCCCCTTGCTCCTCGGCTGACCAAGTAGGAACAATCGGGCCCTATTCGATGGCTGCCTTGTCTTTTACTCTGTGCAAAAGACAAGGCAGCCACAAACAACACGGGAACACCGTATTGAGGCTTTGATCTGACTGCTCATTCGGTGTCGCGTTTCTTTCAAGCAATTCTCCCGGTTAGCCCGCACACGGCTCGCTCCCAGAGCCGTGTTAAAGTCTGCTTCGCATTCACTCTCTTTTATCAGCAGATAAAAAGAAAGTTTCATCTTAGGCTCCCTGAAACTTCCATCCTGCACCGCTGTTTGCTTTTTCACAAGAGCAGAGGAGAGCGCACCGTTCCCAGCGGCACTGCAGTACCGGGTCGATGCTTGGAGTGAACGGAGCAAGCTCCTTTTTCAACTCCTATTGATAAAAATCCATTTAATATGTAGTCTCGCATAGAGGACATATCAGACATTAAACTGATAAGAACAGATACTACACTTGATCTTAGCCAAAAGGCCGAGAAGCGATAACTGTCCACTGGTTCACGTCCGAGGGCCCTTCCTGGCACAATGCGCACTTGTAGCGGTGTTCTTTTTATGGCCATAGTGTCACTTTGCACCTCTGCCCACCCGCTGCACTGAGCACTCTTCAGCCCTTTTAAATGGTATAACTTTACACTACCACACGCTCCAGCGAGCACCATTCAAGCAACAACTTTGCACTCCAGCTTCGAACATCGGCACAGTCGCAACAAGTAAGGCGACTCTACTCAGAGAAGTCACTCTGCACAGTAACAACATTTCTTTTGCACAGACAGAAAGGGCTTCATCCGCAAACGTAAAGCCTGCCAAAAATAGAAACAACTCATTAGTGCTGCTCAACGTTGTACTTTGCAGTAAAAGAAAGAGCAAATCTAAAGTTTCAGGAATCCGAGAATAAGCTTACTTTCATGAGTTCTTCACGATTTCGGATTTTGCTATAAAATGAATTCCTTCACTCAAACTAAATTAAAACTGCTAAACCGCTAATCTGTTACATACAAGGCAGATGTCAAATTCACCGAAATAGGATCTAAGGGTATTTGGCCAATCGAGCTGTAGCAGCTTCGGTAAAAGAGTATAAGTTGAAGAGTTTGTGAATAAAGGTGTGCGCACACATAGTGAGTTGTAGGAAAATAGGCAGGGAGCAATGCCGGCTGGGGTATATGTTCTTGTATGTTGTCTGACTGTTTGATTTGAATGTGTTGTGTAAGTGTCCTGTTGAATGTTACATGTTTGGGCTTTGACACGCTTCACTGTGGTTGTTAACTGTGTGGTGTGTCCTGAAATGTTATATGTTTGGGCTGTGTGAAATGCTTAATGCTTTTCTTTTTTTTTTTTTTTTTTCTTTTCCCCTTGTCCTGTTCAGCATTATGGCAGCAGAATTGTAGTCTGAATACCTTTGATGCCAAACAGATTTGCTTTGCCAAGGGAAGTTTTATAAATGTAAAGCTCCCCTTGATGCCCATTTATTTATTTTTGTTTACAATATATAACATGTAATAGAACTGAACCGGACCGGGGGACAAGGAAAGAAGAAGAGGAAAGAAGAGGAAACAGAACAAAAATAGAAACAAAAACCAGACAACCAGCTGCTACACCTGTAAAAAACAAAACAGACAACAATCCATGGCCTCTGAGGGGAATCCAGCCTTAGCGCCACCAGGAGCACCTGAAAGCAGACAAGCAGAGAAAAAACAAACACACAAACAAACAAAAACAAGCACAAGAAGCGGCAATCGCACACAACACAACTGTGGATATAGATGACCTGAAACCACAGGATAACACATCAACTGCTTAGCGAGCATGCTACTGGGCTAATGAATGTGTGTGTGTGTGTGTGTGAGAACATGCAACACCCATGTCACAGGACCTACATGGTAACCGTGGTTAGTTATGAGTGTATAAGTGTACAGGGCCACAATCCACAGCCCCCCCCAAGCAATCAGAAGCAGGCAGAGAGGGCCACAAGACCCAGGCCACCAGCAGCCCCCACGGAGCACAGAACCCAGGAAGCCCACCGCAGGGACAACCAGGCATCCACCCAGAAGACTGCAGAGGAAGCCCCCGGACAGAGCCCCCATAAGCATAGGGCAGAGGCCCTCAGAGAGCCAGGGGCAACAGCCCACCGACCCCGCCAGGTCCCAGCCGCCCAGACATGGGCCGTGCACTGGACCCGGGCCCCGGGAGCCCGAGCGCCCCCAAACCCCCCGGCAGAGGCCCCACCCAATACCCAGGAGGGCCAAGTGCCCCAGACAGCCACGCAGTGGGTCAGCGCCTGCCCCAGCGCCCCTGGCCAAGTGCCCTGGGAGTCAAGACGTGCCCACAGGTGGGTGAAGTCGCGAGCAGCGGGGAGAGGCAACGCCGCCCCCCCATCGGGAGAAGCACAGGCAGGCCAGGCGACAGCAAGTCCCAGATCCAGGCCCAATCATTACCACACACACTTTCACGTCCCATACATCCACACATCCTCCCTCCCTCGACTCCGCTGGGGTGTAGTGCAGCGGGCACACCAGGGGGCCAGCAGCCCCCTAGCCACCACAGACCCCGAACCAGCAGAACAATTAATTAATCCTCTTGGCCCCTCCCGCCCCGAGCAGCAACCAGGAAGCAGGGGTGTGGGAAGAAGACCCCTCCCCTCACCCTTCTGGCTCTTCAATATTTTCTAATAGTGAGCGATTAAAATTGAGGGGCAGCCCAACTTGTAGGACTGGGAGCGCGGCCCTCTGGGCAGCCTACATACCCAAAGAGCCCCGCCCACCAGATGCCACTCAGTGTAACCACCCCCCAAGACCTAATGTGTGTGTGTGAGTGTGTGTTTGATAAGTAGTAATGTCTAAGGTGTAATTAAAACAGGGGCGGGGAACTGCAGAGTGCAACCAAAGGGGACCACCTACGTGGCCCCATCCACTACACCCCACCGAACACACACGCCCCCAAAACCCTTCATGTGTGAGTGTGTGCTGTGTACAGGAGCCAGAAGGGAGAGGGGTATGGGGATATACACCGGGGGGAGCTACTCTCCCCCGGAGAAGGCAGCCAGGGACTGGCTGCAATAGGCATCCCCGCTACCTGGGAGCCAACCCAGGGCAGGTGGGGCTGATGTCCACCAGGCTCGGGGCCTGCAGCGACCATATTGCGGGAGCTACTGTACCCCCAGAAGGTACCCATCCCGCCCCACCCCACCCCGGAGGACCGCTACAAACAACAAACAAACAACAACAAAAAACAAACAAACAAACCTCCCGGTCACACCAGTCGCAGCAGCCCGGGCCTGAGACCCACCATCACACAGGCCGCCACCCCCCCCCAACAGGGGAAAAGCATCCCCCCCCCCCCCACCGCACGCCCCAACACCCTGAAAAAAAAACAACCATCTGCGGACACCTTGGAGGTCCCAGAGCAACAAGCCCGGCACCAGGACCTGCACCAACCCACCCATACTGTGGCGCGTCCAGGACAACCCAGCCCCTCCAGGCACAGGCAGGGCCCCCCCCCGGGCGCAAGGCAGCGCCCAGCCACCAGGGCCCAGGCCCAGCACCACCACCCATGCCGGAGCGGCCCAGCCACCCGGCATAGAGCCAGCAGCCACCACCCCAAGGCCTCTAAGTGACCCCGCCCCACACCGCAAGACAGTCCCACCCGCAAGCCCCCAAAACTGCCCTCCAAGCCCGACACACAGTCCCCCCCAGCAATGACCAACCCGGTCCCCACGACCCGCGAGACCACCAGACGCCCGAAGCCACACAGCCCCCCCCAGCACACACCCAATCGCCCAGAGCGACGGGACAGCAATCCACCACCACCACTATGTGATAAAGCTAATCAGAGGGGACCAGAGAGAATGAAATTCAGCCAGTTGATGTTTTGAGGAGGCAGACATTGTTTCCATGCTAATATAATCTAAAAGAAAATTTCTAAACTGGTTAATACACAGATTGTTCTTCGCTTTCCAGTTCATGAGAATAGTTTTCTTTGCGATACATAACACTGTGAGAACCATGTGTGCTGAGTTAATTTCCATGTTGATGTTGTCTAAGTCACCCAGTATGCACAGTGTGGGGCATGCAGGGATGCTACACTTTAGCCATGTTGATAGGTCCTCACAGACTTCAAGCCAGAACTTCTGGACAGGCGCACAGAACCACAAAGCGTGTGCATAATCATCAGGTGTGTTATCTGTGCAATGTGAGCAGATGTCTGAGTGTGTCAGACCCATCCTGAACATCCTTTGTCCTGTATAGTGTGTTCTATGAAGGATTTTGTATTGTATGAGCTGTAAATTCAAATTCTGAGTCATTCTGAAGGTGTTCAAACATATTTGTGGCCAGAAGCTATGACTAGAACTGATGGATAAATCTGCCTCCCATTTTGAGGATGGAAGAGACATTGTGTCATCTATTTTAGACAATAATTTATATATTTTTGATAGTAGTTTTGGGGTGCAGGTGCTTAGAAATTCTGCTACCCTAATCGGGAGTTGTAAGTCTGGTTGGTGGAGGATATATTTCTTTGTTATTATAGACTTAAGTTGTTGATATTCTAGGAATTTATTGCTGCCTATCTCGTGTTGTGATATGAGCTCATCAAATGAAATAAAATGTCCATTTTGGATTATATGTTCCAGATGTTTGATTCCTTTGATCTTCCACAGAGTAAAGTTTAGCATTTTTTTGTTTTGCAGTATGTCAGGATTGTTCCAGATGGGTGTAAGCTTACATGGGACAATTGAAGACTTTGTTATTTTAAGAAATTCCCACCAGGCTGTCAGAGAGGTGCTGATGTTAATGCTTTTGAAACATTTGTGATGTTTTACGTTTTGACTAATAAGTGGCAGGTCAGAGATTTCCAGATTATCACACAATGCTTGTTCTACATTTATCCATGGTTCATCTATTGGGCTAGGTTTAAACCATTTTGATATATACTGTAACCTATTGGCTAAGGAATAGTGCTGAAAATTAGGTAAATCTAATCCACCACTGTCCTTGGTCTTCTGTAGGGTTTTTAAACTAATACGTGGTGGTTTGTTTTTCCACAGAAATTTGGAGATGCAAGAATCTAGTGACTTAAACCAAGTAGCAGATGGTTTTATGGGGATCATTGAGAACAAATAATTAACTTTTGGTAGTATCATCATTTTAATGGTTGTAACTCTCCCCATAAGTGATATAGGTAAGGACTTCCAACGAGAGAGATCGTCCTCTACTGTCTTTAATAATTGCACATAATTTAGCTTTGTTAGCTCTGAGAGCCTGGAGGAAATGTTTATGCCTAAATATCTGATATTTCCTGACTGTAAAGTGATTGCAGGTATATTCTGGACTCTGCAGTTAATGGGCAGAACTGTGGTCTTAGACCAATTGATAGAGTAGTCAGAAAGTGCTGAGAATTTATTTATGAGTGTGATCGTGTGAGTGAGAGACATCTGTGAGTTCTGAAGGAAAAGTAAAACATCATCAGCATAAAGACTTATTTTATGCTCAATATTTTGGGGTTGGATGCCTTTAATATTTCTATCTTGTCTGATAGCAGCTGCTAAAGGTTCGATGAAAATAGCAAAAAGTGAGGGAGAAAGTGGGCAACCCTGTCTTGTACCTCTCTGCAGACTGAAGTTTGGAGAGGTTTGATCATTTGTCCTAACACACGCATTTGGGGAGCTATATAATATCCTTATCCAGTTGATGAAGTGTGACCCAAACCCAAATTTGTTTAATGCTGCGAATAAAAATTTCCAGTTCACTCGATCAAATGCTTTTTCTGCATCTAGAGAGACTATTGTGGTTTCCAGGTTGTTGATGTTAGAATAGTCTATGAGATTAATTAGCCTGCGAGTGTTAGTGGATGAGTGTCTACCCTTTATAAAACCTGTCTGGTCAGGATGTATTATAAGTGGAGTTATTTTTTCTATTCTTTTGGCGAGGGCTTTACAAATTATTTTGAGGTCTGCATTTATTAGAGATATTGGGCGGTAGCTGGATGGAAGTATGGGGTCTTTTCCTGGTTTCTGTAGCAAGATAATGTTAGCAGAGTTCATGTGTGGGGATAATCTGCCATTCTGCTTAACTTGTAATACCATTTTGTGAAATGCAGGTGCCAAAACAGTCCAAAATTCTTTGTAGAACTCTGCTGGAAAACCATCTGGTCCCGGGGCTTTGTTACTAGGTATATGTTGAAGGGCTTCATGGAGTTCTCCTATTGAAAGAGGTGAATCCAGAGCCATTGTCTGTTCGGTTTGTAATTTTGGAAGGTTGATATTACTAAGAAACTGATCTATGTTACTGTCTGATGGATCATTTTGTGATGAATATAAGGTTTTATAGAAGTCCCTAAAAGCATTGTTGATTACATCGGGGTCATGGGTGACATTTCCTTTTGAGTCTTTAACAGAAGTGATTGTTGTTTTCTCTTTGTTTCTCTTTAGTTGGTTAGCTAGGAACCTTCCAGATTTATTGCCGTGCTCAAAGTTCTCCAAGCGAAGTCTTTGTATGAGAAACTGTGTTTGTTTATCAATAATTTTGTTTAATTCAAGTTTAGCTTTTCTTAATTCATTCAGTGTGTGTTCCTCTTTGGATGTACTGTAGACAATTTCTAATGATTTAATCCTGAGTTCTAAATCTGATTTCCTTCAACTTTCCCTCTTTTTCTTATTTGATGAAAAAGAGATTATTTTGCCTCTCATAACTGCTTTTCCGGCTTCCCAAAGAGTACAAGCTGACATTCCTGGCAGGTCATTATTTTCTAAATATACAGACCATTCCCTTTTGAAATAATTAATAAAATCAGGGTCTTTTAGTAATGATGTATTAAATCTCCAATTCCTAGCTGGTGGTGTAACTCTGTTATTCTTCAGTGTGATAGAAACTGGAGCGTGATCACTGATAGTGATGGGATGGATTTTGGTGTCTGAAATATCCCTCATCAAGGAACTGCTAACTAAGAAATAATCTATTCTTGAGTATGAGTGGTGTACCGGTGAGAAGAAGGTGTATTCTCTAAGAGTGGGGTGGTGGGAGCGCCAAGCATCACAAAGACCAAAATCTTTCATATACTGTTTAACAATATTCGTGGACTGCCAGTTCCGCTGACTTCCTGAAGTACTGAGTCTGTCTACTCCTGAGTCTAATACCATGTTAAAGTCCCCTCCTATGATGAGTGTGTTATCTGAGTGATCAGAGAGTGAAGTGAAAAAGGAGTGAAAAAATGAGGGGTCATCCACATTTGGACCATATATATTTGCAATGCATAAATTCATACTTTGAACAGATAAATTAACTATTAGAAATCTACCTTCTGGATCTATAACTGTGTTGTTTACGGTGAAATTTACTCTTCTATTTATCAGAATGGCTACACCTCTTTGTCTGGAGTTGTAACAGGCTGAGTACACATGAGGAAACTGTGCTGTGGTGAGAACATCAGCTACAGTCTTTGATAAATGAATCTCCTGTAATAAAACAATGTCCGCCTGTAAATCCTTCAATTTATTGGAGATTTTTAATCTCTTCTCCCTGGACCCAGCTCCATGCACATTCCATGAGATAAACCTCAGTGTGGACATGCTCAGACTAACGCAGTGAGTGCTGGATGCTTGCTAAAAGCATCCCGTGCGTGTGTGTGCATATATGCTTCCGTGAACATGCCATTGTTGGTGTTTCAGTTGTCAGTATGAGCTTGCTACAATATGTACTTGCGCTGTCGATGCTGTGTGGAACTTGATTATGTGCTCTGCTCAAAACTCTATGTGCGCCGTGCTTGTTAACATTACTTATTAAGGTGGAAACGCAGCGGGTTGGGGAAGAAAGACAGAATAGAAAAACAGTGCAAAAGAGTGGAAGTGTGAGATAGAAAAAACAAAAACGAAAACAAAAAAACATACCCAAATAAACAAATATGAACTGCATACATCCTATGCTGGTGAGACGGCAGTGAGCTATATATTTTGCCTTGATAGATAACTGTGAATTGGATAGATTATTTCAGAGTTACTTATGTACCATCTATGGTGATATGATTTATACAAGTTAACGAATACAGATCACCTGGAGTTTAGAAGAGCCAAGGAGTGGTTTCCTGGTCGCGGTACAGCTGCCCGTTGATGAATAACTTATCCACCGCGATGACAGCTCGGGAGCCTCCTTCCATGAACTTTCTCCGGATGGGGAACAGAACCCTGCGTCTTTCCAGGATTTCTTTGGGAAACTGGTCGTTGACGCTGAAGTCCGTTCCTCTCAGCTCCCTGCCGCGGCCCCTCACCTGGACCTTCTGTTGGAAATGCTCGAACTTGGCCACAATCGGTCTCGGTCGGCGGGCATCAGGTCTCTTCCCTCCCAGGCGGTGGACTCGGTGAAAAGTAATGTTTTTCACTACATCTCCTGGAAGTTCCAGCTGATTTTGAATGAAGTTTTTTACTGCGAGTTCAGGATCCTCGTCTGCCTGCTCCGGGATTCCAGAAAACACCAGATTGTCCCTCATACTACGAGCCTGGAGATCAATAATTGATTCTTTCATCCTCTTGTTCTCGTCAGAGATCCGGCTCATTCCCTCGGTGAGTGTTTTCACCGATCCTCTGATGGCTGCGTTTTCTGCAGCCAGCGTCTGCACCTGTTGCTGGCTGAACTCCAACGACTCCCGTAATGCCTGGAACTCTCTGTGTAGAATTTCTAACAGAGACATACGGGCGTCGAAGCTGGATAATTTGTTATCGATCGATGTTAAAATGTCCGTCGAATCATTACCAGCTGGAGAAGTCGCTCCGGGTGACTCTTCATTGCGACTTCTCTTTGAAGTTGAAGCCTTGCTGCTAGCAGATGGGGTTTGGTTGTTTTTCCCCATGACGATCCTGTCAAAACACTCGTCGATGAAATCCGTGAGGCTCTCCAGGCTTTCTTCACTGTACTCCAGTGTTTTGTTTTTGTTTCACCCGATAATATATTTATTTAAACAGTAGTTATTGGCGTAATTATAATCTTACTATATTGTTTGCTGTATTTGAGGCGCGCCTTGTTTGAATCTGCCGATAGTCTCACACAATCTCGCGACACTACAGCATCACCTTAATGCTTAATGCTTTTCAGTAGCAACCCACTTATTCATATATAGCAACTGACAACATAAGAAGTCCGGACATACTTTGATAGTAGTTGTAGAAGTATCCTTATTGATAATAGATAAACTAATTCATAGTGATAGAACAGTGGATGAACAGGTGCCTGCACATGTCTCATGAAAATAAAATGGGTGTATGATTGCTGACGGCAGAGCAATATTGCCAAACTTATGAGTTCTTGTGGCAAACTTGATTCAGTGTCTTGACGTGTATACGCTGTTTCGCTGACTTGTCACAAGAAACAAAGTGTGTTTGATAAGATCCGACCATTTTATTATGGGAGGATCAGTATGTATGGATTCTGATGTGACTGATAAACCCATTCGTATCTTAAGCATAATCTAATACGTGAGACAACGCCCTGGCACACAATCAAAAAAAAAAAGAGAGAGAGCGGTTTTGTGTCCCCACAGTCCATAATGTAGAAAAGAGAGAAAAAAGCCTTTCTGATTTAGTGTGTGTGCTCACAGTGCAGAGTGTAGAGAAAAGAGAGAAAAGGAAGCCGTTTTGGTGTCACGGGTGTTGTGACTTACACACACACATTTCTGAATTGAGAAAGGAAATTATTTTAGAGAAAGCACTAGAGTTTAGATCCCACATTTGTTGATAGGCATTCATTTAATTTTTCTTTTAATCAGTTTTAAAGTGAATACTAACTGAGAAATGAAAAAGGTGAAGAGTTTAGAAGCTTGGTTCAAGATCAAAACTTGGTTTATGATCAGCTGAGTCTCTAAACAGAACAGCAAAGGGCTTCATCGAACATTTAAAAAAGATTCAGATTGTTAGAATATCCAGAATTTATAGGAATGGTGGTGATTACTCTTATTTTCTAGAATGGAAATAACTGCACCATGTCTGTTTTATGAATTTAAGGGGCTAAAAAGTTTTGTTCTCGTTTTTCTATGATTAACCGAATGTATGTGAGAGTCCAAACAGACAGAAGGGTTACGGCCGAGCGCTGGACCTTCCAAAAAAGATGAGACAGGCTGGACCTGTGCCATACTAGTTAAGACCTGCCTGTGGATAACAGGTTCTTTAAACTCTCACACACACAAACTCACACACGTTCGCACACATACACCCATACACACACATTCTTGAACTTGCTGCAAGATTAAACATTTGCATTAACTGACTCCAGCAACTCTGAGTCTCATTGAGAGACTTTTCTCAACAATTGGGTCCTCAAACCAGATCTCAACGTTATTTCCGCTTTCCAGGGTCGGAGCTGAAACCGTGCACGGGGGAGTCCAGTACTCCTAATGAAAGACCCTCTGCTGAATTGCGGTAATTAGGGGCCAGTGTCCACTGAAAGGGGGAAAAAGGGACGAGATCGTACTTTTGAATCAATGGCCAGAAGCCATTGGCAGTGCAGGCATCAACAATAATGGTGTTATTTCACCCATTAACACTTAAGGTACCTCATGCAGTGGCTGTGATATGGTTACTTAACAAAATATCTTTACCAGACATCTCTCCTACATAACAGTTCTTCTTTCACAGCCACACCTTGTTGTCGAGAGATGTGCTACACTTAATCCATCCACACTGCTACCTACCCCACAGATGGAAAGCCTCATGATTGCATGTCAGAAATAACCATCAGTGTTTTACCCAGGCCAGACTTAACTGATATACGTTATGAAAATGCAGAAATAACTATATTTATTCAACAGGTCAAGCAAAAAACCCTGATGGCACAAATGCTACAGGATTTGCAGTAGTAACAGAAACTGAAGTTTTCTTAAAACAACCACTACCAAAAAATTACTCTGTTCAAGCAGTCGAATTGGTAGCTTTAACTGAAGCTTGTAAATTAAATAACAAAAAGGTTGTTAACGTTTACACTGACAGTCAGTATGCCTTCTCAACTGTACATGTGTTAACACAGCATTGGAAAAACAGGTATGTTGACATCCACAGCTAAATGTATAAACTACAAATATTTTAGCATTATTAGATGTTATTCAATTGCCATCTACAATAGACTCGTATGAATGACCGGAAGGAAAACCATACTGCCAAAGAATTTGTTTAAATATGCTGCAGTATTGAGCCACGGACCATGTCATGTCTCAACAGGAGGGATGGAAGCAATAATGAACAAGGTTTTTACAGCATATGGTTTTACTAATTATTGAATTTTTTTTTTTAGAATAAATAAATGAATAAAGTTTTGTCTAGCAGGTCAAATATGTGCAAAATACATTCCACAGGGCAATCTAAGACCAAAACGAAGATAATTCCCTAAGCCAGTGTATCTTTTTCAACATATTTGTTTGGATTTCATTATTGTGTAGATTTCATTGAACTAAATTAATGTTAAGGGAAACGATTCTGCTCAGTGACAACAGAGGTTTTTACCAAATGGTCTGAAATATTTCCATGTGCACAAGCAGATGCACTCTCAGTAGCAAAATCACGCGTAAAATAACTCATTTCTAGATTTGAAATACCTGAAAAGATCTTCAGTGATAATTTGACACACTTTGTAAACTATGTCATCTCACTGATGGCAAAGAACTTAAAATAGATCTTAGAAACCACTGTGATATAGAAGGTTTCGCTAACACATTGGAATTGTTTTACTATTTACATATGCATGTGCAGTGAAGAATTGCTTGCTGCTGATAAATGCAAAGAAGAACAGCTTACACATAGATGCTCACATATAGGCTGCTGAATGCAATGAAGACCTGCTTATCCAGTAAAGTTCAATGTCAATGTGTAATATTCAATTAGGATTTGCAAAACAGTGAAGTTAAACAATGAATGGGTCCATAGTCGGTATGAGAAGACTACAGGAATATTTACCTGGGTGTACATTCAAACAGAGATGAGAAAATTGCGATAAATTATTGTTTGTTTGTTTGTTAGTATGTATATGAATGTTATGTGTATAAACTGTGTTGAGTTGTAGTTACTCAGTAGTGTCTCAGTGAAACAACCGACGGGGGAAGCCTTGCGGTGACAACAAAAGCAGTGTTTTACTGATCAGTCAAGTTGCTCCAGTGTACTCCATACAAACTGGTTGGCTACTGAAGGGATAGAAAATGGGGAATACTTGTTTTAAAGCAAAAAAGGAATTAGATGGGAAAAATACATGTTTTAACGGGACCCAGACAATATTATATAGATATCGCCACTGAAGTAAAGAACATTTACGTGGGATGGTGTGAGGGTCCTCGTTTGGCTGACGTTCGCCGATATGCTCGCCATGCTCAGAACCAAGTTGAGACGCGTAAGACAACCAAAAGGGACAAGTGTGAAAAGGAGCTGCATTTGGCAACCATGACCATGTATTACGCAGTGGGTGTAAACAGAGGACGAGGCCGAAGTCGAAGACGTGGACGTGTGGGAGAGGAGGTCGAAATGGGCCACGCCAGAGCTCTGATCCGAATATTTGTTTTTACTGTGGCCAGACTGGACACTGGAAGAAGGACTGTCCACAGCTAAAAAGTGATGAAATTGGGCAAAAGGCTGACTGAGGGTGGGAGGCAGGTTCTGGACGTCACGCGGCAGCGGAGCCTCCACTAATGGGTGATAGCACAAACACACTCACACATTTTTCCTGCTCTGTGTAGTGAAGCAACGCTTGCCGACTGTGATTCACGTAGTAAAGTTTTGCATGCTATTTCAGTCCTAGAGCAAAGATATTTCTCTCAGAATATAGGAACTTATGTTCATCAGTAGTGACGTCAGGGGAGTTTGATTGTCCTCCAAAGTTAAGTGGAAACCACGTTTACTGTATGTCTGCATCAGGCCAGGTTGTGAAGGAGAAAATGACAATGCCCATTGCGTGTTGTCCCTCCCGATGAGCTCTCCTTCAAACACTCATTTTTGTTATCAGAGTTGTGTCCCATTAACCTGATGGGCTGTGATCTCATGTGTAAATTAGGCATTATTTTAACTTCTACACCAGAGGGTGTTAAGGTTATGTTACAGCCTGACAAAGTTTTCACAGCAGTGCAGTTTGATTCATCGGCACTTACATATGCTTATGAGTGGAAACTTCCCAGCTCTCCTTTTTCACAACAACTAGTGGAAGAAGCAAAAGCGTTAGTTTCACCCCTTTCTGATTTCATGCAACCTACTGATTTGCACTGCACATCACACATTTCTTTGGGGCCTGACAATGACTATGAGAAGAAGTGAAAAAATATGTGCGCCTACTTTATTGGCTGTGTCGCTCACTCCAGAGCACTTCGATTTTTTTAATGTTTGTGGTACTCGCCCTCACATTTCCTTGGCCAAACGTACACACTGGCAGTGACAAGGTGTGGGAGAGTTTGTTGCTACATGTCAGAAAGAAATGGAGTGGACTGTTTCACCTGCTGATCCAAATTTGATGTTTTCTGAACGATTGTCAGCATACAAAAAAACATTTTTGAGTACAATGCATTGTCAAAGAACTGTGGACTTAATTCCTACCACAGAATCACATTTTGAAGCATGTTTTTTATCTGAAACAGATTTGTCTTCGATACCCATGTTGGCTGAAGTGCCCAATGATCTTTGGGCTAAGAGCAAATATGATGTGGGGTTGATAAAAGGCTGTGAACCAGTAATTGTCACCCCTAAATCAGACTTTTGTCCATGTAAAAAACAATACCCTTTTAAGCCTGAAGCAATTAAAGGGATTAAACCTGTTTTTCAATCTTTTCAGAAAACAGGTGTTATTGTTCCTTTTGAAAATTCACCTGTGCTTACTCCATTGTTTCCTGTTAAAAAGATTAAAGATGCTGGCCAGCCAGATGAATGGCGTTTTGTACAGGACCTCCAAGCGGTGAATGCTGCAGTTCAGCCACATGCTCCTACTGTGCCCAACCCACACACTATTTTGTCTCAAATTACATCAGATGCACAGTTTTTCTCAGTGGTTGACTTGTCGCCAGTGCCTGATAGCCCATTTTGGTTTGCTTTTTAGTTTGAAGGGAGATCTTGGACTTTTACCCGGTTATGACAGGGGTACTGTGAAAGTCCCACTATTTACAATGCTGCCCTCAAAGCTAGTCTGGATTAACTTCAATCAACCACAGGCTCTGCTCTTTTGCAGTATGTGGATGACATCCTTTTATGTAGTCCATCTAAACAACAGTGTGAAAAAGACCAAATGACTCAAATAACTTTCTTGCTTTCAAAATCTTTCCTCTAGTGACGCTGACTTAGAGAGGGATGAAGATAATCATGTTTAATTGTTCATGTTTTGATTGTTTATCATTGGACCCTTTATTACTATGATGCCTGCATTTTAAACTCACGTTGTGTGCAAATGCAGGCTGATGTTTTACAGATAAAGTTATTATTTTCCTTGTTTCTTTTGGGTTGATTAATATAATGGTATTATTATAATCAAAAGGGAGGAATGTAATGGAAAATAATTCTTATATGCATTGTATTGAGTGTTACTGTGTATAACCTGCAAATGACCGAGCTGCAAGGTACCACCCTGCCCTGTTTTCTTAAATTCCTCTTTACAATGGTGGGCTTGTTATAATGAGATAGCTGCACTTTAGGGGGGACAGGGTTAGGCTGGTATTTACGAGTGTGTCTGGGTAACCTCAACTGATGGTTGGGGAGGAAAGTTAGAAGAACAATCAATTATACCCAAAAACAGATGACGTGATGAGCGGGCAATATAACTGTGTGTTTTTGCTTCAGTGGTCAGAGCAACTCTGTATTCTGTACTGTGTTGTTCTCTCTTGCAAGATATTATTATTAAAGCCTCTTATCTCCTCACAAGAAAATAACTGACTCCCCAAATGCAAGTGTCAGGACAAATGATCAAACTTCTCCAAGCTTCAGTCTGCAGAGAGGTACAAGACAGGGTTGCTCACTTTCTCCCTCACTTTTTGCTATTTTCATCAAACCTTTAGCAGCTGCTATCAGACAAGATAGAAATTTTTTGCAGCCGAACACAGTTTTTTTCAGCCGAATTTGGGCATTCAAACCTTTTCATACCCACTTTTTACCAACTATGGTCGGACATTCACACCGTCTTACAGCGGAACACCTCCGCTCCATCTTTTGATGGTGTATGTTCGGGCATTCGAACCTTTTCTTACCCGCTTTTTACAAACTATGCTCGGACATTCAAACCTTCTTGTAGCCGAACACATCCACTCCTGCTTTTGATGATGTATGGTTGGGCATTCGAACCTACTTGTTGCCCGCTTTTCATTAATTATGGGTGGACATTCACACCTTGTCGCAGCCAAACACCTCCGCTCCCTGTTTTGATCATGTATGGTTGGACATTCGCACCTTTTCTCATCCGCTTTTTGCAAACTATGGTCGGCCCTTCACAGCTTCCTCTCCACCATACTTGTAGGGTGGGATATTCACACCCACTTGCATCCGAAGACCTCCGCCCCCACTTTTGTTGATATTTAGTTGGTCATTCGCACCTTACCCGCTTTTGGCAAACTATGGCCTTCTTGCAGCCAAAAACCTCTGATCTCGCTTTTTATGATGTAAGGTTGGGCATTCAGACCTTGCTTCACCTGCTTTTCACCAAATATAGTCGGACATTCACACCTTCTTGCAGCCGAACACTTCCGATCCACCTTTCAGTTGTCCTGACACTTGCATTTGGGGAGCTATATAATATCCTTATCCAGTTGATGAAGTGTGACCCAAACCCGAATTTGTTTTATGCTGCGAATAAAAATTTCCAGTTCCCTCCATTAAATGCTTTTTCTGCATCTAGAGAGTCGATTGTGGTTTCCAAGTTGTTGATGGTAGAATAGTCTATGAGATTAATGATCCGGTTTGTGAACGAACTGTTGTGCCTACTGCTCTTCAGCCTGTCAAATGAAACGTAGAATTTAAAACGTGACAAATGAACGAAGACCTAAGGAGTTGAGTCGTAAACTAATCAATACTGTTTCCTGTGCGAGGACCCGTCAGTCGAGGAGTTGAGTCATGAACGAATCAATACTGTTTCCTGTCCTGCTGACTGAGCTTATGAAGCTGCCGCCTGCCATGTGGTGAGGAAGGGTACTGCATGAAAATGAACGAATCACTCACTGAGACAACTCGTTACTCCCGAGTCATATAAAAAATTTGTTCATATCGAACGAATCGCTCACGAACGACACATCACTATCTATTTGACGAGTTATGCATGAATTCGGATTTTGCAATAAAATTAATTCCTTCTCTCAAACCAAGTTCAAACTGCTTTGTCCTTCATATTTATCTACTTCTAATCTAGTTTCAACAATAAACAACCCCACATCATATTTGCTCTTCGCCCAAAGATCATTGGGCACTTCAGCCAACATGGGTATCGAAGACAAATCTTTTTCAGATTAAAAACATCCTTCAAAATGTGATTCTGTGGTAGGAATTAATTCCACAGTTCTTTGACAATGCATTGTACTCAAAAATGTTTTTTTGTATGCTGACAATCGTTCAGAAAAGATCAAATTTGGATCAGCAGGTGAAACGGTCCAATCTGTTTCTTTCTGACATGTAGCAACAAACTCTCCCACACCTTGTCAATGCCAGTGTGTAGGTTTGGCCAAGGAAATGTGAGGGCGAGTACCACAAACATTAAAAAATTCGAATTGCTCTGGAGTGAGCGACACAGCCAATAAAGTAGGCGCACATATTTTTTCACTTCTTCTCATAGTCATTGTCAGGCCCCAAAGAAATGTGTGATGTTCAGTGCAAATCAGCAGGTTGCATGAAGTCAGAAAGGGGTGAAACTAACGCTTTTGCTTCTTCCACTAGTTGTTGTGAAAAAGGAGAGCTGGGAAGTTTCCACTCATAAGCATATGTAAGTGCAGATGAATCAAACTGCACTGCTGTGAAAACTTTGTCAGGCTGTAACATAACGTTAACACCCTCTGGTGTAGAAGTTAAAATAATGCCTAATTTACACATGAGATCACAGCCCATCAGGTTAATGGGACACAACTCTGATAACAAAAATGAGTGTTTGAAGGAGAGCCCATCTGGAGTGACACACGCAATGGGCGATGTCATTTTCTCCTTCACAACCTGGCCTGATGCAGACATAGAGTAAACGTGGTTTCCACTTAACTTTGGAGGACAATCAAACTCCCCTGACGTCACTAATGATGAACATAAGTTCCTATATTCTGAGAGAAATATCTTTGCTCTAGGACGGAAATAGCATGCAAAACTTTACTACGTGAATCACAGTCGGCAAGCGTTTCTTCACTACACAGAGCAGGAAAAATGTGTGAGTGTGTTTGTGCTATCACCCATTAGTGGAGGCTCCGCTGCCGCGTGACGTCCAGAACCTGCCTCCCACCCTCAGTCAGCCTTTTGCCCAATTTCATCACTTTTCAGCTGTGGACACAGCCACAGTAAAAACAAATATTCGGATCATAGCTCTGGCGTGGCCCATTTCGACCTCCTCTCCCACACGTCCACGTCTTCGACTTCGGCCTCGTCCTCTGTTTACACCAACTGCGTAATACATGGTCATGGCTGCCAAATGCAGCTCCTTTTCACACTTGTCCTATATCTTACACGTCTCAACTTGGTTCTGAGCATGGCGAGCATATCGGCGAACGTCAGCCAAACGAGGACCCTCACACCATCCCACGTAAATGTTCTTTACTTCAGTGGCGACATCTGGCATGAGGCCTTTAATTATTGCATTGCATGCAATACTCTCCCATGGTCCTGATTCATTACCCAAATCCCTTGGTTTCTGATGACCGCTGTGCTTGCTGACTTCCTCAAGGATGCGGTGTACAAAATCATCAGTCCCTTCACCGGGTTTCTGTTTGCAGGTGTAAATGTGGGACATATTTATTTTGGTTGGAAATTGAGTGGTGATGGCTTGACACAGTCTTTGGATGGCTGCTTCATATTGAGCGTTATCATTATGTCCTCGTTCACTGTTGGTAGGTCGCAAATCCAGTTGTAGCATACTGGCCTCTATTTTGCAGAGGTCGGTCGGTTTGAACTTTTTTGCCAATATGCGACGCAATTCAACCCCGGTCGGGCAGAATTGTGCGCAGAAATCTCGCAACTCGTCAGCAAAATGGGGTCCAGAAATCTCTGGATCTGGTAAGCATTGTTATGCTCCCATGATGTCAGTCTCAGTCCAGGGTCGATAAAGCAGTAATGGTCCAGTGGGAACTGCAACTTTAACCATAGGCATGGTTTGAATCTGGTTTTGTTTTTTCCTCACGTTTAGATCTCTGAAGTCCAGATTGTGGGTAAAGGATTTTTGTCACTTGCGTTAAAAGTTCTTAGGCAGGTACGCTGGAGAACCAAACATCTTCCTTTTCCTCATCATCAGACCTATGTAACTGATGTTGTGAGAATGATGGAATTTCTTCCCGAGGGAGGATGGAAGAAGTCCCTTCTTCCCGAGAGCCAGAGGCTTGTGGCAGGGCTGGCTGTTGTTGTTGCAGGCGTCGTGGAGGGCAGGAGTCCAGGTCTGGATCCGGCACAGCGAGAGCGCTCAGGGTGGGGTAAAGAGGTGCAGAAGGAGAAAAAGTGTTATCAGTGGAATATGGTGGTGGTTTAAAAGAAGATTCAGTCTTAATCAGAGCTGAATTATCTTTTCGTCCACATACTAAATTATTATCATCATTCCGTCATGGCATTTGTTTAACATTTTCCTTTCTTTCTCTTAATACACTTTATTTTTTCCAACATTCTATACCTTTCTTACTTCTTATTTAAACTTAATTTTCTTTTTTTTGCTTCATCTCTTTCTCATATTTGCAAAACTTTTCTTCTAATTTTCTTATTTCTAACATACTAAAAGAACCTTCAGGTGGAAAACCTCTGGATCATATTTCTTTTTCATTTCAACATGCTTAGGTCCCCCGGTAGGGTCAAAAGTCTGAGACCTACTGTTTCCCATTCTCAGACTTGGAATGGGGAAATATATTCCTTCACTCAAAGGACGTCTCCAATGAGGACCTTAATCTGTACTCACACTTCTTCGGACTGCTTCAAAAGTTTCCCTTACCCATGAAATCTCTGTCTCACTAATGACACAACCGGGAAACCCTCTTTTATTCAAATAAAAACTAAAAAGCAGTCCTATCATCTCAGACTATCATATGTAAAAAATGATCCCAGCGCTGGTATTCAGGAAAAGGACCTGCCAGTCCTCTCTCTCAGAAAAGGCCTTGGAGGTATGAGGCTGGAAAAGCTACTTCAGTCCAGGCTGGCCATGCACTGCGGTCCGGTCCAGAGACACCAGTCGAGGGATCGTGTTCGTGACGCCAAAATTGTGGACATTGAAGGGCATGTTGAAGGTGTGAATGTCCGACCATAGTTGGTAAAAAGCGGGTAAGAAAAGGTTAAAATACACGACTCTACACAATCAATAGCGGGAGCGGAGTTGTTCGGCTAAAAGAAGGTGTGAAAGTCCGACCATGGTTTGTAAAAAGCGGGTAAGAAAAGGTTCGAATGCCAAAATATACACCATCAAAAGCGGAAGCCGAGGTCTTCGGCTGCAAGTAGGTGTGAATGTCAGATCATAATTTGCAAAAAGCTGATGAGAAAGGTGTGAATGACCGACAATAATTGCTGAAAAATGTGTTAGAAAAGGTAAGAATGCCGGACCATTCATCATCAAAACAGGGAGCAGAGGTGTTCCGCTGTAAGAAGGTGTGAATGTCCGACCATAATTGGTAAAAAGCGGGTAAGAAAAGGTTAAAATACCCGACTGTACACAATCAATAGCGGGAGCGGAGTTGTTTGGCTACTAAAAGGTGTGAAAGTCCGACCATGGTTTGTAAAAAGCGGGTAAGAAAAGGTGTGAATGCCGGACAATGTATGATCAAAAGAGGGAACGGAGGTTTTCGGCTAAAAGAAGGTCTAAATGTCCAACCATAATTTGTAAAAACCGGGGAAGAAAAGGCTCGGAAGCCCGACTATACACCAACAAAAGCGGGAGCGGAGGTGTTCAGCTGCAAGAAGGTCTGAATGTCCATCAATAATTGCTAGAAAACATGAAAAAAAAATTTCGAATATCCAACCGCACATGATCATAAGTGGGAGAGGAGGTGTTCAGCTGCAAGAAGGTGTGAATGTCCACCCATAATTCCTCAAAAATGGGTAAGAAAAGGTACGAATGCCCAACCATACATCATCAAAAGCAGGAGTGGATGTGTTCGGCTACAAGAAGGTTTGAATGTCCGAGCATAGTTTGTAAAAAGCGGGTAAGAAAAGTTCGAATGCCCGAACATACACCATCAAAAGAGGGAGCGGAGGTGTTCCGCCATAAGAAGGTGTGAATGTCCGACCGTAGGTGGTAAAAAGTGGGTAAGAAAAGGTTAAGATACCCGACTGTACACAATCAATAGCGAGAGCGAATGTGTTCGGCTACAAGAAGGTGTGAAAGTCCGACCATGTTTTGTAAATAGCGGGTAAAAAAAGTGCGAATGCCCGACAATGTATGATCAAAAGAGGGAGCGGAGGTTTTCGGCTAAAAGAAGGTCTGAATGTCCAACCATAATTTGTAAAAACCGGGGAAGAAAAGGCTCGGAAGCCCGACTATACACCATCAAAAGCGGGAGCAGAGGTGTTCAGCTGCAAGAAGGTCTGAATGTCCATCAATAATTGCTAGAAAACATGAAAGAAAATTTTCGAATATCCAACCGCACATGATCATAAGTGGGAGCGGAGGTGTTCAGCTGCAAGAAGGTGTGAATGTCCACCCATAATTCCTGAAAAATGGGTAAAAAAAGGTGCGAATGCCCAACCATACATCATCAAAAGCAAGTGTGAATGTCAGATCATAATTTGCAAAAACCTGATGAGAAATGGTGAGAATGCCCGACTATACACCATGAAATGCGAGAGCGGAGGTGTTCGGCTGTGAGTAGGTGTGAATGTCCAACCATACTTGCTGAAAAATATGACAAAGCAGTTTTCACTTGGTTCTAGTGAAGGAATTCATTTTATATCAAAATCCGAAATTGTGTAGAACTCGTGGAAATAAGTTTATTCTCGGATTCCTAAAGGTTTAGTGTTGTTCTTTGGTATACTGCAAAGTAATACTTTCTATTTTGTTGAAACCGATTCAGACATGGATAATATCAAGGACAAAGCAGTTTTAACTTGGTTTGAGTGAAGGAATTCAATTTTATATCAAAATCCGAAATTGTGTAGAACTCGTCAATCGACGCTTATTCTCGGATTCCTGAAAAGGTTTAGAGTTTTTCCCTGCCCAAGAACTTTTAACGCAAGTGACAAAAATCCTTTACCCACAATCTGGACTTCAGAGATCTAAACGTGAGAAAAAACAAAACCAGATTCAAACCATGCCTATGGTTAAAGTTGCAGTTCCCACTGGACCATTACTGGTTTATCGACCCTGGACTGAGACTGACATCATGGAAGCATAACAATGCTTACCAGATCCAGAGATTTCTGGACCCCATTTTGCTGACGAGTTGCGAGATTTCTGCGCACAATTCTGCCCGACCGGGGTTGAATTGCGTCGCATATTGGCAAAAAAGTTCAAACCGACCGACCTCTGCAAAATAGAGGCCAGTATGCTACAACTGGATTTGCGACCTACCAACAGTGAACGAGGACATAATGATAACGCTCAATATGAAGCAGCCATCCAAAGACTGTGTCAAGCCATCACCACTCAATTTCCAACCAAAATAAATATGTCCCACATTTACACCTGCAAACAGAAACCCGGTGAAGGGACTGATGATTTTGTACACCGCATCCTTGAGGAAGTCAGCAAGCACAGCGGTCATCAGAAACCAAGGGATTTGGGTAATGAATCAGGACCATGGGAGAGTATTGCATGCAATGCAATAATTAAAGGCCTCATGCCAGATGTCGCCACTGAAGTAAAGAACATTTACGTGGGATGGTGTGAGGGTCCTCGTTTGGCTGACGTTCGCCGATATGCTCGCCATGCTCAGAACCAAGTTGAGACGTGTAAGATATAGGACAAGTGTGAAAAGGAGCTGCATTTGGCAGCCATGACCATGTATTACGCAGTTGGTGTAAACAGAGGACGAGGCCGAAGTCGAAGACGTGGACGTGTGGGAGAGGAGGTCGAAATGGGCCACGCCAGAGATATGATCCGAATATTTGTTTTTACTGTGGCTGTGTCCACAGCTGAAAAGTGATGAAATTGGGCAAAAGGCTGACTGAGGGTGGGAGGCAGGTTCTGGACGTCACGCGGCAGCGGAGCCTCCACTAATGGGTGATAGCACAAACACACTCACACATTTTTCCTGCTCTGTGTAGTGAAGAAACGCTTGCCGACTGTGATTCACGTAGTAAAGTTTTGCATGCTAGTTCCGTCCTAGAGCAAAGATATTTCTCTCAGAATATAGGAACTTATGTTCATCAGTAGTGACGTCAGGGGAGTTTGATTGTCCTCCAAAGTTAAGTGGAAACCACGTTTACTCTATGTCTGCATCAGGCCAGGTTGTGAAGGAGAAAATGACATCGCCCATTGCGTGTTGTCACTCCCGATGGGCTCTCCTTCAAACACTCATTTTTGTTATCAGAGTTGTGTCCCATTAACCTGATGGGCTGTGATCTCATGTGTAAATTAGGCATTATTTTAACTTCTACACCAGAGGGTGTTAACGTTATGTTACAGCCTGACAAAGTTTTCACAGCAGTGCAGTTTGATTCATCTGCACTTACATATGCTTATGAGTGGAAACTTCCCAGCTCTCCTTTTTCACAACAACTAGTGGAAGAAGCAAAAGCGTTAGTTTCACCCCTTTCTGATTTCATGCAACCTGCTGATTTGCACTGAACATCACACATTTCTTTGGGGCCTGACAATGACTATGAGAAGAAGTGAAAAAATATGTGCGCCTACTTTATTGGCTGTGTCGCTCACTCCAGAGCAATTCGATTTTTTTAATGTTTGTGGTACTCGCCCTCACATTTCCTTGGCCAAACCTACACACTGGCATTGACAAGGTGTGGGAGAGTTTGTTGCTACATGTCAGAAAGAAACAGATTGGACCGTTTCACCTGCTGATCCAAATTTGATCTTTTCTGAACGATTGTCAGCATACAAAAAAACATTTTTGAGTACAATGCATTGTCAAAGAACTGTGGAATTAATTCCTACCACAGAATCACATTTTGAAGCATGTTTTTAATCTGAAAAAGATTTGTCTTCGATACCCATGTTGGCTGAAGTGCCCAATGATCTTTGGGCGAAGAGCAAATATGATGTGGGGTTGTTTATTGTTGAAACTAGATTAGAAATAGATAAATATGAAGGACAAAGCAGTTTGAACTTGGTTTGAGAGAAGGAATTAATTTTATTGCAAAATCCGAATTCATGCATAACTCGTCAAATAGATAGTGATGTGTCGTTCGTGAGCTATTCGTTCGATATGAACAAATTTTTTATATGACTCGGGAGTAACGAGTTGTCTCAGTGAGTGATTCGTTCATTTTCATGCAGTACCCTTCCTCACCACATGGCAGGCGGCAGCTTCATAAGCTCAGTCAGCAGGACAGGAAACAGTATTGATTCGTTCATGACTCAACTCCTCGACTGACGGGTCCTCGCACAGGAAACAGTATTGATTAGTTTACGACTCAACTCCTTGGGTCTTCGTTCATTTGTCACGTTTTAAATTCTACGTTTCATTTGACAGGCTGAAGAGCAGTAGGCACAACAGTTCGTTCACAAACCGCATCATTAATCTCATAGACTATTCTACCATCAACAACTTGGAAACCACAATCGACACTCTAGATGCAGAAAAGCATTTAATGGAGGGAACTGGAAATTTTTATTCGCAGCATAAAACAAATTCGGGTTTGGGTCACACTTCATCAACTGGATAAGGATATTATATAGCTCCCCAAATGCAAGTGTCAGGACAAATGATCAAACTTCTCCAAGCTTCAGTCTGCAGAGAGGTACAAGACAGGGTTGCTCACTTTCTCCCTCACTTTTTGCTATTTTCATCAAACCTTTAGCAGCTGCTATCAGACAAGATAGAAATATTAAAGGCATCCAACCCCAAAATATTGAGCATAAAATAAGTCTTTATGCTGATGATGTATTATTTTTCCTTCAGAACTCAGAGACGTCTCTCACTCACACGATCACACTCATAAATAAATTCTCGGCACTTTCTGACTACTCTATCAAATGGTCTAAGACCACAGTTCTGCCCAACTGTAGGGTCCAGAATATACCTGCGATCACTTTACAGTCAGGAAATATTAGATATTTAGGCATGAACATTTCCTCCAGGCTCTCAGAGCTAACAAAGCTAAATTATGTGCAATTATTAAAGAGAGTAGAGGACGATCTCTCTCGTTGGAAGTCCTTACCTATATCACTTATGGGGAGAGTTACAACCATTAAAATGATGATACTACCAAAAGTTAACTATTTGTTCTCAATGATCCCCATAAAACCATTTGCTACTTGGTTTAAGTCACTAGATTCATGCATCTCCAAATTTCTGTGGAAAAACAAACCACCACGTATTAGTTTAAAAACCCTACAGAAGACCAAGGACAGTGGTGGATTAGATTTACCTAATTTTCAGCACTATTCCTTAGCCAATAGGTTACAATATATATCAAAATGGTTTAAACCTTGTTGTTGTCACAGTTCCCAGAGACGTTGTAATCGTTGAGGATTCTATATTCACCCCCTCATTAGAGGCACGTGTTGCAGATTGATGACACTGAATCTTCTTCTCTGTTCATTGCTGGCATCATTCCCAGCATCGTAAGTGTTCGTGGCATTGTTAGCCTCTTCTTCTGGATCTTGATATCGAGCATCCTTTTGTATTTCTGGTTTGTAAGTCCTCTCTCTTCGTTCACCGGAGTCTTCGTCTCTTTGTCCTTGAGTTTGGTGATTTTTTCTTCTTTTGATGCCTTGACACAGTGTGACAGGTGATACCACGTGGGAGATCCTTTAACTTGGACTGCTGTCCCTGTGCTGCGAAATGGCTGTGCTGCTCAAATGGTCTCTCCTTCATCATATACACAGTTATTTATACATCACCTTCCACCATGAAGCGTTGTCCCTTTTTGTTTCTCTCTTTGTTCTTAAAATGCTGTTATGCATGTCTAAACCAATCCATTAAACTAGATAATTTTGGCAGTAAAGCGATCTACAATGTGCTTGGTCGCAAAGCTGCTCATCTGTGGTAAACAGCTCTTCAGAAAGGCATTCTTCAATTGATTTCACTAATTTTATGTAATAATTTTGTGATTTCCTACAAAACTACACTTCTTCTCCCATCTGTCTGAGTATTTAATATTGTCTGGGTCCCGTTAAAACATGTATTTTTCCCATCTAATTCCTTGTTTGCTTTAAAACAAGTATTCCCCATTTTCTATCCCTTCAGTAGCCAACCAGTTTGTATGGAGTACACTGGAGCAACTTGACTGATCAGTAAAACACTGCTTTTGTTGTCACCGCAAGGCTTCCCCCGTCGGTTGTTTCACTGAGACACTACTGAGTAACTACAACTCAACACAGTTTATACACATAACATTCATATACATACTAACAAACAAACAAACAATAATTTATCGCAATTTTCTCATCTCTGTTTGAACGTACACCCAGGTAAATATTCCTGTAGTCTTCTCATACCGACTATGGACCCATTCATTGTTTAACTTCACTGTTTTGCAAATCCTAATTGAATATTACACATTGACATTGAACTTTACTGGATAAGCAGGTCTTCATTGCATTCAGCAGCCTATATGTGAGCATCTATGTGTAAGCTGTTCTTCTTTGCATTTATCAGCAGCAAGCAATTCTTCACTGCACATGCATATGTAAATAGTAAAACAATTCCAATGTGTTAGCGAAACCTTCTATATCACAGTGGTTTCTAAGATCTATTTTAAGTTCTTTGCCATCAGTGAGATGACATAGTTTACAAAGTGTGTCAAATTATCACTGAAGATCTTTTCAGGAATTTCAAATCTAGAAATGAGTTATTTTACGCGTGATTTTGCTACTGAGAGTGCATCTGCTTGTGCACATGGAAATATTTCAGACCATTTGGTAAAAACCTCTGTTGTCCCTGAGCAGAATCGTTTCCCTTAACATTAATTTAGTTCAATGAAATCTACACAATAATGAAATAATGAAATCCAAACAAATATGTTGAAAAAGATACACTGGCTTAGGGAATTATCTTCGTTTTGGTCTTAGATTGCCCTGTGGAATGTATTTTGCACATATTTGACCTGCTAGACAAAACTTTATTCATTTATTTATTCTAAAAAAAAAAATTCAATAATTAGTAAAACCATATGCTGTAAAAACCTTGTTCATTATTACTTCCATCCCTCCTGTTGAGACATGACATGGTCCGTGGCTCAATACTGCAGCATATTTAAACAAATTCTTTGGCAGTATGGTTTTCCTTCCGGTCATTCATACGAGTCTATTGTAGATGGCAATTGAATAACATCTAATAATGCTAAAATATTTGTAGTTTATACATTTAGCTGTGGATGTCAACATACCTGTTTTTCCAATTCTGTGTTAACACATGTACAGTTGAGAAGGCATACTGACTGTCAGTGTAAACGTTAACAACCTTTTTGTTATTTAATTTACAAGCTTCAGTTAAAGCTACCAATTCGACTGCTTGAACAGAGTAATTTTTTGGTAGTGGTTGTTTTAAGAAAACTTCAGTTTCTGTTACTACTGCAAATCCTGTAGCATTTGTGCCATCAGGGTTTTTTGCTTGACCTGTTGAATAAATATAGTTATTTCTGCATTTTCATAACGTATATCAGTTAAGTCTGGCCTGGGTAAAACACTGATGGTTATTTCTGACATGCAATCATGAGGCTTTCCATCTGTGGGGTAGGTAGCAGTGTGGATGGATTAAGTGTAGCACATCTCTCGACAACAAGGTGTGGCTGTGAAAGAAGAACTGTTATGTAGGAGAGATGTCTGGTAAAGATATTTTGTTAAGTAACCATATCACAGCCACTGCATGAGGTACCTTAAGTGTTAATGGGTGAAATAACACCATTATTGTTGATGCCTGCACTGCCAATGGCTTCTGGCCATTGATTCAAAAGTACGATCTCGTCCCTTTTTCCCCCTTTCAGTGGACACTGGCCCCTAATTACCGCAATTCAGCAGGGGGTCTTTCATTAGGAGTACTGGACTCCCCGTGCACGGTTTCAGCTCCGACCCTGGAAAGCGGAAAAAACGTTGAGATCTGGTTTGAGGACCCAATTGTTGAGAAAAGTCTCTCAATGAGACTCAGAGTTGCTGGAGTCAGTTAATGCAAATGTTTAATCTTGCAGCAAGTTCAAGAATGTGTGTGTGTATGGGTGTATGTGTGCGAACGTGTGTGAGTTTGTGTGTGTGAGAGTTTAAAGAACCTGTTATCCACAGGCAGGTCTTAACTAGTATGGCACAGGTCCAGCCTGTCTCATCTTTTTTGGAAGGTCCAGCGATCGGCCGTAACCCTTCTGTCTGTTTGGACTCTCACATACATTCGGTTAATCATAGAAAAACGAGAACAAAACTTTTTAGCCCCTTAAATTCATAAAACAGACATGGTGCAGTTATTTCCATTCTAGAAAATAAGAGTAATCACCACCATTCCTATAAATTCTGGATATTCTAACAATCTGAATCTTTTTTAAATGTTCGATGAAGCCCTTTGCTGTTCTGTTTAGAGACTCAGCTGATCATAAACCAAGTTTTGCTCTTGAACCAAGCTTCTAAACTCTTCACCTTTTTCATTTCTCAGTTAGTATTCACTTTAAAACTGATTAAAAGAAAAATTAAATGAATGCCTATCAACAAATGTGGGATCTAAACTCTAGTGCTTTCTCTAAAATAATTTCCTTTCTCAATTCAGAAATGTGTGTGTGTAAGTCACAACACCCGTGACACCAAAACGGCTTTCTTTTCTCTCTTTTCTCTACACTCTGCAGTGTGAGCACACACACCAAATCAGAAAGGCTTTTTTCTCTCTTTTCTACATTATGGACTGTGGGGACACAAAACCGCTCTCTCTCTTCTTTTTTTTTGATTGTGTGCCAGGGCGTTGTCTCACGTATTAGATTATGCTTAAGATACGAATGGGTTTATCAGTCACATCAGAATCCATACATACTGATCCTCCCGTAATAAAATGGTCGGATCTTATCAAACACACTTTGTTTCTTGTGACAAGTCAGCGAAACAGCGTATACACGTCAAGACACTGAATCAAGTTTGCCACAAGAACTCATAAGTTTGGCAGTATTGCTCTGCCGTCAGCAATCATACACCCATTTTATTTTCATGAGACATGTGCAGGCACCTGTTCATCTACTGTTCTATCACTATGAATTAGTTTATCTATTATCAATAAGGATACTTCTACAACTACTATCAAAGTATGTCCGGACTTCTTATGTTGTCAGTTGCTATATATGAATAAGTGGGTTGCTACTGCAAAGCATTAAGCATGTCACACAGCCCAAACATATAACATTTCAGGACACACCACACAGTTAACAACCACAGTGAAGCGTGTCAAAGCCCAAACATGTAACATTCAACAGGACACTTACACAACACATTCAAATCAAACAGTCAGACAACATACAAGAACATATACCCCAGCCGGGTAGGAAGGTCCAGCGCTCGGCCGTAACCCTTCTGTCTGTTTGGACTCTCACATACATTCGGTTAATCATAGAAAAACGAGAACAAAACTTTTTAGCCCCTTAAATTCATAAAACAGACATGGTGCAGTTATTTCCATTCTAGAAAATAAGAGTAATCACCACCATTTCTATAAATTCTGGATATTCTAACAATCTGAATCTTTTTTAAATGTTCGATGAAGCCCTTTGCTGTTCTGTTTAGAGACTCAGCTGATCATAAACCAAGTTTTGCTCTTGAACCAAGCTTCTAAACTCTTCACCTTTTTCATTTCTCAGTTAGTATTCACTTTAAAACTGATTAAAAGAAAAATTAAATGAATGCCTATCAACAAATGTGGGATCTAAACTCTAGTGCTTCCTCTAAAATAATTTCCTTTCTCAATTCAGAAATGTGTGTGTGTAAGTCACAACACCCGTGACACCAAAACGGCTTTCTTTTCTCTCTTTTCTCTACACTCTGCACTGTGAGCACACACACCAAATCAGAAAGCCTTTTTTCTCTCTTTTCTACATTATGGACTGTGGGGACACAAAACCGCTCTCTCTTTTTTTTTTTTTTGATTGTGTGCCAGGGCGTCGTCTCACGTATTAGATTATGCTTAAGATACGAATGGGTTTATCAGTCACATCAGAATCCATACATACTGATCCTCCCGTAATAAAATGGTCGGATCTTATCAAACACACTTTGTTTCTTGTGACAAGTCAGCGAAACAGCGTATACACGTCAAGACACTGAATCAAGTTTGCCACAAGAACTCATAAGTTTGGCAGTATTGCTCTGCCGTCAGCAATCATACACCCATTTTATTTTCATGAGACATGTGCAGGCACCTGTTCATCTACTGTTCTATCACTATGAATTAGTTTATCTATTATCAATAAGGATACTTCTACAACTACTATCAAAGTATGTCCGGACTTCTTATGTTGTCAGTTGCTATATATGAATAAGTGGGTTGCTACTGAAAAGCATTAAGCATGTCACACAGCCCAAACATATAACATTTCAGGACACACCACACAGTTAACAACCACAGTGAAGCGTGTCAAAGCCCAAACATGTAACATTCAACAGGACACTTACACAACACATTCAAATCAAACAGTCAGACAACATACAAGAACATATACCCCAGCCGGGTAGGAAGGTCCAGCGCTCGGCCATAACCCTTCTGTCTGTTTGGACTCTCACATATATTCGGTTAATCATAGAAAAACGAGAACAAAACTTTTTAGCCCCTTAAATTCATAAAACAGACATGATAGTCTGAGACGATAGGACTGCTTTTTAGTTTTTATTTGAATAAAAGAGGGTTTCCCGGTTGTGTCATTAGTGAGACAGAGATTTCAGGGGTAAGTGAAACTTTTGAAGCAGTCCGAAGAAGTGTGAAGTACTCCGAAGAAGTGTGAGTACAGATTAAGGTCCTCATTGGAGACGTCCTTTGAGTGAAGGAATATATTTCCCCATTCCAAGTCTGAGAATGGGAAACAGTAGGTCTCAGACTTTTGACCCTACTGGGGGACCTAAGCATGATGAAATGAAAAAGACATATGGTCCAGAGGTTTTCCACCAGAAGGTTCTTTTAGTATGTTAGAAATAAGAAAATTAGAAGAAAAGTTTTGCAAATATGAGAAAGAGATGAAGCAAAAAAAAAGAAAATTAAGTTTAAATAAGAAGTAAGAAAGGTATAGAATTTTGGAAAAAATAAAGTGTATTAAGAGAAAGAAAGGAAAATGTTAAACAAATGCCATGACGGAATGATGATAATAATTTAGTATTAGCTGTGCCGGATCCAGACCTGGACTCCTGCCCTCCACGACGCCTGCAACAACAACAGCCAGCCCTGCCACAAGCCTCTGGCTCTCGGGAAGAAGGGACTTCTTCCATCCTCCCTCGGGAAGAAATTCCATCATTCTCACAACATCAGCTACATAGGTCTGATGATGAGGAAAAGGAAGACGTTTGGTTCTCCAGCGTACCTGCCCAAGAACTTTTAACGCAAGTGACAAAAATCCTTTACCCACAATCTGGACTTCAGAGATCTAAATGTGAGAAAAAACAAAACCAGATTCAAACCATGCCTATGGTTAAAGTTGCAGTTCCCACTGGACCATTACTGGTTTATCGACCCTGGACTGAGACTGACATCATGGAAGCATAACAATGCTTACCAGATCCAGAGATTTCTGGACCCCATTTTGCTGACGAGTTGCGAGATTTCTGCGCACAATTCTGCCCGACTGGGTTGAATTGCGTCGCATATTGGCAAAAAAGTTCAAACCGTCCGACCTCTGCAAAATAGAGGCCAGTATGCTACAACTGGATTTGCGACCTACCAACAGTGAACGAGGACATAATGATAACGCTCAATATGAAGCAGCCAACCAAAGACTGTGTCAAGCCATCACCACTCAATTTCCAACCAAAATCAATATGTCCCACATTTACACCTGCAAACAGAAACCCGGTGAAGGGACTGATGATTTTGTACACCGCATCCTTGAGGAAGTCAGCAAGCACAGCGGTCATCAGAGACCAAGGGATTTGGGTAATGAATCAGGACCATGGGAGAGTATTGCATGCAATGCAATAATTAAAGGCCTCATGCCAGATGTCGCCACTGAAGTAAAGAACATTTACGTGGGATGGTGTGAGGGTCCTCGTTTGGCTGACATTCGCCGATATGCTCGCCATGCTCATAACCAAGTTGAGACGCGTAAGACAACCAAAAGGGACAAGTGTGAAAAGGAGCTGCATTTGGCAGCCATGACCATGTATTACGCAGTTGGTGTAAACAGAGGACGAGGCCGAAGTCGAAGACGTGGACGTGTGGGATCAGAGCTATGATCCGAATATTTGTTTTTACTGTGGCCAGACTGGACACTGGAAGAAGGACTGTCCACAGCTGAAAAGTGATGAAATTGGGAAAAAGGCTGACTGAGGGTGGGAGGCAGGTTCTGGACATCACGCGGCAGCGGAGCCTCCACTAATGGGTGATAGCACAAACACACTCACACATTTTTCCTGCTCTGTGTAGTGAAGAAACGCTTGCCGACTGTGATTCACGTAGTAAAGTTTTGCATGCTATTTCCGTCCTAGAGCAAAGATATTTCTCTCAGAATATGGGAACTTATGTTCATCAGTAGTGACGTCAGGGGAGTTTTATTGTCCTCCAAAGTTAAGTGGAAACCACGTTTACTCTGTGTCTGCCTCAGGCCAGGTTGTGAAGGAGAAAATGACAATGCCCATTGCGTGTTGTCACTCCCGATGAGCTCTCCTTCAAACACTCATTTTTGTTATCAGAGTTGTGTCCCATTAACCTGATGGGCTGTGATCTCATGTGTAAATTAGGCATTATTTTAACTTCTACACCAGAGGGTGTTAAGGTTATGTTACAGCCTGACAAAGTTTTCACAGCAGTGCAGTTTGATTCATCGGCACTTACATATGCTTATGAGTGGAAACTTCCCAGCTCTCCTTTTTCACAACAACTAGTGGAAGAAGCAAAAGTGTTAGTTTCACCCCTTTCTGATTTCATGCAACCTACTGATTTGCACTGCACATCACACATTTCTTTGGGGCCTGACAATGACTATGAGAAGAAGTGAAAAAATATGTGCGCCTACTTTATTGGCTGTGTCGCTCACTCCAGAGCACTTCGATTTTTTTAATGTTTGTGGTACTCGCCCTCACATTTCCTTGGCCAAACGTACACACTGGCAGTGACAAGGTGTGGGAGAGTTTGTTGCTACAAGTCAGAAATAAATGGAGTGGACTGTTTCACCTGCTGATCCAAATTTGATGTTTTCTGAACGATTGTCAGCATACAAAAAAACATTTTTGAGTACAATGCATTGTCAAAGAACTGTGGACTTAATTCCTACCACAGAATCACATTTTGAAGCATGTTTTTTATCTGAAACAGATTTGTCTTCGATACCCATGTTGGCTGAAGTGCCCAATGATCTTTGGGCTAAGAGCAAATATGATGTGGGGTTGATAAAAGGCTGTGAACCAGTAATTGTCACCCCTAAATCAGACTTTTGTCCATGTAAAAAACAGTACCCTTTTAAGCCTGAAGCAATTAAAGGGATTAAACCTGTTTTTCAATCTTTTCAGAAAACAGGCGTTATTGTTCCTTTTGAAAATTCACCTGTGCTTACTCCATTGTTTCCTGTTAAAAAGATTAAAGATGCTGGCCAGCCAGATGAATGGCGTTTTGTACAGGACCTCCAAGCGGTGAATGCTGCAGTTCAGCCACATGCTCCTACTGTGCCCAACCCACACACTATTTTGTCTCAAATTACATCAGATGCACAGTTTTTCTCAGTGGTTGACTTGTCGCCAGTGCACCCTGATAGCCCATTTTGGTTTGCTTTTTAGTTTGAAGGGAGATCTTGGACTTTTACCCGGTTATGCCAGGGGTACTGTGAAAGTCCCACTATTTACAATGCTGCCCTCAAAGCTAGTCTGGATTAACTTCAATCAACCACAGGCTCTGCTCTTTTGCAGTATGTGGATGACATCCTTTTATGTGGTCCATCTAAACAACAGTGTGAAAAAGACAGTGAATCTGTTGAAACATCTTCCTTCTTATGGCCATAAAGCCAGCCTTTCTAAGTTACAGTTTGTACAGGACGAAGTCACCTTTTTGGGTCATGTGATTTCTAAGGATGGGCGCTCACTTTCTCCTAAACGTGTTGCTGCAGTTCAGATCATTCCTAAACCGGTTACTAAAAAACAGCTTATGTCATTCTTAGGTATAACATCTTACTGCAGGAACTTTATTCCTAACTACTCTTTTCTCGAAGCTCTCTTAGGTGCTCTTATCCATGGTAAAGGCAGCTGCAGTTCTGACATGCAGCTCCAGTCAGCTGATCGTGTTCCATGGACTCCTGAGGCTGAATCAGCCTTTAGTCAGCTTAAGCTGGCTCTTCAAACAGCACCAACACTTGGCATTCCAGATCCTCATAAACCTTTCATACAGGCAGTTGATGAGAAGCATGGTTGTATGACATCTGTTCTTATGCAGGAACATGGGGCAGGCAAAGGCCAGTGGCTCATTTCTCAGCAAAACTGGACTCTGTGGCTGCAGGCCTGCCTGGTTGTCTTCGTGCTGTTGCAGCTGCAGAGAAAGCTGTCCTGGCCTCCCAAGATATTGTGGGCTACGCTAATTTGACTGTTTTGGTTCCTCATGCTGTTGCCATTATTCTTCTCGAGCAGAAAACTTCACATCTTTCAACTGCTTGTTGGCTCAGATACACCTCTGTGCTCCGTGATATGCCAAATGTCACTGTTAAACGTTGTACTGTTCTGAATCCTGCTACTTTGCTTCCGACTCCTGAGGATGGGGAGCCTCATGACTGTGAAGCTGTTTTGGAACAAGTTTGTACACCCCGACCTGATCTTTTAGAGACTCCTCTTCCAAACTCTGACATGATTCTTTTTGTAGATGGATCAGCTTTGCGTGATCCAGCCACAGGTACTAACTGTGTTTGGTTTGCAGTATGTTCTTCACATGACACTTTGTTGTCTGGTTCTCTTCCTAAACATTTCTCTGCTCAAACTACTGAGCTTATTGCACTTACTGAAGCTTGTAAGTTGGCAGCTGGTAAGTCTGTCACTATTTACACAGATTCCAGATATGCTTTTGGTGTTGTTCATGACTTTGGTGCGCTGTGGAAACACAGGCATTTCCTTAAATCAGATGGTAAAACTATTCTGTACTCCAGGTTTCTGATCTTCTTGATGCGATCCTTTTGCCTACAGCAATCTCGGTCTGTAAGTGTGCGGCTCACACTAACTCAGACGATCCTGTTGCTTGTGGCAATGCCAGAGCTGATGCTGCAGCTAAGCAAGCAGCTAATTTTTTTCCTGTTTTCGCTTCCCTCTCTTTGCAGGCAGAAGACTCCCTCACAGATCTCCATGCTTTGCAAACTTTTGCCTCTGCAGATGAAATTTGGTCCTCTGGACGCATTTGGTCCTCTGTGGGTGCAACTCATACGGATGGTGTTTGGATGGGACCTGAGGGTAAACCCTGTCTACCTAAACATTTTTTTCCTCATTTTTCAAAATTGACACATGGGTTGAACCATGTGTCAAAAGGAGGGATGCTGAATGCACTCACTGCTCAGTGGTTCACAAAAGGGTTCAGTTCATATGCGCAAAAATACTGTCAGTCATGTATGGTTTGTGCCACACATAATGTAGGAAAGGCATTACACACATCGCAAGTTGCACACCCTCCACCAGAGAAACCTTTTAAACATTTGATGATGGATTTTGTTGAACTCACACCAGCTGAAGGAAAGAAATATGCACTAGTAATAGTGGACGTGTTTAGTAAATGGGTTGAAGTTTTCCCTGCAAAACATGCAAACAGTAATGCAGTGACTAAAGCACTGCTAAACAGAAATCATTCCTAGATGGGGCATTCCAGAGAAGATCAGCAGTGATAATGGCACACATTTTGTAAACACTGCATTGACTGAGGTTGGTAAATTCCTGGGAATAAGCTTGCGCACACATTGTGCTTATCATCCACAGAGTGGAGGTGCTGTGGAAAGAGAAAATGGTACATTAAAGTCCAAGTTAGCCAAATGTTGTGAAGAAACAGGTCTGCCATGGACAAAAGCATTACCTATTGTGCTTACCTACATGAGAATGAGAATCAGAGCTCAAGTGAATCTCAGCCCATTTGAAATTTTATTTGGCAGACCTCCTAACCTGGGATTGGGACCTGTAACCAGACCCCTCCCTTCCACAACTGTTTGTGATGATGCTATGTTGTCTTACTGTCGAAACCTTTCCACTGTTCTATCTCAAGTTTCACAGGCAGTAAAAGCAGCCCTTCCAGCCACAGAAAACACACCACTCCAACCAGATGACAGGTGGTGAAGGAACTTCGCAGGAAACATTGGAAGTCCAAACGTTGGCAAGGCCCGTTCCAGGTGCTACTGGTCACTCACACAGCTGTTAAAGTTGCAGAGAGAGCAACCTGGATTCATGCCAGTCACTGTAAGAAGGTACCAGAACCAGTAGATGACTTCCACCCTGACATACATCAGCCTAACCAACACGCCCGGAAGGACAAAGATAAGAGTCAGCAGTAAAAGCTGTACTCCACCGGTGTGTTAAGTGCTAGTAACCTCTGACACCGAAGATTGAAACATCCTTACTGAGACCAGCGATGAAGATGATCATACACATGCTGTGAACCATGGAAGAAACTGTTTGTTGTTTGTATTTTCTTATTTGTAACCAGCATGTGCACATTGTATCTTGATTTCACAGGAAGCAATAATACAGGGCTGCTGTATTTCCCCACGACGCGAGAGACTACCAGACGCCCGAAGCCACACAGCCCCCCCCAGCACACACACAACCGCCCAGAGCGACGGGACAGCAACCCACCATCACCACTATGTGATCAAGCTAATCAGCAGGGACCAGAGAGAATTAAATTCAGCCAATTGATGTTTTGAGGAACCAGACATTGTTTCCATGCTAATATAATCTAAAAGAAAATTTCTAAACTGGTTAATACACAGATTGTTCTTCGCTTTCCAGTTCATGAGAATAGTTTTCTTTGCTATACATAACACTGTGAGGATCATGTGTGCTAAGCTAAATTCCACATTGATGTTGTCTAAGTCACCCAGTATGCACAGTGTGGGGCATGCAGGAATGCTACACTTTAGTCATGTTGATAGGTCCGCACAGACTTCAAGCCAGAACTTCTGGACAGGCGCACAAAACCACAAAGTGTGTGCATAATCATCAGGTGTGTTATCTGTGCAATGTGAGCAGATGTTTGAGTGTGTTAAACCCATCCTGAACATCCTTTGTCCTGTATAGTGTGTTCTATGAAGAATTTTGTATTGTATGAGCTGTAAATTAGGATTTCGAGTCATTCTGAAGGTGTTCAAACATATATGTGGCCAGAAGCTATGACTAGAACTGATGGATAAATCTGCCGCCCATTTTGAGGACGGTAGAGACATTGTGTCATCTATCTTAGACAATAATTTATATATTTTTGATAGTAGTTTTGGGGTGCAGATGCTTAGAAATTCTACTACCCTAATCGGGAGTTGTAAGTCTGGTTGGTGGAGGATATATTTCTTTGTTATTATAGACTTAAGTTGTTGATATTCTAGGAATTTATTGCTGCCTATCTCATGTTGTGATATGAGCTCATCAAATAAAATAAAATGTCCATTTTGGATTATATGTTCCAGATGTTTGATTCCTTTGATCTTCCAGAGAGTAAAGTTTAGCATTTTTTTGTTTTGCAGGATGTCAGGATTGTTCCAGATGGGTGTAAGCTTACACGGGACAAGTGAAGACTATGTTATTTTAAGAAATTCCCACCAGGCTGTCAGAGAGGTGCTGATGTTAATGCTTTTGAAACATTTGTGATTTTTTACGTTTTGACTAATAAGTGGCAGGTCAGAGATTTCCAGATTATCACACAATGCTTGTTCTATATTTATCCATGGTTCATCTATTGGGCTAGGTTTAAACCATTTTGATATATACTGTAACCTATTGGCTAAGGAATAGTGCTGAAAATTAGGTAAATCTAATCCACCCTGTCCTTGGTCTTCTGTAGGGTTTTTAAACTAATACGTGGTGGTTTGTTTTTCCACAGAAATTTGGAGATGCATGAACCTGAAATAAGTGACTTAAACCAAGTAGCAGGTGGTTTTATGGGGATCATTGAGAACAAATAGTTAACTTTTGGTAGTATCATCATTTTAATGGTTGTAACTCTCCCCATAAGTGATATAGGTAAGGACTTCAAACGAGAGAGATCGTCCTCTACTGTCTTTAATAATTGCACATAATTTAGCTTTGTTAGCCCTGAGAGCCTGGAGGAAATGTTTATGCCTAAATATCTAATATTTCCTGACTGTAAAGTGATCGCAGGTATATTCTGGTCCCTATAGTTAATGGGCAGAACTGTGGTCTTAGACCAATTGATAGAGTAGTCAGAAAGTGCTGAGAATTTATTTATGAGTGTGATCGTGTGAGTGAGAGACGTCTGTGAGTTCTGAAGGAAAAGTAATACATCATCAGCATAAAGACTTATTTTATGCTCAATATTTTGGGGTTGGATGCCTTTAATATTTCTATCTTGTCTGATAGCAGCTGCTAAAGGTTCGATGAAAATAGCAAAAAGTGAGGGCGAAAGTGGGCAACCCTGTCTTGTACCTCTCTGCAGACTGAAGCTTGGAGAAGTTTGATCATTTGTCCTGACACTTGCACTTGGGGAGTCAGTTATTTTCTTTTGAGGAGATAAGAGGCTTTAATAATAATATCTTGCAAGAGAGAACAACACAGTACAGAATACAGAGTTGCTCTGACCACTGAAGCAAAAACACACAGTTATATTGCCCACTCATCACGTCATCTGTTTTTGGGTATAGTTGATTGTTCTTCTAACTTTCCTCCCCAACCATTAGTTGAGGTTACCCAGACACACTCGTAAATACCAGCCTAACCCTGTCCCCCCTAAAGTGTAGCTATCTCATAATAACAAGCCCACCATTGTAAAGAGGAATTTAAGAAAACAGGGCAGGGTGGTACCTTGCAGCTCAGTGTTTTGCAGGTTATACACAGTAACACTCAATACAATGCATATAAGAATTATTTTCCATTACATTCCTCCCTTTTGATTATAATAATACCATTATATTAATCAACCCAAAAGAAACAAGGAAAATAATAACTTTATCTGTAAAACATCAGCCTGCATTTGCACACAACGTGAGTTTAAAATGCAGGCATCATAGTGATAAAGGGTCCAATGATAAACAATCAAAACATGAACAATTAAATATGATTATCTTCATCCCTCTCTAAGTCAGCGTCACTAGAGGAAAAATTTTGAAAGCAAAAAAGTTCTTTGAGTCATTTGAATCATTTGGTGAGATACATACAATGAGGCCTTTCACACAGGGAAAAATACAGCAGCCCTGTATTATTGCTTCCTGTGAAATCAAGATACAATGTGCACATGCTGGTTACAAATAAGAAAATACAAACAACAAACAGTTTCTTCCATGGTTCACAGCATGTGTATGATCATCTTCATCACAGGTCTCAGTAAGGATGTTTCAATCTTCGGTGTCAGAGGTTACTAGCACTTAACACACCGGTGGAGTACAGCTTTTACTGCTGACTCTTATCTTTGTCCTTCCGGGCGTGTTGGTTAGGCTGATGTATGTCAGGGTGGAAGTCATCTACTGATTCTGGTAACTTCTTACAGTGACTGGCATGAATCCAGGTTGCTCTCTCTGCAACTTTAACAGCTGTATGAGTGACCAGTAGCACATGGAACGGGCCTTGCCAACGTTTGGACTTCCAATGTTTCCTGCAAAGTTCCTTCACCACCTGTCATCTGGTTGGAGTGGTGTGTTTTCTGTGGCTGGAAGGGCTGCTTTTACTGTCTGTGAAACTTGAGATAGAACAGTGGAAAGGTTTCGACAGTAAGACAACATAGCATCATCACAAACAGTTGTGGAAGGGAGGGGTCTGGTTACAGGTCCCAATCCCAGGTTAGGAGGTCTGCCAAATAAAATTTCAAATGGGCTGAGATTCACTTGAGCTCTGATTCTCATTCTCATGTAGGTAAGCACAATAGGTAATGTTTTTGTCCATGGCAGACCTGTTTCTTCACAACATTTGGCTAACTTGGACTTTAATGTACCATTTTCTCTTTCCACAGCACCTCCACTCTGTGGATGATAAGCACAATGTGTGCGCAAGGTTATTCCCAAGAATTTACCAACCTCAGTCAATGCAGTGTTTACAAAATGTGTGCCATTATCACTGCTGATCTTCTCTGGAATGCCCCATCTAGGAATGATTTCTGTTTAGCAGTGCTTTAGTCACTGCATTACTGTTTGCATGTTTTGCAGGGAAAACTTCAACCCATTTACTAAACACGTCCACTATTACTAGTGCATATTTCTTTCCTTCAGCTGGTGTGAGTTCAACAAAATCCATCATCAAATGTTCAAAAGGTTTCTCTGGTGGAGGGTGTGCAACTTGCGATGTGTGTAATGCCTTTCCTACATTATGTGTGGCACAAACCATACATGACTGACAGTATTTTTGCGCATATGAACTGAACCCTTTTGTGAACCACTGAGCAGTGAGTGCATTCAGCATCCCCCCTTTTGACACATGGTCCAACCCATGTGTCAATTTTGAAAAATGAGGAAAAAAATGTTTAGGTAGACAGGGTTTACCATCAGGTCCCATCCAAACACCATCCATATAAGTTGCACCCACAGAGGACCAAATGCGTCCAGAGGACCAAATTTCATCTGCAGAGGCAAAAGTTTGCAAAGCATGGAGATCTGTGAGGGAGTCTTCTGCCTGCAAAGAGAGGGAAGCGAAAACAGGAAAAGATTTAGCTGCTTGCTTAGCTGCAGCATCAGCTCTGGCATTGCCACAAGCAACAGGATTGTCTGAGTTAGTGTGAGCCGCACACTTACAGACCGAGATTGCTGTAGGCAAAAGGATCGCATCAAGAAGATCAGAAACCTGCTTGGAGTTCAGAATAGTTTTACCATCTGATTTAAGGAAATGCCTGTGTTTCCACAGCGCACCAAAGTCATGAACAACACCAAAAGCATATCTGGAATCTGTGTAAATAGTGACAGACTTACCAGCTGCCAACTTACAAGCTTCAGTAAGTGCAATAAGCTCAGTAGTTTGAGCAGAGAAATGTTTAGGAAGAGAACCAGACAACAAAGTGTCATGTGAAGAACATACTGCAAACCAAACACAGTTAGTACCTGTGGCTGGATCACGCAAAGCTGATCCATCTACAAAAAGAATCATGTCAGAGTTTGGAAGAGGAGTCTCTAAAAGATCAGGTCGGGGTGTACAAACTTGTTCCAAAACAGCTTCACAGTCTTGAGGCTCCCCATCCTCAGGAGTCGGAAGCAAAGTAGCAGGATTCAGAACAGTACAACGTTTAACAGTGACATTTGGCATATCACAGAGGTGTATCTGAGCCAACGAGCAGTTGAAAGATGTGAAGTTTTCTGCTCGAGAAGAATAAAGGCAACAGCATGAGGAACCAAAACAGTCAAATTAGCGTAGCCCACAATATCTTGGGAGGCCAGGATAGCTTTCTCTGCAGCTGCAACAGCACGAAGACAACCAGGCAGGCCTGCAGCCACAGAGTCCAGTTTTGCTGAGAAATGAGCCACTGGCCTTTGCCTGCCCCATGTTCCTGCATAAGAACAGATGTCATACAACCATGCTTCTCATCAACTGCCTGTATGAAAGGTTTATGAGGATCTGGAATGCCAAGTGTTGGTGCTGTTTGAAGAGCCAGCTTAAGCTGACTAAAGGCTGGAGCTGCATGTCAGAACTGCAGCTGCCTTTACCATGGATAAGAGCACCTAAGAGAGCTTCGAGAAAAGAGTAGTTAGGAATAAAGTTCCTGCAGTAAGATGTTATACCTAAGAATGACATAAGCTGTTTTTTAGTAACCGGTTTAGGAATGATCTGAACTGCAGCAACACGTTTAGGAGAAAGTGAGCGCCCATCCTTAGAAATCACATGACCCAAAAAGGTGACTTCGTCCTGTACAAACTGTAACTTAGAAAGGCTGGCTTTATGGCCATAAGAAGGAAGATGTTTCAACAGATTCACTGTCTTTTTCACACTGTTGTTTAGATGGACCACATAAAAGGATGTCATCCACATACTGCAAAAGAGCAGAGCCTGTGGTTGATTGAAGTTAATCCAGACTAGCTTTGAGGGCAGCATTGTAAATAGTGGGACTTTCACAGTACCCCTGGCATAACCGGGTAAAAGTCCAAGATCTCCCTTCAAACTAAAAAGCAAACCAAAATGGGCTATCAGGGTGCACTGGCGACAAGTCAACCACTGAGAAAAACTGTGCATCTGATGTAATTTGAGACAAAATAGTGTGTGGGTTGGGCACAGTAGGAGCATGTGGCTGAACTGCAGCATTCACCGCTTGGAGGTCCTGTACAAAACGCCATTCATCTGGCTGGCCAGCATCTTTAATCTTTTTAACAGGAAACAATGGAGTAAGCACAGGTGAATTTTCAAAAGGAACAATAACGCCTGTTTTCTGAAAAGATTGAAAAACAGGTTTAATCCCTTTAATTGCTTCAGGCTTAAAAGGATATTGTTTTTTACATGGACAAATGTCTGATTTAGGGGTGACAATTACTGGTTCACAGCCTTTTATCAACCCCACATCATATTTGTTCTTAGCCCAAAGATCATTGGGCACTTCAGCCAACATGGGTATCGAAGACAAATCTGTTTCAGATAAAAAACATGCTTCAAAATGTGATTCTGTGGTAGGAATTAAGTCCACAGTTCTTTGACAATGCATTGTACTCAAAAATGTTTTTTTGTATGCTGACAATCGTTCAGAAAACATCAAATTTGGATCAGCAGGTGAAACGGTCCACTCCATTTCTTTCTGACATGTAGCAACAAACTCTCCCACACCTTGTCACTGCCAGTGTGTACATTTGGCCAAGGAAATGTGAGGGCGAGTACCACAAACATTAAAAAAATCGAAGTGCTCTGGAGTGAGCGACACAGCCAATAAAGTAGGCGCACATATTTTTTCACTTCTTCTCATAGTCATTGTCAGGCCCCGAAGAAATGTGTGATGTGCAGTGCAAATCAGTAGGTTGCATGAAATCAGAAAGGGGTGAAACTAACGCTTTTGCTTCTTCCACTAGTTGTTGTGAAAAAGGAGAGCTGGGAAGTTTCCACTCATAAGCATATGTAAGTGCTGATGAATCAAACTGCACTGCTGTGAAAACTTTGTCAGGCTGTAACATAACCTTAACACCCTCTGGTGTAGAAGTTAAAATAATACCTAATTTACACATGAGATCACAGCCCATCAGGTTAATGGGACACAACTCTGATAACAAAAATGAGTGTTTGAAGGAGAGCTCATCGGGAGTGACAACACGCAATGGGCATTGTCATTTTCTCCTTCACAACCTGGCCTGAGGCAGACATACAGTAAACGTGGTTTCCACTTAACTTTTGAGGACAATCAAACTCCCCTGACGTCACTACTGATGAACATAAGTTCCTATATTCTGAAAGAAATATCTTTGCTCTAGGACGGAAATAGCATGCAAAACTTTACTACGTGAATCACAGTCGGCAAGCGTTTCTTCACTACACAGAGCAGGAAAAATGTGTGAGTGTGTTTGTGCTATCACCCATCAGTGGAGGCTCCGCTGCCGCGTGACGTCCAGAACCTGCCTCCCACCCTCAGTCAGCCTTTTGCCCAATTTCATCACTTTTCAGCTGTGGACAGTCCTTCTTCCAGTGTCCAGTCTGGCCACAGTAAAAACAAATATTCGGATCATAGCTCTGGCGTGGCCCATTTCGACCTCCTCTCCCACACGTCCACGTCTTCAACTTCGGCCTCGTCCTCTTTTTACACCAACTGCGTAATACATGGTCATGGCTGCCAAATGCAGCTCCTTTTCACACTTGTCCCTTTTGGTTGTCTTACGCGTCTCAACTTGGTTATGAGCATGGCAAACATATCGGCGAACGTCAGCCAAACAAGGACCCTCACACCATCCCACGTAAATGTTCTTTACTTCAGTGGCGACATCTGGCATGAGGCCTTTAATTATTGCATTGCATGCAATACTCTCCCATGGTCCTGATTCATTACCCAAATCCCTTGGTCTCTGATGACAGCTGTGCTTGCTGACTTCCTCAAGGATGCGGTGTACAAAATCATCAGTCCCTTCACCGGGTTTTTGTTTGCAGGTGTAAATGTGGGACATATTGATTTTGGTTGGAAATTGAGTGGTGATGGCTTGACACAGTCTTTGGATGGCTGCTTCATATTGAGCGTTATCATTATGTCCTCGTTCACTGTTGGTAGGTCGCAAATCCAGTTGTAGCATACTGGCCTCTATTTTGCAGAGGTCGTCGGTTTGAACTTTTTTGCCAATGTGCAACGCAATTCAACCCCAGTCGGGCAGAATGTGCGCAGAAATCTCGCAACTCGTCAGCAAAATGGGGTCCAGAAATGTCTGGATCTGGTAAGCATTGTTATGCTTCCATGATGTCAGTCTCAGTCCAGGGTCGATAAACCAGTAATGGTCCAGTGGGAACTGCAACTTTAACCATAGGCATGGTTTGAATCTGGTTTTGTTTTTTCTCACGTTTAGATCTCTGAAGTCCAGATTGTGGGTAAAGGATTTTTGTCACTTGCGTTAAAAGTTCTTGGGCAGGTACGCTGGAGAACCAAACGTCTTCCTTTTCCTCATCATCAGACCTATGTAACTGATGTTGTGAGAATGATGGAATTTCTTCCCGAGGGAGAATGGAAGAAGTCCCTTCTTCCCGAGAGCCAGAGGCTTGTGGCAGGGCTGGCTGTTGTTGTTGCAGGGCAGGAGTCCAGGTCTGGATCCGGCACAGCTAATACTAAATTATTATCATCATTCCGTCATGGCATTTGTTTAACATTTTCCTTTCTTTCTCTTAATACACTTTATTTTTTCCAAAATTCTATACCTTTCTTATTTCTTATTTAAACTTAATTTTCTTTTTTTTGCTTCATCTCTTTCTCATATTTGCAAAACTTTTCTTCTAATTTTCTTATTTCTAACATACTAAAAGAACCTTCAGGTGGAAAACCTCTGGACCATATGTCTTTTTCATTTCATCATGCTTAGGTCAGCTTTATAAGGAGATATCTCTGAGAAAGACATGTGGTGAAACTAGGACCGCACACACAACGGTCTTCTGAAAGTAACGCCTTATACAGGCACACACACGCACACACATAGAGGAAGAGACAAGATATTGACGCACACACATCTCATAAGGAGGAGACTGAATACAAGTGTATATAACATCACACTCCTAGACAAAGACAGAGCTTTTCCGTACTTTGTGCTGTTCGCATGTGGTGTACTGAACTGCTCTCCGCACTTTGCAAACTGCGCAAATAAAACTGTGTTGATTTTTATATCGTCGCATCTGTCTTCCTCCTTCACTGCATCAACGGACTCGGAAAGAGGCACAGGTTGACCTCAACAATTTTGGGGGCTCGTTCGGGATGTGGTGAGGAGAGGACGGAGTTCATTCGGATAAAAGATTCCTTCACGGTGACAGAGACGGGACACGAGCCGGCACGTTAACACAGAGATAAGCAGAACCTGTTTTATCAAACTCTGCACATTGAATATTTTAAAACAACGTGTCCTGTCCTGAAACTGGTGATTGAATCAGCAAAAGACGATAAGAATTAATGTCGATAACTGCGTGAAACTATAAGAGAAAAGTGAATATAAAAGAGGATAAAACAGACTGTCTTTGGTCGTGGCGGACCCCACCGGTTGCCTGACGAGGAACCGGAAGCCTGAGAGGCTGCTGGGTTAGAGTCCCGGGGAGGTGAAGACACCCCGAATTCTACTGGGTTTGAGTCCCTGGGGTCAGAGTCCCCTAAAGTAGTATACTCTACGGAGTTGGGTTAGAGTCCCTTGAGGTTATACTCCTCATAAATTCTTGAAGTCTGTTTGGGGCTAGAGTCCCCTATACTAGAGTACAGGAACAGGGTTCCTGAGGTATTTTTCTATAAGTGCATTTTGAAAAAGTTTGTGAAGATTTTAACGTGTTTTGTGTGTTTTGTATTTGTTTGAGAGAAATAAGGAGAAGCGGGCTGTGGGAAGAATAAAATTCTGAGGTGTCTAAAGGTGAATGGGTACATAAAACGGTGTCTTGACAAACTCGACAATCAGACAGAGGAAACCTAACGGTGATAACGTAATCTGTCTGAGCCATTGAAACCTAGCGGTGTTAACACAAGTGGCTTGGTTTGTCAAAAGGGTCAGTTGCTCGGGTGTTATGCCATACAAACTGACTGGCCGTTAATAAACCATCACCTTACAAGGCTTGTTGCTCGGACGTACGTCATACAAACCGGCTGGCCTCAGAATTTAGAAAAAGAGAAGTAAAATGGAGGGAGAGTTTGACAGGGAAATAGATGATGGGGGATGGGGCCCAGGTATGGGTGCCTGGAGGCCCCTCGAGCTGCAGTTAGAGAATACGTTAAAAGCAGCAGGGGCAGTGTTACCTAAAAAGGGTAGGGACAGGAAATTAGCCGACATGAAGGGACAAGTGGAACAATTGGTGAGATATAAGGGCAAGAAAATGTCAGACCCCGGTCCGTTAGGGGCCTGGTTGTGGGAAAAGGAGAAAGAATGTAAGGTGAGGAAAGAAGAGCTGGCAGAGCAGGGACAAAAGGCAGGTGTGCTGCAACGTTCAAAATTAAAAAGGAGGCGAAAGAGCAGGAGGAGCGACGACGGGGCTGGTCTGAGCTGGCGGTCTTCTGGCAAAGTGTGAGACATCTCCATGAGAACGCAGGAAAACCAGGAGGCAAACAAATGGTAACTGCACCTGACACTCCTACATGCCCACCTCCATATGCACCGCCTGCTGCACCGACACCAGGGTTATATCCCACACTATATGTGACTAGTGGTACACTTCAGGTTGGAGCCTCAGAAGAGACACTTGTAAGTGACAGTGTGACTGAAGCAGGTGCAGCCACTCCTACAGCATCAATCTCTGAGACGTCCGTAAGGACAGGGACGACGTCCAAATCCTCTTATAACCCCTTCACAGGTGATAACCTTTCGGCGCCCCCAGACCCATTCTCGCAGAGACAGGCAAGAGAACAGGCTCCACAGCCCACGGTAAAACGAGAAGTCACACCACAGCCACGGAGGCAGGTCATGAGGGGAAGTGAGATTTCAGATTGTGAGGAGGAAGCAGAAGCAGCAGGGACAGCTTCTTTTCAAGGAAAGGGACAGTGGGAAGGTGAAAGACAAGAAGTACCAGTAAGTTTTAGCTTGGCAGGAACATGGAGGGAAGAGGATGATGAAGATTCAGCCGTCAGGAAAGAGAGAGAGCTAGATGAGTTATGTCGGAGAGAGATAGAAGAGCTCTGTCAAAAAAGGGACGGACTGGTGAGAAGTGTAGAGAAAGGAATGAAGGTGGCAGAGGAACTGACAGATACGATAGGCAGAAGAGTTAGCCAGCGCCGACGTGGTGGGACAATCCTTCCGGTCACAATGTACCCACTAACAGCAGTACCAGGACAAGGTGACCAGTACCGACCATTTACTATAGGGGACATACAGGCCATAGTGGAGAAATTACCACCTGTAGCCAAGGGTGGAAATTTGTGGCTTAGCAAATTGGATTCTCTGACGGCAGGACAGAAATTGGCATTGGGAGACTTTAGAGCTATTGCAGGACGATGCATGACGGGTGGGGACATGAGAGAAATTGAGACTATCGCTCATACAAACAGAATGACAGATGGCACCCCCTTCACGCATCATAGCACTGAAATAGGGAAAGCAATGAGAGAAAAATATCCACTACCTAACGCCACCGTAATGCCAAAGATGAGATGGGACCCCAAACAAAATCCCAGGGAGTATGTGGATCAGAGCAAGGATTTATGGTTGAAACACACAGGATGCCACCCAGGGAAAGCTGGAGCTCAGAGAGAGTGGTTTAGACAGGCTATACTGGAAGGAGTGCCGGAGAATGTCAAAACAGCCATGGTAAATAACCCGGACATGCTCGGTAGTGAATCCCATGTCTGGGAGAAACACTTAATACACCACCTCACCCGTGCTCAAGATAATACGCAGAAGGAACAGGATGACTTAAAAGAATTGCAGGTTCAGCTGTTAAAATTACAGTTAACGGAAGCTAGACAGAAATGTAATGATAAAAATAAAAAACAAAAAGGGGAAGCTGCGAAGGTCATGTTAGCTGCCGAGCCACCACAGGTTCCTGATTTATTTCCGGTCCCACCATGGGTACCGCAGCCCCCATCAGGCGGGAGAAGACATGGGGGAGGACCAATGCGGGGTGGAGGCTTTGGGGGAAGAGGTCGGGGACTAAGGGGCGGTACAGGAAGAGGACAGTCGGGGGAGACTCGTTGTTGTTATCTCTGCGGAGATCCTAATCACTGGATAAGAAACTGCCCACATAATCCAAGAGCACAGAAAGGTGTGGATAGTGGTCCTCCTGGGAGAGGCAGGGGTCGCGGCTCTGGACCTCCTGTTACTGCTCCTATGTATCCTCAGCATCCTTGGGGAGCAGCTGGCGCTGGTCAGTACCCATCGTGGGACAATGGGGAGAACTCTGACCAGTCCGGTCAATATTGACACACCCCACAGAGACTCTCAGACAGCATCACTACGGCAGAACCGATGCTGTCAGTTCAGATTGAGAAAAAAGATCTGCCTTTCTTGGTTGACACTGGAGCCACATGTTCCACATTGAAAGTTGTACCATCTGGTTCCCTGTCATCGCATACCATCACGCTTATGGGCTTCTCTGGGGAGAAAAAGACACTGCCGTTCACTAAGCCGCTACTCACCCAGGTGGGAAAACAGACTGTGACACATCCATTTGTACATTCACCTTCTGTACCGATGAACTTGCTGGGAAGAGATCTCCTGATAAAACTGGGGGCCACGATACTCTGCAGCGCCGATGGCCTGGTTGTTGTCATGCCTGATGGATCTCATTTGCCGTGCTCTGGACCGATGGAGAACATCACTGGTCAATATCTTGTGCAGCCAGTGAATGAACAATACGCGGACATATACTGGGGTCTATTACAGCCGGAAACATCTGAGCGGCGTGGTATCCTCTCGGCTTACCTCCAGTGGAAACCCTGGATTTCCCAACTCGAACCCTATGTCTCACCTCCCGATTCCCCCCATGTTACTCTATTTTATGATGGGTTACAGACAGATTGGTATCAGGAAAATTTAGTGGTTTACCTGCATTGACTTGGCTAATGCATTCTTTTGTCTTCCCTTGGCGGAAGACTGCAGGCACATTTTCTCGTTTTCGTATCAGCACAAGCAGCTACAGTACACAAGGCTGCCGCAAGGGTTCGCTTTGTCCCCAGGGATTTTTAACCAGGTTCTAAAAGATATCCTGAGTGATTGCCCACTACCAGAGCAGGTGACTCTCGTTCAGTATGTAGATGATTTGTTGTTGGCAGCGCCCACAGCGGCTCTGTGTTTGGAAGCAACTAAAAATGTCCTTTTACATCTTGCAAGAACAGGGTTCAAGGTCAGCAAAGCCAAACTTCAGGTTGCACGGCGGCAGGTAGCGTTTTTGGGCAGGCAAATTTCCCAAAAAGGAGCAGGGCTCTCCCCTCAGCACAGGTCTACTATTCTCCATCACTCTAAGCCAGTGAAGGTAAAGGACATGTTGTCTTTCTTGGGGTTGACGGGCTATAGTAGGACTTACATAGCCAATTACACCGGCTTAACTAGACCTCTGCGGGCCCTAGTGAAAGAACAAGGCATGCGCAACCTGTCAGCGACCCTGAATTGGACTCAGGAGGCGGAGGAAGCCTTTATTGCACTAAAACAGGCCCTCTCCACAGCAGCAGACCTAGCTATACCCGATTATAGCTTACCATTCTACTTGGATGTCTCTGGAACAGAACTTTGCACTAATGGCGTCCTGTTCCAGAGAAAAGGGGGTGAGAGAGTAGTACTAATGTATATCAGTGTGATGCTAGACAATATGGAAAAGCGCCATCCTATGTGTACACAACAGGCAGCAGGGATAGCAAAGCTCATTCAAAAAACTGCACACATTGTCATGGGACATCAACTGCACATTCTGACCACACATAGCGTTGTGGCCTATGTGAACTCACAGACTTTTACGCTGACTGCTCTGAGACAAAGACGACTGAGCAAAATTCTCGAGGCACCAAACCTGACTTTCACTCATGAAGGCATAAACATGGCAGATCAGCTAGGAACAGGTGAGCCACATGAGTGTACGGACAGAGTGCAGAAAGAGGAGAAAGTACGACTGGACCTACAAACAGAACCGATACCAGGGGCCAGAGAACTGTACACAGACGGCTGTTGCTTCAGGGATGAACGAGAAGGACTGAAAGCAGCATATGCAGTTGTAGAGGACGTCCAAGGGGAACTGATCACACGACAAGCAGAGAGACTGGAAGGACAGCAGTCAGCACAAAGAGCAGAAGTATTGGCAGTAATAGCAGCACTGAGGCTAGGGGAAGGGCAGGAAGTAAACATTTACACAGATTCAGCCTATGCAGCAGGAGCAGGACATGTGGGGGTAGCTCAAATGATGAGAAATCTAGAGCACTGGTGGCATCCATACCTAAAGGACATGGCCAAACATTTTGTGGGGTCATGCGAGGAGTGTCTAAAGTACAATGTCAGACCAACAGTGAAACCACACCCTGGACGTTATCCATTGGAGGTAAAGCCAGGGAAAGAAATCATCATTGATTACACAGACATGATCACACCGGTGAAAGGGTATAGGTATATTCTGATGTGTGTGGACGCATATTCAGGATGGCCTGAAGCATGGCCTACCAAGAAAGAGGATGGTAAGTCGGTAATAAAATTTCTGATCAACCATTATATCCCCAGGCATGGATTTCCAGAAAGGATCAGGTCCGACAACGGCACTCACTTCAAAAACCAAGATTTGCAACAGGTTGAGGCCATGCTAGGGCTAAAACACAAGTTTGGTACTGTCTACCATCCACAATCACAGGGTAAGGTGGAGAGAATGAATCAGACAGTGAAGAGCAAATTGGCTAAAATCTGTGCACAGACCAAAATGAATTGACTAGATGCGTTGCCCTTAGCCTTAATGTCCATCAGGAGCTCTGTTAATCAGTCCACAAGGTTTACACCACATGAGCTCCAGACAGGGAGAGCTTTTCCTGGACCTCAATCTAAGTTGCCAGGAACAGGACATATTGAACAACACCTAACTCACAAAATGTATTTCCATGAACTCCAAAGTCTCGTTGCAGAATTTTCAAAGCAGGTGGCGAGTAGCAGAGGAGAGGGCCAACCAGCGCCGGCTCCAGAGGCTGAGTGGGTATTGCTGAGGGTCATCAAAAGAAAGTGGTCGGAGCCAAGGTGGACAGGGCCCTATCAGGTGACCGAGAGGACCTCCCACGCAGTCCGAGTCAAAGGGAAAGGTGATACGTGGTTCCATTGGAGCCAGTGTGCGGCAGCCGAGGAACCTCAACGCTCCCTAGCAGCGACTCACCAGGCGCTGAAAGATTTGCACACTGTACCGGCTGGTACAGAGGAAAAGACCACCAACCAACAAGGGGCAGAATAATCCCCTGGTGGCATTTTGCAGGCAGAAGTAGTACACTTCTGCCTCCTTGCAACGACATCATTGACGAGCAGGACGGGTGTCAGACCCGGGCTCCAACTCAACCCTCATCGGGAGAAAGTGAAATCTCCTCCGAAGAACGACTCCAGATGACGGCATCTCAGTTGAATTGTGTTATTTTTGGATTTGTTTTAATCATAATCGTGTTTGCTTGGGCTTTTCTTAAACTTGCTCTTACAGGTCATACCAAATTATAATCATGTTAAGGTTTGCTATTTGCTAAGGAGTTGGGTAATGTTGACAAACTATAAGGTTTAAAGCTCCTCTAGGGGTAACCCCGCCTAGAGCACCCTGATAGATAAGGTCTGACTTACCAAGAAAGTTTTGCTTGCTATTTTTATCATACTTGAGACACAGTGAAACATATTAGAATGTTATTGTTTGGGAGTTGGAAAATTCTCACATGTTGTGCAGCCATCGCGTGCGTGATTGTACCCCTGATCTTCTGGTTATGTGAACCCAGTCTCTAAAACAATGCATGAACACTCTGGGATTGACAATCCGCTGGATGAATGGCTGACCAAGGTGTTTGGGAAATGGAAGACTCTGATAATGTCACTTTTTGTATCTCTTGCTATATTCGTCGCTATTTTGGTGACTTGTGGTTGCTGCTGTATCCCATGTATCCGTTCACTTGCCATTAGACTTATAACTACCACTATAGAGGGGAAGGCTCCCTCCCCTTTGGTAATGCCACTGCTGAACCCTCCCGATCCTGATACAGATGAAGATGATATCATCAGAATGTCGGAGATTGTGTGATCATCCTGTTGTTATCAAAAGGGGGCGTGGGGTTTTTCAATTTATTTTTAGTCATGTATTGTTACTCAGCCATTTGTGTGATCTCTTAATAGAGATCAAAAGGGGGTATTGTGAGTGAGGATAGCTGTATAAGGTGATATCCTGTATAACCGGCTTGCTCATTTCTGTGCTTGAACAGCAGCTTTATAAGGAGATATCTCTGAGAAAGACATGTGGTGAAACTAGGACCGCACACACAACGGTCTTCTGAAAGTAACGCCTTATACAGGCACACACACGCACACACATAGAGGAAGAGACAAGATATTGACGCACACACATCTCATAAGGAGGAGACTGAATACAAGTGTATATAACATCACACTCCTAGACAAAGACAGAGCTTTTCCGTACTTTGTGCTGTTCGCATGTGGTGTACTGAACTGCTCTCCGCACTTTGCAAACTGCGCGAATAAAACTGTGTTGATTTTTATATCGTCGCATCTGTCTTCCTCCTTCACTGCATCAACGGACTCGGAAAGAGGCACAGGTTGACCTCAACATGGGACACAACTCTGATAACAAAAATGAGTGTTTGAAGGAGAGCTCATCGGGAGTGACAACACGCAATGGGCATTGTCATTTTCTCCTTCACAACCTGGCCTGATGCAGACATACAGTAAACGTGGTTTCCACTTAACTTTGGAGGACAATCAAACTCCCCTGACGTCACTACTGATGAACATAAGTTCCTATATTCTGAAAGAAATATCTTTGCTCTAGGACGGAAATAGCATGCAAAACTTTACTACGTGAATCACAGTCGACAAGCGTTGCTTCACTACACAGAGCAGGAAAAATGTGTGAGTGTGTTTGTGCTATCACCCATTAGTGGAGGCTCCGCTGCCGCGTGACGTCCAGAACCTGCCTCCCACCCTCAATCAGCCTTTTGCCCAATTTCATCACTTTTTAGCTGTGGACAGTCCTTCTTCCAGTGTCCAGTCTGGCCACAGTAAAAACAAATATTCGGATCATAGCTCTGGCGTGGCTCCTCTCGGCCTCGTCCTCTGTTTACACCGACTGCGTAATACATGGTCATGGTTGCCAAATGCAGCTCCTTTTCACACTTGTCCCTTTTGGTTGTCTTACGCGTCTCAACTTGGTTCTGAGCATGGCGAGCATATCGGCGAACGTCAGCCAAACGAGGACCCTCACACCATCCCACGTAAATGTTCTTTACTTCAGTGGCGACATCTATATAATATTGTCTGGGTCCCGTTAAAACATGTATTTTTCCCATCTAATTCCTTGTTTGCTTTAAAACAAGTATTCCCCATTTTCTATCCCTTCAGTAGCCAACCAGTTTGTATGGAGTACACTGGAGCAACTTGACTGATCAGTAAAACACTGCTTTTGTTGTCACCGCAAGGCTTCCCCCGTCGGTTGTTTCACTGAGACACTACTGAGTAACTACAACTCAACACAGTTTATACACATAACATTCATATACATACTAACAAACAAACAAACAATAATTTATCGCAATTTTCTCATCTCTGTTTGAACGTACACCCAGGTAAATATTCCTGTAGTGTTCTCATACCGACTATGGACCCATTCATTGTTTAACTTCACTGTTTTGCAAATCCTAATTGAATATTACACATTGACATTGAACTTTACTGGATAAGCAGGTCTTCATTGCATTCAGCAGCCTATATGTGAGCATCTATGTGTAAGCTGTTCTTCTTTGCATTTATCAGCAGCAAGCAATTCTTCACTGCACATGCATATGTAAATAGTAAAACAATTCCAATGTGTTAGCGAAACCTTCTATATCACAGTGGTTTCTAAGATCTATTTTAAGTTCTTTGCCATCAGTGAGATGACATAGTTTACAAAGTGTGTCAAATTATCACTGAAGATCTTTTCAGGAATTTCAAATCTAGAAATGAGTTATTTTACGCGTGATTTTGCTACTGAGAGTGCATCTGCTTGTGCACATGGAAATATTTCAGACCATTTGGTAAAAACCTCTGTTGTCACTGAGCAGAATCGTTTCTCTTAACATTAATTTAGTTCAATGAAATCTACACAATAATGAAATAATGAAATACAAACAAATATGTTGAAAAAGATACACTGGCTTAGGGAATTATCTTCGTTTTGGTCTTAGATTGCCCTGTGGAATGTATTTTGCACATATTTGACCTGCTAGACAAAACTTTATTCATTTATTTATTCTAAAAAAAAAATTCAATAATTAGTAAAACCATATGCTGTAAAAACCTTGTTCATTATTGCTTCCATCCCTCCTGTTGAGACATGACATGGTCCGTGGCTCAATACTGCAGCATATTTAAACAAATTCTTTGGCAGTATGGTTTTCCTTCCGGTCATTCATACGAGTCTATTGTAGATGGCAATTGAATAACATCTAATAATGCTAAAATATTTGTAGTTTATACATTTAGCTGTGGATGTCAACATACCTGTTTTTCCAATGCTGTGTTAACACATGTACAGTTGAGAAGGCATACTGACTGTCAGTGTAAACGTTAACAACCTTTTTGTTATTTAATTTACAAGCTTCAGTTAAAGCTACCAATTCGACTGCTTGAACAGAGTAATTTTTTGGTAGTTGGTGTTTTAAGAAAACTTCAGTTTCTGTTACTACTGCAAATCCTGTAGCATTTGTGCCATCAGGGTTTTTTGCTTGACCTGTTGAATAAATATAGTTATTTCTGCATTTTCATAACGTATATCAGTTAAGTCTGGCCTGGGTAAAACACTGATGGTTATTTCTGACATGCAATCATGAGGCTTTCCATCTGTGGGGTAGGTAGCAGTGTGGATGGATTAAGTGTAGCACATCTCTCGACAACAAGGTGTGGCTGTGAAAGAAGAACTGTTATGTAGGAGAGATGTCTGGTAAAGATATTTTGTTAAGTAACCATATCACAGCCACTGCATGAGGTACCTTAAGTGTTAATGGGTGAAATAACACCATTATTGTTGATGCCTGCACTGCCAATGGCTTCTGGCCATTGATTCAAAAGTACGATCTCGTCCCTGTTTCCCCCTTTCAGTGGACACTGGCCCCTAATTACCGCAATTCAGCAGGGGGTCTTTCATTAGGAGTACTGGACTCCCCCGTGCACGGTTTCAGCTCCGACCCTGGAAAGCGGAAAAAACGTTGAGATCTGGTTTGAGGACCCAATTGTTGAGAAAAGTCTCTCAATGAGACTCAGAGTTGCTGGAGTCAGTTAATGCAAATGTTTAATCTTGCAGCAAGTTCAAGAATGTGTGTGTGTATGGGTGTATGTGTGCGAACGTGTGTGAGTTTGTGTGTGTGAGAGTTTAAAGAACCTGTTATCCACAGGCAGGTCTTAACTAGTATGGCACGGGTCCAGCCTGTCTCATCTTTTTTGGAAGGTCCAGCGCTCGGCCGTAACCCTTCTGTCTGTTTGGACTCTCACATACATTCGGTTAATCATAGAAAAACGAGAACAAAACTTTTTAGCCCCTTAAATTCATAAAACAGACATGGTGCAGTTATTTCCATTCTAGAAAATAAGAGTAATCACCACCATTCCTATAAATTCTGGATATCCTAACAATCTGAATCTTTTTTAAATGTTCGATGAAGCCCTTTGCTGTTCTGTTTAGAGACTCAGCTGATCATAAACCAAGTTTTGCTCTTGAACCAAGCTTCTAAACTCTTCACCTTTTTCATTTCTCAGTTAGTATTCACTTTAAAACTGATTAAAAGAAAAATTAAATGAATGCCTATCAACAAATGTGGGATCTAAACTCTAGTGCTTTCTCTAAAATAATTTCCTTTCTCAATTCAGAAATGTGTGTGTGTAAGTCACAACACCCGTGACACCAAAACGGCTTTCTTTTCTCTCTTTTCTCTACACTCTGCACTGTGAGCACACACACCAAATCAGAAAGGCTTTTTTCTCTCTTTTCTACATTATGGACTGTGGGGACACAAAACCACTCTCTCTCTTTTTTTTTTTGATTGTGTGCCAGGGCGTTGTCTCACGTATTAGATTATGCTTAAGATACGAATGGGTTTATCAGTCACATCAGAATCCATACATACTGATCCTCCCGTAATAAAATGGTCGGATCTTATCAAACACACTTTGTTTCTTGTGACAAGTCAGCGAAACAGCGTATACACGTCAAGACACTGAATCAAGTTTGCCACAAGAACTCATAAGTTTGGCAGTATTGCTCTGCCGTCAGCAATCATACACCCATTTTATTTTCATGAGACATGTGCAGGCACCTGTTCATCTACTGTTCTATCACTATGAATTAGTTTATCTATTATCAATAAGGATACTTCTACAACTACTATCAAAGTATGTCCGGACTTCTTATGTTGTCAGTTGCTATATATGAATAAGTGGGTTGCTACTGAAAAGCATTAAGCATGTCACACAGCCCAAACATATAACATTTCAGGACACACCACACAGTTAACAACCACAGTGAAGCGTGTCAAAGCCCAAACATGTAACATTCAACAGGACACTTACACAACACATTCAAATCAAACAGTCAGACAACATACAAGAACATATACCCCAGCCGGCATTGCTCCCTGCCTATTTTCCTACAACTCACTATGTGTGCGCACACCTTTATTCACAAACTCTTCAACTTATACTCTTTTACCGAAGCTGCTACAGCTCGATTGGCCAAATACCCTTAGATCCTATTTCGGTGAATTTGACATCTGCCTTGTATGTAACAGATTAGCGGTTTAGCAGTTTTAATTTAGTTTGAGTGAAGGAATTCATTTTATAGCAAAATCCGAAATCGTGAAGAACTCATGAAAGTAAGCTTATTCTCGGATTCCTGAAACTTTAGATTTGCTCTTTCTTTTACTGCAAAGTACAACGTTGAGCAGCACTAATGAGTTGTTTCTATTTTTAGCAGGCTTTACCTTTGCGGATGAAGCCCTTTCTGTCTGTGCAAAAGAAATCTTGTTACTGTGCAGAGTGACTTCTCTGAGTAGAGTCGCCTTACTTGTTGCGACTGTGCCGATGTTCGAAGCTGGAGTGCAAAGTTGTTGCTTGAATGGTGCTCGCTGGAGCGTGTGGTAGTGTAAAGTTTTACCATTTAAAAGGGCTGAAGAGTGCTCAGTGCAGCGGGTGGGCGGAGGTGCAAAGTGACACTATGGCCATAAAAAGAACACCGCTACAAGTGCGCATTGTGCCAGGAAGGGCCCTCGGACGTGAACCAGTGGACAGTTATCGCTTCTCGGCCTTTTGGCTAAGATCAAGTGTAGTATCTGTTCTTATCAGTTTAATGTCTGATATGTCCTCTATGCGAGACTACATATTAAATGGATTTTTATCAATAGGAGTTGAAAAAGGAGCTTGCTCCGTTCACTCCAAGCATCGACCCGGTACTGCAGTGCCGCTGGGAACGGTGCGCTCTCCTCTGCTCTTGTGAAAAAGCAACAAGCGGTGCAGGATGGAAGTTTCAGGGAGCCTAAGATGAAACTTTCTTTTTATCTGCTGATAAAAGAGAGTGAATGCGAAGCAGACTTTAACACGGCTCTGGGAGCGAGCCGAGTGCGGGCTAACCGGGAGAATTGCTTGAAAGAAACGCGACACCGAATGAGCAGTCAGATCAAAGCCTCAATACGGTGTTCCCGTGTTGTTTGTGGCTGCCTTGTCTTTTGCACAGAGTAAAAGACAAGGCAGCCATCGAATAGGGCCCGATTGTTCCTACTTGGTCAGCCGAGGTGCAAGGGGGGGGAGCAAGCGTCTCAACCAAGCAAAGCTCACCATGGGGAAGGTGGCTATGCCAACTAGCCTGATGCCCTGCTCCCGCAGTGATGGATAATCATACACTGGTTTCTCTTCATAATGTACAAGTCTTTCGCCTTTTACTAAAGACTTCCGTGGAGAGCAGCACTAATGAATTGTTTCTATTTTTGGCAGGCTTTACCTTTGCGGGTGAAGCCCTTTCTGTCTGTGCAAAAGAAATCTTGTTACTGTGCAGAGTGACTTCTCTGAGTAGAGTCGCCTCACTTGTTGCGACTGTGCCGATGTTGCTTGAATGGTGCTCGCTGGAGCGTGCGGTAGTGTAAAGTTATACCATTTAAAAGGGTTGAAGAGTGCTCAGTGCAGCGGGTGGGCGGAGGTGCAAAGTGACACTATGGCCATAAAACGAACACCGCTACAAGTGCGCATTGTGCCAGGAAGGGCCCTCGGACGTGAACCAGTGGACAGTTATCGCTTCTCGGCCTTTTGGCTAAGATCAAGTGTAGTATCTGAACTTATCAGTTTAATATGTTATATGTCTATGCAAGGACTACATATTAAATGGATTTTTATCAATAGGAGTTGAAAAAGGAGCTTTCTCCGTTCACTCCAAGCATCGACCCGGTACTGCAGTGCCGCTGGGAACGGTGCGCTCTCCTCTGCTCTTGTGAAAAAGCAAACAGCGGTGCAGGATGGAAGTTTCTTTAATCTGCTGAGAAAAGAGAGTGAATGCGAAGCAGACTTTAACACGGCTCTGGGAGCGAGCCGAGTGCGGGCTAACCAGGAGAATTGCTTGAAAGAAACGCGACACCGAATGAGCGGTCAGAACAAAGCCTCAATATGGTGTTCCTGTGGTGTTTTTATAAAATGCGGTGTAAAAAAAGGTGTGAATGCCCCATAGAAAACTAAAAGGTGGAGCGGAAGTGTTCGGCTGCAAGAAGGTGTGAATGTCCGACTATATTTGGTGAAAAGCAGGTGAAGCAAGGTCTGAATGCCCAACCTTACATCATCAAAAGCGAGATCAGAGGTTTTTGGCTGCAAGAAGGCCATAGTTTGCCAAAAGCGGGTAAGGTGCGAATGATCGGCTAAATATCAACAAAAGTGGGGGCGGAGGTCTTCGGATGCAAGTGGGTGTGAATATCCCACCATACAAGTATGGTGGAGAGGAAGCTGTGAATGGCCGACCATAGTTTGCAAAAAGCGGGTGAGAAAAGGTGCGAATGTCCAACCATACATGATCAAAACAGGGAGCGGAGGTGTTTGGCTGCGACAAGGTGTGAATGTCCACCCATAATTAATGAAAAGCGGGCAACAAGTAGGTTCGAATGCCCAACCATACATCATCAAAAGCAGGAGTGGATGTGTTCGGCTACAAGAAGGTTTGAATGTCCGAGCATAGTTTGTAAAAAGCGGGTAAGAAAAGGTTCGAATGCCCGAACATACACCATCAAAAGAGGGAGCGGAGGTGTTCCGCTGTAAGACGGTGTGAATGTCCGACCATAGTTGGTAAAAAGCGGGTATGAAAAGGTTCGAATGCCCAATTTCGGCTGCAAAAAACTTTGTTCGGCTGCAAAAAGATGTGAATGTTCGACTAAATTTTGTAAAAAGCGGGTAAGACAAGGTGCGAATGCCTGACAATCTATGATCAAAAGCGGGAGGAGAGGTCTTCGGATGACAGTGGTTTAGAATTTCCAACCATAATCTATAAAATGCGGTGAAAAAAAAGGTGTGATAGAACACTAAAAGGTGGAGCGGAAGTGTTCGGCTGAATGGTGTGAAGGTGTGAATGTCCGACTATATTTAGTGAAAAGCAGGTGAAGCAAGGTCTGCATGCCCAACCTTACATCATGAAAAGCGAGATCAGAGGTGTTTGGCTGAGAGAAGGCCACAGTTTGCGATGCAATAATTAAAGGCCTCATGCCAGATGTCGCCACTGAAGTAAAGAACATTTACGTGTGATGGTATGAGGGTCCTCGTTTGGCTGACGTTCGCCGATATGCTCGCCATGCTCAGAACCAAGTTGAGACGCGTAAGACAACCAAAAGGGACAAGTGTGAAAAGGAGCTGCATTTGGCAGACATGACCATGTATTACGCAGTTGGTGTAAACAGAGGACGAGGCCGAAGTCGAAGACGTGGACGTGTGAGAGAGGAGGTCGAAATGGGCCACGCCAGAGCTATGATCCGAATATTTGTTTTTACTGTGGCCAGACTGGACACTGGAAGAAGGACTGTCCACAGCTGAAAAGTGATGAAATTTTGCCAAAGGCTGACTGAGGGTGGGAGGCAGGTTCTGCACGTCACGCGGCAGCGGAGCCTCCACTAATGGGTGATAGCACAAACACACTCACACATTTTTCCTGCTCTGTGTAGTGAAGAAACGCTTGCCGACTGTGATTCACGTAGTAAAGTTTTGCATGCTAGTTTCGTCCTAGAGCAAAGATATTTCTCTCAGAATATAGGAACTTATGTTCATCAGTAGTGACGTCAGGGGAGTTTGATTGTCCTCCAAAGTTAAGTGGAAACCACGTTTACTCTATGTCTGCATCAGGCCAGGTTGTGAAGGAGAAAATGACATCGCCCATTGCGTGTGTCACTCCCGATGGGCTCTCCTTCAAACATCAGAGTTATCAGAGTTGTGTCCCATTAACCTAATGGGCTGTGATCTCATGTGTAAATTAGGCATTATTTTAACTTCTACACCAGAGGGTATTAACGTTATGTTACAGCCTGACAAAGTTTTCACAGCAGTGCAGTTTGATTCATCTGCACTTACATATGCTTATGAGTGGAAACTTCCCAGCTCTCCTTTTTCACAACAACTAGTGGAAGAAGCAAAAGCGTTAGTTTCACCCCTTTCTGATTTCATGCAACCTGCTGATTTGCACTGAAGATCACACATTTCTTTGGGGCCTGACAATGACTATGAGAAGAAGTGAAAAAATATGTGCGCCTACTTTATTGGCTGTGTCGCTCACTCCAGAGCAATTCGACTTTTTTAATGTTTGTGGTACTCGCCCTCACATTTCCTTGGCCAAACCTACACACTGGCATTGACAAGGTGTGGGAGAGTTTGTTGCTACATGTCAGAAAGAAACGGATTGGACCGTTTCACCTGCTGATCCAAATTTGATGTTTTCTGAACGATTGTCAGCATACAAAAAAATATTTTTGAGTACAATGCATTGTCAAAGAACTGTGGAATTAATTCCTACCACAGAATCACATTTTGAAGCATGTTTTTAATCTGAAAAAGATTTGTCTTCGATACCCATGTTGGCTGAAGTGCCCAATGATCTTTGGGCGAAGAGCAAATATGATGTGGGGTTGTTTATTGTTGAAACCAGATTAGAAGTAGATAAATATGAAGGACAAAGCAGTTTGAACTTGGTTTGAGAGAAGGAATTAATTTTATTGCAAAATCCGAATTCATGCATAACTCGTCAAATAGATAGTGATGTGTCGTTCGTGAGCGATTCGTTCGACATGAACAAATTTTTTATATGACTCGGGAGTAACGAGTTGTCTCAGTGAGTGATTCGTTCATTTTCATGCAGTACCCTTCCTCACCACATGGCAGGCGGCAGCTTCATAAGCTCAGTCAGCAGGACAGGAAGCAGTATTGATTCGTTCATGACTCAACTCCTCGACTGACAGGTCCTCGCACAGGAAACAGTATTGATTAGTTTACGACTCAACTCCTTGGGTCTTCGTTCATTTGTCACGTTTTAAATTCTACGTTTCATTTGACAGGCTGAAGAGCAGTAGGCACAACAGTTCGTTCACAAACCGGATCATTAATCTCATAGACTATTCTACCATCAACAACTTGGAAACCACAATCGACTCTCTAGATGCAGAAAAAGCATTTAATGGAGTGAACTGGAAATTTTTTTACAAACTATGCTCGGACATTCAAACCTTCTTGTAACCGAACACATCCAGTCCTGCTTTTGATGATGTATGGTTGGGCATTCGCACCTTTTTTTTTACCCATTTTTGAGGAATTATGGGTGGACATTCACACCTTCTTGAAGCTGAACACCTCCTCTCCCACTTATGATCATGTGCGGTTGGATATTCGAACATTTTTTTTCATGTTTTCTAGCAATTATTGATGGACATTCAGACCTTCTTGCAGCTGAACACCTCCGCTCCCGCTTTTGATGGTGTATAGTCGGGCTTCCGAGCCTTTTCTTCCCCGGTTTTTACAAATTATGGTTGGACATTTAGACCTTCTTGCAGCCGAAAACCTCCGTTCCCTCTTTTGATCATACATTGTCCGGCATTCGCACCTTTTCTTACCCGCTTTTTACAAACCATGGTCGGACTTTCACACCTTTTAGTAGCCAAACAACTCCGCTCCCGCTATTGATTGTGTACAGTCGGGTATTTTAACCTTTTCTTACCCGCTTTTTACCAATTATGGTCGGACATTCACACCTTCTTACAGCGGAACACCTCCGCTCCCTGTTTTGATCATTTATGGTCTGGCAATACTACCTTTTCTTACCCGTTTTTGAGTAATTATGGCTGGACATTCACAGCTTCTTGTAGCCGAACACATCCACTCCTGCTTTTGATGATGTATGGTATGGCATTCGAACCTACTTGTTGCCCGCTTTTCATTAATTATGGGTGGACATTCACACCTTGTCGCACCCAAACACCTCCGCTCCCTGTTTTGATCATGTATGGTTGGACATTCGCACCTTTTCTCACCCGCTTTTTGCAAACTATGGTCGGCCATTCACAGCTTCCTCTCCACCATACTTGTATGGTGGGATATTCACACCCACTTGCATCCGAAGACCTCCGCCCCCACTTTTGTTGATATTTAGTCGGTCATTCGCACCTTACCCGCTTTTGGCAAACTATGGCCTTCTTGCAGCCAAAAACCTCTGATCTCGCTTTTGATGATGTAAGGTTGGGCATTCAGACCTTGCTTCACCTGCTTTTCACCAAATATAGTCGGACATTCACACCTTCTTGCAGCCGAACACTTCCGCTCCACCTTTTAGTTTTCTATGGGGCATTCACGCCTTTATTTTCACCGCATTTTATAAAAACACCACAGGAACACCGTATTGAGGCTTTGATCTGACCGCTCATTCGGTGTCGCATTTCTTTCAAGCAATTCTCCTGGTTAGCCCGCACTCGGCTCGCTCCCAGAGCCGTGTTAAAGTCTACTTCGCCTTCACTCTCTTTTCTCATCAGACTAAAAGAAAGTTTCATCTTGGGGTCCCTGAAACTTCCATCCTGCACCGCTGTTTGCTTTTTCACAAGAGCAGAGGAGAGCGCACCGTTCCCAGCGGCACTGCAGTACCGGGTCGATGCTTGGAGTGAACGGAGCAAGCTCCTTTTTCAACTCCTATTGATACAAATCCATTTAATATGTGGTCCTTGCATAGACATATCACAACTTGGTTTGAGTGAAGGAATTAATTTTATATCAAAATCCGGAATTGTGTAGAACTCGTGAAACGACGCTTATTCTCGGATTCCTGAAAAGGTTTAGTGTTGTTCTCTCCTATCCTGCAAAGTACAACGTTCTTTTTTGTTTAAAGCTATTTGGACATGGATAAATATGAAGGACAAAGACGTTTTAACTTAGTTTGAGTGAAGGAATTCATTTTATATCAAAATCCGAAATTGTGTAGAACTCGTAAAAATAAGCTTATTCTCGGATTCCTAAAGGTTTAGTGTTGTTGTTTCCTATCCTGCAAAGTACAACGTTCTTTTTTGTTCAAAGCTATTTAGACATGGATAAATATGAAGGAAAATGCAGTTTTAACTTGGTTTGAGTGAAGGAATTCATTTTATATCAAAATCCGGAATTGTGCATTATGGCAGCAGAATTGTAGTCTGAATACCTTTATGCCAAACAGATTTGCTTTGCCAAGGGAAGTTTTATAATTGTTTATTGTTTATGTTTACAATATATAAACTAGCAGAATAATTAATTCATCCTCCTGGTCCCTCCCACCCCGGAGAGGGCAGCCAGAGACTGGCTGCAATAGGCATCCCCGCTACCTGGGACCCAACACAGGGCAGGAGGGCCTGATGTCCACCAGGCTCGGGGCCTGCAGTCACCATATTCCGGGAGCTACTGTACCCCCAGAAGGAACCCATCCCGCCCCACCCCACTCAACCCAACCCCACCCCAGAGGACCTCTACAAAAACAAACAAACAACAACAAAAATCAAACAAACAAACAAACAAATCACCCGGTTACACCAGTCGCAGCAGCCCGGGCCTGAGACCCACCATCACCCAGGCCCCCCCAGGCCCCCCCCAACAGGGGAAAAGCACACCCCCATACAGACCCCCTCCTCCTCACCGCACGCCCCAACACCCTAAAAAAAACAACCACCTGCGGACACCTTGGAGTTCCCAGAGCAACAAGGCCGGCACCAGGACCTGCACCAACCCACGCATACTGTGGCATGTCCAGGGCAACCCAGACCCCCCAGGCACAGGCAGGGCCCCGCCCCGGGCACAAGGCAGCGGCAAGCCACCAGGTCCAGGCCCAGCTCCACCACCCACGCCAGAGCGGCCCCGTCACCCGGTACAGAGCCAGCAGCCACTACCCCAAGGCCCCTAAGGGACCCCGCCCCACACCGCAAGACAGCCCCACCCGCAAGCCCCCAAAACTGCCCTCCAAGCCCGACACACAGTCCCCCCCAGCAATGACCAACCCGGTCCCCACGACCCGAGAGACCACCAGACGCCCTAAGCCACACAGCCCCCCCCCAGCACACACCCAACCGCCCAGAGCGACGGGACAGCAACCCACCACCAACACTATGTGATCAAGCTAATCAGAGGGGACCAGAGAGAATTAAATTCAGCCAATTGATGTTTTGAGGAAGCAGACATTGTTTCCATGCTAATATAATCTAAAAGAAAATTTCTAAACTGGTTAATACACAGATTGTTCTTCGCTTTCCAGTTCATGAGAATAGTTTTCTTTGCTATACATAACACTGTGAGGATCATGTGTGCTAAGCTAAATTCCACATTGATGTTGTCTAAGTCACCCAGTATGCACAGTGTGGGGCATGCAGGAATGCTACACTTTAGTCATGTTGATAGGTCCGCACAGACTTCAAGCCAGAACTTCTGGACAGGCGCACAAAACCACAAAGTGTGTGCATAATCATCAGGTGTGTTATCTGTGCAATGTGAGCAGATGTTTGAGTGTGTTAAACCCATCCTGAACATCCTTTGTCCTGTATAGTGTGTTCTATGAAGAATTTTGTATTGTATGAGCTGTAAATTAGGATTTCGAGTCATTCTGAAGGTGTTCAAACATATATGTGGCCAGAAGCTATGACTAGAACTGATGGATAAATCTGCCGCCCATTTTGAGGACGGTAGAGACATTGTGTCATCTATCTTAGACAATAATTTATATATTTTTGATAGTAGTTTTGGGGTGCAGATGCTTAGAAATTCTGCTACCCTAATCGGGAGTTGTAAGTCTGGTTGGTGGAGGATATATTTCTTTGTTATTATAGACTTAAGTTGTTGATATTCTAGGAATTTATTGCTGCCTATCTCATGTTGTGATATGAGCTCATCAAATTAAATAAAATGTCCATTTTGGATTATATGTTCCAGACGTTTGATTCCTTTGATCTTCCACAGAGTAAAGTTTAGCATTTTTTTGTTTTGCAGGATGTCAGGATTGTTCCAGATGGATGTAAGCTTACACGGGACAAGTGAAGACTTTGTTATTTTAAGAAATTCCCACCAGGCTGTCAGAGAGGTGCTGATGTTAATGCTTTTGAAACATTTGTGATTTTTCACTATTTGACTAATAAGTAGCAGGTCAGAGATTTCCAGATTATCACAGAATGCTTGTTCTATACTTATCCATGTTCATCTATTGGGCTAGGTTTAAACCATTTTGATATATACTGTAACCTATTGGCTAAGGAATAGTGCTGAAAATTAGGTAAATCTAATCCACCCTGTCCTTGGTCTTCTGTAGGGTTTTTAAACTAATACGTGGTGGTTTGTTTTTCCACAGAAATTTAGAGATGCATGAATCTAGTGACGTAAACCAAGTAGCAGGTGGTTTTATGGGGATCATTGAGAACAGATAGTTAACTTTTGGTAGTATCATCATTTTAATGGTTGTAACTCTCCCCATAAGTGATATAGGTAAGGACTTCCAACGAGAGAGATCGTCCTTTACTGTCTTTAATAATTGCACATTGAGGCGGCCTGTTGCCACTGCGGGTTCTTTCAGAGAGACTCAGAGACAGAGGACGGTTCAACGTATAGTTTATTTAACCCTTTTTCATGAATGTGGAGTCGTTCGCAGGCCTTCCCTCCCGGTTCGTGCTGCCGACTCCACTTCAATCCTCCTTACAGCTCTGAGTTTTTTAAAGAGGAGAGTGATTAGACAAGTGACTGCCGGTGTACTAATCACTCACCTAGTCCTGCTCCCCAGAGCTCTCTCCACAGCTCTCTCCTGCAGCTGATGCACCACGCCCCCTCCACATACCTCCACCGCCTGACCTTGGCCGGGGAGCGGTCCGGCCTAACCTACTCCCCCCCACACACCTCGCCATGCGAGCTGTAAAGGAAGTCGGCCACAGCCATCTGTGCCCCCGGCCTATGGACCACTTTGAATTTAAAAGGCTGTAGTGCCAGATACCAGCGGGTGATCCGTGCATTGACATTTTTCATTCGGTGGAGCCACTGGAGGGGAGCAAGGTCCGAGCAAAGGGTGAATGGGCGCCCCAGCAAGTAATACCGCAGAGCGCCGACCACCCACCGGATGGCCAGGCACTCCCTCTCCACCGTGTTGTATCTGGTCTCCCTCTCGGATAGTTTCTGGCTGATGTAAAGCACTGGGTGGTCAACGCCCCGCACCTGCTGGGACAGAACAGCCCCCAACCCCCTTCCCGATGCATCAGTCTGCAGGACAAATGGGAGAGAGGAGTTAGGTGTGTGGAGAAGAGGCTCCCCACAGAGGGTCTGCTTTACCCTCTCAAGTGACACCTGGCACTGCTTCGTCCACCGGACCGGATCAGAGGCACCTTTTCGGGTAAGGTTGGTCAAAGGGCTGGTCAGCTCCGCGAAGTTGGGAATAAATCGCCGGTAATATCCGGCCAGCCCCAAAAACCGCCTCACCTCTTTCTTGGTCTTAGGTTTTGGGCAGGCTGCAATCGCTGCTGTCTTGTCTACCTGTGGACGCACCTGTCCGCCGCCCAAGTGGTACCCCAGATACCGTACCTCCCTCCATCCAACTGCACACTTCTTTGGGTTGGCCGTGAGCCCCGTGACTCCAGCACTGCCGCCATCTGCTGAACATGCTCCGCCCAGCTGTTGCTATGGATGATGACGTCATCCAGGTAAGCGGCAGCATACGCAGGAACTTACATCATGAAAAGCGAGATCAGAGGTGTTTGGCTGAGAGAAGGCCACAGTTTGCGATGCAATAATTAAAGGCCTCATGCCAGATGTCGCCACTGAAGTAAAGAACATTTACGTGGGATGGTGTGAGGGTCCTCGTTTGGCTGACGTTCGCCGATATGCTCGCCATGCTCATAACCAAGTTGAGACGCGTAAGACAACCAAAAGGGACAAGTGTGAAAAGGAGCTGCATTTGGCAGCCATGACCATGTATTACGCAGTGTGTGTAAACAGAGGACGAGGCCGAAGTCGAAGACGTGGACGTGTGGGAGAGGAGGTCGAAATGGGCCACGCCAGAGCTATGATCCGAATATTTGTTTTTACTGTGGCCAGACTGGACACTGGAAGAAGGACTGTCCACAGCTGAAAAGTGATGAAATTGGGCAAAAGGCTGACTGAGGGTGGGAGGCAGGTTCTGGACGTCACGCGGCAGCGGAGCCTCCACTAATGGGTGATAGCATAAACACACTCACACATTTTTCCTGCTCTGTGTAGTGAAGAAACGCTTGCCGACTGTGATTCACGTAGTAAAGTTTTGCATGCTATTTCCGTCCTAGAGCAAAGATATTTCTCTCAGAATATAGGAAATTATGTTCATCAGTAGTGACGTCAGGGGAGTTTGATTGTCCTCCAAAGTTAAGTGGAAACCACGTTTACTGTATGTCTGCATCAGGCCAGGTTGTGAAGGAGAAAATGACAATGCCCATTGCGTGTTGTCACTCCCGATGAGCTCTCCTTCAAACACTCATTTTTGTTATCAGAGTTGTGTCCCATTAACCTGATGGGCTGTGATCTCATGTGTAAATTAGGCATTATTTTAACTTCTACACCAGAGGGTGTTAAGGTTATGTTACAGTCTGACAAAGTTTTCACAGCAGTGCAGTTTGATTCATCGGCACTTACATATGCTTATGAGTGGAAACTTCCCAGCTCTCCTTTTTCACAACAACTAGTGGAAGAAGCAAAAGCGTTAGTTTCACCCCTTTCTGATTTCATGCAACCTACTGATTTGCACTGCACATCACACATTTCTTTGGGGCCTGACAATGACTATGAGAAGAAGTGAAAAAATATGTGCGCCTACTTTATTGGCTGTGTCGCTCACTCCAGAGCACTTCAATTTTTTTAATGTTTGTGGTACTCGCCCTCACATTTCCTTGGCCAAACGTACACACTGGCAGTGACAAGGTGTGGGAGAGTTTGTTGCTACATGTCAGAAAGAAATGGAGTGGACCGTTTCACCTGCTGATCCAAATTTGATGTTTTCTGAACGATTGTCAGCGTACAAAAAACATTTTTGAGTACAATGCATTGTCAAAGAACTGTGGACTTAATTCCTACCACAGAATCACATTTTGAAGCATGTTTTTTATCTGAAACAGATTTGTCTTCGATACCCATGTTGGCTGAAGTGCCCAATGATCTTTGGGCTAAGAGCAAATATGATGTGGGGTTGATAAAAGGCTGTGAACCAGTAATTGTCACCCCTAAATCAGACTTTTGTCCATGTAAAAAACAATACCCTTTTAAGCCTGAAGCAATTAAAGGGATTAAACCTGTTTTTCAATCTTTTCAGAAAACAGGCATTATTGTTCCTTTTGAAAATTCACCTGTGCTTACTCCATTGTTTCCTGTTAAAAAGATTAAAGATGCTGGCCAGCCAGATGAATGGCGTTTTGTACAGGACCTCCAAGCGGTGAATGCTGCAGTTCAGCCACATGCTCCTACTGTGCCCAACCCACACACTATTTTGTCTCAAATTACATCAGATGCACAGTTTTTCTCAGTGGTTGACTTGTCGCCAGTGCACCCTGATAGCCCATTTTGGTTTGCTTTTTAGTTTGAAGGGAGATCTTGGACTTTTACCCGGTTATGCCAGGGGTACTGTGAAAGTCCCACTATTTACAATGCTGCCCTCAAAGCTAGTCTGGATTAACTTCAATCAACCACAGGCTCTGCTCTTTTGCAGTATGTGGATGACATCCTTTTATGTAGTCCATCTAAACAACAGTGTGAAAAGACAGTGAATCTGTTGAAACATCTTCCTTCTTATGGCCATAAAGCCAGCCTTTCTAATTTACAGTTTGTACAGGACGAAGTCACCTTTTTGGGTCATGTGATTTCTAAGGATGGGCGCTCACTTTCTCCTAAACGTGTTGCTGCAGTTCAGATCATTCCTAAACCGGTTACTAAAAAACAGCTTATGTCATTCTTAGGTATAACATCTTACTGCAGGAACTTTATTCCTAACTACTCTTTTCTCGAAGCTCTCTTAGGTGCTCTTATCCATGGTAAAGGCCTCCAGTCAGCTGATCGTGTTCCATGGACTCCTGAGGCTGAATCAGCCTTTAGTCAGCTTAAGCTGGCTCTTCAAACAGCACCAACACTTGGCATTCCAGATCCTCATAAACCTTTCATACAGGCAGTTGATGAGAAGCATGGTTGTATGACATCTGTTCTTATGCAGGAACATGGGGCAGGCAAAGGCCAGTGGCTCATTTCTCAGCAAAACTGGACTCTGTGGCTGCAGGCCTGCCTGGTTGTCTTCGTGCTGTTGCAGCTGCAGAGAAAGCTGTCCTGGCCTCCCAAGATATTGTGGGCTACGCTAATTTGACTGTTTTGGTTCCTCATGCTGTTGCCATTATTCTTCTCGAGCAGAAAACTTCACATCTTTCAACTGCTCGTTGGCTCAGATACACCTCTGTGATATGCCAAATGTCACTGTTAAACGTTGTACTGTTCTGAATCCTGCTACTTTGCTTCCAACTCCTGAGGATGGGGAGCCTCATGACTGTGAAGCTGTTTTGGAACAAGTTTGTACACCCCGACCTGATCTTTTAGAGACTCCTCTTCCAAACTCTGACATGATTCTTTTTGTAGATGGATCAGCTTTGCGTGATCCAGCCACAGGTACTAACTGTGTTTGGTTTGCAGTATGTTCTTCACATGACACTTTGTTGTCTGGTTCTCTTCCTAAACATTTCTCTGCTCAAACTACTGAGCTTATTGCACTTACTGAAGCTTGTAAGTTGGCAGCTGGTAAGTCACTATTTACACAGATTCCAGATATGCTTTTGGTGTTGTTCATGACTTTGGTGCGCTGTGGAAACACAGGCATTTCCTTAAATCAGATGGTAAAACTATTCTGAACTCCAAGCAGGTTTCTGATCTTCTTGATGCGATCCTTTTGCCTACAGCAATCTCGGTCTGTAAGTGTGCGGCTCACACTAACTCAGACGATCCTGTTGCTTGTGGCAATGCCAGAGCTGATGCTGCAGCTAAGCAAGCAGCTAAATCTTTTCCTGTTTTCGCTTCCCTCTCTTTGCAGGCAGAAGACTCCCTCACAGATCTCCATGCTTTGCAAACTTTTGCCTCTGCAGATGAAATTTGGTCACACTTAGCATACTGACTGTCAGTGTAAACGTTAACAACCTTTTTGTTATTTAATTTACAAGCTTCAGTTAAAGCTACCAATTCGACTGCTTGAACAGAGTAATTTTTTGGTAGTGGTTGTTTTAAGAAAACTTCAGTTTCTGTTACTACTGTAAATCCTGTAGCATTTGTGCCATCAGGGTTTTTTGCTTGACCTGTTGAATAAATATAGTTATTTCTGCATTTTCATAACGTATATCAGTTAAGTCTGGCCTGGGTAAAACACTGATGGTTATTTCTGACATGCAATCATGAGGCTTTCCATCTGTGGGGTAGGTAGCAGTGTGAATGGATTAAGTGTAGCACATCTCTCGACAACAAGGTGTGGCTGTGAAAGAAGAACTGTTATGTAGGAGAGATGTCTGGTAAAGATATTTTATTAAGTAACCATATCACAGCCACTGCATGAGGTACCTTAAGTGTTAATGGGTGAAATAACACCATTATTGTTGATGCCTGCACTGCCAATGGCTTCTGGCCATTGATTCAAAAGTACGATCTCGTCCCTTTTTCCCCCTTTCAGTGGACACTGGCTCCTAATTACCGCAATTCAGCAGGGGGTCTTTCATTAGGAGTACTTGACTCCCCCGTGCACGGTTTCAGCTCCGACCCTGGACAGCGGAAAAAACGTTGAGATCTGGTTTGAGGACCCAATTGTTGAGAAAAGTCTCTCAATGAGACTCAGAGTTGCTGGAGTCAGTTAATGCAAAGGTTTAATCTTGCAGCAAGTTCAAGAATGTGTGTGTGTATGGGTGTATGTGTGCGAACGTGTGTGAGTTTGTGAGAGTTTAAAGAACCTGTTATCCACAGGCAGGTCTTAACTAGTATGGCACGGGTCCAGCCTGTCTCATCTTTTTTGGAAGGTCCAGCGCTCGGCCGTAACCCTTCTGTCTGTTTGGACTCTCACATACATTCGGTTAATCATAGAAAAACGAGAACAAAACTTTTTAGCCCCTTAAATTCATAAAACAGACATGGTGCAGTTATTTCCATTCTAGAAAATAAGAGTAATCACCACCATTTCTATAAATTCTGGATATTCTAACAATCTGAATCTTTTTTAAATGTTCGATGAAACCCTTTGCTGTTCTGTCTCCCGTGACACCAAAACGGCTTTCTTTTCTCTCTTTTCTCTACACTCTGCACTGTGAGCACACACACCAAATCAGAAAGGCTTTTTTCTCTCTTTTCTACATTATGGACTGTGGGGACACAAAACCGCTCTCTCTTTTTTTTTTTTGATTGTGTGCCAGGGCGTTGACTCACGTATTAGATTATGCTTAAGATACGAATGGGTTTATCAGTCACATCAGAATCCATACATACTGATCCTCCCGTAATAAAATGGTCGGATCTTATCAAACACACTTTGTTTCTTGTGACAAGTCAGCGAAACAGCGTATACACGTCAAGACACTGAATCAAGTTTGCCACAAGAACTCATAAGTTTGGCAGTATTGCTCTGCCGTCAGCAATCATACACCCATTTTATTTTCATGAGACATGTGCAGGCACCTGTTCATCTACTGTTCTATCACTATGAATTAGTTTATCTATTATCAATAAGGATACTTCTACAACTACTATCAAAGATGTCCGGACTTCTTATGTTGTCAGTTGCTATATATGAATAAGTGGGTTGCTACTGAAAAGCATTAAGCATGTCACACAGCCCAAACATATAACATTTCAGGACACACCACACAGTTAACAACCACAGTGAAGCGTGTCAAAGCCCAAACATGTAACATTCAACAGGACACTTACACAACACATTCAAATCAAACAGTCAGACAACATACAAGAACATATACCCCAGCCGGCATTGCTCCCTGCCTATTTTCCTACAACTCACTATGTGTGCGCACACCTTTATTCACAAACTCTTCAACTTATACTCTTTTACCGAAGCTGCTACAGCTCGATTGGCCAAATACCCTTAGATCCTATTTCGGTGAATTTGACATCTGCCTTGCATTTAACAGATTAGCGGTTTAGCAGTTTTAATTTAGTTTGAGTGAAGGAATTCATTTTATAGCAAAATCCAAAATCATGAAGAAGAAAGAAGAAAGTAAGCTTATTCTCGGATTCCTGAAACTTTAGATTTGCTCTTTCTTTTACTGCAAAGTACAACGTTGTTTTTTTGTTTAAATATTTCTAGACATAGTAAATATGAAGGACAAATCAGTTTTAACATAGTTTGATTGAAGTAATGCATTTTATAAGCAAAATCCCAAATCATGCAGAACTCACGAAATACTTTTTCTCGCTTTTCACTGCTTTTTACAAACTTTGGTCGGACGTTCACACCTTCTTGCATCCGAACACCTCCGCTTCCGCTTTTGATGATGTATATTCGGGCATTCGAACCTTTTTTTACCCGCTTTTTACAAACCATTGTCGGACTTTCACACCTTCTTGAAGCCGAACACCACCTCTCCCGCTTTTGATGATGTATGGTCCAGTATTCTTACCTTTTCTAACACATTTTTCAGCAATTATGGTCGGACATTCACACCTACTCACAGACGAACACCTCCGCTCCCACATTTGATAGTGTATAGTCGGGCATTCTCACCCTATCTCAACAGCTTTTTGCAAATTATGATCTGATATTCACACCTACTTGCAGTCGAACAGCTCTGCTCCCGCTTTTGATTATGTTTGGTTGGATATTCGAACATTTTCTTAACTGCTTTTTACAAACTTTGGTCGGACGTTCACACCGTCTTGCAGCCGAACACCTCCGCTTCCGCTTTTGATGGTATATAGTCGGGCATTCAAGCCTTTTCTTACCCGCCTATTACTTACTATGGTTGGACATTCAAACCTTCTTGTAGCCGAACACATCCGCTCCTGCTTTTGATGATGTATGATTTGGCATTCGCACCTTTTCTTACCCATTTTTCAGTAATTTTTGGTCGGACATTCAGACCTTCTTGCACCTGAACACCACTGCTCCCGCTTTTGATGGTGTATAGTCGGGCTTTCGAGCCTTTTCTTCCCCGATTTTTACAAATTGTGGTTGGACATTCAGACCTTGCAGCCGAAAACCTCCGCTCCCTCTTTTGATCATACATTGTCGGGCATTCGCCCCTTGTCTTACACGGTTTTTACAAACTTTAGTCAGACATTCACACCTTGCAGCTGAACCACCTCCATTCCCTGTTTTGATCATGTGTGGTCTGGAAATACTACCTTTTCTTCCCCCGTTTGTGAGTAATTATGGCTGGACATTCACACCTACTTGCAGCCGAAAAACCACCTCTCCCGCTTTTGACGATGTATTGTCCGGCATTCTAGTCTTTTCTATCACATTTTTCAGCAATTATGATCTGACATTCACACCTACTTGCAGTCGAACAGCTCTGCTCCCGCTTTTGATTATGTTCGGTTGGATATTCAAACCTTTTCTTAACTGCTTTTTACAAACTTTGGTCGGACGTTCACACCTTCTTGCAGCCGAACACCTCCTCTCCCGCTTATGATTATGTGCGGTTTGATATTCAAACCTTTTCTTAACTGCTTTTTACAAACTATGCTCGGACATTCAAACCTTCTTGTAGCCGAACACATCCACTCCTGCTTTTGATGATGTATGGTTGGGCATTCGAACCTACTTGTTGCCCGTTTTTCATTAATTATGGGTGGACATTCACACCTTGTCGCAGCCAAACACCTCCGCTCCCTGTTTTGATCATGTATGTTTTGACATTCGCACCTTTTCTCACACAAAACCGCTCTCTCTTTTTTTTTTTGATTGTGTGCCAGGGCGTTGTCTCACGTATTAGATTATGCTTAAGATACGAATGGATTTATCAGTCACATCAGAATCCATACATACTGATCCTCCCGTAATAAAATGGTCGGATCTTATCAAACACACTTTGTTTCTTGTGACAATCAAGTCAGCGAAACAGCGTATACACGTCAAGACACTGAATCAAGTTTGCCACAAGAACTCATAAGTTTGGCAGTATTGCTCTGCCGTCAGCAATCATACACCCATTTTATTTTCGTGAGACGTGCAGGCACCTGTTCATCTACTGTTCTATCACTATGAATTAGTTTATCTATTATCAATAAGGATACTTCTACAACTACTATCAAAGTATGTCCAGACTTCTTATGTTGTCAGTTGCTATATATGAATAAGTGGGTAGCTACTGACAAGCATTAAGCATGTCACACAGCCCAAACATATAACATTTCAGGACACACCACACAGTTAACAACCACAGTGAAGTGTCAAAGCCCAAACATTCAACAGGACACTTACACAACACATTCAAATCAAACAGTCAGACAACATACAAGAACATATACCCCAGCCGGCATTGCTCCCTGCCTATTTTCCTACAGCTCACTATGTGTGCGCACACCTTTATTCACAAACTCTTCAACTTATACTCTTTTACCGAAGCTGCTACAGCTCGATTGGCCGAATACCCTTAGATCCTATTTCGGTGAATTTGACATCTGCCTTACATGTAACAGATTAGCGGTTTAGCAGTTTTAATTTAGTTTGAGTGAAGGAATTCATTTTATAGCAAAATCCGAAATCGTGAAGCACTCATGAAAGTAAGCTTATTCTCGGATTCCTGAAACTTTAGATTTGCTCTTTCTTTTACTGCAAAGTACAACGTTGTTTTTTTTGTTTAAATCTTTCTAGACATGGTAAATATGAACGACAAAGCAGTTTTAACATAGTTTGAGTGAAGGAATTCATTTTATAGATAAAATCCCAAGAGTCTGCAGAGAAAAGAGAGTGAATGCGAAGTAGACTTTAACACGGCTATGGGAGCGAGCCGAGTGTCGGCTAACCGGGAGAATTGCTTGAAAGAAACGCGACACCGAATGAGTGGTCAGAACAAAGCCTCAATACGGGATTCTCGTGGTGTTTTTGTTGCTGCCTTGTCTTTTGCATAGAGTAAAAGACAAGGCAGCCATCGAATAGGGCCCGATTGTTCCTACTTGGTCAGCCGAGGAGCAAGGGGGGGGGGGGGGGGGGGGGGGGGGGGGGTGGCAAGCGTCTCAACCAAGCAAAGCTCACCATGGGGAAGGTGGCTATACCAACTAGCCTGATGCCCTGCTCCCGCAGTGACGGATAATCGTACTCTGGTTTCTCTTCATAACATACAAGTCTTTCGCCTTTTACTAAAGACTTCCGTGGAGAGCAGCACTAATGAGTTGTTTCTATTATTGGCAGGCTTTACCTTTGCGGGTGAAGCCCTTTCTGTCTGTGCAAAAGAAATCTTGCTACTTTGCAGAGTGACTTCTCTGAGTAGAGTCGCCTTACTTGTTGCGACTGTGCCGATGTTCGAAGCTGGAGTGCAAAGTTGTTGCTTGAATGGTACTTGCTGGAGCATGCGGGAGTGCAAAGTTATACCATTTAAAAGGGCTGAAGAGTGCTCAGTGCAGCGGGTGGGCGGAGGTGCAACGTGACACTCTGGCCACCTATGGCCATAAAAAGAACACTGCTACAAGTGCGCATTGTGCCAGCAAGGGCCCTCGGACCTGAAACAGTGGACAGTTATCGCTTCTCGGCCTTTTGGCTAAGATCAAGTGTAGTATCTGTTCTTATCAGTTTAATATGTCCTCTATACGAGGACAACATATTAAATGGATTTTTAAGAATAGGAGTTGAAAAAGAAGCTTGCTCCGTTCACTCCAAGCCTCGACCCGGTACTGCAGTGCCGCTGGGAACGGTGCGCTCTCCTCTGCTCTTGTGAAAAAGCAAACAGCGGTGCAGGATGGAAGTTTCAGGGAGCCCAAGATGAAACTTTCTTTTAATCTGCTGAGAAAAGAGAGTGAATGCGAAGTGGACTTTAACACGGCTCTGGGAGCGAGCCGAGTGCGGGCTAACCGGAAGAATTGCTTGAAAGAAACGCAACACCGAATGAGTGGTCAGAACAAAGCCTCAATACGGTGTTCCCGTGGTGTTTGTGGCTGCCTTGTCTTTTGCACAGAGTAAAAGACAAGGCAGCCATCGAATAGATTGTTTCTACTTGGTCAGCCGAGGAGCAGGGGGGGGGGGGGGGGGGGGCAAGCGTCTCAACCAAGCAAAGCTCACCAAGTAGGAACAATCGGGCCCTTTTCGATGGCTGCAACACCTGAAAGAGATATTGATGCGAGACCAAATCAAATGCTTTTTCAAAGTCTAAATTTAAGATGACAAGCCGGGTGTTTCTGTCTCTAGCGTAATCAATGATGTCTCGAATCAGTACGAGGCTGTCGGTGAGTTGTCTCCCTGAGATAGCACAAGCTTGGTCTGGGTGAATTACCTCCTCTAAAACAGAGGACATCCGTGTCGCTAAAACCTTGCTAAAAAGTTTACAGTCAAAGTTTAAAAGTGTGATGGGCCTCCAATTCTTTAGGTCAGTCTTATCATTTTTTTTATAAAGTAGAGTCACTATTCCCACTCTAAAACTGTCAGGCAGTCGGTCGAGTTTTTCAAAATCTTTAAAAACATCTAAAATGTCTGATGATAAAAGGTCCCAATAGGTCAGATAGAATTCTGCAGGAAGCCCGTCTAAACCCGGAGCTCGACTTCTCTTAAAACCTGTTAGGCATTTTTTTAACTCTAAAGCAGTAAAATTCTGTGTCAAGTGTGCATTCTCTTTTACGGTTTTGTCAACGAATTTTAAGATTTCTGCCGATGTTTCCAAGTGCACTGGTTTCTCTTTGTACATGTTACTATAAAAGGTATGTACAGTTTCAATCATCTCTTGTGTGGATTTTGTTAAAAACCCATCTTCTCTTTTTAGATTTTGAATACACTCCTTTTTATTTATAACTTTCTTTCTTTTTCACCTTCCTCAATTTCCTGCTCCCTGCTTCTTACAAAAATTCCTTTACTCTTTATTTCTGCTAAAACTGACATTTCCTTTTTGACATCTTTGATTTCTTCTTTAAAGTCTATGCCACACTGATTTAGTTTAAAGTAGCGCTGTAAGCGTTTATGTAGTCCCATCATACATCTATTCTCTTTCCTTTTTTTGCGTTTACCTTGCTGTTTAAAAAAAGTCTGGGTCGTTTCCTTCACCATTTCCCACCATTGTGCATGTGTTTCGTAGAGGTCTTGAAGGGTCTGCCACTCTTTATAACATTCCCTGTACTGACTGACTATGATTTCATCCTCCAACAGGGAACAGTTGAGTTTCCACAGACCACTTCCTACCGTCACACCAGAAGGGGGTGAAAGAGTGCAGGAGAGCATAAGGTGGTCTGAAAAGAAAACAGGGGTTAATCTAACATCAGTGGGTGGGCAATCTCTAGTAAAGAAATAATCAATGCGAGAGGCTCTGGTGCCATCATGACTAAACCAGGTGAAGCCCTCCTCTCTGGGATGCATGGTTTTAAAACAGTCAGTAAGCTTAAAATCCCTGCATATGCCCTGAAGTAAAATCAAAGTCTTATCCACTTTAAAATCTACCCCTGCTCTTTTTCTATCTTTCCTGCTCAAGATACAGTTAAAATCCCCTCCTACAATTAAAGGTACTTGCCCTAGCATGTAAAGCTGTATATCTTCTAAAAGGTCATACCTTTCATTTTTTCCATTGAAACCATAAATATTTAAGAGGTTAAAGTCTTGCCCCATAAAATTCAAGTGTGCTAAAAGTGCCCGTCCGTCTCTCACCACTGTGCTACCTTTCACCAGAACATGCGGATTTTTAATTAGAATGGCCACACCATTATTTTTATTTTGATTTGAGCCACTCCATATCGATAAATGGGGCCACATTTCCTCCCATTGTCTATGGTTTTTTAAAAAAGGTAGTCCACATTCTTGTATTAAAAACACATCTGATTTTATGGAGTCTAAGAAGGATAAAATACTCTGGGCTCTTGTCTTTGATTTCACACTTCTCACATTTAGTGTTGAGAAGGTGAGAACCATTAAAAGCATAAAGGAAAGTAGGTATGTCATTTTCGTTTTTCTAAGTTATCAAAACAAATTACACACAGGTTATTTCTTGGGAAACTAGCTCTTCTATCATTTCTTTAGGTGAAAAGTGAGTAGGGTGATCTATATTTCCTTTTCGGACTCTCGGTGTTGGCCTCTGACGCAATGTTGCATTTAACTTTGAGTCCCCGGGGGTTGATTGCAGAGCTGAAGTTAAAAAGGAGACCTCATTTGGTGAGTCGGAGGGGAAGACTCTAGGTTCTTCCTCTGAAGAACTGTCTGAAAGGGACCTAACCCTTCCCCTCTTCTCTGATACCACTGGGGAATCAGAGGCTCAGATGCCGTCCTCTTCGGCTGTTGACCTTCGGGGAGGTGAGTATCTTCACTAGACTCACCTGTCTGCTCTTCCTCCTCATTTAGCGTAGCTCCACCCTCTGCCTGTGAATTCTCACAGACTTCAACACTGAGTGGTGAGGCCTCTACAGGCCCCTCCCCTTTTTGCTCCTCACTTCCAATCCAAGCTTTTGGCGGGAAGTTTGAATTTATTGGGTCAACCTCTTCACTTTGTTCACCAACTGCCACCTTTGGTCCTTCTCTTTGTTGGCTTGACTGTGGCTTTACCGTCTTTAATTTGTTGGCAAAAGATTTAGGGCAATCTCTGAAGAGGTGATTTAATTCTCCACAGAGATTACATTTCCTGCCATTTGGACACTCTCCAAAAGTTTGCCCAATTTCTCTGCTCTTCCCACATAACACCTTGGTACAAGCCTCAACCTGGTGCCCATGCTCACCACACTTGCGGCAGAACTTGGGCTGCCCCTGGTAGTGGATGTAACCTCGGTTTTCAAGGTGGCCAGAGTGTCGCCCACCCGCTGCACTGAGCACTCTTCAGCCCTTTTAAATGGTATAACTTTGCACTCCTGCACGCTCCAGCAAGCACCATTCAAGCAACAACTTTGCACTCCAGCTTCGAACATCGGCACAGTCGCAACAAGTAAGGCGACTCTACTCAGAGAAGTCACTCTGCACAGTAAGAAGATTTCTTTTGCACAGACAGAAAGGGCTTCACCCGCAAAGGTAAAGCCTGCCAAAAATAGAAACAACTCATTAGTGCTGCTCTCCACAGAAATCTTTAGTAAAAGGCGAAAGACTTGTACGTTATGAAGAGAAACCAGAGTACGATTATCCGTCACTGCGGGAGGAGGGCATCAGGCTAGTTGGCATAGCCACCTTCCCCATGGTGAGCTTTGCTTGGTTGAGACACTTGCTCCCCCCCCCCCCTTGCTCCTCGGCTGACCAACTAGGAACAATCGGGCCCTATTCGATGGCTGCCTTGTCTTTTACTCTGTGCAAAAGACAAGGCAGCAACAAAAACACCACGAGAATCCCGTATTGAGGCTTTGTTCTGATCGCTCATTCGGTGTCGCGTTTCTTTCAAGCAATTCTCCCGGTTAGCCCACACTCGGCTCGCTCCCATAGCCGTGTTAAAGTCTACTTCGCATTCACTCTCTTTTCTCAGCAGACTAAATTGAGAAAGGAAATTATTTTAGAGGAAGCACTAGAGTTTAGATCCCACATTTGTTGATAGGCATTCATTTATTTCTTCACTTCTGATGAAGTTTCAACAATAAACAACAAACTTTGTATTATGAGAAAGAACCAGACTCATTCTTCAGGAATCCGAAAATAAGCTCTATTTTATGAGTTATGCACGAATTCGGATTCTCCTATAAAACGAATTCATTAACTCAAACCAAGTTAAGACTGCTTTGTCCTTCATATTTATTCATGTCTAATCAAGTTTCAACGATAAACAACGTTGTACTTTGTAGAATGAGAAAGAACTTCTTCAGCAATAAGCATCTCTCGACATATGACGAAATACAGATTTTGCTATAAAATTAATTCCTTCTATCAGCCTGACTTAAAACTGTTTGTCCTCCTTATTTATCCACTTCAAATCAAGTTTCAACAATTAAAAAAAAATTTTAGTTTGAGAAAGAACAACTTAATCTTCAGCAATCAGTATAAAAAGAGGTGCAAATGCCAACCATACATACCTAAAAGGTGGAGCGGAAGTATTCAGCTGCAAGTAGGTGTGAATGTTCGACCATAATTTGTAAAAAGCGGGTAAGAAAAGGTTCGAATGCCCGACTATATATTAACAAAAGCGGGAGGAGAGGTCTTCGGATGAGAGTGGGTGAGAATTTCCAACCATAATCTATAAAATACGGTGAAAAAAAATATGTGAATGCCTCATAGAACACTAAAAGCGGAAGTGTTCGGCTGCAAGAAGGTGTGAATGTCCGACTATATTTGGTGAAAAGCAGGTGAAGCAAGGTCTGAATGCCCAACCTTACATCATCAAAAGCGAGATCAGAGGTGTTTGGCTGCAAGAAGGCCATAGTTTGCCAAAAGCGGGTAAGGTGCGAATGACCGACTAAATATCAACAAAAGTGGGGGCGGAGGTCTTCGGATGCAAGTGGGTGTGAATATCCCACCATACAAGTATGGTGGAGAGGAAGCTGTGAATGGCCGACCATAGTAAAAGGCGGGTGAGAGAAGGTGCGAATGTCAAACCATACATAATCAAAACAGGGAGCAGAGGTGTTCTGCTGTAAGAAGGTGTGAATGTCCAACCATCGTTGGTAAAAAGCGGGTAAGAAAAGGTTAAAATACCCGACTGTACACAATCAATAGCGGGAGCGGAGTTGTTCGGCTACTAAAAGGTGTGAAAGTCCGACCATGGTTTGTAAAAAAGCGGGTAAGAAAAGGTGCGAATGCCCGACAATGTATGATCAAAAGAGGGAGTGGAGGTTTTCGGCTGCAAGAAGGTCTGAATGTCCAACCATAATTTGTAAAAACCGGGGAAGAAAATGCTCGAAAGCCCGACTATACACCATCAAAGGTGGGAGCGGAGGTGTTCAGCTGCAAGACGGTCTGAATGTCCATCAATAATTGCTAGAAAACATGAAAGAAAATTTTCGAATATCAAACTGCACATGATCATAAGCGGGAGAGGAGGTGTTCAGCTGCAAGAAGGTGTGAATGTCTACCCATAATTACTGAAAAATGGGTAAGAAAAGGTGCGAATGCCTAACCATACATCATCAAAAGAGGGAGCGGAGGTGTTCCGCTGTAAGACGGTGTGAATGTCCGACCATAGATGGTAAAAAGTGGGTAAGAAAAGGTTAAATTACCCGACTGTACTCAATCAAAAGAGGGAGCGGAGTTGTTCAGCTAAGAGAAGGTGTGAAAGTCCGACCTTGGTTTGTAAAAAGCGGGTAAGAAAAGGTTCGTATGCCCGAATATACACCATCAAAAGCGGAAGCGGAGGTGTTCGGCTGCAAGATATTGTGAACGTCCGACCAAAGTTTGTAAAAAGCAGTTAAGAAAAGGTTCGAATATCTAACCAAACATAATCAAAAGCGGGAGCAGAGCTGTTCGACTGGAAGTAGGTGTGAATGTCAGATCATAATTTGCAAAAAGCTGATGAGAAAAGGTGAGAATGCCCGACTATACACCATCAAATGCGGTAGCGGAGTTGTTCGGCTGTGAGTAGGTGTGAATCTCCAACCATAATTGCTGAAAAATGTGTTAGAAAAGGTAAAAATGCCAGTCCATACATCATCAAAATCGGGAGAGGTGGTGTTCAGCTGCATGAAGGTCTAAATGTCCATCAATAATTGCTAGAAAACATGAAAGAAAATTTTCGAAAATCAAACCACACATGATCATAAGTGGGAGAGGAGGTGTTCAGCTGCAAGAAGGTGTGAATGTCCACCCATAATACCTGAAAAATGGGTAAAAAAAAGGTGCGAATGCCCAACCCTACATCATCAAAAGCAGGAGTGCATGTGTTCGGCTACAAGAAGGTGTGAACGTCCAACCAAAGTTTGTAAAAAGCAGTTAAGAAAAGGTTCGAATATCCAACCATACATAATCAAAAGCGGGAGCAGAGCTGTTCGACTGCAAGTAGGTGTGAATGTCAGATCATAATTTGCAAAAAGCTGATGAGAAAGGGTGAGAATGCCCGACTATACACCATCAAATGCGGGAGCGGAGTTGTTCGGCTGTGAGTAAGTGTGAATCTCCGACCATAATTGCTGAAAAATGTGTTAGAAAAGGTAAGAATGCCGGTCCATACATCATCAAAATCGAGAGAGGTTGTGTTCGGCTGCAAGTAGGTGTGAATGTCCAGCCATAATTACTCACAAACGGGTAAGAAAAGGTAGTATTGCCAGACCATATATGATCAAAACAGGGAGCGGAGGTGGTTCAGCTGCAAGAAGGTTTGAATGTCCGACTAAAGTTCAAATATATTAACAAAAGCGGGAGGAGAGGTCTTCGGATGAGAGTGGTTGAAAATTTCCAACCATAATGTATAAAATGCGGTGAAAAAAAGGTGTGATAGAACACTAAAAGGTGGAGCGGAAGTGTTCGGCTGCAAGAAGGTTTGAATGTCCGACTATATTTGGTGAAAAGCAGGTGAAGCAAGGTCTGAATGCCCAACCTTACATCATCAAAAGCGAGATCAGAGGTGTTTGGCTGCAAGAAGGCCATAGTTTGCCAAAAGCGGGTAAGGTGCGAATGTCCGACTAAATATCAACAAAATTTGGGGCGGAGGTCTTCGGATGCAAGTGGGTGTGAATGTCCGACTATATTTGGTGAAAAGCAGGTGAAGCAAGGTCTGAATGCCCAACCTTACATCATCAAAAGCGAGATCAGAGGTGTTTGGCTGCAAGAAGGCCATAGTTTGCCAAAAGCGGGTAAGGTGCGAATGACCGACTAAATATCAACAAAAGTGGGGGCGGAGGTCTTCGGATGCAAGTGGGTGTGAATATCCCACCATACAAGTATGGTGGAGAGGAAGCTGTGAATGGCCGACCATAGTAAAAGGCGGGTGAGAGAAGGTGCGAATGTCAAACCATACATAATCAAAACAGGGAGCGGAGGTGTTCTGCTGTAAGAAGGTGTGAATGTCCAACCATAGTTGGTAAAAAGCGGGTAAGAAAAGGTTAAAATACCCGACTGTACACAATCAATAGCGGGAGCGGAGTTGTTCGGCTACTAAAAGGTGTGAAAGTCCGACCATGGTTTGTAAAAAGCGGGTAAGAAAAGGTGCGAATGCCCGACAATGTATGATCAAAAGAGGGAGTGGAGGTTTTCGGCTGCAAGAAGGTCTGAATGTCCAACCATAATTTGTAAAAACCGGGGAAGAAAAGGCTCGAAAGCCCGACTATACACCATCAAAAGTGGGAGCGGAGGTGTTCAGCTGCAAGACGGTCTGAATGTCCATCAATAATTGCTAGAAAACATGAAAGAAAATTTTCGAATATCAAACTGCACATGATCATAAGCGGGAGAGGAGGTGTTCAGCTGCAAGAAGGTGTGAATGTCTACCCATAATTACTGAAAAATGGGTAAGAAAAGGTGCGAATGCCTAACCATACATCATCAAAAGAGGGAGCGGAGGTGTTCCGCTGTAAGACGGTGTGAATGTCCGACCATAGATGGTAAAAAGCGGGTAAGAAAAGGTTAAATTACCCGACTGTACACAATCAAAAGAGGGAGCGGAGTTGTTCAGCTAAGAGAAGGTGTGAAAGTCCGACCTTGGTTTGTAAAAAGCGGGTAAGAAAAGGTTCGTATGCCCGAATATACACCATCAAAAGCGGAAGCGGAGGTGTTCGGCTGCAAGATATTGTGAACGTCCGACCAAAGTTTGTAAAAAGCAGTTAAGAAAAGGTTCGAATATCTAACCAAACATAATCAAAAGCGGGAGCAGAGTTGTTCGACTGGAAGTAGGTGTGAATGTCATATCATAATTTGCAAAAAGCTGATGAGAAAGGGTGAGAATGCCCGACTATACACCATCAAATGCGGTAGCGGAGTTGTTCGGCTGTGAGTAGGTGTGAATCTCCAACCATAATTGCTGAAAAATGTGTTAGAAAAGGTAAAAATGCCGGTCCATACATAATCAAAATCGGGAGAGGTGGTGTTCAGCTGCAAGAAGGTCTAAATGTCCATCAATAATTGCTAGAAAACATGAAAGAAAATTTTCGAAAATCAAACCACACATGATCATAAGTGGGAGAGGAGGTGTTCAGCTGCAAGAAGGTGTGAATGTCCACCCATAATACCTGAAAAATGGATAAAAAAAAGGTGCGAATGCCCAACCATACATCATCAAAAGCAGGAGTGCATGTGTTCGGCTACAAGAAGGTGTGAACGTCCAACCAAAGTTTGTAAAAAGCAGTTAAGAAAAGGTTCGAATATCCAACCATACATAATCAAAAGTGGGAGCAGAGCTGTTCGACTGCAAGTAGGTGTGAATGTCAGATCATAATTTGCAAAAAGCTGATGAGAAAGGGTGAGAATGCCCGACTATACACCATCAAATGCGGTAGCGGAGTTGTTCGGCTGTGAGTAGGTGTGAATCTCCAACCATAATTGCTGAAAAATGTGTTAGAAAAGGTAAAAATGCCAGTCCATACATCATCAAAATCGGGAGAGGTGGTGTTCAGCTGCAAGAAGGTCTAAATGTCCATCAATAATTGCTAGAAAACATGAAAGAAAATTTTCGAAAATCAAACCACACATGATCATAAGTGGGAGAGGAGGTGTTCAGCTGCAAGAAGGTGTGAATGTCCACCCATAATACCTGAAAAATGGGTAAAAAAAAGGTGCGAATGCCCAACCATACATCATCAAAAGCAGGAGTGCATGTGTTCAGCTACAAGAAGGTGTGAACGTCCAACCAAAGTTTGTAAAAAGCAGTTAAGAAAAGGTTCGAATATCCAACCATACATAATCAAAAGCGGGAGCAGAGCTGTTCGACTGTAAGTAGGTGTGAATGTCAGATCATAATTTGCAAAAAGCTGATGAGAAAGGGTGAGAATGCCCGACTATACACCATCAAATGCGGGAGCGGAGTTGTTTGGCTGTGAGTAGGTGTGAATCTCCGACCATAATTGCTGAAAAATGTGTTAGAAAAGGTAAGAATGCCGGTCCATACATCATCAAAATCGAGAGAGGTTGTGTTCGGCTGCAAGTAGGTGTGAATGTCCAGCCATAATTACTCACAAACGGGTAAGAAAAGGTAGTATTGCCAGACCATATATGATCAAAACATGGAGCGGAGGTGGTTCAGCTGCAAGAAGGTTTGAATGTCCGACTAAAGTTCAAATATATTAACAAAAGCGGGAGGAGAGGTCTTCGGATGATAGTGGTTGAAAATTTCGAACCATAATGTATAAAATGCGGTGAAAAAAAAGGTGTGATAGAACACTAAAAGGTGGAGCGGAAGTGTTCGGCTGCAAGAAGGTGTGAATGTCCGACTATATTTGGTGAAAAGCAGGTGAAGCAAGGTCTGAATGCCCAACCTTACATCATCAAAAGCGAGATCAGAGGTGTTTGGCTGCAAGAAGGCCATAGTTTGCCAAAAGCGGGTAAGGTGCGAATGTCCGACTAAATATCAACAAAATTTGGGGCGGAGGTCTTCGGATGCAAGTGGGTGTGAATGTCCGACTATATTTGGTGAAAAGCAGGTGAAGCAAGGTCTGAATGCCCAACCTTACATCATCAAAAGCGAGATCAGAGGTGTTTGGCTGCAAGAAGGCCATAGTTTGCCAAAAGCGGGTAAGGTGCGAATGACCGACTAAATATCAACAAAAGTGGGGGCGGAGGTCTTCGGATGCAAGTGGGTGTGAATATCCCACCATACAAGTATGGTGGAGAGGAAGCTGTGAATGGCCGACCATAGTAAAAGGCGGGTGAGAGAAGGTGCGAATGTCAAACCATACATAATCAAAACAGGGAGCGGAGGTGTTCTGCTGTAAGAAGGTGTGAATGTCCAACCATAGTTGGTAAAAAGCGGGTAAGAAAAGGTTAAAATACCCGACTGTACACAATCAATAGCGGGAGCGGAGTTGTTCGGCTACTAAAAGGTGTGAAAGTCCGACCATGGTTTGTAAAAAGCGGGTAAGAAAAGGTGCGAATGCCCGACAATGTATGATCAAAAGAGGGAGTGGAGGTTTTCGGCTGCAAGAAGGTCTGAATGTCCAACCATAATTTGTAAAAACCGGGGAAGAATAGGCTCGAAAGCCCGACTATACACCATCAAAAGTGGGAGCGGAGGTGTTCAGCTGCAAGACGGTCTGAATGTCCATCAATAATTGCTAGAAAACATGAAAGAAAATTTTCGAATATCAAACTGCACATGATCATAAGCGGGAGAGGAGGTGTTCAGCTGCAAGAAGGTGTGAATGTCTACCCATAATTACTGAAAAATGGGTAAGAAAAGGTGCGAATGCCTAACCATACATCATCAAAAGAGGGAGCGGAGGTGTTCCGCTGTAAGACGGTGTGAATGTCCGACCATAGATGGTAAAAAGCGGGTAAGAAAAGGTTAAATTACCCGACTGTACACAATCAAAAGAGGGAGCGGAGTTGTTCAGCTAAGAGAAGGTGTGAAAGTCCGACCTTGGTTTGTAAAAAGCGGGTAAGAAAAGGTTCGTATGCCCGAATATACACCATCAAAAGCGGAAGCGGAGGTGTTCGGCTGCAAGATATTGTGAACGTCCAACCAAAGTTTGTAAAAAGCAGTTAAGAAAAGGTTCGAATATCCAACCATACATAATCAAAAGCGGGAGCAGAGCTGTTCGACTGCAAGTAGGTGTGAATGTCATATCATAATTTGCAAAAAGCTGATGAGAAAGGGTGAGAATGCCCGACTATACACCATCAAATGCGGTAGCGGAGTTGTTCGGCTGTGAGTAGGTGTGAATCTCCAACCATAATTGCTGAAAAATGTGTTAGAAAAGGTAAAAATGCCGGTCCATACATAATCAAAATCGGGAGAGGTGGTGTTCAGCTGCAAGAAGGTCTAAATGTCAATCAATAATTGCTAGAAAACATGAAAGAAAATTTTCGAAAATCAAACCACACATGATCATAAGTGGGAGAGGAGGTGTTCAGCTGCAAGAAGGTGTTAATGTCCACCCATAATACCTGAAAAATGGGTAAAAAAAAAGGTGCGAATGCCCAACCATACATCATCAAAAGCAGGAGTGGAAGTGTTCGGCTACAAGAAGGTGTGAACGTCCAACCAAAGTTTGTAAAAAGCAGTTAAGAAAAGGTTCGAATATCCAACCATACACCATCAAATGCGGGAGCGGAGTTGTTCGGCTGTGAGTAGGTGTGAATCTCCAACCATAATTGCTGAAAAATGTGTTAGAAAAGGTAAGAATGCCGGTCCATACATCATCAAAAGCGAGAGAGGTTGTGTTCGGCTGCAAGTAGGTGTGAATGTCCAGCCATAATTACTCACAAACGGGTAAGAAAAGGTAGTATTGCCAGACCATATATGATCAAAACAGGGAGCGGAGGTGGTTCAGCTGCAATAAGGTGTGAATGTCCGACTAAAGTTTGTAAAAAGCGGGTAAGACAAGGTGTGAATGCCCGACAATGTATGATCAAAAGAGGAGCGGAGGTTTTCGGCTGCAAGAAGGTCTGAATGTCCACCCATAATTACTGAAAAATGGGATTCCTTCACTCAAACTATGTTAAAACGGCTTTTACCTTCATATTTATCAATGTCTCGATAGATTTAAACAAAAAAACAACGTTGTACTTTGCAATAAAAGAAAGAGCAAATCAAAAGTTTTAGGAATCCGAGAATAAGCTTATTTTCATGAGTTCTGCACGATTTCGGATTTTATGTATAAAATGAATTCATTCACTCAAACCAAGTTAAAACTGCTTTTTCCTTCATATGTACTCATTTCTACATATATTTCAAGCATAAACTTCCTCATACTACCCTGAATGAGAAAGAACCACACTTGTGATTAAGCCATACGCCCCTTTTGAGGAGTTCTGCATGATTTGGGATTTTATCTATAAAATCAATTCCTTCACTCAAACTATGTTAAAACGGCTTTTACCTTCATATTTATCAATGTCTCGATAGATTTAAACAAAAAACAACGTTGTACTTTGCAATAAAAGAAAGAGCAAATCAAAAGTTTTAGGAATCCGAGAATAAGCTTATTTTCATGAGTTCTGCACGATTTCGGATTTTATGTATAAAATGAATTCATTCACTCAAACCAAGTTAAAACTGCTTTTTCCTTCATATTTATCAATGTCTAGATCGACTTCAACAAAGAACAACATTGTATTTTGCAGTAGAAGAAAGAGCAACACTGAAGGATCAGGAATCCGAGAATAAGCTTATTTTCTTATGGGCAAGTGGGAACTGCTTTGTCCTTCATATTTATCAATGTGTAGATGGATTTCAACTTCTTCTACTGCAAAATCCAATGTTTTTCTTTGTTGAAGTCGATCTAGACATTGATGAATATGGAAGGACAAAGCAGTTTTAACTTGGTTTGAGCAAAGCAATTCATTTTATAGCAAAATCCGAAATCGTGCAGAACTCATGAAAGCAGGCTTACCCGCTTTTGGCAAACTATGGCCTTCTTGCAGCCAAACAACTCTGATCTTGCTTTTGATGATGTAAGGTTGGGCATTCAGACCTTGCTTCACCTGCTTTTCACCAAATATAGTCGGACATTCACACCTTCTTGCAGCCGAACACTTCCGCTCCACCTTTTATCTATCAAACCTTTTTTTTCACTGCATTTTATACATTATGGTTGGAAATTTTCAACCACTTTCATCCGAAGACCTCTCCTCCCGCTTTTGTTAATATATTTGAACTTTAGTTTGACATTCAAACCTTCTTGCAGCTGAACCACCTCCGCTCCCTGTTTTGATCATATATGGTCTGGCAATACTACCCTTTCTTACCCGTTTGTGAGTAATTATGGCTGGACATTCACACCTACTTGCAGCCGAACACAACCTCTCTCGCTTTTGATGATGTATGGACCGGCATTTTTACCTTTTCTAACACATTTTTCAGCAATTATGGTCGGAGATTCACACCTACTCACAGCCGAACAACTCCGCTCCCGCATTTGATGGTGTATAGTCGGGCATTCTCACCCTTTCTCATCAGCTTTTTGCAAATTATGATCTGACATTCACACCTACTTGCCGTCGAACAGCTCTGCTCCCGCTTTTGATTATGTTTGGTTGGATATTCGAACCTTTTCTTAACTTCTTTTTACATATTTTGGTTGGACGTTCACACCTTCTTGTAGCCGAACACTTCCACTCCTGCTTTTGATGATGTATGGTTGGGCATTCACACCTTTTTTTTGCCCATTTTTCAGGAATTATGGGTGGACATTCACACCTTGCAGCTGAACACCTCCTATCCCACTTATGATCATGTGCGGTTTGATTTTCGAAAAGTTTCTTTCATGTTTTCTAGCAATTATTGATGGACATGTAGACCTTCTTGCAGCTGAACACCTCCGCTCCCGCTTTTGATCATACATTGTCAGGCATTCGCACCTTGTCTTACCCACTTTTTACAAACTTTAGTCGAACAGTCACACCTTTTTGCAGCCGAACACCACCTCTACCGCTTTTGATGATGTATGGTCCAGCATTCTTACCTTTTCTAACACATTCTTCAGCAATTATGGTCGGACATTCACACCTACTCAGAGCCGAACACCTCCGCTCCCGCATTTGATGGTGTATAGTCGGGCATTCTACAGCGGAAAAGACTCATTCTTATGTTTGGTTAGATATTCTAACCTTTTCTTAACTGCTTTTTACAAACTTTGGTCGGACGTTCACAATATCTTGCAGCCGAACACCTCCGCTTCCACTTTTGATGGTGTATATTCGGGCATACGAACCTTTTCTTACCCGCTTTTTACAAACCAAGGTCGGACTTTCACACCTTCTCTTAGCTGAACAACTCCGCTCCCTCTTTTGATTGTGTACAGTCGGGTAATTTAACCTTTTCTTACCCGCTTTTTACCATCTATGGTCGGACATTCACACCGTCTTACAGCGGAACACCTCCGCTCCCTCTTTTGATGATGTATGGTTAGGCATTCGCACCTTTTCTTACCCATTTTTCAGTAATTATGGGTAGACATTCACACCTTCTTGCAGCTGAACACCTCCTCTCCTGCTTATGATCATGTGCAGTTTGATATTCGAAAATTTTCTTTCATGTTTTCTAGCAGGTATTGATGGACATTCAGACCGTCTTGAAGCTGAACACCTCCGCTCCCACTTTTGATGGTGTATAGTCGGGCTTTCGAGCCTTTTCTTCCCCGGTTTTTACAAATTATGGTTGGACATTCAGACCTTCTTGCAGCCGAAAACCTCCACTCCCTCTTTTGATCATACATTGTCGGGCATTCGCACCTTTTCTTACCCGCTTTTTACAAACTATGGTCGGACTTTCACACCTTCTTGTAGCCGAACAACTCCGCTCCCGCTATTGATTGTGTACAGTCGGGTATTTTAACCTTTTCTTACCCGCTTTTTACCAACTATTGTTGGACATTCACACCGTCTTACAGCGGAACACCTCCGCTCCCTCTTTTGATGGTGTATGTTCGGGCACTCGAACCTTTTCTTACCCGCTTTTTACAAACTATGGTCAGACATTCAAACCTTCTTGTAGCCGAACACATCCACTCCTGCTTTTGATGATGGGTATTCAAACCTACTTGTTGCCCGCTTTTCATTAATTATGGGTGGACATACACACCTTGTCGCAGCCAAACACCTCCGCTCCCTGTTTTGATCATGTATGATTGGACATTCGCACCTTTTCTCACCCGCTTTTTACTATGGTCGGCCATTCACAGCTTCCTCTCCACCATACTTGTATGGTGGGATATTCACACCCACTTGCATCCGAAGACCTCCGCCCCCACTTTTGTTGATATTTAGTCGGTCATTCGCAGCTTACCCGCTTTTAGCAAACTATGGCCTTCTTGCAGCCAAACACCTCTGATCTCGTTTTTGATGATGTAAGGTTGGGCATTCAGAACTTGCTTCACCTGCTTTTCACCAAATATAGTCGAACAGTCACACCTTCTTGCAGCCGAAAACTTCTGCTCCACCTTTTAGTGTTCTATGGGGTATTCACACCTTTTTTTTCACCGCATTTTATTGATTATGGTTGGAAATTCTCACCCACTCTTATCCGAAGACCTCTCCTCCTGCTTTTGTTAATATATAGTCGGGCATTCAAACCTTTTCTTACCCGCTTTTTACAAATTATGGTCGAACATTCACACCTACTTGCAGCCGAACACCTCCGCTCCCGCTTTTGATGGTGTATAGTCGGGCTTTCGAGCCTTTTCTTCCCCGGTTTTTACAAATTATGGTTGTACATTCAGACCTTGCAGCGGAAAACCTCCGCTCCCTCATTTGATCATACATTGTCAGGCATTCGCACCTTGTCTTACCCGCTTTTTATAAACTTTAGTCAGACATTCACACCTTGCAGCTGAACCACCTCCGCTCCCTGTTTTGATAATGTATGGTCTGGCAATACTACCTTTTCTTACCGGTTTGTGAGTAATTATGGCTGGACATTCACACCTACTTGCAGCCGAACACCACTTTTCCTGCTTTTGATGATGTATGGTCCGGCATTCTAGTCTTTTCTAACACATTTTTCAGCAATTATGGTTTGACATTCACACCTACTCACAGCCAAACACTTCCGCTCCTGCATTTGATGGTGTATAGTCGGGCATTCTCACCCTTTCTCATCAGCTTTTTGCAAATTATGATCTGACATTCACACCTACTTGCAGTCGAACAGCTCTGCTCCCGCATTTGATTATGTTTGGTTGGATATTCGAAACTTTTCTTCACTGCTTTTTACAAACTTTGGTCGGACGTTCACACCTTCTTCCAGCCGAACACCTCCGCTTCCGCTTTTGATGGTATATATTCGGGCATTCGAACCTTTTCTTACCCGCTTTTTACAAACCATGGTCGGACTTTAGCACCTTCTTGTAGCCGAACAACTCCGCTCCCGCTATTGATTGTGTACAGTCGGGTATTTTAACCTTTTCTTACCCGCTTTTTACCAACTATTGTTGGACATTCACACCGTCTTACAGCGGAACACCTCCGCTCCCTCTTTTGATGGTGTATGTTCGGGCATTCGCACCTTTTCTTACCCGCATTTTACGAACTATGGTCGGACATTCACACCGTCTTACAGCGGAACACCTCCGCTCCCTCTTTTGATGATGTATGGTTAGGCATTCGCACCTTTTCTTACCCATTTTTCAGTAATTATGGGTAGACATTCACACCTTCTTGCAGCTGAACACCTCCTCTCCTGCTTATGATCATGTGCAGTTTGATATTCGAAAATTTTCTTTCATGTTTTCTAGCAGTTATTGATGGACATTCAGACCGTCTTGAAGCTGAACACCTCCGCTCCCACTTTTGATGGTGTATAGTCGGGCTTTCGAGCCTTTTCTTCCCCGGTTTTTACAAATTATGGTTGGACATTCAGACCTTCTTGCAGCCGAAAACCTCCACTCCCTCTTTTGATCATACATTGTCGGGCATTCGCACCTTTTCTTACCCGCTTTTTACAAACCATGGTCGGACTTTCACACCTTCTTGTAGCCGAACAACTCCGCTCCCGCTATTGATTGTGTACAGTCGGGTATTTTAACCTTTTCTTACCCGCTTTTTACCAACTATTGTTGGACATTCACACCGTCTCACAGCGGAACACCTCCGCTCCCTCTTTTGATGGTGTATGTTCGGGCACTCGAACCTTTTCTTACCCGCTTTTTACAAACTATGGTCAGACATTCAAACCTTCTTGTAGCCGAACACATCCACTCCTGCTTTTGATGATGGGTATTCAAACCTACTTGTTGCCCGCTTTTCATTAATTATGGGTGGACATACACACCTTGTCGCAGCCAAACACCTCCGCTCCCTGTTTTGATCATTTATGATTGGACATTCGCACCTTTTCTCACCCGCTTTTTACTATGGTCGGCCATTCACAGCTTCCTCTCCACCATACTTGTATGGTGGGATATTCACACCCACTTGCATCCGAAGACCTCCGCCCCCACTTTTGTTGATATTTAGTCGGTCATTCGCAGCTTACCCGCTTTTAGCAAACTATGGCCTTCTTGCAGCCAAACACCTCTGATCTCGTTTTTGATGATGTAAGGTTGGGCATTCAGAACTTGCTTCACCTGCTTTTCACCAAATATAGTCGAACAGTCACACCTTCTTGCAGCCGAAAACTTCTGCTCCACCTTTTAGTGTTCTATGGGGTATTCACACCTTTTTTTTCACCGCATTTTATTGATTATGGTTGGAAATTCTCACCCACTCTTATCCGAAGACCTCTCCTCCTGCTTTTGTTAATATATAGTCGGGCATTCAAACCTTTTCTTACCCGCTTTTTACAAATTATGGTCGAACATTCACACCTACTTGCAGCCGAACACCTCCGCTCCCGCTTTTGATGGTGTATAGTCGGGCTTTCGAGCCTTTTCTTCCCCGGTTTTTACAAATTATGGTTGTACATTCAGACCTTGCAGCGGAAAACCTCCGCTCCCTCATTTGATCATACATTGTCAGGCATTCGCACCTTGTCTTACCCGCTTTTTATAAACTTTAGTCAGACATTAACACCTTCTTGCAGCTTAACCACCTCCGCTCCCTGTTTTGATAATGTATGGTCTGGCAATACTACCTTTTCTTACCGGTTTGTGAGTAATTATGGCTGGACATTCACACCTACTTGCAGCCGAACACCACTTTTCCCGCTTTTGATGATGTATGGTCCGGCATTCTAGTCTTTTCTAACACATTTTTCAGCAATTATGGTTTGACATTCACACCTACTCACAGCCGAACACTTCCGCTCCTGCATTTGATGGTGTATAGTCGGGCATTCTCACCCTTTCTCATCAGCTTTTTGCAAATTATGATCTGACATTCACACCTACTTGCAGTCGAACAGCTCTGCTCCCGCTTTTGATTATGTTTGGTTGGATATTCGAAACTTTTCTTCACTGCTTTTTACAAACTTTGGTCGGACGTTCACACCTTCTTGCAGCCGAACACCTCCGCTTCCGCTTTTGATGGTATATATTCGGGCATTCGAACCTTTTCTTACCCGCTTTTTACAAACCATGGTCGGACTTTAGCACCTTCTTGTAGCCGAACAACTCCGCTCCCGCTATTGATTGTGTAAAGTCGGGTATTTTAACCTTTTCTTACCCGCTTTTTACCAACTATTGTTGGACATTCACACCGTCTTACAGCGGAACACCTCCGCTCCCTCTTTTGATGGTGTATGTTCGGGCATTCGCACCTTTTCTTACCCGCATTTTACGAACTATGGTCGGACATTCAAACCTTCTTGTAGCCGAACACATCCACTCCTGCTTTTGATGATGTATGGTTGAGCATTCGCACCTTTTCTTACCCATTTTTTACAAACTATGGTCGGACATTCACACCTTCTTGCAGCTGAACACCTCCTCTCCGGCTTATGATGATGTGTGGTTTGATATTCGAAAATTTTTTTTCATGTTTTCTAGCAATTATTGATGGACATTCAGACCTTCTTGCAGCTGAACACCTCCGCTCCCACTTTTGATGATGTATAGTCGGGCTTTCGAGCCTTTTCTTCCCCGGTTTTTACAAAATTATTGTTGGACATTCAGACCTTCTTGCAGCCGAAAACCTCCGCTCCCTCTTTTGATCATACATTGTCGGGCATTCGCACCTTCTCTTACCCGCTTTTTACAAACCATGGTCGGACTTTCACACCTTTTAGTAGCCGAACAACTCCGCTCCCGCTATTGATTGTGTACAGTCGGGTATTTTAACCTTTTCTTACCCGCTTTTTACCAACTATGGTTGGACATTCACACCTTCTTACAGCAGAACACCTCCGCTCCCTGTTTTGATTATGTATGGTTTGACATTCGCACCTTCTCTCACCCGCCTTTTACTATGGTCGGCCATTCACAGCTTCCTCTCCACCATACTTGTATGGTGGGATATTCACACCCACTTGCATCCGAAGACCTCCGCCCCCACTTTTGTTGATATTTAGTCGGTCATTCGCACCTTACCCGCTTTTGGCAAACTATGGCCTTCTTGCAGCCAAACACCTCTGATCTCGCTTTTGATGATGTAAGGTTGGGCATTCAGACCTTGCTTCACCTGCTTTTCACCAAATATAGTCGGACATTCACACCTTCTTGCAGCCGAACACTTCCGCTTTTAGTGTTCTATGAGGCATTCACATATTTTTTTTCACCGTATTTTATAGATTATGGTTGGAAATTCTCACCCACTCTCATCCGAAGACCTCTCCTCCCGCTTTTGTTAATATATAGTCGGGCATTCGAACCTTTTCTTACCCGCTTTTTACAAATTATGGTCGAACATTCACACCTACTTGCAGCTGAATACTTCCGCTCCACCTTTTAGGTATGTATGGTTGGCATTTGCACCTCTTTTTATACTGATTGCTGAAGATTAAGTTGTTCTTTCTCAAACTACATATTTTTTTTAATTGTTGAAACTTGATTTGAAGTGGATAAATAAGGAGGACAAACAGTTTTAAGTCAGGCTGATAGAAGGAATTAATTTTATAGCAAAATCTGTATTTCGTCAAATGTCGAGAGATGCTTATTGCTGAAGAAGTTCTTTCTCATTCTACAAAGTACAACGTTGTTTATCGTTGAAACTTGATTAGACATGAATAAATATGAAGGCCAAAGCAGTCTTAACTTGGTTTGAGTTAATGAATTCGTTTTATAGGAGAATCCGAATTCGTGCATAACTCATAAAATAGAGCTTATTTTCGGATTCCTGAAGAATGAGTCTGGTTCTTTCTCATAATACAAAGTTTGTTGTTTATTGTTGAAACTTCATCAGAAGTGAAGAAATAAATGAATGCCTATCAACAAATGTGGGATCTAAACTCTAGTGCTTCCTCTAAAATAATTTCCTTTCTCAATTTAGAAATGTGTGTGTGTAAGTCACAACACCCGTGACACCAAAACGGCTTTCTTTTCTCTACACTCTGCACTATGAGCACACACACCAAATCAGAAAGGCTTTTTTCTCTCTTTTCTACATTATGGACTGTGGGGACACAAAACCGCTCTCTCTCTTTTTTTTTTTTATCGTGTGCCAGGGCGTTGTCTCACGTATTAGATTATGCTTAAGATACGAATGGGTTTATCAGTCACATCAGAATCCATACATACTGATCCTCCCGTAATAAAATGGTCGGATCTTATCAAACACACTTTGTTTCTTGTGACAATCAAGTCAGCGAAACAGCGTATACACGTCAAGACACTGAATCAAGTTTGCCACAAGAACTCATAAGTTTGGCAGTATTGCTCTGCCGTCAGCAATCATACACCCATTTTATTTTCGTGAGACATGTGCAAGCACCTGTTCATCTACTGTTCTATCACTATGAATTAGTGATCTATTATCAATAAGGATACTTCTACAACTACTATCAAAGTATGTCCGGACTTCTTATGTTGTCAGTTGCTATATATGAATAAGTGGGTAGCTACTGACAAGCATTAAGCATGTCACACAGCCCAAACATATAACATTTCAGGACACACCACACAGTTAACAACCACAGTGAAGCGTGTCAAAGCCCAAACATGTAACATTCAACAGGATACTTACACAACACATTCAAATCAAACAGTCAGACAACATACAAGAACATATACCCCAGCCGGCATTGCTCCCTGCCTATTTTCGTACAGCACACTATGTGTGCGCACACCTTTATTCACAAACTCTTCAACTTATACTCTTTTACCGAAGCTGCTACAGCTCGATTGGCCGAATACCCTTTGATCCTATTTCGGTGAATTTGACATCTGCCTTACATATAACAGATTAGCGGTTTAGCAGTTTTAATTTAGTATGAGTGAAGGAATTCATTTTATAGCAAAATCCGAAATCGGGAAGAACTCATGAAAGTAAGCTTATTCTCGGATTCCTGAAACTTTAGATTTGCTCTTTCTTTTACTGCAAAGTACAACGTTGTTTTTTTTGTTTAAATCTTTCTAGACATGGTAAATATTAAGGACAAAGCAGTTTCCACATAGTTTGAGTGAAGGAATTCATTTTATAGATAAAATCCCAAGAGTCTGCTGAGAAAAGAGAGTGAATGCGAAGTAGACTTTAACACGGCTATGGGAGCGAGCCGAGTGTGGGCTAACCGGGAGAATTGCTTGAAAGAAACGCGACACCGAATGAGCGATCAGAACAAAGCCTCAATACGGGATTCTCGTGGTTTTTTTTGTTGCTGCCTTGTCTTTTGCACAGAGTAAAAGACAAGGCAGCCATCGAATAGGGCCCGATTGTTCCTAGTTGGTCAGCCGAGGAGCAAGGGGGGGGGGGAGCAAGCGTCTCAACCAAGCAAAGCTCACCATGGGGAAGGTGGCTATGCCAACTAGCCTGATGCCCTGCTCCCGCAGTGACGGATAATCGTACTCTGGTTTCTCTTCATAACGTACAAGTCTTTCGCCTTTTACTAAAGATTTCTGTGGAGAGCAGCACTAATGAGTTGTTTCTATTTTTGGCAGGCTTTACCTTTGCGGGTGAAGCCCTTTCTGTCAGTGCAAAAGAAATCTTCTTACTGTGCAGAGTGACTTCTCTGAGTAGAGTCGCCTTACTTGTTGCGACTGTGCCGATGTTCGAAGCTGGAGTGCAAAGTTGTTACTTGAATGGTGCTTGCTGGAGCGTGCGGGAGTGCAAAGTTATACCATTTAAAAGGGCTGAAGAGTGCTCAGTGCAGCGGGTGGGCGACACTCTGGCCACCTTGAAAACCGAGGTTACATCCACTACCAGGGGCAGCCCAAGTTCTGCCGCAAGTGTGGTGAGCATGGGCACCTGGTTGAGGCTTGTACCAAGGTGTTATGTGGGAAGAGCAGAGAAATTGGGCAAACTTTTGGAGAGTGTCCAAATGGCAGGAAATGTAATCTCTGTGGAGAATTAAATCACCTGTTCAGAGATTGCCCTAAATCTTTTGCCAACAAATTAAAGACGGTAAAGCCACAGTCAAGCCAACAAAGAGAAGGACCAAAGGTGGCAGTTGGTGAACAAAGTGAAGAGGTTGACCCAATAAATTCAAACTTCCCGCCAAAAGCTTGGATTGGAAGTGAGGAGCAAAAAGGGGAGGGGCCTGTAGAGGCCTCACCACTCAGTGTTGAAGTCTGTGAGAATTCACAGGCAGAGGGTGGAGCTACGCTAAATGAGGAGGAAGAGCAGACAGGTGAGTCTAGTGAAGATACTCACCTCCCCGAAGGTCAACAGCCGAAGAGGACGGCATCTGAGCCTCTGATTCCCCAGTGGTATCAGAGAAGAGGGGAAGGGTTAGGTCCCTTTCAGACAGTTCTTCAGTGGAAGAACCTAGAGTCTTCCCCTCCGACTCACCAAATGAGGTCTCCTTTTTAACTTCAGCTCTGCAATCAACCCCCAGGGACTCAAAGTTAAATGCAACATTGCGTCAGAGGCCAACACCGAGAGTCCGAAAAGGAAATATAGATCACCCTACTCACTTTTCACCTAAAGAAATGAAGGAAGAGCTAGTTTCCCAAGAAATAACCTGTGTGTAATTTGTTTTGATAACTTAGAAAAACGAAAATGACATACCTACTTTCCTTTATGCTTTTAATGGTTCTCACCTTCTCAACACTAAATGTGAGAAGTGTGAAATCAAAGACAAGAGCCCAGAGTATTTTATCCTTCTTAGACTCCATAAAATCAGATGTGTTTTTAATACAAGAATGTGGACTACCTTTTTTAAAAAAACATAGACAATGGGAGGAAATGTGGCCCCATTTATCGATATGGAGTGGCTCAAATCAAAATAAAAATGATGGTGTGGCCATTCTAATTAAAAATCCGCATGTTCTGGTGAAAGGTAGCACAGTGGTGAGAGACGGACGGGCACTTTTAGCACACTTGAATTTTATGGGGCAAGACTTTAACCTCTTAAATATTTATGGTTTCAATGGAAAAAATGAAAGGTATGACCTTTTAGAAGATATACAGCTTTACATGCTAGGGCAAGTACCTTTAGTTGTAGGAGGGGATTTTAACTGTATCTTGAGCAGGAAAGATAGAAAAAGAGCAGGGGTAGATTTTAAAGTGGATAAGACTTCAATTTTACTTCAGGGCATATGCAGGGATTTTAAGCTTACTGACTGTTTTAAAACCATGCATCCCAGAGAGGAGGGCTTCACCTGGTTTAGTCATGATGGCACCAGAGCCTCTCGCATTGATTATTTCTTTACTAGAGATTGCCCACCCACCGATGTTAGATTAACCCCTGTTTTCTTTTCAGACCACCTTATGCTCTCCTGCACCCTTTCACCCCCTTCTGGTGTGACGGTAGGAAGTGGTCTGTGGAAACTCAACTGTTCCCTGTTGGAGGATGAAATCATAGTCAGTCAGTACAGGGAATGTTATAAAGAGTGGCAGACCCTTCAAGACCTCTACAAAACACATGCACAATGGTGGGAAATGGTGAAGGAAATGACCCAGACTTTTTTTAAACAGCAAGGTAAACATAAAAAAAGGAAAGAGAATAGATGTATGATGGGACTACATAAACGCTTACAGCGCTACTTTAAACTAAATCAGTGTGGCATAGACTTTAAAGAAGAAATCAAAGATGTCAAAAAGGAAATGTCAGTTTTAGCAGAAATAAAGAGTAAAGGAATTTTTGTAAGAAGCAGGGAGCAGGAAATTGAGGAAGGTGAAAAAGAAAGAAAGTTATAAATAAAAAGGAGTGTATTCAAAATCTAAAAAGAGAAGATGGGTTTTTAACAAAATCCACACAAGAGATGATTGAAACTGTACATACCTTTTTTAGTAACATGTACAAAGAGAAACCAGTGCACTTGGAAACATCGGCAGAAATCTTAAAATTCATTGACAAAACCGTAAAAGAGAATGCACACTTGACACAGAATTTTACTGCTTTAGAGTTAAAAAAATGCCTAACAGGTTTTAAGAGAAGTCGAGCTCCGGGTTTAGACGGGCTTCCTGCAGAATTCTATCTGACCTATTGGGACCTTTTATCATCAGACATTTTAGATGTTTTTAAAGATTTTGAAAAACTCGACCGACTGCCTGACAGTTTTAGAGTGGGAATAGTGACTCTACTTTATAAAAAAAATGATAAGACTGACCTAAAGAATTGGAGGCCCATCACACTTTTAAACTTTGACTGTAAACTTTTTAGCAAGGTTTTAGCGACACGGATGTCCTCTGTTTTAGAGGAGGTAATTCACCCAGACCAAGCTTGTGCCATCTCAGGGAGACAACTCACCGACAGCCTCGTACTGATTCGAGACATCATTGATTACGCTAGAGACAGAAACACCCGGCTTGTCATCTTAAATTTAGACTTTGAAAAAGCATTTGATCGGGTCTCGCATCAATATCTCTTTCAGGTGTTGCAGCCATCGAAAAGGGCCCGATTGTTCCTACTTGGTGAGCTTTGCTTGGTTGAGACGCTTGCCCCCCCCCCCCCCCCCCCCCCCCCCTGCTCCTCGGCTGACCAAGTAGAAACAATCTATTCGATGGCTGCCTTGTCTTTTACTCTGTGCAAAAGACAAGGCAGCCACAAACACCACGGGAACACCGTATTGAGGCTTTGTTCTGACCACTCATTCGGTGTCGCGTTTCTTTCAAGCAATTCTCCCGGTTAGCCCGCACTCGGCTCGCTCCCAGAGCCGTGTTAAAGTCCACTTCGCATTCACTCTCTTTTCTCAGCAGATTAAAAGAAAGTTTCATCTTGGGCTCCCTGAAACTTCCATCCTGCACCGCTGTTTGCTTTTTCACAAGAGCAGAGGAGAGCGCACCGTTCCCAGCGGCACTGCAGTACCGGGTCGAGGCTTGGAGTGAACGGAGCAAGCTTCTTTTTCAACTCCTATTCTTAAAAATCCATTTAATATGTTGTCCTCGTATAGAGGACATATTAAACTGATAAGAACAGATACTACACTTGATCTTAGCCAAAAGGCCGAGAAGCGATAACTGTCCACTGTTTCAGGTCCGAGGGCCCTTGCTGGCACAATGCGCACTTGTAGCAGTGTTCTTTTTATGGCCATAGGTGGCCAGAGTGTCACGTTGCACCTCCGCCCACCCGCTGCACTAAGCACTCTTCAGCCCTTTTAAATGGTATAACTTTGCACTCCCGCATGCTCCAGCAAGCACCATTCAAGCAACAACTTTGCACTCCAGCTTCGAACATCGGCACAGTCGCAACAAGTAAGGCGACTCTACTCAGAGAAGTCACTCTGCAAAGTAGCAAGATTTCTTTTGCACAGACAGAAAGGGCTTCACCCGCAAAGGTAAAGCCTGCCAATAATAGAAACAACTCATTAGTGCTGCTCTCCACGGAAGTCTTTAGTAAAAGGCGAAAGACTTGTATGTTATGAAGAGAAACCAGAGTACGATTATCCGTCACTGCGGGAGCAGGGCATCAGGCTAGTTGGTATAGCCACCTTCCCCATGGTGAGCTTTGCTTGGTTGAGACGCTTGCCCCCCCCCCCCCTTGCTCCTCGGCTGACCAAGTAGGAACAATCGGGCCCTATTCGATGGCTGCCTTGTCTTTTACTCTATGCAAAAGACAAGGCAGCAACAAAAACACCACGAGAATCCCGTATTGAGGCTTTGTTCTGACCGCTCATTCGGTGTCGCGTTTCTTTCAAGCAATTCTCCCGGTTAGCCGACACTCGGCTCGCTCCCATAGCCGTGTTAAAGTCTATTTCGCATTCACTCTCTTTTCTCTGCAGACTCTTGGGATTTTATCTATAAAATGAATTCCTTCACTCAAACTATGTTAAAACTGCTTTGTCGTTCATATTTACCATGTCTAGAAAGATTTAAACAAAAAAAACAACGTTGTACTTTGCAGTAAAAGAAAGAGCAAATCTAAAGTTTCAGGAATCCGAGAATAAGCTTACTTTCATGAGTGCTTCACGATTTCGGATTTTGCTATAAAATGAATTCCTTCACTCAAACTAAATTAAAACTGCTAAACCGCTAATCTGTTACATGTAAGGCAGATGTCAAATTCACCGAAATAGGATCTAAGGGTATTCGGCCAATCGAGCTGTAGCAGCTTTGGTAAAAGAGTATAAGTTGAAGAGTTTGTGAATAAAGGTGTGCGCACACATAGTGAGCTGTAGGAAAATAGGCAGGGAGCAATGCCGGCTGGGGTATATGTTCTTGTATGTTGTCTGACTGTTTGATTTGAATGTGTTGTGTAAGTGTCCTGTTGAATGTTTGGGCTTTGACACTTCACTGTGGTTGTTAACTGTGTGGTGTGTCCTGAAATGTTATATGTTTGGGCTGTGTGACATGCTTAATGCTTGTCAGTAGCTACCCACTTATTCATATATAGCAACTGACAACATAAGAAGTCTGGACATACTTTGATAGTAGTTGTAGAAGTATCCTTATTGATAATAGATAAACTAATTCATAGTGATAGAACAGTAGATGAACAGGTGCCTGCACGTCTCACGAAAATAAAATGGGTGCATGATTGCTGATGGCAGAGCAATACTGCCAAACTTATGAGTTCTTGTGGCAAACTTGATTCAGTGTCTTGACGTGTATACGCTGTTTCGCTGACTTGATTGTCACAAGAAACAAAGTGTGTTTGATAAGATCCGACCATTTTATTACGGGAGGATCAGTATGTATGGATTCTGATGTGACTGATAAACCCATTCGTATCTTAAGCATAATCTAATACATGAGACAACGCCCTGGCACACGATAAAAAAAAAAAAGAGAGAGAGCGGTTTTGTGTCCCCACAGTCCATAATGTAGAAAAGAGAGAAAAAAGCCTTTCTGATTTGGTGTGTGTGCTCATAGTGCAGAGTTTAGAGAAAAGAAAGCCGTTTTGGTGTCACGGGTGTTGTGACTTACACACACACATTTCTAAATTGAGAAAGGAAATTACTTTAGAGGAAGCACTAGAGTTTAGATCCCACATTTGTTGATAGGCATTCATTTATTTCTTCACTTCTGATGAAGTTTCAACAATAAACAACAAACTTTGTATTATGAGAAAGAACCAGAATCATTCTTCAGGAATCCGAAAATAAGCTCTATTTTATGAGTTATGCACGAATTCGGATTCTCCTATAAAACGAATTCCTTAACTCAAACCAAGTTAAGACTGCTTTGTCCTTCATATTTATTCATGTCTAATCAAGTTTAACGATAAACAACGTTGTACTTTGTAGAATGAGAAACAACTTCTTCAGCAATAAGCATCTCTCGACATATGACGAAGTACAGATTTTGCTATAAAATTAATTCCTTCTATCAGCCTGACTTAAAACTGTTTGTCCTCCTTATTTATCCACTTCAAATCAAGTTTCAACAAATAAAAAAATGTTGTAGTTTGAGAAAGTACAACTTAATCTTCAGCAATCAGTATAAAAAGAGGTGCAAATGCCAACCATACATACCTAAAAGGTGGAGCGGAAGTATTCAGCTGCAAGTAGGTGTGAATGTTCGACTATAATTTGTGAAAAGCGGGTAAGAAAAGGTTCGAATGCCCGACTATATATTAACAAAAGCGGGAGGAGAGGTCTTCGGATGAGAGTGGGTGAGAATTTCCAACCATAATCTATAAAATACGGTGAAAAAAAATATGTGAATGCCTCATAGAACACTAAAAGCGGAAGTGTTCGGCTGCAAGAAGGTGTGAATGTCCGACTATATTTGGTGAAAAGCAGGTGAAGCAAGGTCTGAATGCCCAACCTTACATCATCAAAAGCGAGATCAGAGGTGTTTGGCTGCAAGAAGGCCATAGTTTTCCAAAAGCGGGTAAGGTGCGAATGTCCGACTAAATATCAACAAAATTTGGGGCGGAGGTCTTCGGATGCAAGTGGGTGTGAATATTCCACCATACAGTTATGGTGGAGAGGAAGCTGTGAATAGCCGACCATAGTTTGGAAAAAGCGGGTAAGAAAAGGTTTGAATGCCCGAACATACACCATCAAAAGAGGGAGCGGAGGTGTTCCGCTGTACGAAGGTGTGAATGTCCGACCATAGTTGGTAAAAAGCGGGTAAGAAAAGGTTAAAATACCCGACTGTACACAATCAATAGCGGGAGCGGAGGTTTTCGGATACAAGAAGGTTTGAATGTCCCACCATAGTTTGTAAAAAGCGGGTAAGAAAAGGTTCGAATGCCCGACTATACACCATCAAAAGCGGGAGCAGAGGTGTTCCGCTGTAAGACGGTGTGAATGTCCGACCATAGTTGGTAAAAAGCGGGTAAGAAAAGGTTAAAATACCCGACTGTACACAATCAATAGCGGGAGCGGAGTTGTTCGGCTACAAGAAGGTGTGAAAGTCCGACCATGGTTTGTAAAAACCGGGAAGAAAAGGCTCGAAAGCCCGACTATACACCATCAAAAAGAAGGTTTGAATGTCCATCAATAATTGCTTTAAAACAAGAAAGTAAATTTTCGAATATCAAACCGCACATGATCATAAGCGGGAGAGGAGGTGTTCGGCTGCAAGAAGGTGTGAATGTCCACCCATAATTCATGAAAAATGGGTAAAAAAAAGGTGTGAATGCCTAACAATACATTATCAAAAGCAGGTGTGAATGTCAGATCATAATTTGTAAAAAGCTGATGAGAAAGGGTGAAAATGCCCGACTATACACCATCAAATGCGGGAGCGGAGGTGTTCGGCTCTGAGTAGGTGTGAATGTCCGACCATAATTGCTGAAGAATGTGTTAGAAAAGGTAAGAATGCTGGACCATATATCATCAAAGCGGGAGAGGTGGTGTTCGGCTGCAAAAAGGTGTGACTGTTCGACTAAAGTTTGTAAAAAGTGGGTAAGACAAGGTGCGAATGCCTGACAATGTATGATCAAAAGCGGGAGCGGAGGTGTTCAGCTGCAAGAAGGTCTACATGTCCATCAATAATTGCTAGAAAACATGAAAGAAACTTTTCGAAAATCAAACCGCACATGATCATAAGTGGGATAGGAGGTGTTCAGCTGCAAGGTGTGAATGTCCACCCATAATTCCTGAAAAATGGGCAAAAAAAGGTGTGAATGCCCAACCATACATCATCAAAAGCAGGAGTGGAAGTGTTCGGCTACAAGAGGGTGTGAACGTCCAACCAAAATATGTAAAAAGAAGTTAAGAAAAGGTTCGAATATCCAACCAAACATAATCAAAAGCGGGAGCAGAGCTGTTCGACTGCAAGTAGGTTTGAATGTCAGATCATAATTTGCAAAAAGCTGATGAGAAAGGGTGAGAATGCCCGACTATACACCATCAAATGCGGGAGCGGAGTTGTTCGGCTGTGAGTAGGTGTGAATCTCCGACCATAATTGCTGAAAAATGTGTTAGAAAAGGTAAGAATACTGGACCATACATCATCAAAAGCGGGAGAGGTGGTGTTCGGCTGCAAGAAGGTGTGAAAGTCCGACAATGGTTTGTAAAAAGCGGGTAAAAAAAGGTTTGAATGCCCGAATATACATCATCAAAAGCGGAAGCGGAGGTGTTCGGATGCAAGAAGATGTGAACGTCCGACCAAAGTTTGTAAAAAGCAGTGAAAAGCGAGAAAAAGCATTTCATGAGTTCTGCATGATTTGGGATTTCGCTTATAAAATGCATTACTTCACTCAAACTATGTTAAAACTGATTTGTCCTTCATATTTACCATGTCTAGAAAGATTTAAACAAAAAAACAACGTTGTACTTTGCAGTAAAAGAAAGAGCAAATCTAAAGTTTCAGGAATCCGAGTATAAGCCTGCTTTCATGAGTTCTGCACGATTTCGGATTTTGCTATAAAATGAATTCCTTTGCTCAAACCAAGTTAAAACTGCTTTGTCCTTCCATATTCATCAATGTCTAGATCGACTTCAACAAAGAAAAACATTGGACTTTGCAGTAGAAGAAGTTGAAATCCATCTACGCATTGATAAATATGAAGGACAAAGCAGTTCCCACTTGCCCATAAGAAAATAAGCTTATTCTCGGATTCCTGATCCTTCAGTTTTGCTCTTTCTTCTACTGCAAAATACAATGTGTGTGGCTCTTTCTCATTCAGGGTAGTATGAGGAAGTTTATGCTTGAAATATATGTAGAAATGGGTACATATGAAGGACAAAGCAGTGTTAACTTAGTTTGAGTGAAGGAATTCATTTTATACATAAAATCCCAAATCATGCAGAACGTATGAAAAGAAGCTTATTCTCGGATTCCTGATCCTTCAGTTTTGCTCTTTCTTCTACTGCAAAATACAATGTTGTTCTTTGTTGAAGTCGATCTAGACATTGATAAATATGAAGGAAAAAGCAGTTTTAACTTGGTTTGAGTGAATGAATTCATTTTATACATAAAATCCGAAATCGTTCAGAACTCATGAAAATAAGCTTATTCTAGGATTCCTAAAACTTTTGATTTGCTCTTTCTTTTATTGCAAAGTACAACGTTGTTTTTTTGTTTAAATCTATCGAGACATTGATAAATATGAAGGTAAAAGCCGTTTTAACATAGTTTGAGTGAAGGAATTAATTTTATAGATAAAATCCCAAACCATGCAGAACTCCTCAAAAGGGGCGTATGGCTTAATCACAAGTGTGGCTCTTTCTCATTCAGGGTAGTATGAGGAAGTTTATGCTTGAAATATATGTAGAAATGGGTACATATGAAGGACAAAGCAGTGTTAACTTAGTTTGCGTGAAGGAATTCATTTTATACATAAAATCCGAAATCGTGCAGAACTCATGAAAATAAGCTTATTCACGGATTCCTAAAACTTTTGATTTGCACTTTCTTTTACTGCAAAGTACAACGTTGTTTTTTGTTGAAATCTATCTAGACATTGATAAATACCAGCCGAAACTCTGCTGCCGCTTTTGATAATTTATGGTTGGTCATTCTTACCTTTTCTTACCCGCTTTTTACAAATTATGATCTTACATTCACACCTACTTGCAGTCGAACACCTTCTCATCCACTTATGATCATGTGCGGTTGGGCTTTCGCACCTTTTCTTACCCATTTTTCAGTAATTATGGGTGGACATTCAGACCTTCTTTTGATCATACATTGTCGGGCATTCACACCTTGTCTTACCCGCATTTTACAAACTTTAGTCGGACATTCAAACCTTCTTGCAGCTGAACCACCTCCGCTCCCTGTTTTGATCATATATGGTCTGGCAATAGTACCTTTTCTTACCCGCTTGTGAGTAATTATGGCTGGACATTCACACCTACTTGCAGCCGAACACAACCTCTCCCGCTTTTGATGATATATGGTCCGGCATTCTTACCTTTTCTAACACATTTTTCAGCAATTATGGTTGGAGATTCACACCTACTCACAGACGAACACCTCCGCTCCCACATTTGATAGTGTATAGTCGGGCATTCTCACCCTTTCTCAACAGCTTTTTGCAAATTATGATCTGATATTCACACCTACTTGCAGTCGAACAGCTCTGCTCCCGCTTTTGATTATGTTTGGTTGGATATTCGAACATTTTCTTAACTGCTTTTTACAAACTTTGGTCGGACGTTCACACCGTCTTGCAGCCGAACACCTCCGCTTCCGCTTTTGATGGTATATAGTCGGGCATTCGAGCCTTTTCTTACCCGCCTATTACTTACTATGGTTGGACATTCAAACCTTCTTGTAGCCGAACACATCCGCTCCTGCTTTTGATGATGTATGATTTGGCATTCGCACCTTTTCTTACCCATTTTTCAGTAATTATGGGTGGACATTCACACCTTCTTGCAGCTGAACACCTCCTCTCCCGCTTATTATCATGTGCGGTTTGATATTCGAAAATTCTCTTTCATGTTTTCTAGCAATTATTGATGGACATTCAGACCTTCTTGCAGCTGAACACCTCCGCTCCAGCTTTTGATGGTGTATAGTCGGGCTTTCGAGCCTTTTCTTCCCCGGTTTTTACAAATTATGGTTGGACATTCAGACCTTCTTTCAGCCGAAAACCTCCTCTCCCTCTTTTGATCATACATTGTCGGGCATTCGCACCTTTTCTTACCCGCTTTTTACAAACTTTAGTCGGACATTAACACCTTCTTGCAGCTTAACCACCTCCGCTCCCTGTTTTGATCATGTATGGTCTGGCAATACTACCTTTTCTTACCCATTTGTGAGTAATTATGGCTGGACATTCACACCTACTTGCAGCCGAACACCACCTCTCCCGCTTTTGATGATGTATGGACCGGCATTCTTACCTTTTCTAACACATTTTTCAGCAATTATGGTTGGAGATTCACACCTACTCACAGCCGAACACCTCCGCTCCCGCATTTGATGGTGTATATTCGGGCATACGAACCTGTTCTTACCCGCTTTTTACAAACCATGGTCGGACTTTCACACCTTCTTGTAGCTGAACAACTCCGCTCCCTCTTTTGATTGTGTACAGTCGGGCATACAAACCTGTTCTTACCCGCTTTTTACAAACTATGGTCGGACATTCAAACCTTCTTGTAGCCGAACACATCCACTCCTGCTTTTGATGATGTATGGTTGGGCATTCGCACCTTTTCTTACCCATTTTTCAGTAATTATGGGTGGATATTCACACCTTCTTGCAGCGGAACACCTCCTCTCCCGCTTATGATTATGTGCGGTTTGATATTCGAAAATTTTCTTTCATGTTTTATAGCAATTATTGATGGACATTCATACCTTCTTGAAGCCGAACACATCCACTCCTGCTTTTGATGATGTATGGTTGGGCATTCGAACCTACTTGTTGCCCGTTTTTCATTAATTATGGGTGGACATTCACACCTTGTCGCAGCCAAACACCTCCGCTCCCTGTTTTGATCATGTATGTTTTGACATTCGCACCTTTTCTCACCTGCTTTTTACTATTGTCGGCCAATCACAGCTTCCTCTCCACCATACTTGTATGGTAGGAAATTCTCACCCACTCTCATCCGAAGACCTCTCCTCCCGCTTTTTCACCTACTTGCAGCTGAATACTTCCGCTCCACCTTTTAGTGATGTATGGTTGGCATTTGCACCTTTTGTTACCCTCTTTTTATACTGATTGCTGAAGATTAAGTGGTTCTTTCTCAAACTACAATTTTTTTTTAATTGTTGAAACTTGATTTGAAGTGGATAAATAAGGAGGACAAACAGTTTTAAGTCACGCTGATAGAAGAAATTAATTTTATAGCAAAATCTGTATTTCGTCATATGTCGAGAGATGCTTATTGCTGAAGAAGTTCTTTCTCATTCTACAAAGTACAACGTTGTTTATCGTTGAAACTTGATTAGACATGAATAAATATGAAGGACAAAGCAGTCTTAACTTGGTTTGAGTTAATTAATTCGTTTTATAGGAGAATCCGAATTCGTGCTTATTTTCGGATTCCTGAAGAATGAGTCTGGTTCTTTCTCATAATACAAAGTTTGTTGTTTATTGTTGAAACTTCATCAGAAGTGAAGAAATAAATGAATGCCTATCAACAAATGTGGGATCTAAACTCTAGTGCTTCCTCTAAAATAATTTCTTTTCTCAATTCAGAAATGTGTGTGTGTAAGTCACAACACCCGTGACACCAAAACGGCTTTCTTTTCTCTCTTTTCTCTACACTCTGCACTATGAGCACACACACCAAATCAGAAAGGCTTTTTTCTCTCTTTTCTACATTATGGACTGTGGGGACACAAAACCGCTCTCTCTTTTTTTTTTTGATTGTGTGCCAGGGCGTTGTCTCACGTATTAGATTATGCTTAAGATACGAATGGGTTTATCAGTCACATCAGAATCCATACATACTGATCCTCCCGTAATAAAATGGTCGGATCTTATCAAACACACTTTGTTTCTTGTGACAATCAAGTCAGCGAAACAGCGTATACACGTCAAGACACTGAATCAAGTTTGCCACAAGAACTCATAAGTTTGGCAGTATTGCTCTGCCGTCAGCAATCATACACCCATTTTATTTTCGTGAGACGTGCAGGCACCTGTTCATCTACTGTTCTATCACTATGAATTAGTTTATCTATTATCAATAAGGATACTTCTACAACTACTATCAAAGTATGTCCAGACTTCTTATGTTGTCAGTTGCTATATATGAATAAGTGGGTAGCTACTGACAAGCATTAAGCATGTCACACAGCCCAAACATATAACATTTCAGGACACTTACACAACACATTCAAATCAAACAGTCAGACAACATACAAGAACATATACCCCAGCCGGCATTGCTCCCTGCCTATTTTCCTACAGCTCACTATGTGTGCGCACACCTTTATTCACAAACTCTTCAACTTATACTCTTTTACCGAAGCTGCTACAGCTCGATTGGCCGAATAGCCTTAGATCCTATTTCTGTGAATTTGACATCTGCCTTACATGTAACAGATTAGCGGTTTAGCAGTTTTAATTTAGTTTGAGTGAAGGAATTAATTTTATAGCAAAATCCGAAATCGTGAAGCACTCATGAAAGTAAGCTTATTCTCGGATTCCTGAAACTTTAGATTTGCTCTTTCTTTTACTGCAAAGTACAACGTTGTTTTTTTTGTTTAAATCTTTCTAGACATGGTAAATATGAACGACAAAGCAGTTTTAACATAGTTTGAGTGAAGGAATTCATTTTATAGATAAAATCCCAAGAGTCTGCAGAGAAAAGAGAGTGAATGCGAAGTAGACTTTAACACGGCTATGGGAGCGAGCCGAGTGTCGGCTAACCGGGAGAATTGCTTGTAAGAAACGCGACACCAAATGAGCGGTCTGAACAAAGCCTCAATACGGGATTCTCGTGGTGATTTTGTTGCTGCCTTGTCTTTTGCATAGAGTAAAAGACAAGGCAGCCATCGAATAGGGCCCGATTGTTCCTACTTGGTCAGCCGAGGAGCAAGGGGGGGGGGGGGCAAGCGTCTCAACCAAGCAAAGCTCACCATGGGGAAGGTGGCTATACCAACTAGCCTGATTTCCTGCTCCCGCAGTGACGGATAATCGTACTCTGGTTTCTCTTCATAACATACAAGTCTTTCGCCTTTTACTAAAGACTTCCGTGGAGAGCAGCACTAATGAGTTGTTTCTATTATTGGCAGGCTTTACCTTTGCGGGTGAAGCCCTTTCTGTCTGTGCAAAAGAAATCTTGCTACTTTGCAGAGTGACTTCTCTGAGTAGAGTCGCCTTACTTGTTGCGACTGTGCCGATGTTCGAAGCTGGAGTGCAAAGTTGTTGCTTGAATGGTGCTTGCTGGAGCGTGCGGGAGTGCAAAGTTATACCATTTAAAAGGGCTGAAGAGTGCTCAGTGCAGCAGGTGGGCGGAGGTGCAAAGTGACACTCTGGCCACCTATGGCCATAAAAAGAACAGGGGTGTTAGCGGACAAGTGCGCATTGTGCCAGGAAGGGCCCTCGGACGTGAACCAGTGGACAGTTGTCGCTTCTCGGCCTTTTGGCTAAGATCAAGTGTAGTATCTGTTCTTATCAGTTTAATATCTGATATGTCCTCTATACGCGGACTACATATTAAATGGATTTTTAGCAATAGGAGTTGAAAAAGTAGCTTGCTCCGTTCACTCCAAGCATTGACCCCGTACTGCAGTGCCGCTGGGAACGGTGCGCTCTTCTCTACTCTTGTGAAAAAGCAAACAGCGGTGCAGGATGCAAGTATCAGGGAGCCCAAGATGAAACTTTCTTTTAGTCTGCTGAGAAAAGAGAGTGAATGCGGGTTGAGTGGGGTGGGGCGGGATGGGTACCTTCTGGGGGTACAGTAGCTCCCAGAATATGGTCGCTGCAGGCCCCGAGCCTGGTGGACATCAGGCCCTCCTGTCCTGTGTTGGCTCCCTTTTAAAAAGTACAGAACTTAGAACAGGTCTAGTCCCTGGCTTTCGGCAGAACTGTCTTCTTTACTTTTTTTTTTTTTTCCCCTTATCGTGTTCAGCATTATGGCAGCAGAATTGTAGTCTGAATACCTTTGATGCCAAACAGATTTGCTTTGCCAAGGGAAGTTTTATAAATGTAAAGCTCCCCTTGATGCCCATTTATTTATTTCTGTTTACAATATATGACATGTAATAGAACTGAACCGGACCGGGGGACAAGGAAAGAAGAAGAGGAAAGAAGAGAAAAACAGAACATACATCGCATACAACACAGCTGTGGATATAGATGACCTGAGACGACATGATAATACATCAACTGCTTAGCGACCATGCTACTGGACTAATGAATGTGGTTGTGTGTGTGTGAGAACATGCAACACCCATGGCACAGGACCTACATGATAACCGTGCTTAGTTATTGTAGTGTATAAGCGTACAGGGCCACAATCCACAGCCCCCCCAAGCAATCAGAAGCAGGCAGAGAGGGCCACAAGACCCAGGCCACCAGCAGCCCCCACAGAGCACAGAACCCAGGAAGCCCACCGCAGGGGCAACCACGCATCCACCCAGAAGACTGCAGAGGAAGCCCCCGGAAAGAGCCCCCATAAGCATAGGGCAGAGGCCCTCCGGGAGCCAGGGGCAACAGCCCACCGACGTCGCCAGGCCCCAGCCGCCCAGACATGGGCCGTGCACTGGATCCGGGCCCCAGGAGCCCGAGCGCCCCCAAACCCCCCGGCAGAGAACCCACCCAATACCCAGGAGGGCCAAGCGCCCCAGACAGCCACACAGTGGGTCAGCGCCTGCCCCAGCACCCCTGGCCAAGTGCCCTGGGAGTCAAGACGTGCCCACAGGTGGGTGAAGTCGCGAGCAGCGGAGAGAGGCCACGCCGCCCCCCCCCATCGGGAGAAGCACAGGCAGGCCAGGCGACAGCAAGTCCAAGATCCAGGCCCAATCATTACCACACACACTTTCATGTCCCATACATCCACACGTCCTCCCTCCCTCGACTCCGCTGGGGTGTAGTGCAGCGGGCACACCAGGGGGCCAGCAGCCCCCCAGCCACCACAGACCCCAAACCAGCAGAACAATTAATTAATCCTCCTGGCCCCTCCCGCCCCGAGCAGCAACCAGGAAGCAGGGGTGTGCGAAGAAGACCCCTCCCCTCACCCTTCTGGCTCTTCAATATTTTCTAATAGTGAGCAATTAAAATTGAGGGGCAGCCAAACTTGTAGAACTGGGAGCGTGGCCCTCTGGGCAGCCTACATACCCAAAGAGCCCCGCCCACCAGATGCCACTCAGTGTAACCACCCCCCAAGACCTAATGTGTGTGTGTGAGTGTGTTTGATAAGTAGTAATGTCTAAGGTGTAATTAAAACAGGGGTGGGAACTGCAGAGTGCAACTACTGCAGAGTCCACTACACCCCACCGAACACACACGCCCCCAAAACCCTTCATGTGTGAGTGTGTGCTGTGTACAGGAGCCAGAAGGGAGAGGGGTATGGGGATATACACTGGGGGCAGCCAGGGACTGGCTGCAATAGGCATCCCCGCTACCAGGGAGCCAACACAGGACAGGAGGGCCTGATGTCCACCAGGCTCGGGGCCTGCAGCGACCATATTCTGGGAGCTACTGTACCCCCAGAAGGTACCCATCCCGCCCCACCCCACTCAACCCAACCCCACTCCGGAGGACCTCTACAAAAAACAAACAAACAACAACAAAAAACAAACAAACAAACCACCCGGTCACACCAGTCGCAGCAGCCCGGGCCTGAGACCCACCATCACCCAGGCCCCCCCCCAGGCCCCCCCTCAACAGGTGCGCTCTTGTGAAAAAGCAAACAGCGGCAGCAACAAAAACACAACGGGAACACCGTATTGAGGCTTTGTTCTGACCGCTCATTTGGTATGGCGTTTATTTCAAGCAATTCTCCCGGTTAGCCCGCACTCGGCTCGCTCCCAGAGCTGTGTTAAAGTCTACTTCGCATTCACTCTCTTTTCTCAGCAGACTAAAAGAAAGTTTCATCTTGGGCTCCCTGAAACTTGCATCCTGCACCGCTGTTTGCTTTTTCACAAGAGTAGAGAAGAGCGCACCGTTCCCAGCGGCACTGCAGTACGGGGTCAATGCTTGGAGTGAACGGAGCAAGCTACTTTTTCAACTCCTATTGCTAAAAATCCATTTAATATGTAGTCCTCGTATAGAGGACATATCAGATATTAAACTGATAAGAACAGATACTACACTTGATCTTAGCCAAAAGGCCGAGAAGCGACAACTGTCCACTGGTTCACGTCCGAGGGCCCTTCCTGGCACAATGCGCACTTGTCCGCTAACACCCCTGTTCTTTTTATGGCCATAGGTGGCCAGAGTGTCACTTTGCACCTCCGCCCACCTGCTGCACTGAGCACTCTTCAGCCCTTTTAAATGGTATAACTTTGCACTCCCGCACGCTCCAGCAAGCACCATTCAAGCAACAACTTTGCACTCCAGCTTCGAACATCGGCACAGTCGCAACAAGTAAGGCGACTCTACTCAGAGAAGTCACTCTGCACAGTAAGAAGATTTCTTTTGCACAGACAGAAAGGGCTTCACCCGCAAAGGTAAAGCCTGCCAAAAATAGAAACAACTCATTAGTGCTGCTCTCCACAGATGTCTTTAGTAAAAGGCGAAAGACTTGTACGTTATGAAGAGAAACCAGAGTACGATTATCCATCACTGCGGGAGCAGGGCATCAGGCTAGTTGGCATAGCCACCTTCCCCATGGTGAGCTTTGCTTGGTTGAGACGCTTGCTCCCCCCCCCCCCCCCCCCCCCCCCCTTGCTCCTCGGCTGACCAAGTAGAAACAATCGGGCCCTATTCGATGGCTGCCTTGTCTTTTACTCTGTGCAAAAGACAAGGCAGCAACAAAAACACCACGAGAATCCCGTATTGAGGCTTTGTTCTGATCGCTCATTCGGTGTCGCGTTTCTTTCAAGCAATTCTCCCGGTTAGCCCACACTCGGCTCGCTCCCATAGCCGTGTTAAAGTCTACTTCGCATTCACTCTCTTTTCTCAGCAGACTCTTGGGATTTTATCAATAAAATGAATTCCTTCACTCAAACTATGTTAAAACTGCTTTGTCCTTCATATTTACCATGTCTTGAAAGATTTAAACAAAAAAAACAACGTTGTACTTTGCAGTAAAAGAAATAGCAAATCTAAAGTTTCAGGAATCCGAGAATAAGCTTACTTTCATGAGTTCTTCACGATTTCGGATTTTGCTATAAAATGAATTCCTTCACTCAAACTAAATTAAAACTGCTAAACCGCTAATCTGTTACATGTAAGGCAGATGTCAAATTCACCGAATTAGGATTATTCGGTATTCGGCCAATCGAGCTGTAGCAGCTTCGGTAAAAGAGTATAAATTGAAGAGTTTGTGAATAAAGGTGTGCGCACACATAGTGAGCTGTAGGAAAATAGGCAGGGAGCAATGCCGGCTGGGGTATATGTTCTTGTATGTTGTCTGACTGTTTGATTTGAATGTGTTGTGTAAGTGTCCTGTTGAATGTTACATGTTTGGGCTTTGACACGCTTCACTGTGGTTGTTAACTGTGTGGTGTGTCCTGAAATGTTATATGTTTGGGCTGTGTGACATGCTTAATGCTTGTCAGTAGCTACCCACTTATTCATATATAGCAACTGACAACGTAAGAAGTCCGGACATACTTTGATAGAGTAGTTGTAGAAGTATCCTTATTGATAATAGATAAACTAATTCATAGTGATAGAACAGTAGATGAACAGGTGCCTACACATGTCTCACGAAAATAAAATGGGTGTATGATTGCTGACGGCAGAGCAATACTGCCAAACTTATGAGTTCTTGTGGCAAACTTGATTCAGTGTCTTGACGTGTATACGCTGTTTCGCTGACTTGATTGTCACAAGAAACAAAGTGTGTTTGATAAGATCCGACCATTTTATTACGGGAGGATCAGTATGTATGGATTCTGATGTGACTGATAAACCCATTCGTATCGTAAGCACAATCTAATACGTGAGACAACGCCCTGGCACACGATAAAAAAAAAAAGAGAGAGCGGTTTTGTGTCCCCACAGTCCATAATGTAGAAAAGAGAGAAAAAAGCCTTTCTGATTTGGTGTGTGTGCTCATAGTGCAGAGTGTAGAGAAAAGAAAGCCGTTTTGGTGTCACAGGTGTTGTGACTTACACACACACATTTCTAAATTGAGAAAGGAAATTATTTTAGAGGAAGCACTAGAGTTTAGATCCCACATTTGTTGATAGGCATTCATTTATTTCTTCACTTCTGATAAAAATGATAAGACTGACCTAAAGAATTGGAGGCCCATCACACTTTTAAATTTTGACTGTAAACTTTTTAGCAAGGTTTTAACGACACGGATGTCCTCTGTTTTAGAGGAGGTAATTCACCCAGACCAGGCTTGTGCCATCTCAGAGAGACAACTCACCGACAGCCTCGTACTGATTCGAGACATCATTGGTTACGCTAGAGACAGAAACACCCGGCTTGTCATCTTAAATTTAGACTTTGAAAAAGCTTTTGATCGGGTCTCGCATCAATATCTCTTTCAGGTGTTGCAGCCATCGAATAGGGCCCGATTGTTCCTACTTGGTGAGATTTGCTTGGATGAGACGCTTGCTCCCCCCCCTTGCTCCTCGGCTGACCAAGTAGGAACAATCGGGCCCTATTCGATGGCTGCCTTGTCTTTTACTCTGTGCAAAAGACAAGGCAGCCACAAACACCACGGGAACACCGTATTGAGGCTTTGTTCTGACCACTCATTCGGTGTCGCGTTTCTTTCAAGCAATTCTCCCGGTTAGCCCACACTCGGCTCGCTCCCAGAGCTGTGTTAAAGTCTACTTTGCATTCACTCTCTTTTCTCAGCAGATTAAAAGAAAGTTTCATCTTGGGCTCCCTGAAACTTCCATCCTGCACCGCTGTTTGCTTTTTCACAAGAGCAGAGAAGAGCGCACCGTTCCCAGCGGCACTGCAGTACTGGGTCGATGCTTGGAGTGAACGGAGCAAGCTTCTTTTTCAACTCCTATTCTTAAAAATCCATTTAATATGTAGTCCTTGTATAGAGGACATATTAAACTGATAAGAACAGATACTACACTTGATCTTAGCCAAAAGGCCGAGAAGCGATAACGGTCCACTGTTTCAGGTCCGAGGGCCCTTGCTGGCACAATGCGCACTTGTAGCAGTGTTCTTTTTATGGCCATAGGTGGCCAGAGTGTCACGTTGCACCTCCGCCCACCCGCTGCACTGAGCACTCTTCATCCCTTTTAAATGGTATAACTTTGCACTCCCGCATGCTCCAGCAAGCACCATTCAAGCAACAACTTTGCACTCCAGCTTCGAACATCGGCACAATCGCAACAAGTAAGGCGACTCTACTCAGAGAAGTCACTCTGCACAGTAACAAGATTTCTTTTGCACAGACAGAAAGGGCTTCACCCGCAAAGGTAAAGCCTGCCAAAAATAGAAACAACTCATTAGTGCTGCTCTCCACGAAAGTCTTTAGTAAAAGGCGAAAGACTTGTATGTTATGAAGAGAAACCAGAGTACGATTATCCGTCACTGCGGGAGCAGGGCATCAGGCTAGTTGCCATAGCCACCTGCCCCATGGTGAGCGTTGCTTGGTTGAAACGCGTGCCCCTGTGCAATCGACAAGGCAGCAACAAAAACACCACGGGAACACCGTATTGAGGCTTTGTTCTGACCGCTCATTCGGTGTCGCGTTTCTTTCAAGCAATTCTCCCGGTTAGCCCGCACTCGGCTCGCTCCCAGAGCCGTGTTAAAGTCTACTTCGCATTCACTCTCTTTTCTCAGCAGACTCTTGGGATTTTATCTATAAAATGAATTCCTTCAATCAAACTATGTTAAAACTGCTTTGTCCTTCATATTTACCATGTCTAGAAAGATTTAAACAAAAAAAAAAACAACGATGTACTTTGCAGTAAAAGAAAGAGCAAATCTAAAGTTTCAGGAATCCGAGAATAAGCTTACTTTCATGAGTTCTTCACGATTTCGGATTTTGCTATAAAATGAATTCCTTCACTCAAACTAAATTAAAACTGCTAAACCGCTAATCTGTTACATGTAAGGCAGATGTCAAATTCACCGAAATAGGATCTAAGGGTATTCGGCCAATCGAGCTGTATCAGCGTCAGTAAAAGAGTATAAGTTGAAGAGTTTGTGAATAAAGGTGTGCGCACACATAGTGTGCTGTACGAAAATAGGCAGGGAGCAATGCCGGCTGGGGTATATGTTCTTGTATGTTGTCTGACTGTTTGATTTGAATGTGTTGTGTAAGTGTCCTGTTGAATGTTACATGTTTGGGCTTTGACACTTCACTGTGGTTGTTAACTGTGTGGTGTGTCCTGAAATGTTATATGTTTGGGCTGTGTGACATGCTTAATGCTTGTCAGTAGCTACCCACTTATTCATTTATAGCAACTGACAACATAAGAAGTCTGGACATACTTTGATAGTAGTTGTAGAAGTATCCTTATTGATAATAGATAAACTAATTCATAGTGATAGAAAAGTAGATGAACAGGTGCCTGCACATGTCTCACGAAAATAAAATGGGTGTATGATTGCTGACGGCAGAGCAATACTGCCAAACTTATGAGTTCTTGTGGCAAACTTGATTCAGTGTCTTGACGTGTATACGCTGTTTCGCTGACTTGATTGTCACAAGAAACAAAGTGTGTTTGATAAGATCCGACCATTTTATTACGGGAGGATCAGTATGTATGGATTCTGATGTGACTGATAAACCCATTCGTATCGTAAGCATAATCTAATACGTGAGACAACGCCCTGTCACACAATCAAAAAAAAAAAAGAGAGAGCGGTTTTGTGTCCCCACAGTCCATAATGTAGAAAAGAGAGAAAAAAGCCTTTCTGATTTGGTGTGTGTGCTCACAGTGCAGAGTGTAGAGAAAAGAGAGAAAAGAAAGCCGTTTTGGTGTCACGGGTGTTGTGACTTAGACACACACATTTCTGAATTGAGAAAGGAAATTATTTTAGAGGAAGCACTAGAGTTTAGATCCCACATTTGTTGATAGGCATTCATTTATTTCTTCACTTCTGATGAAGTTTCAACAATAAACAACAAACTTTGTATTATGAGAAAGAACCAGACTCATTCTTCAGGAATCCGAAAATAAGCTCTATTTTACGAGTTATGCACGAATTCGGATTGTCCTATAAAACGAATTCCTTCACTCTAACCAAGTTAAGACTGCTTTGTCCTTCATATTTATTCATGTCTAATCAAGTTTCAACGATAAACAACGTTGTACTTTGTAGAATGAGAAAGAACTTCTTCAGCAATAAGCATCTCTCGACATATGACGAAATACAGATTTTGCTATAAAATTAATTCCTTCTATCAGCCTGACTTAAAACTGTTTGTCCTCCTTATTTATCCACTTCAAATCAAGTTTCAACAATTAAAAAAATGTTGTAGTTTGAGAAAAAACAACTTAATCTTAAGCAATCAGTAGGGTAAGAAAGGGTAAGAAAAGGTGCAAATGCCAACCATACATCACTAAAAGGTGGAGCGGAAGTATTCGGCTGCAAGTAGGTGCGAATGCCTGACAATGTATGATCAAGAGAGGGAGCGGAGGTTTTCGGCTGCAAGGTCTGAATGTCCAACCATAATTTGTAAAAACCGGGGAAGAAAAGGCTAGAAAGCCCGACTATACACCATCAAAAGTGGGAGCGGAGGTGTTCGGCTGCAAGTAGGTGTGAATGTTCGACCATAATTTGTAAAAAGCGGGTAAGAAAAGGTTCGAATGCCCGACTATATATTAACCAAAGCAGGAGGAGAGGTCGTCGGATAAGAGTGGGTGAGAATTTACAACCATAATCTATAAAATGCGGTGAAAAAAAAGGTGTCAATACCCCATAGAACACTAAAAGGTAGAGCGGAAGTGTTCGGCTGCAAGAAGGTGTGAATGTCTGACCATAGTTTGTAAAAAGTGGGTAAGAAAAGGTTCGAATGCCCGAACATACACCATCAAAGGAGGGAGCGGAGGTGTTCCGCTGTAAGAAGGTGTGAATGTCCGACCATAGTTGGCAAAAAGCAGGTAAGAAAAGGTTAAAATACCCGATTGTACACAATCAATAGCGGGAGCAGAGTTGTTCCGCTACTAAAAGGTGTGAAAGTCCGACCATGGTTTGTAAAAAGCGGGTAAGAAAAGGTGCGAATGCCCGACAATGTATGATCAAAAGAGGGAGCGGAGGTTTTCGGCTGAAACAAGGTCTGAATGTCCATCCATATTTTGTAAAAATCTGGGAAGAAAAGGCTCGAAAGCCCGACTATACACCATCAACAGCTGGAGTGGAGGTGTTCAGCTGCAAGAAGGTCTGAATGTCCATCAATAATTGCTAGAAAACATGGAAGAGAATTTTCGAATATCAAACCGCACATGATCATAAGCGGCAGAGTAGGTGTTCAAATGCAAGAAGGTGTGAATGTCCACCCATAATTACTGCAAAATGGGTAAGAAAAGGTACGAATGCCCAACCATACATGATCCTAACAGGGAGCGGAGGTGTTTGGCTGCGACAAGGTGTGTATGTCCACCCATAATTAATGAAAAGCGGGCAACAAGTAGGTTTGAATACCCATCATCAAAAGCAGGAGTGGATGTGTTCGGCTACAAGAAGGTTAGAATGTCTGACCATAGTTTGTAAAAAGCGGGTAAGAAAAGGTTCGAATGCCCAAACATACACCATCAAAGGAGGGAGCGGAGGTGTTCCGCTGTAAGAAGGTGTGAATGTCCAACAATAATTGGCAAAAAGCAGGTAAGAAAAGGTTAAAATACCCTATTGTACACAATCAATAGCGGGAGCAGAGTTGTTCCGCTACTAAAAGATGTGAAAGTCCGACCATGAATTGTAAAAAGCGGGTAAGAAAAGGTGCGAATGCCCGACAATGTATGATCAAAAGAGGGAGCGGAGGTTTTCGGCTGAAAGAAGGTCTGAATGTCCATCCATAATTTGTAAAAATCGGGGAAGAAAAGGCTCGAAAGCCCGACTATACACCATCAAAAGCTGGAGCGGAGGTGTTCAGCTGCAAGAAGGTCTGAATGTCCATCAATAATTGCTAGAAAACATGGAAGAGAATTTTCGAATATCAAACCGCACATGATCATAAGCGGGAGAGGAGGTGTTAAAATGCAAAAAGGTGTGAATGTCCACCCATAATTACTGCAAAATGGGTAAGAAAAGGTACGAATGCCCAACCATACATCATCAAAAGCAGGAGTGGATGTGTTCGGCTACAAGAAGGTTTTAATGTCCGACCATAGTTTGTAAAAAGCGGGTAAGAAAAGGTTCGAATGCCCGAACATACAACATCAAAAGAGGGAGCGGAGGTGTTCCACTGTAAGAAGGTGTGAATGTCTGACCATAGTTGGTAAAAAGCGGGTAAGAAAAGGTGAAAATACCCGACTGTACACAATCAATAGCGGGAGCGGAGTTGTTCGGCTACTAAAAGGTGTGAAAGTCCGACCCTGGTTTGTAAAAAGCGGGTAAGAGAAGGTGCGAATGCCCGACAATGTATGATCAAAAGAGGGAGCGGAGGTTTTCGGCTGCAAGAAGGTCTGAATGTCCAACAATAATTTTGTAAAAACCGGGGAAGAAAAGGCTCGAAAGCCCGACTATAAATCATCATAAGCGGGAGAGGAGGTGTTCAGCTGCAAGAAGGTGTGAATGTCCGACCATAGTTTGTAAAAAATGGGTAAGAAAAGGTGCGAATGCTCAACCATACATCATCAAAAGCAGGAGTGGATGTGTTCGGCTAAAAGAAGGTTTGAATGTCCGACCATAGTTCGTAAAATGCGGGTAAGAAAAGGTTCGAATGCCCGAACATACACCATCAAAAGAGGGAGCGGAGGTGTTCCGCTGTAAGACGGTGTGAATGTCCAACAATAGTTGGTAAAAAGCGGGTAAGAAAAGGTTAAATTACCCGACTGTACACAATCAAAAGAGGGAGCGGAGTTGTTCAGCTAAGAGGTGTGAAAGTCCGACCTTGGTTTGTAAAAAGCGGGTAAGAAAAGGTTCGTATGCCCGAATATACACCATCAAAAGCGGAAGCGGAGGTGTTCGGCTGCAAGATATTGTCAACGTCCGACCAAAGTTTGTAAAAAGCAGTTAAGAAAAGGTTCGAATATCTAACCAAACATAAGAATGAGTCTTTTCCGCTGTAGAATGCCCGACTATAGACCATCAAATGCGGGAGCGGAGGTGTTCGGCTCTGAGTAGGTGTGAATGTCCGACCATAATTGCTGAAGAATGTGTTAGAAAACGTAAGAATGCTGGACCATACATCATCAAAAGCGGTAGAGGTGGTGTTCGGCTGCAAAAAGGTGTGACTGTTCGACTAAAGTTTGTAAAAAGTGGGTAAGACAAGGTGCGAATGCCTGACAATGTATGATCAAAAGCGGGAGCGGAGGTGTTCAGCTGCAAGAAGGTCTACATGTCCATCAATAATTGCTAGAAAACATGAAAGAAACTTTTTGAAAATCAAACCGCACATGATCATAAGTGGGATAGGAGGTGTTCAGCTGCAAGGTGTGAATGTCCACCCATAATTCCTGAAAAATGGAAAAAAAAAAGGTGTGAATGCCCAACCATACATCATCAAAAGCAGGAGTGGAAGTGTTCGGCTACAAGAAGGTGTGAACGTCCAACCAAAATATGTAAAAAGCAGTTAAGAAAAGGTTCGAATATCCAACCAAACATAATCAAAAGCGGGAGCAGAGCTATTCGACTGCAAGTAGGTGTGAATGTCAGATCATAATTTGCAAAAAGCTGATGAGAAAGGGTGAGAATGCCCGACTATACATCATCAAATGCGGGAGCGGAGTTGTTCGGCTGTGAGTAGGTGTGAATCTCCGACCATAATTGCTGAAAAATGTGTTAGAAAAGGTAAAAATGCCGGTCCATACATCATCAAAAGCGAGAGAGGTTGTGTTCGGCTGCAAGTAGGTGTGAATGTCCAGCCATAATTACTCACAAACGGGTAAGAAAAGGTAGTATTGCCAGACCATATATGATCAAAACAGGGACCGCAGTGGTTCAGCTGCAAGAAGGTTTGAAGAGGTTTTCGGATGCAAGTGGGTGTGAATATCCCACCATACAAGTATGGTGGAGAGGAAGCTGTGAATAGCCGACCATAGTTTGGAAAAAGCGGGTAAGAAAAGGTTTGAATGCCCGAACATACACCATCAAAAGAGGGAGCGGAGGTGTTCCGCTGTACGAAGGTGTGAATGTCCGACCATACTTGGTAAAAAGCGGGTAAGAAAAGGTTAAAATACCCGGCTGTACACAATCAATAGCGGGAGCGGATGTGTTCGGCTACAAGAAGGTGTGACAGTCCGACCATGGTTTTTAAAAAGCGGGTAAGAAAAGGTGCGAATGTCCGACAATGTATGATCAAAAGAGAGAGCGGAGGTTTTCGGATACACGAAGGTTTGAATGTCCTACCATAGTTTGTAAATAGCGGGTAAGAAAAGGTTCGAATGCCCGACTATACACCATAAAAAGCGGGAGCGGAGGTTTTCCGCTGTAAGACGGTGTGAATGTCCAACCATAGTTGGTAAAAAGCGGGTAAGAAAAGGTTAAAATACCCGACTGTACACAATCAATAGCGGGAGCGGAGTTGTTCGGCTACAAGAAGGTGTGAAAGTCCGACCATGGTTTGTAAAAAGCAGTTAAGAAAAGGTTCGAATATCCAACCAAACATAATCAAAAGCGGGAGCAGAGCTGTTCGACTGCAAGTAGGTGTGAATGTCCAGCCATAATTACTCACAAACGGGGGAAGAAAAGGTAGTATTGCCAGAACATACATGATCAAAACAGGGAGCGGAGGTTCAGCTGCAATGTGTGAATGTCTGACTATAGTTTGTAAAAAGCGGGTAAGACAAGGTGCGAATGCCCAACAATGTATGATCAAAAGAGAGAGCGGAGGTGTTCGGCTGCAAGGTCTGAATGTCCAACCATAATTTGTAAAAACCGGGTAAGAAAAGGCTCGAAAGCCCAACTATACATCATCAAAAGCAGATGTCTAGAAATATTTAAACAAAAAAACAACGTTGTACTTTGCAGTAAAAGAAAGAGCAAATCTAAAGTTTAAGGAATCCGAGTATAAGCCTGCTTTCATGAGTTCTGCACGATTTCGGATTTTGCTATAAAATGAATTGCTTTGCTCAAACCAAGTTAAAACTGCTTTGTCCTTCCATATTCATCAATGTCTAGATGCAAAATACAATGTTGTTCTTTGTTGAAGTCGATCTAGACATTGATAAATATGAAGGAAAAAGCAGTTTTAACTTGGTTTGAGTGAATGAATTCATTTTATACATAAAATCCGAAATCGTGCAGAACTCATGAAAATAAGCTTATTTCTCGGATTCCTAAAACTTTTGATTGGCTCTTTCTTTTACTGCAAAGTACAACGTTGTTTTTTTGTTTAAATCTATCGAGACATTGATAAATATGAAGGTAAAAGCCGTTTTAACATAGTTTGAGTGAAGGAATTGATTTTATAGATAAAATCCCAAATCATGCAGAACTCCTCAAAAGGGGCGTATGGCTTAATCACAAGTGTGGTTCTTTCTCATTCAGGGTAGTATGAGGAAGTTTATGCTTGAAATATATGTAGAAATGGGTACATATGAAGGACAAAGCAGTGTTAACTTAGTTTGAGTGAAGGAATTCATTTTATACATAAAATCCCAAATCATGCAGAACGTATGAAAAGAAGCTTATTCTCGGATTCCTGATCCTTCAGTTTTGCTCTTTCTTCTACTGCAAAATACAATGTTGTTCTTTGTTGAAGTCGATCTAGACATTGATAAATATGAAGGAAAAAGCAGTTTTAACTTGGTTTGAGTGAATGAATTCATTTTATACATAAAATCCGAAATCGTGCAGAACTCATGAAAATAAGCTTATTCTCCGACTCCTAAAACTTTTGATTTGCTCTTTCTTTTATTGCAAAGTACAACGTTGTTTTTTGTTTAAATCTATCGAGACATTGATAAATATGAAGGTAAAAGCCGTTTTAACATAGTTTGAGTGAAGGAATTGATTTTATAGATAAAATCCCAAATCATGCAGAACTCCTCAAAAGGGGCGTATGGCTTAATCACAAGTGTGGTTCTTTCTCATTCAGGGTAGTATGAGGAAGTTTATGCTTGAAATATATGTAGAAATGGGTACATATGAAGGACAAAGCAGTGTTAACTTAGTTTGCGTGAAGAAATTCATTTTATACATAAAATCCGAAATCGTGCAGAACTCATGAAAATAAGCTTATTCTCGGATTCCTAAAACTTTTTATTTGCACTTTCTTTTACTGCAAAGTACAACGTTGTTTTTTGTTGAAATCTATCTAGACATTGATAAATACCAGCCGAAACTCTGCTGCCGCTTTTGATAATTTATGGTTGGGCATTCTTACCTTTTCTTACCCACTTTTTACAAATTATGATCTTACATTCACACCTACTTGCAGTCGAACACCTTCTAATCCACTTATGATCATGTGAGGTTGGGCTTTCGCACCTTTTCTTACCCATTTTTCAGTAATTATGGGTGGACATTCAGACCTTCTTGCAGCCGAAAACCTCCGCTCCTCTTTTGATCATACATTGTCGGGCATTCACACCTTGTCTTACCCGCTTTTTACAAACTTTAGTCATTCAAACCTTCTTGCAGCTGAACCACCTCCGCTCCCTGTTTTGATCATATATGGTCTGGCAATAGTACCTTTTCTTACCCGTTTGTGAGTAATTATGGCTGGACATTCACACCTTCTTGCAGCCGAACAAAACCTCTCCCGCTTTTGATGATATATGGTCCGGCATTTTTACCTTTTCTAACACATTTTTCAGCAATTATGGTTGGACATTCACACCTACTCACAGACGAACACCTCCGCTCCCACATTTGATAGTGTATAGTCGGGCATTCTCACCCTTTCTCATCAGCTTTTTGCAAATTATGATCTGATATTCACACCTTCTTGCAGTCGAACAGCTCTGCTCCCGCTTTTGATTATGTTTGGTTGGATATTCGAACATTTTCTTAATGCTTTTTACAAACTTTGGTCGGACGTTCACACCGTCTTGCAGCCGAACACCTCCGCTTCCGCTTTTGATGGTGTATAGTCGGGCATTCGAGCCTTTTCTTACCCACCTATTACTTACTATGGTCGGACATTCAAACCTTCTTGTAGCCGAACACATCCGCTCCTGCTTTTGATGATGTATGATTTGGCATTCGCACCTTTTCTTACCCATTTTTCAGTAATTATTTCGGACATTCAGACCTTCTTGCAACTGAACACCTCTGCTCCCGCTTTTGATGGTGTATAGTCGGGCTTTCGAGCCTTTTCTTCCCCGATTTTTACAAATTATGGTTGGACATTCAGACCTTGCAGCCGAAAACCTCCGCTCCCTCTTTTGATCATACATTGTCGGTCATTCGCCCCTTGTCTTACACGGTTTTTACAAACTTTAGTCAGACATTCACACCTTGCAGCTGAACCACCTCCATTCCCTGTTTTGATCATGTGTGGTCTGTAAATACTACCTTTTCTTCCCCCGTTTGTGAGTAATTATGGCTGGACATTCACACCTACTTGCAGCCGAAAAACCACCACTCCCGCTTTTGTTGATGTATTGTCTGGAATTCTAGTCTTTTCTATCACATTTTTCAGCAATTATGATCTGACATTCACACCTACTTGCAGTCGAACAGCTCTGCTCCCGCTTTTGATTATGTTCGGTTGGATATTCAAACCTTTTCTTAACTGCTTTTTACAAACTTTGGTCGGACGTTCACACCTTCTTGCAGCCGAACACCCCCGCTTCCGCTTTTGATGGTATATATTCGGGTATTCGAACCTTCTCTTTCCCGCTTTTTACAAACCATGGTTGGACTTTCATACCTTCTTGTAGCTGAACAACTCCACTCCTGCTTTTGATGATTTATGGTTGGACATTCGCATCTTTTCCTACCCATTTTTCAGTAATTATGGGTGGATATTCACATCTTCTTGCAGCTGAACACCTCCTCTCCCGCTAATGATCATGTAAGGTTTGATATTCGAAAATTTTCTTTCATGTTTTAAAGCAATTATTAATGGACATTCACACCTACTTGCAGCCGAACACCACCTCTCCCGCTTTTGATGATGTATGGACCGGCATTCTTACCTTTTCTAACACATTTTTCAGCAATTATGGTTGGAGAATCACACCTACTCACAGCCGAACAACTCCGCTACCGCATTTGATGGTGTATAGTCGGGATTTCTCACCCTTTCTCATCAGCTTTTTGCAAATTATGATCTGACATTCACACCTACCTTCCAGTGGAACAGCTCTGCTCCCGCTTTTGATTATGTTTGGTTAGATATTCGAACCTTTTCTTAACTGCTTTTTACAAACTTTGGTCGGACGTTCACAATATCTTGCAGCCGAACACCTCCGCTTCCGCTTTTGATGGTGTAAATTCGGGCATACGAACCTTTTCTTACCCGCTTTTTACAAACCAAGGTCGGACTTTCACACCTTCTCTTAGCTGAACAACTCCGCTCCCTCTTTTGATTGTGTACAGTCGGGTAATTTAACCTTTTCTTACCCGCTTTTTACCATCTATGGTCGGACATTCACACCGTCTTAAAGCGGAACACCTCCGCTCCCTCTTTTGATGATGTATGGTTAGGCATTCGCACCTTTTCTTACCCATTTTTCAGTAATTATGGGTAGACATTCACACCTTCTTGCAGCTGAACACCTCCTCTCCCGCTTATGATCATGTGCAGTTTGATATTCGAAAATTTTCTTTCATGTTTTCTAGCAATTATTGATGGACATTCAGACCGTCTTGCAGCTGAACACTTCCGCTCCCACTTTTGATGGTGTATAGTCGGGCTTTCGAGCCTTTTCTTCCCCGGTTTTTACAAATTATGGTTGGACATTCAGACCTTCTTACAGCAGAACACCTCCGCTCCCTGTTTTGATTATGTATGGTTTGACATTCGCACCTTCTCTCACTCGCCTTTTACTATGGTCGGCCATTCACAGCTTCCTCTCCACCATACTTGTATGGTGGGATATTCACACCCACCTGCATCCGAAGACCTCCGCCCCCACTTTTGTTGATATTTAGTCGGTCATTCGCACCTTACCCGCTTTTGGCAAACTATGGCCTTCTTGCAGCCAAACACCTCTGATCTCGCTTTTGATGATGTAAGGTTGGGCATTCAGACCTTGCTTCACCTGCTTTTCACCAAATATAGTCGGACATTCACACCCACTTGCATCCGAAGACCTCCGCCCCAAATTTTGTTGATATTTAGTCGGACATTCGCACCTTACCCGCTTTTGGCAAACTATGGCCTTCTTGCAGCCAAACACCTCTGATCTCGCTTTTGATGATGTAAGGTTGGGCATTCAGACCTTGCTTCACCTGCTTTTCACCAAATATAGTCGGACATTCACACCTTCTTGCAGCCGAACACTTCCGCTTTTAGTGTTCTATGAGGCATTCACATATTTTTTTCACCGTATTTTATAGATTATGGTTGGAAATTCTCACCCACTCTCATCCGAAGACCTCTCCTCCCGCTTTTGTTAATATATAGTCGGGCATTCGAACCATTTCTTACCCGCTTTTTACAAATTATGGTCGAACATTCACACCTACTTGCAGCTGAATACTTCCGCTCCACCTTTTAGGTATGTATGGTTGGCATTTGCACCTCTTTTTATACTGATTGCTGAAGATTAAGTTGTTCTTTCTCAAACTACAAATTTTTTTTAATTGTTGAAACTTGATTTGAAGTGGATAAATAAGGAGGACAAACAGTTTTAAGTCAGGCTGATAGAAGGAATTAATTTTATAGCAAAATCTGTATTTCGTCATATGTCGAGAGATGCTTATTGCTGAAGAAGTTCTTTCTCATTCTACAAAGTACAACGTTGTTTATCGTTGAAACTTGATTAGACATAAATAAATATGAAGGACAAAGCAGTCTTAACTTGGTTTGAGTTAATGAATTCGTTTTATAGGAGAATCCGAATTCGTGCATAACTCATAAAATAGAGCTTATTTTCGGATTCCTGAAGAATGAGTCTGGTTCTTTCTCATAATACAAAATTTGTTGTTTATTGTTGAAACTTCATCAGAAGTGAAGAAATAAATGAATGCCTATCAACAAATGTGGGATCTAAACTCTAGTGCTTCCTCTAAAATAATTTCCTTTCTCAATTTAGAAATGTGTGTGTGTAAGTCACAACACCCGTGACACCAAAACGGCTTTCTTTTCTCTACACTCTGCACTATGAGCACACACACCAAATCAGAAAGGCTTTTTTCTCTCTTTTCTACATTATGGACTGTGGGGACACAAAACCGCTCTCTCTCTTTTTTTTTTTTTATCGTGTGCCAGGGCGTTGTCTCACGTATTAGATTATGCTTAAGATACGAATGGGTTTATCAGTCACATCAGAATCCATACATACTGATCCTCCCGTAATAAAATGGTCGGATCTTATCAAACACACTTTGTTTCTTGTGACAATCAAGTCAGCGAAACAGCGTATACACGTCAAGACACTGAATCAAGTTTGCCACAAGAACTCATAAGTTTGGCAGTATTGCTCTGCCGTCAGCAATCATACACCCATTTTATTTTCGTGAGACATGTGCAAGCACCTGTTCATCTACTGTTCTATCACTATGAATTAGTGATCTATTATCAATAAGGATACTTCTACAACTACTATCAAAGTATGTCCGGACTTCTTATGTTGTCAGTTGCTATATATGAATAAGTGGGTAGCTACTGACAAGCATTAAGCATGTCACACAGCCCAAACATATAACATTTCAGGACACACCACACAGTTAACAACCACAGTGAAGTGTCAAAGCCCAAACATTCAACAGGACACTTACACAACACATTCAAATCAAACAGTCAGACAACATACAAGAACATATACCCCAGCCGGCATTGCTCCCTGCCTATTTTCCTAGAGCTCACTATGTGTGCGTACACCTTTATTCACAAACTCTTCAACTTATACTCTTTTACCGAAGCTGCTACAGCTCGATTGGCCGAATACCCTTAGATCCTATTTCGGTGAATTTGACATCTGCCTTACATGTAACAGATTAGCGGTTTAGCAGTTTTAATTTAGTTTGAGTGAAGGAATTCATTTTATAGCAAAATCCGAAATCGTGAAGCACTCATGAAAGTAAGCTTATTCTCGGATTCCTGAAACTTTAGATTTGCTCTTTTTTTTACTGCAAAGTACAACGTTGTTTTTTTTGTTTAAATCTTTCTAGACACGGTAAATATTAAGGACAAAGCAGTTTTCACATAGTTTGAGTGAAGGAATTCATTTTATAGATAAAATCCCAAGAGTCTGCTGAGAAAAGAGAGTGAATGCGAAGTAGACTTTAACACGGCTATGGGAGCGAGCCGAGTGTGGGCTAACCGGGAGAATTGCTTGAAAGAAACGCGACACCGAATGAGCGATCAGAACAAAGCCTCAATACGGGATTCTCGTGGTGTTTTTGTTGCTGCCTTGTCTTTTGCACAGAGTAAAAGACAAGGCAGTCATCGAATAGGGCCCGATTGTTCCTAGTTGGTCAGCCGAGGAGCAAGGGGGGGGGGAGCAAGCGTCTCAACCAAGCAAAGCTCACCATGGGGAAGGTGGCTATGCCAACTAGCCTGATGCCCTGCTCCCGCAGTGACGGATAATCGTACTCTGGTTTCTCTTCATAACGTACAAGTCTTTCGCCTTTTACTAAAGATTTCTGTGGAGAGCAGCACTAATGAGTTGTTTCTATTTTTGGCAGGCTTTACCTTTGCGGGTGAAGCCCTTTCTGTCTGTGCAAAAGAAATCTTGTTACTGTGCAGAGTGACTTCTCTGAGTAGAGTCGCCTTACTTGTTGCGACTGTGCCGATGTTCGAAGCTGGAGTGCAAAGTTGTTGCTTGAATGGTGCTTGCTGGAGCGTGCGGGAGTGCAAAGTTATACCATTTAAAAGGGCTGAAGAGTGCTCAGTGCAGCGGGTGGGCGACACTCTGGCCACCTTGAAAACCGAGGTTACATCCACTACCAGGGGCAGCCCAAGTTCTGCCGCAAGTGTGGTGTGCATGGGCACCTGGTTGAGGCTTGTACCAAGGTGTTATGTGGGAAGAGCAGAGAAATTGGGCAAACTTTTGGAGAGTGTCCAAATGGCAGGAAATGTAATCTCTGTGGAGAATTAAATCACCTCTTCAGAGATTGCCCTAAATCTTTTGCCAACAAATTAAAGACGGTAAAGCCACAGTCAAGCCAACAAAGAGAAGGACCAAATGTGGCAGTTGGTGAACAAAGTGAAGAGGTTGACCCAATAAATTCAAACTTCCCGCCAAAAGCTTGGATTGGAAGTGAGGAGCAAAAAGGGGAGGGGCCTGTAGAGGCCTCACCACTCAGTGTTGAAGTCTGTGAGAATTCACAGGCAGAGGGTGGAGCTACGCTAAATGAGGAGGAAGAGCAGACAGGTGAGTCTAGTGAAGATACTCACCTCCCCGAAGGTCAACAGCCGAAGAGGACGGCATCTGAGCCTCTGATTCCCCAGTGGTATCAGAGAAGAGGGGAAGGGTTAGGTCCCTTTCAGACAGTTCTTCAGTGGAAGAACCAAGAGTTTTCCCCTCCGACTCACCAAATGAGGTCTCCTTTTTAACTTCAGCTCTGCAATCAACCCCCAGGGACTCAAAGTTAAATGCAACATTGCGTCAGAGGCCAACACCGAGAGTCCGAAAAGGAAATATAGATCACCCTACTCACTTTTCACCTAAAGAAATGAAGGAAGAGCTAGTTTCCCAAGAAATAACCTGTGTGTAATTTGTTTTGATAACTTAGAAAAACGAAAATGACATACCTACTTTCCTTTATGCTTTTAATGGTTCTCACCTTCTCAACACTAAATGTGAGAAGTGTGAAATCAAAGACAAGAGCCCAGAGTATTTTATCCTTCTTAGACTCCATAAAATCAGATGTGTTTTTAATACAAGAATGTGGACTACCTTTTTTAAAAAACCATAGACAGTGGGAGGAAATGTGGCCCCATTTATCGATATGGAGTGGCTCAAATCAAAATAAAAATGATGGTGTGGCCATTCTAATTAAAAATCCGCATGTTCTGGTGAAAGGTAGCACAGTGGTGAGAGACGGACGGGCACTTTTAGCACACTTGAATTTTATGGGGCAAGACTTTAACCTCTTAAATATTTATGGTTTCAATGGAAAAAATGAAAGGTATGACCTTTTAGAAGATATACAGCTTTACATGCTAGGGCAAGTACCTTTAGTTGTAGGAGGGGATTTTAACTGTATCTTGAGCAGGAAAGATAGAAAAAGAGCAGGGGTAGATTTTAAAGTGGATAAGACTTTGATTTTACTTCAGGGCATATGCAGGGATTTTAAGCTTACTGACTGTTTTAAAACCATGCATCCCAGAGAGGAGGGCTTCACCTGGTTTAGTCATGATGGCACCAGAGCCTCTCGCATTGATTATTTCTTTACTAGAGATTGCCCACCCACTGATGTTAGATTAACCCCTGTTTTCTTTTCAGACCACCTTATGCTCTCCTGCACCCTTTCACCCCCTTCTTGTGTGACGGTAGGAAGTGGTCTGTGGAAACTGAACTGTTCCCTGTTGGAGGATGAAATCATAGTCAGTCAGTACAGGGAATGTTATAAAGAGTGGCAGACCCTTCAAGACCTCTACGAAACACATGCACAATGGTGGGAAATGGTGAAGGAAACGACCCAGACTTTTTTTAAACAGCAAGGTAAACGTAAAAAAAGGAAAGAGAATAGATGTATGATGGGACTACATAAACGGTTACAGCGCTACTTTAAACTAAATCAGTGTGGCATAGACTTTAAAGAAGAAATCAAAGATGTCAAAAAGGAAATGTCAGTTTTAGCAGAAATAAAGAGTAAAGGAATTTTTGTAAGAAGCAGGGAGCAGGAAATTGAGGAAGGTGAAAAAGAAAGAAAGTTATAAATAAAAAGGAGTGTATTCAAAATCTAAAAAGAGAAGATGGGTTTTTAACAAAATCCACACAAGAGATGATTGAAACTGTACATACCTTTTATAGTAACATGTACAAAGAGAAACCAGTGCACTTGGAAACATCGGCAGAAATCTTAAAATTCGTTGACAAAATCTTAAAAGAGAATGCACACTTGACACAGAATTTTACTGCTTTAGAGTTAAAAAAATGCCTAACAGGTTTTAAGAGAAGTCGAGCTCCGGGTTTAGACGGGCTTCCTGCAGAATTCTATCTGACCTATTGGGACCTTTTATCATCAGACATTTTAGATGTTTTTAAAGATTTTGAAAAACTCGACCGACTGCCTGACAGTTTTAGAGTGGGAATAGTGACTCTACTTTATAAAAAAAATGATAAGACTGACCTAAAGAATTGGAGGCCCATCACACTTTTAAACTTTGACTGTAAACTTTTTAGCAAGGTTTTAGCGACACGGATGTCCTCTGTTTTAGAGGAGGTAATTCACCCAGACCAAGCTTGTGCCATCTCAGGGAGACAACTCACCGACAGCCTCGTACTGATTCGAGACATCATTGATTACGCTAGAGACAGAAACACCCGGCTTGTCATCTTAAATTTAGACTTTGAAAAAGCATTTGATCGGGTCTCGCATCAATATCTCTTTCAGGTGTTGAAGCCATCGAAAAGGGCCCGATTGTTCCTACTTGGTTAGCTTTGCTTGGTTGAGACGCTTGACCCCCCCCCCCCCCCCCCCCCCCCCTGCTCCTCGGCTGACCAAGTAGAAACAATCTATTCGATGGCTGCCTTGTCTTTTACTCTGTGCAAAAGACAAGGCAGCCACAAACACCACGAGAATCCTGTATTGAGGCTTTGTTCTGACCGCTCATTCGGTGTCGCGTTTCTTTCAAGCAATTCTCCCGGTTAGCCGACACTCGGCTCGCTCCCATAGCCGTGTTAAAGTCCACTTCGCATTCACTCTCTTTTCTCTGCAGACTCTTGGGATTTTATCTATAAAATGAATTCCTTCACTCAAACTATGTTAAAACTGCTTTGTCGTTCATATTTACCATGTCTAGAAAGATTTAAACAAAAAAAACAACGTTGTACTTTGCAGTAAAAGAAAGAGCAAATCTAAAGTTTCAGGAATCCGAGAATAAGCTTACTTTCATGAGTGCTTCACGATTTCGGATTTTGCTATAAAATGAATTCCTTCACTCAAACTAAATTAAAACTGCTAAACCGCTAATCTGTTACATGTAAGGCAGATGTCAAATTCACCGAAATAGGATCTAAGGGTATTCGGCCAATCGAGCTGTAGCAGCTTCGGTAAAAGAGTATAAGTTGAAGAGTTTGTGAATAAAGGTGTGCGCACACATAGTGAGCTGTAGGAAAATAGGCAGGGAGCAATGCCGGCTGGGGTATATGTTCTTGTATGTTGTCTGACTGTTTGATTTGAATGTGTTGTGTAAGTGTCCTGTTGAATGTTTGGGATTTGACACTTCACTGTGGTTGTTAACTCTGTGGTGTGTCCTGAAATGTTATATGTTTGGGCTGTGTGACATGCTTAATGCTTGTCAGTAGCTACCCACTTATTCATATATAGCAACTGACAACATAAGAAGTCCGGACATACTTTGATAGTAGTTGTAGAAGTATCCTTATTGATAATAGATCACTAATTCATAGTGATAGAACAGTAGATGAACAGGTGCTTGCACATGTCTCACGAAAATAAAATGGGTGTATGATTGCTGACGGCAGAGCAATACTGCCAAACTTATGAGTTCTTGTGGCAAACTTGATTCAGTGTCTTGACGTGTATACGCTGTTTCGCTGACTTGATTGTCACAAGAAACAAAGTGTGTTTGATAAGATCCGACCATTTTATTACGGGAGGATCAATATGTATGGATTCTGATGTGACTGATAAACCCATTCGTATCTTAAGCATAATCTAATACGTGAGACAACGCCCTGGCACACAATCAAAAAAAAAAAGAGAGAGCGGTTTTGTGTCCCCACAGTCCATAATGTAGAAAAGAGAGAAAAAAGCCTTTCTGATTTGGTGTGTGTGCTCATAGTGCAGAGTGTAGAGAAAAGAGAGAAAAGAAAGCCGTTTTTGTGTCACGGGTGTTGTGACTTACACACACACATTTCTGAATTGAGAAAAGAAATTATTTTAGAGGAAGAAGTAGAGTTTAGATCCCACATTTGTTGATAGGCATTCATTTATTTCTTCACTTCTGATGAAGTTTCAACAATAAACAACAAACTTTGTATTATGAGAAAGAACCAGACTCATTCTTCAGGAATCCGAAAATAAGCACGAATTCGGATTCTCCTATAAAACGAATTAATTAACTCAAACCAAGTTAAGACTGCTTTGTCCTTCATATTTATTCATGTCTAATCAAGTTTCAACGATAAACAACGTTGTACTTTGTAGAATGAGAAAGAACTTCTTCAGCAATAAGCATCTCTCGACATATGACGAAATACAGATTTTGCTATAAAATTAATTTCTTCTATCAGCGTGACTTAAAACTGTTTGTCCTCCTTATTTATCCACTTCAAATCAAGTTTCAACAATTAAAAAAAAATTGTAGTTTGAGAAAGAACAACTTAATCTTCAGCAATCAGTATAAAAAGAGGGTAACAAAAGGTGCAAATGCCAACCATACATCACTAAAAGGTGGAGCGGAAGTATTCAGCTGCAAGTAGGTGTGAATGTTCGACCATAATTTGTAAAAAGTGGGTAAGAAAAGGTTCGAATGCCCGACTAAATATTAACAAAAGCGGGAGGAGAGGTCTTCGGATGAGAGTGGGTGAGAATTTCCTACCATACAAGTATGGTGGAGAGGAAGCTGTGATTGGCCGACAATAGTAAAAAGCAGGTGAGAAAATGTGTGAATGTCAAAACATACATGATCAAAACAGGGAGCGGAGGTGTTTGGCTGCGACAAGGTGTGAATGTCCAACCATAATTAATGAAAAACGGGCAACAAGTAGGTTCGAATGCCCAACCATACATCATCAAAAGCAGGAGTGGATGTGTTCGGCTTCAAGAAGGTATGAATGTCCATCAATAATTGCTATAAAACATGAAAGAAAATTTTCGAATATCAAACCGCACATAATCATAAGCGGGAGAGGAGGTGTTCCGCTGCAAGAAGGTGTGAATATCCACCCATAATTACTGAAAAATGGGTAAGAAAAGGTGCGAATGCCCAACCATACATCATCAAAAGCAGGAGTGGATGTGTTCGGCTACAAGAAGGTGTGAATGTCCGACCATGGTTTGTAAAAAGCGGGTAAGAACAGGTTCGTATGCCCGAATATACACCATCAAATGCGGGAGCGGAGTTGTTCGGCTGTGAGTAGGTGTGAATCTCCGACCATAATTGCTGAAAAATGTGTTAGAAAGGGTAAGAATGCCGGTCCATACATCATCAAAAGCGAGAGAGGTTGTGTTCGACTGCAAGTAGGTGTGAATGTCCAGCCATAATTACTCACAAACGGGTAAGAAAAGGTAGTATTGCCAGACCATATATGATCAAAACAGGGAGCGGAGGTGGTTCAGCTGCAAGAAGGTTTGAATGTCCGACTAAAGTTCAAATATATTAACAAAAGCGGGAGGAGAGGTCTTCGGATGAGAGTGGTTGAAAATTTCCAACCATAATGTATAAAATGCGGTGAAAAAAAGGTGTGATAGAACACTAAAAGGTGGAGCGGAAGTGTTCGGCTGCAAGAAGGTGTGAATGTCCGACTATATTTGGTGAAAAGCAGGTGAAGCAAGGTATGAATGCCCAACCTTATATCATCAAAAGCGAGATCAGAGGTGTTTGGCTGCAAGAAGGCCATAGTTTGCCAAAAGCGGGTAAGGTGCGAATGTCCGACTAAATATCAACAAAATTTGGGGCGGAGGTCTTCGGATGCAAGTGGGTGTGAATGTCCGACTATATTTGGTGAAAAGCAGGTGAAGCAAGGTCTGAATGCCCAACCTTACATCATCAAAAGCGAGATCAGAGGTGTTTGGCTGCAAGAAGGCCATAGTTTGCCAAAAGCGGGTAAGGTGCGAATGACCGACTAAATATCAACAAAAGTGGGGGCGGAGGTCTTCGGATGCAGGTGGGTGTGAATATCCCACCATACAAGTATGGTGGAGAGGAAGCTGTGAATGGCCGACCATAGTAAAAGGCGGGTGAGAGAAGGTGCGAATGTCAAACCATACATAATCAAAACAGGGAGCGGAGGTGTTCTGCTGTAAGAAGGTGTGAATGTCCAACCATAGTTGGTAAAAAGCGGGTAAGAAAAGGTTAAAATACCCGACTGTACACAATCAATAGCGGGAGCGGAGTTGTTCGGCTACTAAAAGGTGTGAAAGTCCGACCATGGTTTGTAAAAAGCGGGTAAGAAAAGGTGCGAATGCCCGACAATGTATGATCAAAAGAGGGAGTGGAGGTTTTCGGCTGCAAGAAGGTCTGAATGTCCAACCATAATTTGTAAAAACCGGGGAAGAAAAGGCTCGAAAGCCCGACTATACACCATCAAAAGTGGGAGCGGAGGTGTTCAGCTTCAAGATGGTCTGAATGTCCATCAATAATTGCTAGAAAACATGAAAGAAAATTTTCGAATATCAAACTGCACATGATCATAAGCGGGAGAGGAGGTGTTCAGCTGCAAGAAGGTGTGAATGTCTACCCATAATTACTGAAAAATGGGTAAGAAAGGGTTGCGAATGCCTAACCATACATCATCAAAAGAGGGAGCGGAGGTGTTCCGCTGTAAGACGGTGTGAATGTCCGACCATAGATGGTAAAAAGCGGGTAAGAAAAGGTTAAATTACCCGACTGTACACAATAAAAAGAGGGAGCGGAGTTGTTCAGCTAAGAGAAGGTGTGAAAGTCCACCCTTGGTTTGTAAAAAGCGGGTAAGAAAAGGTTCGTATGCCCGAATATACACCATCAAAAGCGGAAGCGGAGGTGTTCGGCTGCAAGATATTGTGAACGTCCGACCAAAGTTTGTAAAAAGCAGTTAAGAAAAGGTTCGAATATCCAACCAAACATAATCAAAAGCGGGAGCAGAGCTGTTCGACTGCAAGTAGGTGTGAATGTCAGATCATAATTTGCAAAAAGCTGATGAGAAAGGGTTGAGAATGCCCGACTATACACCATCAAATGCGGGAGCGGAGTTGTTCGGCTGTGAGTAGGTGTGAATCTCCGACCATAATTGCTGAAAAATGTGTTAGAAAAGGTAAGAATGCCGGTCCATACATCATCAAAAGCGAGAGAGGTTGTGTTCGGCTGCAAGTGGGTGTGACTGTTCGACTAAAGTTTGTAAAAAGTGGGTAAGACAAGGTGCGAATGCCTGACAATGTATGATCAAAAGCGGGAGCGGAGGTGTTCAGCTGCAAGAAGGTCTACATGTCCATCAATAATTGCTAGAAAACATGAAAGAAACTTTTCGAAAATCAAACCGCACATGATCATAATTTGGATAGGAGGTGTTCAGCTGCAAGGTGTGAATGTCCACCCATAATTCCTGAAAAATGGGCAAAAAAAAGGTGTGAATGCCCAACCATACATCATCAAAAGCAGGAGTGGAAGTGTTCGGCTACAAGAAGGTGTGAACGTCCAACCAAAATATGTAAAAAGCAGTTAAGAAAAGGTTCGAATATCCAACCAAACATAATCAAAAGCGGGAGCAGAGCTTTTCGACTGCAAGTAGGTGTGAATGTCAGATCATAATTTGCAAAAAGCTGATGAGAAAGGGTGAGAATGCCCGACTATACATCATCAAATGCGGGAGCGGAGTTGTTCGGCTGTGAGTAGGTGTGAATCTCCGACCATAATTGCTGAAAAATGTGTTAGAAAAGGTAAAAATGCCGGTCCATACATCATCAAAAGCGAGAGAGGTTGTGTTCGGCTGCAAGTAGGTGTGAATGTCCAGCCATAATTACTCACAAATGGGTAAGAAAAGGTAGTATTGCCAGACCATATATGATCAAAACAGGGAGCGGAGGTGGTTCAGCTGCAACAAGGTTTGAATGTCCGACTAAAGTTCAAATATATTAAAGAAAGCGGGAGGAGAGGTCTTCGGATGAGAGTGGTTGAAAATTTCCGACCATAATGTATAAAATGCGGTGAAAAAAAGGTGGGATAGAACACTAAAAGGTGGAGCGGAAGTGTTCGGCTGCAAGAAGGTGTGAATGTCCGACTATATTTGGTGAAAAGCAGGTGAAGCAAGGTCTGAATGCCCAACCTTACATCATCAAAAGCGAGATCAGAGGTGTTTGGCTGCAAGAAGGCCATAGTTTGCCAAAAGCGGGTAAGGTGCGAATGTCCGACTAAATATCAACAAAATTTTGGGCAGAGGTCTTCGGATGCAAGTGGGTGTGAATATCCAACCATACAAGTATGGTGGAGAGGAAGCTGTGAATAGCCGACCACAGTTTGGAAAAAGCGGGTAAGAAAAGGTTTGAATACCCGACTATACACCATCAAAAGAGGGAGCGGAGGTGTTCCGCTGTACGAAGGTGTGAATGTCCGACCATAGTTGGTAAAAAGCAGGTAAGAAAAGGTTAAAATACCCGACTGTACACAATCAATAGCGGGTTCGGATGTGTTCGGCTACAAGAAGGTGTGAAAGTCCGACCATGGTTTGTAAAAAGCGGGTAAGAAAAGGTGCGAATGTCCGACAATGTATGATCAAAAGAGAGAGCGGAGGTTTTCGGATACAAGAAGGTTTGAATGTCCCACCATATTTTGTAAAAAGCGGGTAAGAAAAGGTTCGAATGCCCGACTATACACCATCAAAAACGGGAGCAGAGGTGTTCCGCTGTAAGACGGTGTGAATGTCCGACCATAGTTGTTAAAAAGCGGGTAAGAAAAGGTTAAAATACCCGACTGTACACTATCAATAGCGGGAGCGGAGTTGTTCGGCTACAAGAAGGTGTGAAAGTCCGACCATGGTTTGTAAAAACCGGGAAGAAAAGGCTCGAAAGCCCGACTATACACCATCAAAAAGAAGGTTTGAATGTCCATCAATAATTGCTTTAAAACAAGAAAGTAAATTTTCGAATATCAAACCATACATGATCATAAGCGGGAGAGGAGGTGTTCCGCTGTAAGACGGTGTGAATGTCCGACCATAGTTGGTAAAAAGCGGGTAAGAAAAGGTTAAAATACCCGACTGTACACAATCAATAGCGGGAGCGGAGTTGTTCGGCTACTAAAAGGTGTGAAAGTCAAACCCTGGTTTGTAAAAAGCGGGTAAGAAAAGGTTCAAATGCCCGAACATACACCATCAAAAGAGGGAGTTGAGGTGTTCCGCTGTAAGAAGGTGTGAATGTCCGATCATAGTTGGTAAAAAGCGGGTAAGAAAAGGTTAAAATACCCGACTGTACACAATCAAAAGAGGGAGCGGAGTTGTTCAGCTAAGAGAAGGTGTGAAAGTCCACCCATGGTTTGTAAAAAGCGGGTAAGAAAAGGTTCGTATGCCCGAATATACACTATCAAAACCGGAAGCGTAGGTGTTCGGCTGCAAGAAGGTGTGAACGTCCGACCAAAGTTTGTAAAAAAGCAGTTAAGAAAAGGTTCGAATATCTAACCAAACATAATCAAAAGCGGGAGCAGAGCTGTTCGACTGCAAGTAGGTGTGAATGTCAGAGAATAATTTGCAAAAAGCTGATGAGAAAGGGTGAGAATGCCCGACTATACACCATCAAATGCGGTAGCGGAGTTGTTCGGCTGTGAGTAGGTGTGAATCTCCAACCATAATTGCTGAAAAATGTGTTAGAAAAGGTAAAAATGCCGGTCCATACATCATCAAAAGCGGGAGAGGTGGTGTTCGGCTGCAAGTAGGTGTGAATGTCCATTAATAATTGCTTTAAAACATGAAAGAAAATTTTCGAATATCAAACCTTACATGATCATAAGCGGGAGAGGAGGTGTTCAGCTGCAAGAAGATGTGAATATCCACCCATAATTACTGAAAAATGGGTAGGAAAAGATGCGAATGTCCAACCATAAATCATCAAAAGCAGGAGTGGAGTTGTTCAGCTACAAGAAGGTAGGAAAGTCCAACCATGGTTTGTAAAAAGCGGGTAAGAGAAGGTTCGAATACCCGAATATATACCATCAAAAGCGGAAGCGGGGGTGTTCGGCTGCAAGAAGGTGTGAACGTCCGACCAAAGTTTGTAAAAAGCAGTTAAGAAAAGGTTTGAATATCCAACCGAACATAATCAAAAGCGGGAGCAGAGCTGTTCGACTGCAAGTAGGTGTGAATGTCAGATCATAATTACTCACAAACGGGGGAAGAAAATGTAGTATTTCCAGACCACACATGATCAAAACAGGGAATGGAGGTGGTTCAGCTGCAAGGTGTGAATGTCTGACTAAAGTTTGTAAAAACCGTGTAAGACAAGGGGCGAATGCCCGACAATGTATCATCAAAAGAGGGAGCGGAGGTTTTCGGCTGCAAGGTCTGAATGTCCAACCATAATTTGTAAAAATCGGGGAAGAAAAGGCTCGAAAGCCCGACTATACACCATCAAAAGCGGGAGCAGAGGTGTTCAGGTGCAAGAAGGTCTGAATGTCCACCCATAATTACTGAAAAATGGGTAAGAAAAGGTGCGAAAGCCAAACCGCACATGATCATAAATGGATGAGAAGGTGTTCGACTGCAAGTAGGTGTGAATGTCCGACCATAGTTGGTAAAAAGCGGGTAAGAAAAGGTTAAAATACCCGACTGTACACAATCAATAGCGGGAGCGGAGTTGTTCGGCTACTAAAAGGTGTGAAAGTCAAACCCTGGTTTGTAAAAAGCGGGTAAGAAAAGGTTCAAATGCCCGAACATACACCATCAAAAGAGGGAGTTGAGGTGTTCCGCTGTAAGAAGGTGTGAATGTCCGATCATAGTTGGTAAAAAGCGGGTAAGAAAAGGTTAAAATACCCGACTGTACACAATCAAAAGAGGGAGCGGAGTTGTTCAGCTAAGAGAAGGTGTGAAAGTCCACCCATGGTTTGTAAAAAGCGGGTAAGAAAAGGTTCGTATGCCCGAATATACACTATCAAAACCGGAAGCGTAGGTGTTCGGCTGCAAGAAGGTGTGAACGTCCGACCAAAGTTTGTAAAAAAGCAGTTAAGAAAAGGTTCGAATATCTAACCAAACATAATCAAAAGCGGGAGCAGAGCTGTTCGACTGCAAGTAGGTGTGAATGTCAGAGAATAATTTGCAAAAAGCTGATGAGAAAGGGTGAGAATGCCCGACTATACACCATCAAATGCGGTAGCGGAGTTGTTCGGCTGTGAGTAGGTGTGAATCTCCAACCATAATTGCTGAAAAATGTGTTAGAAAAGGTAAAAATGCCGGTCCATACATCATCAAAAGCGGGAGAGGTGGTGTTCGGCTGCAAGTAGGTGTGAATGTCCATTAATAATTGCTTTAAAACATGAAAGAAAATTTTCGAATATCAAACCTTACATGATCATAAGCGGGAGAGGAGGTGTTCAGCTGCAAGAAGATGTGAATATCCACCCATAATTACTGAAAAATGGGTAGGAAAAGATGCGAATGTCCAACCATAAATCATCAAAAGCAGGAGTGGAGTTGTTCAGCTACAAGAAGGTAGGAAAGTCCAACCATGGTTTGTAAAAAGCGGGTAAGAGAAGGTTCGAATACCCGAATATATACCATCAAAAGCGGAAGCGGGGGTGTTCGGCTGCAAGAAGGTGTGAACGTCCGACCAAAGTTTGTAAAAAGCAGTTAAGAAAAGGTTTGAATATCCAACCGAACATAATCAAAAGCGGGAGCAGAGCTGTTCGACTGCAAGTAGGTGTGAATGTCAGATCATAATTACTCACAAACGGGGGAAGAAAATGTAGTATTTCCAGACCACACATGATCAAAACAGGGAATGGAGGTGGTTCAGCTGCAAGGTGTGAATGTCTGACTAAAGTTTGTAAAAACCGTGTAAGACAAGGGGCGAATGCCCGACAATGTATCATCAAAAGAGGGAGCGGAGGTTTTCGGCTGCAAGGTCTGAATGTCCAACCATAATTTGTAAAAATCGGGGAAGAAAAGGCTCGAAAGCCCGACTATACACCATCAAAAGCGGGAGCAGAGGTGTTCAGGTGCAAGAAGGTCTGAATGTCCACCCATAATTACTGAAAAATGGGTAAGAAAAGGTGCGAAAGCCAAACCGCACATGATCATAAATGGATGAGAAGGTGTTCGACTGCAAGTAGGTGTGAATGTAAGATCATAATTTGTAAAAAGCGTGTAAGAAAAGGTAAGAATGCCCAACCATAAATTATCAAAAGCGGCAGCAGAGTTTCGGCTGGTATTTATCAATGTCTAGATAGATTTCAACAAAAAACAACGTTGTACTTTGCAGTAAAAGAAAGTGCAAATCAAAAGTTCTAGGAATCCGAGAATAAGCTTATTTTCATGAGTTCTGCACGATTTCGGATTTTATGTATAAAATGAATTTCTTCACGCAAACTAAGTTAACACTGCTTTGTCCTTCATATATACCCATTTCTACATATATTTCAAGCATAAACTTCCTCATATTACCCTGAATGAGAAAGAGCCACACTTGTGATTAAGCCATACCTCCCTTTTGAGGAGTTCTGCATGATTTGGGATTTTATCTATAAAATTAATTCCTTCACTCAAACTATGTTAAAACGGCTTTTACCTTCATATTTATCAATGTCTCGATAGATTTAAACAAAAAAACAACGTTGTACTTTGCAATAATAGAAAGAGCAAATCAAAAGTTTTAGGAATCCGAGAATAAGCTTATTTTCATGAGTTCTGCACGATTTCGGATTTTATGTATAAAATTAATTCATTCACTCAAACCAAGTTAAAACTGCTTTTTCCTTCATATTTATCAATGTCTAGATCGACTTCAACAAAGAACAACATTGTATTTTGCAGTAGAAGAAAGAGCAAAACTGAAGGATCAGGAATCCGAGAATAAGCTTCTTTTCATACGTTCTGCATGATTTGGGATTTTATGTATAAAATGAATTCCTTCACTCAAACTAAGTTAACACTGCTTTGTCCTTCATATGTACCCATTTCTACATATATTTCAAGCATAAACTTCCTCATACTACCCTGAATGAGAAAGAACCACACTTGTGATTAAGCCATACGCCCCTTTTGAGGAGTTCTGCATGATTTGGGATTTTATCTATAAAATCAATTCCTTCACTCAAACTATGTTAAAACGGCTTTTACCTTCATATTTATCAATGTCTCGATAGATTTAAACAAAAAAACAACGTTGTACTTTGCAGTAAAAGAAAGAGCCAATCAAAAGTTTTAGGAATCCGAGAATAAGCTTATTTTCATGAGTTCTGCACGATTTCGGATTTTATGTATAAAATGAATTCATTCACTCAAACCAAGTTAAAACTGCTTTTTCCTTCATATTTATCAATGTCTAGATCGACTTCAACAAAGAACAACATTGTATTTTGCAGTAGAAGAAAGAGCAACACTGAAGGATCAGGAATCCGAGAATAAGCTTATTTTCTTATGGGCAAGTGGGAACTGCTTTGTCCTTCATATTTATCAATGTGTAGATGGATTTCAACTTCTTCTACTGCAAAGTCCAATGTTTTTCTTTGTTGAAGTCGATCTAGACATTGATGAATATGGAAGGACAAAGCAGTTTTAACTTGGTTTGAGCAAAGCAATTCATTTTATAGCAAAATCCGAAATCGTGCAGAACTCATGAAAGCAGGCTTACCCGCTTTTGGCAAACTATGGCCTTCTTGCAGCCAAACAACTCTGATCTTGCTTTTGATGATGTAAGGTTGGGCATTCAGACCTTGCTTCACCTGCTTTTCACCAAATATAGTCGGACATTCACACCTTCTTGCAGCCGAACACTTCCGCTCCACCTTTTATCTATCACACCTTTTTTTTCACTGCATTTTATACATTATGGTTGGAAATTTTCAACCACTTTCATCCGAAGACCTCTCCTCCCGCTTTTGTTAATATATTTGAACTTTAGTTTGACATTCAAACCTTCTTGCAGCTGAACCACCTCCGCTCCCTGTTTTGATCATATATGGTCTGGCAATACTACCCTTTCTTACCCGTTTGTGAGTAATTATGGCTGGACATTCACACCTACTTGCAGCCGAACACAACCTCTCTCGCTTTTGATGATGTATGGACCGGCATTTTTACCTTTTCTAACACATTTTTCAGCAATTATGGTCGGAGATTCACACCTACTCACAGCCGAACAACTCCGCTCCCGCATTTGATGGTGTATAGTTGGGCATTCTCACCCTTTCTCATCAGCTTTTTGCAAATTATGATCTGACATTCACACCTACTTGCAGTCGAACAGCTCTGCTCCCGCTTTTGATTATGTTTGGTTGGATATTCGAACCTTTTCTTAACTTCTTTTTACATATTTTGGTTGGACGTTCACACCTTCTTGTAGCCGAACACTTCCACTCCTGCTTTTGATGATGTATGGTTGGGCATTCACACCTTTTTTTTGCCCATTTTTCAGGAATTATGGGTGGAAATTCACACCTTGCAGCTGAACACCTCCTATCCCACTTATGATCATGTGCGGTTTGATTTTCGAAAAGTTTCTTTCATGTTTTCTAGCAATTATTGATGGACATGTAGACCTTCTTGCAGCCGAAAACCTCCGCTCCCTCTTTTGATCATACATTGTCGGGCATTCGCACCTTCTCTTACCCGCTTTTTACAAACCAGGGTCGGACTTTCACACCTTTTAGTAGCCGAACAACTCCGCTCCCGCTATTGATTGTGTACAGTCGGGTATTTTCACCTTTTCTTACCCGCTTTTTACCAACTATGGTCAGACATTCACACCTTCTTACAGTGGAACACCTCCGCTCCCTCTTTTGATGGTGTATGTTCGGGCATTCGAACCTTTTCTTACCCGCTTTTTACAAACTGTGGTCGGACATTAAAACCTTCTTGTAGCCGAACACATCCACTCCTGCTTTTGATGATGTATGGTTGCGCATTCGTACCTTTTCTTACCCATTTTGCAGTAATTATGGGTGGACATTCACACCTTTTTGCATTTTAACACCTCCTCTCCCGTTTTTGATCATGTGCGGTTTGATATTCGAAAATTCTCTTCCATGTTTTCTAGCAATTATTGATGGACATTCAGACCTTCTTGCAGCTGAACACCTCCGCTCCAGCTGTTGATGGTGTATAGTCGGGCTTTCGAGCCTTTTCTTCTCAGATTTTTACAAAATATGGATGGACATTCAGACCTTGTTTCAGCCGAAAACCTCCGCTCCCTCTTTTGATCATACATTTTCGGGCATTCGCACCTTTTCTTACCCGCTTTTTACAAACCATGGTCGGACTTTCACACCTTTTAGTAGCGGAACACTTCCGCTCTACCTTTTAGTGTTCTATGGGGTATTCACACCTTTTTTTTCACCGCATTTTATAGATTATGGTTGTAAATTCTCACCCACTCTTATCCGAAGACCTCTCCTCCTGCTTTGGTTAATATATAGTCGGGCATTCGAACCTTTTCTTACCCGCTTTTTACAAATTATGGTCGAACATTCACACCTACTTGCAGCCGAACACCTCCGCTCCCGCTTTTGATGGTGTATAGTGGGGCTTTCGAGCCTTTTCTTCCCCGGTTTTTACAAATTATGGTTGGACATTCAGACCTTGCAGCCGAAAACCTCCGCTCCCTCTTTTGATCATACATTGTCAGGCATTCGCACCTACTTGCAGCCGAATACTTCCGCTCCACCTTTTAGTGATGTATGGTTGGCATTTGCACCTTTTCTTACCCTTTCTTACCCTACTGATTGCTTAAGATTAAGTTGTTCTTTCTCAAACTACAACATTTTTTTAATTGTTGAAACTTGATTTGAAATGGATAAATAAGGAGGACAAACAGTTTTAAGTCAGGCTGATAGAAGGAATTAATTTTATAGCAAAATCTGTATTTCGTCATATGTCGAGAGATGCTTATTGCTGAAGAAGTTCTTTCTCATTCTATAAAGTACAACGTTGTTTATCGTTGAAACTTGATTAGACATGAATAAATATGAAGGACAAAGCAGTCTTAACTTGGTTTGAGTTAATGAATTCGTTTTATAGGAGAATCCGAATTCGTGCATAACTCATAAAATAGAGCTTATTTTCGGATTCCTGAAGAATGAGTCTGGTTCTTTCTCATAATACAAAGTTTGTTGTTTATTGTTGAAACTTCATCAGAAGTGAAGAAATAAATGAATGCCTATCAACAAATGTGGGATCTAAACTCTAGTGCTTCCTCTAAAATAATTTCCTTTCTCAATTCAGAAATGTGTGTGTGTAAGTCACAACACCCGTGACACCAAAACGGCTTTCTTTTCTCTACACTCTGCACTGTGAGCACACACACCAAATCAGAAAGGCTTTTTTCTCTCTTTTCTACATGATGGACTGTGGGGACACAAAACCGCTCTCTCTTTTTTTTTATCGTGTGCCAGGGCGTTGTCTCACGTATTAGATTGTGCTTAAGATACGAATGGGTTTGTCACATCAGAATCCATACATACTGATCCTCCCGTAATAAAATGGTCGGATCTTATCAAACACACTTTGTTTCTTGTGACAATCAAGTCAGCGAAACAGCGTATACACGTCAAGACACTGAATCAAGTTTGCCACAAGAACTCATAAGTTTGGCAGTATTGCTCTGCCGTCAGCAATCATACATCCATTTTATTTTCGTGAGACATGTGCAGGCACCTGTTCATCTACTGTTCTATCACTATGAATTAGTTTATCTATTATCAATAAGGATACTTCTACAACTACTCTATCAAAGTATGTCCGGACTTCTTACGTTGTCAGTTGCTATATATGAATAAGTGGGTAGCTACTGACAAGCATTAAGCATGTCACACAGCCCAAACATATAACATTTCAGGACACACCACACAGTTAACAACCACAGTGAAGCGTGTCAAAGCCCAAACATGTAACATTCAACAGGACACTTACACAACACATTCAAATCAAACAGTCAGACAACATACAAGAACATATACCCCAGCCGGCATTGCTCCCTGCCTATTTTCCTACAGCTCACTATGTGTGCGCACACCTTTATTCACAAACTCTTCAACTTATACTCTTTTACCGAAGCTGCTACAGCTCGATTGGCCGAATACCGAATAATCCTAATTCGGTGAATTTGACATCTGCCTTACATGTAACAGATTAGCGGTTTAGCAGTTTTAATTTAGTTTGAGTGAAGGAATTCATTTTATAGCAAAATCCGAAATCGTGAAGAACTCATGAAAGTAAGCTTATTCTCAGATTCCTGAAACTTTAGATTTGCTATTTCTTTTACTGCAAAGTACAACGTTGGTTTTTTTGTTTAAATCTTTCAAGACATGGTAAATATGAAGGACAAAGCAGTTTTAACATAGTTTGAGTGAAGGAATTCATTTTATTGATAAAATCCCAAGAGTCTGCTGAGAAAAGAGAGTGAATGCGAAGTAGACTTTAACACGGCTCTGGGAGCGAGCCGAGTGCGGGCTAACCGGGAGAATTGCTTGAAAGAAACGCGACACCGAATGAGCGATCAGAACAAAGCCTCAATACGGGATTCTCGTGGTGTTTTTGTTGCTGCCTTGTCTTTTGCACAGAGTAAAAGACAAGGCAGCCATCGAATAGGGCCCGATTGTTCCTACTTGGTCAGCCGAGGAGCAAGGGGGGGGGGGGGGGGGGGGGAGAGCAAGCGTCTCAACCAAGCAAAGCTCACCATGGGGCAGGTGGCTATGCCAACTAGCCTGATGCCCTGCTCCCGCAGTGACGGATAATCGTACTCTGGTTTCTCTTCATAACGTACAAGTCTTTCGCCTTTTACTAAAGACTTCTGTGGAGAGCAGCACTAATGAGTTGTTTCTATTTTTGGCAGGCTTTACCTTTGCGGGTGAAGCCCTTTCTGTCTGTGCAAAAGAAATCTTGTTACTGTGCAGAGTGACTTCTCTGAGTAGAGTCGCCTTACTTGTTGCGACTGTGCCGATGTTCGAAGCTGGAGTGCAAAGTTGTTGCTTGAATGGTGCTTGCTGGAGCGTGCGGGAGTGCAAAATTATACCATTTAAAAGGGCTGAAGAGTGCTCAGTGCAGCAGGTGGGCGGAGGTGCAAAGTGACACTCTGGCCACCTATGGCCATAAAAAGAACAGGGGTCTTAGCGGACAAGTGCGCATTGTGCCAGGAAGGGCCCTCGGACGTGAACCAGTGGACAGTTGTCGCTTCTCGGCCTTTTGGCTAAGATCAAGTGTAGTATCTGTTCTTATTTGTTTAATATCTGATATGTCCTCTATACGCGGACTACATATTAAATGGATTTTTAGCAATAGGAGTTGAAAAAGTAGCTTGCTCCGTTCACTCCAAGCATTGACCCCGTACTGCAGTGCCGCTGGGAACGGTGCGCTCTTCTCTACTCTTGTGAAAAAGCAAACAGCAGTGCAGGATGCAAGTTTCAGGGAGCCCAAGATGAAACTTTCTTTTAGTGTGCTGAGAAAATTGAGTGAATGCGGGTTGAGTGGGGTGGGGCGGGATGGGTACCTTCTGGGGGTACAGTAGCTCCCAGAATATGGTCGCTGCAGGCCCCGAGCCTGGTGGACATCAGGCCCTCCTGTCCTGTGTTGGCTCCCTTTTAAAAAGTACAGAACTTAGAACAGGTCTAGTCCCTGGCTTTCGGCAGAACTGTCTTCTTTACTTTTTTTTTTTTTTTCCCTTATCGTGTTCAGCATTATGGCAGCAGAATTGTAGTCTGAATACCTTTGATGCCAAACAGATTTGCTTTGCCAAGGGAAGTTTTATAAATGTAAAGCTCCCCTTGATGCCCATTTATTTATTTCTGTTTACAATATATGACATGTAATAGAACTGAACCGGACCGGGGGACAAGGAAAGAAGAAGAGGAAAGAAGAGAAAAACAGAACATACATCGCATACAACACAGCTGTGGATATAGATGACCTGAGACGACATGATAATACATCAACTGCTTAGCGACCATGCTACTGGACTAATGAATGTGGTTGTGTGTGTGTGAGAACATGCAACACCCATGGCACAGGACCTACATGATAACCGTGCTTAGTTATGAGTGTATAAGCGTACAGGGCCACAATCCACAGCCCCCCCAAGCAATCAGAAGCAGGCAGAGAGGGCCACAAGACCCAGGCCACCAGCAGCCCCCACAGAGCACAGAACCCAGGAAGCCCACCGCAGGGGCAACCACGCATCCACCCAGAAGACTGCAGAGGAAGCCCCCGGAAAGAGCCCCCATAAGCATAGGGCAGAGGCCCTCCGGGAGCCAGGGGCAACTGCCCACCGACGTCGCCAGGCCCCAGCCGCCCAGACATGGGCCGTGCACTGGATCCGGGCCCCAGGAGCCCGAGCGCCCCCAAACCCCCCGGCAGAGGCCCCACCCAATACCCAGGAGGACCAAGCGCCCCAGACAGCCACACAGTGGGTCAGCGCCTGCCCCAGCACCCCTGGCCAAGTGCCCTGGGAGTCAAGACGTGCCCACAGGTGGGTGAAGTCGCGAGCAGCGGAGAGAGGCCACGCCGCCCCCCCCCATCGGGAGAAGCACAGGCAGGCCAGGCGACAGCAAGTCCAAGATCCAGGCCCAATCATTACCACACACACTTTCATGTCCCATACATCCACACGTCCTCCCTCCCTCGACTCCGCTGGGGTGTAGTGCAGCGGGCACACCAGGGGGCCAGCAGCCCCCCAGCCACCACAGACCCCAAACCAGCAGAACAATTAATTAATCCTCCTGGCCCCTCCCGCCCCGAGCAGCAACCAGGAAGCAGGGGTGTGCGAAGAAGACCCCTCCCCTCACCCTTCTGGCTCTTCAATATTTTCTAATAGTGAGCAATTAAAATTGAGGGGCAGCCAAACTTGTAGAACTGGGAGCGTGGCCCTCTGGGCAGCCTACATACCCAAAGAGCCCCGCCCACCAGATGCCACTCAGTGTAACCACCCCCCAAGACCTAATGTGTGTGTGTGAGTGTGTTTGATAAGTAGTAATGTCTAAGGTGTAATTAAAACAGGGGTGGGAACTGCAGAGTGCAACTACTGCAGAGTCCACTACACCCCACCGAACACACACGCCCCCAAAACCCTTCATGTGTGAGTGTGTGCTGTGTACAGGAGCCAGAAGGGAGAGGGGTATGGGGATATACACTGGGGGCAGCCAGGGACTGGCTGCAATAGGCATCCCCGCTACCAGGGAGCCAACACAGGACAGGAGGGCCTGATGTCCACCAGGCTCGGGGCCTGCAGCGACCATATTCTGGGAGCTACTGTACCCCCAGAAGGTACCCATCCCGCCCCACCCCACTCAACCCAACCCCACTCCGGAAGACCTCTACAAAAAACAAACAAACAACAACAAAAAACAAACAAACAAACCACCCGGTCACACCAGTCGCAGCAGCCCGGGCCTGAGACCCACCATCACCCAGGCCCCCCCCAGGCCCCCCCTCAACAGGTGCGCTCTTGTGAAAAAGCAAACAGCGGCAGCAACAAAAACACAACGGGAACACCGTATTGAGGCTTTGTTCTGACCGCTCATTTGGTATGGCGTTTCTTTCAAGCAATTCTCCCGGTTAGCCCGCACTCGGCTCGCTCCCAGAGCTGTGTTAAAGTCTACTTCGCATTCACTCTCTTTTCTCAGCAGACTAAAAGAAAGTTTCATCTTGGGCTCCCTGAAACTTGCATCCTGCACCGCTGTTTGCTTTTTCACAAGAGTAGAGAAGAGCGCACTGTTCCCAGCGGCACTGCAGTACGGGGTCAATGCTTGGAGTGAACGGAGCAAGCTACTTTTTCAACTCCTATTGCTAAAAATCCATTTAATATGTAGTCCGCGTATAGAGGACATATCAGATATTAAACTGATAAGAACAGATACTACACTTGATCTTAGCCAAAAGGCCGAGAAGCGACAACTGTCCACTGGTTCACGTCCGAGGGCCCTTCCTGGCACAATGCGCACTTGTCCGCTAACACCCCTGTTCTTTTTATGGCCATAGGTGGCCAGAGTGTCACTTTGCACCTCCGCCCACCTGCTGCACTGAGCACTCTTCAGCCCTTTTAAATGGTATAACTTTGCACTCCCGCACGCTCCAGCAAGCACCATTCAAGCAACAACTTTGCACTCCAGCTTCGAACATCGGCACAGTCGCAACAAGTAAGGCGACTCTACTCAGAGAAGTCACTCTGCACAGTAACAAGATTTCTTTTACACAGACAGAAAGGGCTTCACCCGCAAAGGTAAAGCCTGCCAAAAATAGAAACAACTCATTAGTGCTGCTCTCCACAGAAGTCTTTAGTAAAAGGCGAAAGACTTGTACGTTATGAAGAGAAACCAGAGTACGATTATCCGTCACTGCGGGAGCAGGGCATCAGGCTAGTTGGCATAGCCACCTGCCCCATGGTGAGCTTTGCTTGGTTGAGACGCTTGCTCCCCCCCCCTTGCTCCTCGGCTGACCAACTAGGAACAATCGGGCCCTATTCGATGGCTGCCTTGTCTTTTACTCTGTGCAAAAGACAAGGCAGCAACAAAAACACCACGAGAATCCCGTATTGAGGCTTTGTTCTGATCGCTCATTCGGTGTCGCGTTTCTTTCAAGCAATTCTCCCGGTTAGCCCACACTCGGCTCGCTCCCATAGCCGTGTTAAAGTCTACTTCGCATTCACTCTCTTTTCTCAGCAGACTCTTGGGATTTTATCAATAAAATGAATTCCTTCACTCAAACTATGTTAAAACTGCTTTGTCCTTCATATTTACCATGTCTTGAAAGATTTAAACAAAAAAAACAACGTTGTACTTTGCAGTAAAAGAAATAGCAAATCTAAAGTTTCAGGAATCCGAGAATAAGCTTACTTTCATGAGTTCTTCACGATTTCGGATTTTGCTATAAAATGAATTCCTTCACTCAAACTAAATTAAAACTGCTAAACCGCTAATCTGTTACATGTAAGGCAGATGTCAAATTCACCGAATTAGGATTATTCGGTATTCGGCCAATCGAGCTGTAGCAGCTTCGGTAAAAGAGTATAAGTTGAAGAGTTTGTGAATAAAGGTGTGCGCACACATAGTGAGCTGTAGGAAAATAGGCAGGGAGCAATGCCGGCTGGGGTATATGTTCTTGTATGTTGTCTGACTGTTTGATTTGAATGTGTTGTGTAAGTGTCCTGTTGAATGTTACATGTTTGGGCTTTGACACGCTTCACTGTGGTTGTTAACTGTGTGGTGTGTCCTGAAATGTTATATGTTTGGGCTGTGTGACATGCTTAATGCTTGTCAGTAGCTACCCACTTATTCATATATAGCAACTGACAACGTAAGAAGTCCGGACATACTTTGATAGAGTAGTTGTAGAAGTATCCTTATTGATAATAGATAAACTAATTCATAGTGATAGAACAGTAGATGAACAGGTGCCTGCACGTCTCACGAAAATAACATGGGTGTATGATTGCTGACGGCAGAGCAATACTGCCAAACTTATGAGTTCTTGTGGCAAACTTGATTCAGTGTCTTGACGTGTATACGCTGTTTCGCTGACTTGATTGTCACAAGAAACAAAGTGTGTTTGATAAGATCCGACCATTTTATTACGGGAGGATCAGTATGTATGGATTCTGATGTGACTGATAAACCCATTCGTATCGTAAGCACAATCTAATACGTGAGACAACGCCCTGGCACACGATAAAAAAAAAAAAGAGAGAGCGGTTTTGTGTCCCCACAGTCCATAATGTAGAAAAGAGAGAAAAAAGCCTTTCTGATTTGGTGTGTGTGCTCATAGTGCAGAGTGTAGAGAAAAGAAAGCCGTTTTGGTGTCACGGGTGTTGTGACTTACACACACACATTTCTAAATTGAGAAAGGAAATTATTTTAGAGGAAGCACTAGAGTTTAGATCCCACATTTGTTGATAGGCATTCATTTATTTCTTCACTTCTGATAAAAATGATAAGACTGACCTAAAGAATTGGAGGCCCATCACACTTTTAAACTTTGACTGTAAACTTTTTAGCAAGGTTTTAACGACACGGATGTCCTCTGTTTTAGAGGAGGTAATTCACCCAGACCAGGCTTGTGCCATCTCAGAGAGACAACTCACCGACAGCCTCGTACTGATTCGAGACATCATTGATTACGCTAGAGACAGAAACACCCGGCTTGTCATCTTAAATTTAGACTTTGAAAAAGCTTTTGATCGGGTCTCGCATCAATATCTCTTTCAGGTGTTGCAGCCATCGAATAGGGCCCGATTGTTCCTACTTGGTGAGATTTGCTTGGTTGAGACGCTTGCTCCCCCCCCTTTCCCCTCGGCTGACCAAGTAGGAACAATCGGGCCCTATTCGATGGCTGCCTTGTCTTTTACTCTGTGCAAAAGACAAGGCAGCCACAAACACCACGGGAACACCGTATTGAGGCTTTGTTCTGACCACTCATTCGGTGTCGCGTTTCTTTCAAGCAATTCTCCCGGTTAGCCTACACTCGGCTCGCTCCCAGAGCTGTGTTAAAGTCTACTTTGCATTCACTCTCTTTTCTCAGCAGATTAAAAGAAAGTTTCATCTTGGGCTCCCTGAAACTTCCATCCTGCACCGCTGTTTGCTTTTTCACAAGAGCAGAGAAGAGCGCACCGTCCCCAGCGGCACTGCAGTACTGGGTCGATGCTTGGAGTGAACGGAGCAAGCTTCTTTTTCAACTCCTATTCTTAAAAATCCATTTAATATGTAGTCCTTGTATAGAGGACATATTAAACTGATAAGAACAGATACTACACTTGATCTTAGCCAAAAGGCCGAGAAGCGATAACGGTCCACTGTTTCAGGTCCGAGGGCCCTTGCTGGCACAATGCGCACTTGTAGCAGTGTTCTTTTTATGGCCATAGGTGGCCAGAGTGTCACGTTGCACCTCCGCCCATCCGCTGCACTGAGCACTCTTCATCCCTTTTAAATGGTATAACTTTGCAATCCCGCATGCTCCAGCAAGCACCATTCAAGCAACAACTTTGCACTCCAGCTTCGAACATCGGCACAATCGCAACAAGTAAGGCGACTCTACTCAGAGAAGTCACTCTGCACAGTAACAAGATTTCTTTTGCACAGACAGAAAGGGCTTCACCCGCAAAGGTAAAGCCTGCCAAAAATAGAAACAACTCATTAGTGCTGCTCTCCACGAAAGTCTTTAGTAAAAGGCGAAAGACTTGTATGTTATGAAGAGAAACCAGAGTACGATTATCCGTCACTGCGGGAGCAGGGCATCAGGCTAGTTGCCATAGCCACCTGCCCCATGGTGAGCGTTGCTTGGTTGAAACGCGTGCCCCTGTGCAATCGACAAGGCAGCAACAAAAACACCACGGGAACACCGTATTGAGGCTTTGTTCTGACCGCTCATTCGGTGTCGCGTTTCTTTCAAGCAATTCTCCCGGTTAGCCCGCACTCGGCTCGCTCCCAGAGCCGTGTTAAAGTCTACTTCGCATTCACTCTCTTTTCTCAGCAGACTCTTGGGATTTTATCTATAAAATGAATTCCTTCAATCAAACTATGTTAAAACTGCTTTGTCCTTCATATTTACCATGTCTAGAAAGATTTAAACAAAAAAAAAACAACGATGTACTTTGCAGTAAAAGAAAGAGCAAATCTAAAGTTTCAGGAATCCGAGAATAAGCTTACTTTCATGAGTTCTTCACGATTTCGGATTTTGCTATAAAATGAATTCCTTCACTCAAACTAAATTAAAACTGCTAAACCGCTAATCTGTTACATGTAAGGCAGATGTCAAATTCACCGAAATAGGATCTAAGGGTATTCGGCCAATCGAGCTGTAGCAGCTTTGGTAAAAGAGTATAAGTTGAAGAGTTTGTGAATAAAGGTGTGCGCACACATAGTGTGCTGTACGAAAATAGGCAGGGAGCAATGCCGGCTGGGGTATATGTTCTTGTATGTTGTCTGACTGTTTGATTTGAATGTGTTGTGTAAGTGTCCTGTTGAATGTTACATGTTTGGGCTTTGACACTTCACTGTGGTTGTTAACTGTGTGGTGTGTCCTGAAATGTTATATGTTTGGGCTGTGTGACATGCTTAATGCTTGTCAGTAGCTACCCACTTATTCATATATAGCAACTGACAACATAAGAAGTCTGGACATACTTTGATAGTAGTTGTAGAAGTATCCTTATTGATAATAGATAAACTAATTCATAGTGATAGAAAAGTAGATGAACAGGTGCCTGCACATGTCTCACGAAAATAAAATGGATGTATGATTGCTGACGGCAAAGCAATACTGCCAAACTTATGAGTTCTTGTGGCAAACTTGATTCAGTGACTTGACGTGTATACGCTGTTTCGCTGACTTGATTGTCACAAGAAACAAAGTGTGTTTGATAAGATCCAACCATTTTATTACGGGAGGATCAGTATGTATGGATTCTGATGTGACTGATAAACCCATTCGTATCGTAAGCATAATCTAATACGTGAGACAACGCCCTGGCACACAATCAAAAAAAAAAAAGAGAGAGCGGTTTTGTGTCCCCACAGTCCATAATGTAGAAAAGAGAGAAAAAAGCCTTTCTGATTTGGTGTGTGTGCTCACAGTGCAGAGTGTAGAGAAAAGAGAGAAAAGAAAGCCGTTTTGGTGTCACGGGTGTTGTGACTTAGACACACACATTTCTGAATTGAGAAAGGAAATTATTTTAGAGGAAGCACTAGAGTTTAGATCCCACATTTGTTGATAGGCATTCATTTATTTCTTCACTTCTGATGAAGTTTCAACAATAAACAACAAACTTTGTATTATGAGAAAGAACCAGACTCATTCTTCAGGAATCCGAAAATAAGCTCTATTTTACGAGTTATGCACGAATTCGGATTCTCCTATAAAACGAATTCCTTAACTCTAACCAAGTTAAGACTGCTTTGTCCTTCATATTTATTCATGTCTAATCAAGTTTCAACGATAAACAACGTTGTACTTTGTAGAATGAGAAAGAACTTCTTCAGCAATAAGCATCTCTCGACATATGACGAAATACAGATTTTGCTATAAAATTAATTCCTTCTATCAGCCTGACTTAAAACTGTTTGTCCTCCTTATTTATCCACTTCAAATCAAGTTTCAACAATTAAAAAAATGTTGTAGTTTGAGAAAAAACAACTTAATCTTAAGCAATCAGTAGGGTAAGAAAGGGTAAGAAAAGGTGCAAATGCCAACCATACATCACTAAAAGGTGGAGCGGAAGTATTCGGCTGCAAGTAGGTGCGAATGCCTGACAATGTATGATCAAAAGAGGGAGCGGAGGTTTTCGGCTACAAGGTCTGAATGTCCAACCATAATTTGTAAAAACCGGGGAAGAAAAGGCTAGAAAGCCCGACTATACACCATCAAAAGTGGGAGCGGAGGTGTTCGGCTGCAAGTAGGTGTGAATGTTCGACCATAATTTGTAAAAAGCGGGTAAGAAAAGGTTCGAATGCCCGACTATATATTAACCAAAGCAGGAGGAGAGGTCTTCGGATAAGAGTGGGTGAGAATTTACAACCATAATCTATAAAATGCGGTGAAAAAAAAGGTGTCAATACCCCATAGAACACTAAAAGGTAGAGCGGAAGTGTTCGGCTGCAAGAAGGTGTGAATGTCTGACCATAGTTTGTAAAAAGCGGGTAAGAAAAGGTTCGAATGCCCGAACATACACCATCAAAGGAGGGAGCGGAGGTGTTCCGCTGTAAGAAGGTGTGAATGTCCGACCATAGTTGGCAAAAAGCAGGTAAGAAAAGGTTAAAATACCCGATTGTACACAATCAATAGCGGGAGCAGAGTTGTTCCGCTACTAAAAGGTGTGAAAGTCCGACCATGGTTTGTAAAAAGCGGGTAAGAAAAGGTGCGAATGCCCGACAATGTATGATCAAAAGAGGGAGCGGAGGTTTTCGGCTGAAACAAGGTCTGAATGTCCATCCATATTTTGTAAAAATCTGGGAAGAAAAGGCTCGAAAGCCCGACTATACACCATCAACAGCTGGAGTGGAGGTGTTCAGCTGCAAGAAGGTCTGAATGTCCATCAATAATTGCTAGAAAACATGGAAGAGAATTTTCGAATATCAAACCGCACATGATCATAAGCGGCAGAGGAGGTGTTCAAATGCAAGAAGGTGTGAATGTCCACCCATAATTACTGCAAAATGGGTAAGAAAAGGTACGAATGCCCAACCATACATGATCCTAACAGGGAGCGGAGGTGTTTGGCTGCGACAAGGTGTGTATGTCCACCCATAATTAATGAAAAGCGGGCAACAAGTAGGTTTGAATACCCATCATCAAAAGCAGGAGTGGATGTGTTCGAATACAAGAAGGTTAGAATGTCTGACCATAGTTTGTAAAAAGCGGGTAAGAAAAGGTTCGAATGCCCAAACATACACCATCAAAGGAGGGAGCGGAGGTGTTCCGCTGTAAGAAGGTGTGAATGTCCAACCATAATTGGCAAAAAGCAGGTAAGAAAAGGTTAAAATACCCTATTGTACACAATCAATAGCGGGAGCAGAGTTGTTCCACTACTAAAAGGTGTGAAAGTCGGACCATGAATTGTAAAAAGCGGGTAAGAAAAGGTGCGAATGCCCGACAATGTATGATCAAAAGAGGGAGCGGAGGTTTTCGGCTGAAAGAAGGTCTGAATGTCCATCCATAATTTGTAAAAATCGGGGAAGAAAAGGCTCGAAAGCCCGACTATACACCATCAACAGCTGGAGCGGAGGTGTGAAGCTGCAAGAAGGTCTGAATGTCCATCAATAATTGCTAGAAAACATGGAAGAGAATTTTCGAATATCAAACCGCACATGATCATAAGCGGGAGAGGAGGTGTTAAAATGCAAAAAGGTGTGAATGTCCACCCATAATTACTGCAAAATGGGTAAGAAAAGGTACGAATGCCCAACCATACATCATCAAAAGCAGGAGTGGATGTGTTCGGCTACAAGAAGGTTTTAATGTCCGACCATAGTTTGTAAAAAGCGGGTAAGAAAAGGTTCGAATGCCCGAACATACACCATCAAAAGAGGGAGCGGAGGTGTTCCACTGTAAGAAGGTGTGAATGTCTGACCATAGTTGGTAAAAAGCGGGTAAGAAAAGGTGAAAATACCCGACTGTACACAATCAATAGCGGGAGCGGAGTTGTTCGGCTACTAAAAGGTGTGAAAGTCCGACCCTGGTTTGTAAAAAGCGGGTAAGAGAAGGTGCGAATGCCCGACAATGTATGATCAAAAGAGGGAGCGGAGGTTTTCGGCTGCAAGAAGGTCTGAATGTCCAACAATAATTTTGTAAAAACCGGGGAAGAAAAGGCTCGAAAGCCCGACTATAAATCATCAAAAGCGGGAGCGGAGGTGTTCAGCTGCAAGAAGGTCTGAATGTCCATCAATAATTGCTAGAAAACATGAAAGAAAATTTTCGAATATCAAACCACACATCATCATAAGCGGGAGAGGAGGTGTTCAGCTGCAAGAAGGTGTGAATGTCCGACCATAGTTTGTAAAAAATGGGTAAGAAAAGGTGAGAATGCTCAACCATACATCATCAAAAGCAGGAGTGGATGTGTTCGGCTAAAAGAAGGTTTGAATGTCCGACCATAGTTCGTAAAATGCGGGTAAGAAAAGGTTCGAATGCCCGAACATACACCATCAAAAGAGGGAGCGGAGGTGTTCCGCTGTAAGACGGTGTGAATGTCCAACAATAGTTGGTAAAAAGCGGGTAAGAAAAGGTTAAATTACCCGACTGTACACAATCAAAAGAGGGAGCGGAGTTGTTCAGCTAAGAGGTGTGAAAGTCCGACCTTGGTTTGTAAAAAGCGGGTAAGAAAAGGTTCGTATGCCCGAATATACACCATCAAAAGCGGAAGCGGAGGTTTTCGGCTGCAAGATATTGTGAACGTCCGACCAAAGTTTGTAAAAAGCAGTTAAGAAAAGGTTCGAATATCTAACCAAACATAAGAATGAGTCTTTTCCGCTGTAGAATGCCCGACTATAGACCATCAAATGCGGGAGCGGAGGTGTTCGGCTCTGAGTAGGTGTGAATGTCCGACCGTAATTGCTGAAGAATGTGTTAGAAAAGGTAAGAATGCTGGACCATACATCATCCAAAGCGGTAGAGGTGGTGTTCGGCTGCAAAAAGGTGTGACTGTTCGACTAAAGTTTGTAAAAAGTGGGTAAGACAAGGTGCGAATGCCTGACAATGTATGATCAAAAGCGGGAGCGGAGGTGTTCAGCTGCAAGAAGGTCTACATGTCCATCAATAATTGCTAGAAAACATGAAAGAAACTTTTCGAAAATCAAACCGCACATGATCATAAGTGGGATAGGAGGTGTTCAGCTGCAAGGTGTGAATGTCCACCCATAATTCCTGAAAAATGGGCAAAAAAAAGGTGTGAATGCCCAACCATACATCATCAAAAGCAGGAGTGGAAGTGTTCGGCTACAAGAAGGTGTGAACGTCCAACCAAAATATGTAAAAAGAAGTTAAGAAAAGGTTCGAATATCCAACCAAACATAATCAAAAGCGGGAGCAGAGCTGTTCGACTGCAAGTAGGTGTGAATGTCAGATCATAATTTGCAAAAAGCTGATGAGAAAGGGTGAGAATGCCCGACTATACATCATCAAATGCGGGAGCGGAGTTGTTCGGCTGTGAGTAGGTGTGAATCTCCGACCATAATTGCTGAAAAATGTGTTAGAAAAGGTAAAAATGCCGGTCCATACATCATCAAAAGCGAGAGAGGATGTGTTCGGCTGCAAGTAGGTGTGAATGTCCAGCCATAATTACTCACAAACGGGTAAGAAAAGGTAGTATTACCAGACCATATATGATCAAAACAGGGACCGCAGTGGTTCAGCTGCAAGAAGGTTTGAAGAGGTTTTCGGATGCAAGTGGGTGTGAATATCCCACCATACAAGTATGGTGGAGAGGAAGCTGTGAATAGCCGACCATAGTTTGGAAAAAGCGGGTAAGAAAAGGTTTGTATGCCCGAACATACACCATCAAAAGAGGGAGCGGAGGTGTTCCGCTGTACAAAGGTGTGAATGTCCGACCATACTTGGTAAAAAGCGGGTAAGAAAAGGTTAAAATACCCTGCTGTACACAATCAATAGCGGGAGCGGATGTGTTCGGCTACAAGAAGGTGTGACAGTCCGACCATGGTTTTTAAAAAGTGGGTAAGAAAAGGTGCGAATGTCCGACAATGTATGATCAAAAGAGAGAGCGGAGGTTTTCGGATACACGAAGGTTTGAATGTCCTACCATAGTTTGTAAATAGCGGGTAAGAAAAGGTTTGAATGCCCGACTATACACCATAAAAAGCGGGAGCGGAGGTTTTCCGCTGTAAGACGGTGTGAATGTCCGACCATAGTTGGTAAAAAGCGGGTAAGAAAAGGTTAAAATACCCGACTGTACACAATCAATAGCGGGAGCGGAGTTGTTCGGCTACAAGAAGGTGTAAAAGTCCGACCATGGTTTGTAAAAAGCAGTTAAGAAAAGGTTCGAATATCCAACCAAACATAATCAAAAGTGGGAGCAGAGCTGTTCGACTGCAAGTAGGTGTGAATGTCCAGCCATAATTACTCACAAACGGGGGAAGAAAAGGTAGTATTGCCAGACCATACATGATCAAAACAGGGAGCGGAGGTTCAGCTGCAAGGTGTGAATGTCTGACTATAGTTTGTAAAAAGCGGGTAAGACAAGGTGCGAATGCCCAACAATGTATGATCAAAAGAGAGAGCGGAGGTGTTCGGCTGCAAGGTCTGAATGTCCAACCATAATTTGTAAAAACCGGGTAAGAAAAGGCTCGAAAGCCCGACTATACATCATCAAAAGCGGGAGCGGAGGTGTTCAGCTGCAAGAAGGTGTGAATGTTCGACTAAAGTTTGTAAAAAGCTGGTAAGACAAGGAGCGATGTCCCGACATTGTATGATCAAAAGCGGGAGCGGAGGTGTCCAGCTGTGAGTAGGTGTGAATGTCCGACCATAATTGCTGAAAAATGTGTTAGAAAAGGTAAGAATACTGGACCATACATCATCAAAAGCGGGAGAGGTGGTGTTCGGCTGCAAGAAGGTGTGAAAGTCCGACAATGGTTTGTAAAAAGCGGGTAAAAAAAGGTTCGAATGCCCGAATATACATCATCAAAAGCGGAAGCGGAGGTTTTCGGATGCAAGAAGGTGTGAACGTCCGACCAAAGTCTGTAAAAAGCAGTGAAAAGCGAGAAAAAGCTTTTCGTGAGTTCTACATGATTTGGGATTTTGCTTATAAAATGCATTACTTCACTCAAACTATGTTAAAACTGATTTGTCCTTCATATTTACCATGTCTAGAAATATTTAAACAAAAAAACAACGTTGTACTTTGCAGTAAAAGAAAGAGCAAATCTAAAGTTTAAGGAATCCGAGTATAAGCCTGCTTTCATGAGTTCTGCACGATTTCGGATTTTGCTATAAAATGAATTGCTTTGCTCAAACCAAGTTAAAACTGCTTTGTCCTTCCATATTCATCAATCTAGATCGACTTCAACAAAGAAAAACATTGGACTTTGCAGTAGAAGAAGTTGAAATCCATCTACACATTGATAAATATGAAGGAAAAAGCAGTTCCCACTTGCCCATAAGAAAATAAGCTTATTTTCGGATTCCTGATCCTTCAGTGTTGCTCTTTCTTCTACTGCAAAATACAATGTTGTTCTTTGTTGAAGTCGATCTAGACATTGATAAATATGAAGGAAAAAGCAGTTTTAACTTGGTTTGAGTGAATGAATTCATTTTATACATAAAATCCGAAATCGTGCAGAACTCATGAAAATAAGCTTATTTCTCGGATTCCTAAAACTTTTGATTGGCTCTTTCTTTTACTGCAAAGTACAACGTTGTTTTTTTGTTTAAATCTATCGAGACATTGATAAATATGAAGGTAAAAGCCGTTTTAACATAGTTTGAGTGAAGGAATTGATTTTATAGATAAAATCCCAAATCATGCAGAACTCCTCAAAAGGGGCGTATGGCTTAATCACAAGTGTGGTTCTTTCTCATTCAGGGTAGTATGAGGAAGTTTATGCTTGAAATATATGTAGAAATGGGTACATATGAAGGACAAAGCAGTGTTAACTTAGTTTGAGTGAAGGAATTCATTTTATACATAAAATCCCAAATCATGCAGAACGTATGAAAAGAAGCTTATTCTCGGATTCCTGATCCTTCAGTTTTGCTCTTTCTTCTACTGCAAAATACAATGTTGTTCTTTGTTGAAGTCGATCTAGACATTGATAAATATGAATGAAAAAGCAGTTTTAACTTGGTTTGAGTGAATGAATTCATTTTATACATAAAATCCGAAATCGTGCAGAACTCATGAAAATAAGCTTATTTCTCGGATTCCTAAAACTTTTGATTGGCTCTTTCTTTTACTGCAAAGTACAACGTTGTTTTTTTCTTTAAATCTATCGAGACATTGATAAATATGAAGGTAAAAGCCGTTTTAACATAGTTTGAGTGAAGGAATTGATTTTATAGATAAAATCCCAAATCATGCAGAACTCCTCAAAAGGGAGGTATGGCTTAATCACAAGTGTGGCTCTTTCTCATTCAGGGTAATATGAGGAAGTTTATGCTTGAAATATATGTAGAAATGGGTACATATGAAGGACAAAGCAGTGTTAACTTAGTTTGCGTGAAGAAATTCATTTTATACATAAAATCCGAAATCGTGCAGAACTCATGAAAATAAGCTTATTCTCGGATTCCTAAAACTGCACTTTCTTTTACTGCAAAGTACAACGTTGTTTTTTGTTGAAATCTATCATTGATAAATACCAGCCGAAACTCTGCTGCCGCTTTTGATAATTTATGGTTGGGCATTCTTACCTTTTCTTACCCACTTTTTACAAATTATGATCTTACATTCACACCTACTTGCAGTCGAACACCTTCTCATCCACTTATGATCATGTGCGGTTGGGCTTTCGCACCTTTTCTTACCCATTTTTCAGTAATTATGGGTGGACATTCAGACCTTCTTGCAGCCGAAAACCTCCGCTCCTCTTTTGATCATACATTGTCGGGCATTCACACCTTGTCTTACCCGCTTTTTACAAACTTTAGTCGGACATTCAAACCTTCTTGCAGCTGAACCACCTCCGCTCCCTGTTTTGATCATATATGGTCTGGCAATAGTACCTTTTCTTACCCGTTTGTGAGTAATTATGGCTGGACATTCACACCTTCTTGCAGCCGAACAAAACCTCTCCCGCTTTTGATGATATATGGTCCGGCATTTTTACCTTTTCTAACACATTTTTCAGCAATTATGGTCGGACATTCACACCTACTCACAGACGAACACCTCCGCTCCCACATTTGATAGTGTATAGTCGGGCATTCTCACCCTTTCTCATCAGCTTTTTGCAAATTATGATCTGATATTCACACCTACTTGCAGTCGAAAAACTCTGCTCCCGCTTTTGATTATGTTTGGTTGGATATTCGAACATTTTCTTAATGCTTTTTACAAACTTTGGTCGGACGTTCACACCGTCTTGCAGCCGAACACCTCCGCTTCCGCTTTTGATGGTGTATAGTCGGGCATTCGAGCCTTTTCTTACCCACCTATTACTTACTATGGTCGGACATTCAAACCTTCTTGTAGCCGAACACATCCGCTCCTGCTTTTGATGATGTATGATTTGGCATTCGCACCTTTTCTTACCCATTTTTCAGTAATTATTTCGGACATTCAGACCTTCTTGCAACTGAACACCTCTGCTCCCGCTTTTGATGGTTTATAGTCGGGCTTTCGAGCCTTTTCTTCCCCGATTTTTACAAATTATGGTTGGACATTCAGACCTTGCAGCCGAAAACCTCCACTCCCTCTTTTGATCATACATTGTCGGTCATTCGCCCCTTGTCTTACACGGTTTTTACAAACTTTAGTCAGACATTCACACCTTGCAGCTGAACCACCTCCATTCCCTGTTTTGATCATGTGTGGTCTGGAAATACTACCTTTTCTTCCCCCGTTTGTGAGTAATTATGGCTGGACATTCACACCTACTTGCAGCCGAAAAACCACCACTCCCGCTTTTGTTGATGTATTGTCTGGAATTCTAGTCTTTTCTATCACATTTTTCAGCAATTATGATCTGACATTCACACCTACTTGCAGTCGAACAGCTCTGCTCCCGCTTTTGATTATGTTCGGTTGGATATTCAAACCTTTTCTTAACTGCTTTTTACAAACTTTGGTCGGACGTTCACACCTTCTTGCAGCCGAACACCCCCGCTTCCGCTTTTGATGGTGTATATTCGGGTATTCGAACCTTCTCTTACCCGCTTTTTACAAACCATGGTTGGACTTTCATACCTTCTTGTAGCTGAACAACTCCACTCCTGCTTTTGATGATTTATGGTTGGACATTCGCATCTTTTCCTACCCATTTTTCAGTAATTATGGGTGGATATTCACATCTTCTTGCAGCTGAACACCTCCTCTCCCGCTAATGATCATGTAAGGTTTGATATTCGAAAATTTTCTTTCATGTTTTAAAGCAATTATTAATAGACATTCACACCTACTTGCAGCCGAACACCACCTCTCCCGCTTTTGATGATGTATGGACCGGCATTCTTACCTTTTCTAACACATTTTTCAGCAATTATGGTTGGAGAATCACACCTACTCACAGCCGAACAACTCCGCTACCGCATTTGATGGTGTATAGTCGGGATTTCTCACCCTTTCTCATCAGCTTTTTGCAAATTATTCTCTGACATTCACACCTACTTGCAGTCGAACAGCTCTGCTCCCGCTTTTGATTATGTTTGGTTAGATATTCGAACCTTTTCTTAACTGCTTTTTTACAAACTTTGGTCGGACGTTCACACCTTCTTGCAGCCGAACACCTACGCTTCCGGTTTTGATAGTGTATATTCGGGCATACGAACCTTTTCTTACCCGCTTTTTACAAACCATGGTCGGACTTTCACACCTTCTCTTAGCTGAACAACTCCGCTCCCTCTTTTGATTGTGTACAGTCGGGTAATTTAACCTTTTCTTACCCGCTTTTTACCAACTATGATCGGACATTCACACCGTCTTACAGCGGAACACCTCCGCTCCCTCTTTTGATGGTGTATGTTCGGGCATTCGAACCTTTTCTTACCCGCTTTTTACAAACCAGGGTCGGACTTTCACACCTTTTAGTAGCCGAACAACTCCGCTCCCGCTATTGATTGTGTACAGTCGGGTATTTTAACCTTTTCTTACCCGCTTTTTACCAACTATGGTCGGACATTCACACCGTCTTACAGCGGAACACCTCCTCTCCTATGATCATGTACGGTTTGATATTCGAAAATTTACTTTCTTGTTTTAAAGCAATTATTGATGGACATTCAAACCTTCTTTTTGATGGTGTATAGTCGGGCTTTCGAGCCTTTTCTTCCCGGTTTTTACAAACCATGGACGGACTTTCACACCTTCTTGTAGCCGAACAACTCCGCTCCCGCTATTGATTGTGTACAGTCGGGCATTCTAACCCTTTCTCATCAGCTTTTTGCAAATTATGATCTGACATTCACACCTACTTGCAGTCGAACAGCTCTGCTCCCGCTTTTGATTATGTATGGTTGGATATTCGAACCTTTTCTTAACTGCTTTATACAAACTTTGGTTGGACGTTCACACCTTCTTGTAGCCGAACACATGCACTCCTTCTTTTGATGATGTATGGTTGGGCATTCGCACCTTTTTTTTACCCATTTTTCAGGTATTATGGGTGGACATTCACACCTTCTTGCAGCTGAACACCTCCTCTCCCACTTATGATCATGTGTGGTTTGATTTTCGAAAATTTTCTTTCATGTTTTCTAGCAATTATTGATGGACATTTAGACCTTCTTGCAGCTGAACACCACCTCTCCCGATTTTGATTATGTATGGACCGGCATTTTTACCTTTTCTAACACATTTTTCAGCAATTATGGTTGGAGATTCACACCTACTCACAGCCGAACAACTCCGCTACCGCATTTGATGGTGTATAGTCGGGCATTCTCACCCTTTCTCATCAGCTTTTTGCAAATTATGATCTGACATTCACACCTACTTGCAGTCGAACAGCTCTGCTCCCGCTTTTGATTATGTATGGTTGGATATTCGAACCTTTTCTTAGCTGCTTTTTACAAACTTTGGTTGGACGTTCACACCTTCTTGTAGCCGAACACATGAACTCCTGCTTTTGATGATGTATGGTTGGGCATTCGCACCTTTTTTTTACCCATTTTTCAGGTATTATGGGTGGACATTCACACCTTCTTGCAGCTGAACACCTCCTCTCCCACTTATGATCATGTGTGGTTTGATTTTCGAAAATTTTCTTTCATGTTTTCTAGCAATTATTGATGGACATTTAGACCTTCTTGCAGCTGAACACCACCTCTCCCGATTTTGATTATGTATGGACCGGCATTTTTACCTTTTCTAACACATTTTCAGCAATTATGGTTGGAGATTCACACCTACTCACAGCCGAACAACTCCGCTACCGCATTTGATGGTGTATAGTCGGGCATTCTCACCCTTTCTCATCAGCTTTTTGCAAATTATGATCTGACATTCACACCTACTTCCAGTCGAACAGCTCTGCTCCCGCTTTTGATTATGTTTGGTTAGATATTCGAACCTTTTCTTAACTGCTTTTTACAAACTTTGGTCGGACGTTCACAATATCTTGCAGCCGAACACATCCGCTCCTGCTTTTGATGATGTATGATTTGGCATTCGCACCTTTTCTTACCCAATTTTCAGTAATTATTGATGGACATTCAGACCTTCTTGCAGCTGAACACCTCCGCTCCAGCTTTTGATGGTGTATAGTCGGGCTTTCGAGCCTTTTCTTCCCCGGTTTTTACAAATTATGGTTGGACATTCAGACCTTCTTTCAGCCGAAAACCTCCGCTCCCTCTTTTGATCATACATTGTCGGGCATTCGCACCTTTTCTTACCCGCTTTTTACAAACTTTAGTCGGACATTAACACCTTCTTGCAGCTTAACCACCTCCGCTCCCTGTTTTGATCATGTATGGTCTGGCAATACTACCTTTTCTTACCCATTTGTGAGTAATTATGGCTGGACATTCACACCTACTTGCAGCCGAACACCACCTCTTCCGCTTTTGATGATGTATGGACCGGCATTCTTACCTTTTCTAACACATTTTTCAGCAATTATGGTTGGAGATTCACACCTACTCACAGCCGAACACCTCCGCTCCCGCATTTGATGGTGTATATTCGGGCATACGAACCTGTTCTTACCCGCTTTTTACAAACCATGGTCGGACTTTCACACCTTCTTGTAGCTGAACAACTCCGCTCCCTCTTTTGATTGTGTACAGTCGGGCATACAAACCTGTTCTTACCCGCTTTTTACAAACTATGGTCAGACATTCAAACCTTCTTGTAGCCGAACACATCCACTCCTGCTTTTGATGATGTATGGTTGGGCATTCGCACCTTTTCTTACCCATTTTTCAGTAATTATGGGTGGATATTCACACCTTCTTGCAGCGGAACACCTCCTCTCCCGCTTATGATTATGTGCGGTTTGATATTCGAAAATTTTCTTTCATGTTTTATAGCAATTATTGATGGACATTCATACCTTCTTGAAGCCGAACACATCCACTCCTGCTTTTGATGATGTATGGTTGGGCATTCGAACCTACTTGTTGTCCGTTTTTCATTAATTATGGGTGGACATTCACACCTTGTCGCAGCCAAACACCTCCGCTCCCTGTTTTGATCATGTATGTTTTGACATTCGCACCTTTTCTCACCTGCTTTTTACTATTGTCGGCCAATCACAGCTTCCTCTCCACCATACTTGTATGGTAGGAAATTCTCACCCACTCTCATCCGAAGACCTCTCCTCCCGCTTTTTCACCTACTTGCAGCTGAATACTTCCGCTCCACCTTTTAGTGATGTATGGTTGGCATTTGCACCTTTTGTTACCCTCTTTTTATACTGATTGCTGAAGATTAAGTTGTTCTTTCTCAAACTACAATTTTTTTTAATTGTTGAAACTTGATTTGAAGTGGATAAATAAGGAGGACAAACAGTTTTAAGTCAGGCTGATTGAAGGAATTAATTTTATAGCAAAATCTGTATTTCGTCATATGTCGAGAGATGCTTATTGCTGAAGAAGTTCTTTCTCATTCTACAAAGTACAACGTTGTTTATCGTTGAAACTTGATTAGACATGAATAAATATGAAGGACAAAGCAGTCTTAACTTGGTTTGAGTTAATGAATTCGTTTTATAGGAGAATCCGAATTCGTGCTTATTTTCGGATTCCTGAAGAATGAGTCTGGTTCTTTCTCATAATACAAAGTTTGTTGTTTATTGTTGAAACTTCATCAGAAGTGAAGAAATAAATGAATGCCTATCAACAAATGTGGGATCTAAACTCTACTGCTTCCTCTAAAATAATTTCTTTTCTCAATTCAGAAATGTGTGTGTGTAAGTCACAACACCCGTGACACCAAAACGGCTTTCTTTTCTCTCTTTTCTCTACACTCTGCACTATGAGCACACACACCAAATCAGAAAGGCTTTTTTCTCTCTTTTCTACATTATGGACTGTGGGGACACAAAACCGCTCTCTCTTTTTTTTTTTGATTGTGTGCCAGGACGTTGTCTCACGTATTAGATTATGCTTAAGATACGAATGGGTTTATCAGTCACATCAGAATCCATACATACTGATCCTCCCGTAATAAAATGATCGGATCTTATCAAACACACTTTGTTTCTTGTGACAATCAAGTCAGCGAAACAGCGTATACACGTCAAGACACTGAATCAAGTTTGCCACAAGAACTCATAAGTTTGGCAGTATTGCTCTGCCGTCAGCAATCATACACCCATTTTATTTTCGTGAGACGTGCAGGCACCTGTTCATCTACTGTTCTATCACTATGAATTAGTTTATCTATTATCAATAAGGATACTTCTACAACTACTATCAAAGTATGTCCAGACTTCTTATGTTGTCAGTTGCTATATATGAATAAGTGGGTAGCTACTGACAAGCATTAAGCATGTCACACAGCCCAAACATATAACATTTCAGGACACTTACACAACACATTCAAATCAAACAGTCAGACAACATACAAGAACATATACCCCAGCCGGCATTGCTCCCTGCCTATTTTCCTACAGCTCACTATGTGTGCGCACACCTTTATTCACAAACTCTTCAACTTATACTCTTTTACCGAAGCTGCTACAGCTCGATTGGCCGAATAGCCTTAGATCCTATTTCTGTGAATTTGACATCTGCCTTACATGTAACAGATTAGCGGTTTAGCAGTTTTAATTTAGTTTGAGTGAAGGAATTCATTTTATAGCAAAATCCGAAATCGTGAAGCACTCATGAAAGTAAGCTTATTCTCGGATTCCTGAAACTTTAGATTTGCTCTTTCTTTTACTGCAAAGTACAACGTTGTTTTTTTTGTTGAAATCTTTCTAGACATGGTAAATATGAACGACAAAGCAGTTTTAACATAGTTTGAGTGAAGGAATTAATTTTATAGATAAAATCCCAAGAGTCTGCAGAGAAAAGAGAGTGAATGCGAAGTAGACTTTAACGCGGCTATGGGAGCGAGCCGAGTGTCGGCTAACCGGGAGAATTGCTTGAAAGAAACGCGACACAGAATGAGCGGTCCGAACAAAGCCTCAATACGGGATTCTCGTGGTGTTTTTGTTGCTGCCTTGTCTTTTGCATAGAGTAAAAGACAAGGCAGCCATCGAATAGGGCCCGATTGTTCCTACTTGGTCAGCTGAGGAGCAAGGGGGGGGGGCAAGCGTCTCAACCAAGCAAAGCTCACCATGGGGAAGGTGGCTATACCAACTAGCCTGATGCCCTGCTCCCGCAGTGACGGATAATCGTACTCTGGTTTCTCTTCATAACATACAAGTCTTATAGATAAAATCACCGAATGAGCGGTCAGAACAAAGCCTCAATAGGGTGTTCCCGTGGTGTTTTTGTTGCTGCCTTGTCGATTGCACAGGGGCACGCGTTTCAACCAAGCAACGCTCACCATGGGGAAGGTGGCTATGGCAACTAGCCTGATGCCCTGCTCCCGCAGTGACGGATAATCGTACTCTGGTTTCTCTTCATAACATACAAGTCTTTCGCCTTTTACTAAAGACTTTCGTGGAGAGCAGCACTAATGAGTTGTTTCTATTTTTGGCAGGCTTTACCCTTGCGGGTGAAGCCCTTTCTGTCTGTGCAAAAGAAATCTTGTTACTGTGCAGAGTGACTTCTCTGAGTAGAGTCGCCTTACTTGTTGCGATTGTGCCGATATTCGAAGCTGGAGTGCAAAGTTGTTGCTTGAATGGTGCTTGCTGGAGCATGCGGGAGTGCAAAGTTATACCATTTAAAAGGGCTGAAGAGTGCTCAGTGCAGCGGGTGGGCGGAGGTGCAACGTGACACAAGTGCGCATTGTGCCAGCAAGGGCCCTCGGACCTGAAACAGTGGACAGTTATCGCTTCTCGGCCTTTTGGCTAAGATCAAGTGTAGTATCTGTTCTTATCAGTTTAACATATTAAATGGATTTTTAAGAATAGGAGTTGAAAAAGAAGCTTGTTCCGTTCACTCCAAGCCTCGACCCGGTACTGCAGTGCCGCTGGGAACGGTGCGCTTTCCTCTGCTCTTGTGAAAAAGCAAACAGCGGTGCAGGATGGAAGTTTCAGGGAGCCCAAGATGAAACTTTCTTTTAATCTGCTGAGAAAAGAGAGTGAATGCGAAGTGGACTAACACCGCTCTGGGAGCGAGCCGAGTGCGGGCTAACCGGGAGAATTGCTTGAAAGAAACGCGACACCGAATGAGTGGTCAGAACAAAGCCTCAATACGGTGTTCCCGTGGTGTTTATGGCTGCCTTGTCTTTTGCACAGAGTAAAAGACAAGGCAGCCATCGAATAGATTGTTTCTACTTGGTCAGCCGAGGAGCAGGGGGGGGGGGCAAGCGTCTCAACCAAGCAAAGCTCACCAAGTAGGAACAATCGGGCCCTTTTCGATGGCTGCAACACCTGAAAGAGATATTGATGCGAGACCCGATCAAATGCTTTTTCAAAGTCTAAATTTAAGATGACAAGCCGGGTGTTTCTGTCTCTAGCGTAATCAATGATGTCTCGAATCAGTACGAGGCTGTCGGTGAGTTGTCTCCCTGAGATGGCACAAGCTTGGTCTGGGTGAATTACCTCCTCTAAAACAGAGGACATCCGTGTCGCTAAAACCTTGCTAAAAAGTTTACAGTCAAAGTTTAAAAGTGTGATGGGCCTCCAATTCTTTAGGTCAGTCTTATAATTTTTTTTATAAAGTAGAGTCACTATTCCCACTCTAAAACTGTCAGGCAGTCGGTCGAGTTTTTCAAAATCTTTAAAAACATCTAAAATGTCTGATGATAAAAGGTCCCAATAGGTCAGATAGAATTCTGCAGGAAGCCCGTCTAAACCCGGAGCTCGACTTCTCTTAAAACCTGTTAGGCATTTTTTTAACTCTAAAGCAGTAAAATTCTGTGTCAAGTGTGCATTCTCTTTTACGTTTTTGTCAACGAATATTAAGATTTCTGCCGATGTTTCCAAGTGCACTGGTTTCTCTTTGTACATGTTACTAAAAAAGGTATGTACAGTTTGTGTGTCTTGTGTGGATTTTGTTAAAAACCCATCTTCTCTTTTTAGATTTTGAATACACTCCTTTTTATTTATAACTTTCTTTCTTTTTCACCTTCCTCAATTTCCTGCTCCCTGCTTCTTACAAAAATTCCTTTACTCTTTATTTCTGCTAAAACTGACATTTCCTTTTTGACATCTTTGATTTCTTCTTTAAAGTCTAAGCCACACTGATTTAGTTTAAAGTAGCGCTGTAAGCGTTTATGTAGTCCCATCATACATCTATTCTCTTTCCTTTTTTTACGTTTACCTTGCTGTTTAAAAAAAGTCTGGGTCGTTTCCTTCACCATTTCCCACCATTGTGCATGTGTTTCGTAGAGGTCTTGAAGGGTCTGCCACTCTTTATAACATTCCCTGTACTGACTGACTATGATTTCATCCTCCAACAGGGAACAGTTGAGTTTCCACAGACCACTTCCTACCGTCACACCAGAAGGGGGTGAAAGGGTGCAGGAGAGCATAAGGTGGTCTGAAAAGAAAACAGGGGTTAATCTAACATCAGTGGGTGGGCAATCTCTAGTAAAGAAATAATCAATGCGAGAGGCCCTAGTGCCATCATGACTAAACCAGGTGAAGCCCTCCTCTCTGGGATGCATGGTTTTAAAACAGTCAGTAAGCTTAAAATCCCTGCATATGCCCTGAAGTAAAATCAAAGTCTTATCCACTTTAAAATCTACCCCTGCTCTTTTTCTATCTTTCCTGCTCAAGATACAGTTAAAATCCCCTCCTACAACTAAAGGTACTTGCCCTAGCATGTAAAGCTGTATATCTTCTAAAAGGTCATACCTTTCATTTTTTCCATTGAAACCATAAATATTTAAGAGGTTAAAGTCTTGCCCCATAAAATTCAAGTGTGCTAAAAGTGCCCGTCCGTCTCTCACCACTGTGCTACCTTTCACCAGAACATGCGGATTTTTAATTAGAATGGCCACACCATCATTTTTATTTTGATTTGAGCCACTCCATATCGATAAATGGGGCCACATTTCCTCCCATTGTCTATGTTTTTTTAAAAAAGGTAGTCCACATTCTTGTATTAAAAACACATCTGATTTTATGGAGTCTAAGAAGGATAAAATACTCTGGGCTCTTGTCTTTGATTTCACACTTCTCACATTTAGTGTTGAGAAGGTGAGAACCATTAAAAGCATAAAGGAAAGTAGGTATGTCATTTTCGTTTTTCTAAGTTATCAAAACAAATTACACACAGGTTATTTCTTGGGAAACTAGCTCTTCCTTCATTTCTTTAGGTGAAAAGTGAGTAGGGTGATCTATATTTCCTTTTCGGACTCTCGGTGTTGGCCTCTGACGCAATGTTGCATTTAACTTTGAGTCCCTGGGGGTTGATTGCAGAGCTGAAGTTAAAAAGGAGACCTCATTTGGTGAGTCGGAGGGGAAGACTCTAGGTTCTTCCACTGAAGAACTGTCTGAAAGGGACCTAACCCTTCCCCTCTTCTCTGATACCACTGGGGAATCAGAGGCTCAGATGCCGTCCTCTTCGGCTGTTGACCTTCGGGGAGGTGAGTATCTTCACTAGACTCACCTGTCTGCCCTTCCTCCTCATTTAGCGTAGCTCCACCCTCTGCCTGTGAATTCTCACAGACTTCAACACTGAGTGGTGAGGCCTCTACAGGCCCCTCCCCTTTTTGCTCCTCACTTCCAATCCAAGCTTTTGGCGGGAAGTTTGAATTTATTGGGTCAACCTCTTCACTTTGTTCACCAACTGCCACCTTTGGTCCTTCTCTTTGTTGGCTTGACTGTGGCTTTACCGTCTTTAATTTGTTGGCAAAAGATTTAGGGCAATCTCTGAAGAGGTGATTTAATTCTCCACAGAGATTACATTTCCTGCCATTTGGACACTCTCCAAAAGTTTGCCCAATTTCTCTGCTCTTCCCACATAACACCTTGGTACAAGCCTCAACCAGGTGCCCATGCTCACCACACTTGCGGCAGAACTTGGGCTGCCCCTGGTAGTGGATGTAACCTCGGTTTTCAAGGTGGCCAGAGTGTCGCCCACCCGCTGCACTGAGCACTCTTCAGCCCTTTTAAATGGTATAACTTTGCACTCCCGCACGCTCCAGCAAGCACCATTCAAGCAACAACTTTGCACTCCAGCTTCGAACATCGGCACAGTCGCAACAAGTAAGGCGACTCTACTCAGAGAAGTCACTCTGCACAGTAAGAAGATTTCTTTTGCACAGACAGAAAGGGCTTCACCCGCAAAGGTAAAGCCTGCCAAAAATAGAAACAACTCATTAGTGCTGCTCTCCACAGAAATCTTTAGTAAAAGGCGAAAGACTTGTACGTTATGAAGAGAAACCAGAGTACGATTATCCGTCACTACGGGAGCAGGGCATCAGGCTAGTTGGCATAGCCACCTTCCCCATGGTGAGCTTTGCTTGGTTGAGACGCTTGCTCCAACTAGGAACAATCGGGCCCTATTCGATGGCTGCCTTGTCTTTTACTCTGTGCAAAAGACAAGGCAGCAACAAAAACACCACGAGAATCCCGTATTGAGGCTTTGTTCTGATCGCTCATTCGGTGTCGCGTTTCTTTCAACCAATTCTCCCGGTTAGCCCACACTCGGCTCGCTCCCATAGCCGTGTTAAAGTCTACTTCGCATTCACTCTCTTTTCTAAGCAGACTCTTGGGATTTTATCTATAAAATGAATTCCTTCACTCAAACTATGTGAAAACTGCTTTGTCCTTAATATTTACCATGTCTAGAAAGATTTAAAAAAAAAAAACAACGTTGTACTTTGCAGTAAAAAAAAGAGCAAATCTAAAGTTTCAGGAATCCGAGAATAAGCTTACTTTCATGAGTTCTTCACGATTTCGGATTTTGCTATAAAATGAATTCCTTCACTCAAACTAAATTAAAACTGCTAAACCGCTAATCTGTTATATGTAAGGCAGATGTCAAATTCACCGAAATAGGATCAAAGGGTATTCGGCCAATCGAGCTGTAGCAGCTTCGGTAAAAGAGTATAAGTTGAAGAGTTTGTGAATAAAGGTGTGCGCACACATAGTGTGCTGTACGAAAATAGGCAGGGAGCAATGCCGGCTGGGGTATATGTTCTTGTATGTTGTCTGACTGTTTGATTTGAATGTGTTGTGTAAATGTCCTTTTGAATGTTACATGTTTGGGCTTTGACACGCTTCACTGTGGTTGTTAACTGTGTGGTGTGTCCTGAAATGTTATATGTTTGGGCTGTGTGACATGCTTAATGCTTGTCAGTAGCTACCCACTTATTCATATATAGCAACTGACAACATAAGAAGTCCGGACATACTTTGATAGTAGTTGTAGAAGTATCCTTATTGATAATAGATCACTAATTCATAGTGATAGAACAGTAGATGAACAGGTGCTTGCACATGTCTCACGAAAATAAAATGGGTGTATGATTGCTGACGGCAGAGCAATACTGCCAAACTTATGAGTTCTTGTGGCAAACTTGATTCAGTGTCTTGACGTGTATACGCTGTTTCGCTGACTTGATTGTCACAAGAAACAAAGTGTGTTTGATAAGATCCGACCATTTTATTACGGGAGGATCAGTATGTATGGATTCTGATGTGACTGATAAACCCATTCGTATCTTAAGCATAATCTAATACGTGAGACAACGCCCTGGCGCACGATAAACAAAAAAAAAGAGAGAGAGCGGTTTTGTGTCCCCACAGTCCATAATGTAGAAAAGAGAGAAAAAAGCCTTTCTGATTTGGTGTGTGTGCTCATAGTGCAGAGTGTAGAGAAAAGAAAGCCGTTTTGGTGTCACGGGTGTTGTGACTTACACACACACATTTCTAAATTGAGAAAGGAAATTATTTTAGAGGAAGCACTAGAGTTTAGATCCCACATTTGTTGATAGGCATTCATTTATTTCTTCACTTCTGATGAAGTTTCAACAATAAACAACAAACTTTGTATTATGAGAAAGAACCAGACTCATTCTTCAGGAATCCGAAAAAAAACTCTATTTTATGAGTTATGCACGAATTCGGATTCTCCTATAAAACGAATTCATTAACTCAAACCAAGTTAAGACTGCTTTGTCCTTCATATTTATTCATGTCTAATCAAGTTTCAACGATAAACAACGTTGTACTTTGTAGAATGAGAAAGAACTTCTTCAGCAATAAGCATCTCTCGACATATGACGAAATACAGATTTTGCTATAAAATTAATTCCTTCTATCAGCCTGACTTAAAACTGTTTGTCCTCCTTATTTATCCACTTCAAATCAAGTTTCAACAATTAAAAAAAATTTGTAGCTTGAGAAAGAACAACTTAATCTTCAGCAATCAGTATAAAAAGAGGTGCAAATGCCAACCATACATACCTAAAAGGTGGAGCGGAAGTATTCAGCTGCAAGTAGGTGTGAATGTTCGACCATAATTTGTAAAAAGAGGGTAAGAAAAGGTTCGAATGCCCGACTATATATTAACAAAAGCGGGAGGAGAGGTCTTCGGATGAGAGTGGGTGAGAATTTCCAACCATAATCTATAAAATACGGTGAAAAAAAATATGTGAATGCCTCATAGAACACTAAAAGCGGAAGTGTTCGGCTGCAAGAAGGTGTGAATGTCCGACTATATTTGGTGAAAAGCAGGTGAAGCAAGGTCTGAATGCCCAACCTTACATCATCAAAAGCGAGATCAGAGGTGTTTGGCTGCAAGAAGGCCATAGTTTGCCAAAAGCGGGTAAGGTGCGAATGACCGACTAAATATCAACAAAAGTGGGGGCGGAGGTCTTCGGATGCAAGTGGGTGTGAATATCCCACCATACAAGTATGGTGGAGAGGAAGCTGTGAATGGCCAACCATAGTAAAAGGCGGGTGAGAGAAGGTGCGAATGTCAAACCATACATAATCAAAACAGGGAGCGGAGGTGTTCTGCTGTAAGAAGGTGTGAATGTCCAACCATAGTTGGTAAAAAGCGGGTAAGAAAAGGTTAAAATACCCGACTGTACACAATCAATAGCGGGAGTGGAGTTGTTCGGCTACTAAAAGGTGTGAAAGTCCGACCATGGTTTGTAAAAAGCGGGTAAGAAAAGGTGCGAATGCCCGACAATGTATGATCAAAAGAGGGAGTGGAGGTTTTCGGCTGCAAGAAGGTCTGAATGTCCAACCATAATTTGTAAAAACCGGGGAAGAAAAGGCTCGAAAGCCCAACTATACACCATCAAAAGTGGGAGCGGAGGTGTTCAGCTGCAAGACGGTCTGAATGTCCATCAATAATTGCTAGAAAACATGAAAGAAAATTTTCGAATATCAAACTGCACATGATCATAAGCAGGAGAGGAGGTGTTCAGCTGCAAGAAGGTGTGAATGTCTACCCATAATTACTGAAAAATGGGTAAGAAAAGGTGCGAATGCCTAACCATACATCATCAAAAGAGGGAGCGGAGGTGTTCCGCTGTAAGACGGTGTGAATGTCCGACCATAGATGGTAAAAAGCGGGTAAGAAAAGGTTAAATTACCCGACTGTACACAATCAAAAGAGGGAGCGGAGTTGTTCAGCTAAGAGAAGGTGTGAAAGTCCGACCTTGGTTTGTAAAAAGCGGGTAAGAAAAGGTTCGTATGCCCGAATATACACCATCAAAAGCGGAAGCGGAGGTGTTCGGCTGCAAGATATTGTGAACTTCCGACCAAAGTTTGTAAAAAGCAGTTAAGAAAAGGTTCAAATATCTAACCAAACATAATCAAAAGCGGGAGCAGAGCTGTTCGACTGGAAGTAGGTGTGAATGTCAGATCATAATTTGCAAAAAGCTGATGAGAAAGGGTGAGAATGCCCGACTATACACCATCAAATGCGGTAGCGGAGTTGTTCGGCTGTGAGTAGGTGTGAATCTCCAACCATAATTGCTGAAAAATGTGTTAGAAAAGGTAAAAATGCCGGTCCATACATAATCAAAATCGGGAGAGGTGGTGTTCAGCTGCAAGGTCTAAATGTCCATCAATAATTGCTAGAAAACATGAAAGAAAATTTTCGAAAATCAAACCACACATGATTATAAGTGGGAGAGGAGGTGTTCAGCTGCAAGAAGGTGTGAATGTCCACCCATAATACCTGAAAAATGGGTAAAAAAAAGGTGCGAATGCCCAACCATACATCATCAAAAGCAGGAGTGCATGTGTTCGGCTACAAGAAGGTGTGAACGTCTAACCAACGTTTGTAAAAAGCAGTTAAGAAAAGGTTCGAATATCCAACCATACATAATCAAAAGCGGGAGCAGAACTGTTCGACTGCAAGTAGGTGTGAATGTCAGATCATAATTTGCAAAAAGCTGATGAGAAAGGGTGAGAATGCCCGACTATACACCATCAAATGCGGGAGCGGAGTTGTTCGGCTGTGAGTAGGTGTGAATCTCCGACCATAATTGCTGAAAAATGTGTTAGAAAAGGTAAGAATGCCGGTCCATACATCATCAAAAGCGAGAGAGGTTGTGTTCGGCTGCAAGTAGGTGTGAATGTCCAGCCATAATTACTCACAAACGGGTAAGAAAAGGTAGTATTGCCAGACCATATATGATCAAAACAGGGAGCGGAGGTGGTTCAGCTGCAAGAAGGTTTGAATATCCGACTAAAGTTCAAATATATTAACAAAAGCGGGAGGAGAGGTCTTCGGATGAGAGTGGTTGAAAATTTCCAACCATAATGTATAAAATGCGGTGAAAAAAAGGTGTGATAGAACACTAAAAGGTGGAGCGGAAGTGTTCGGCTGCAAGAAGGTGTGAATGTCCGACTATATTTGGTGAAAAGCAGGTGAAGCAAGGTCTGAATGCCCAACCTTACATCATCAAAAGCGAGATCAGAGGTGTTTGGCTGCAAGATGGCCATAGTTTGCCAAAAGCGGGTAAGGTGCGAATGTCCGACTAAATATCAACAAAATTTGTGGCGGAGGTCTTCGGATGCAAGTGGGTGTGAATGTCCGACTATATTTGGTGAAAAGCAGGTGAAGCAAGGTCTGAATGCCCAACCTTACATCATCAAAAGCGAGATCAGAGGTGTTTGGCTGCAAGAAGGCCATAGTTTGCCAAAAGCGGGTAAGGTGCGAATGACCGACTAAATATCAACAAAAGTGGGGGCGGAGGTCTTCGGATGCAGGTGGGTGTGAATATCCCACCATACAAGTATGGTGGAGAGGAAGCTGTGAATGGCCGACCATAGTAAAAGGCGGGTGAGAGAAGGTGCGAATGTCAAACCATACATAATCAAAACAGGGAGCGGAGGTGTTCTGCTGTAAGAAGGTGTGAATGTCCAACCATAGTTGGTAAAAAGCGGGTAAGAAAAGGTTAAAATACCCGACTGTACACAATCAATAGCGGGAGCGGAGTTGTTCGGCTACTAAAAGGTGTGAAAGTCCGACCATGGTTTGTAAAAAGCGGGTAAGAAAAGGTGCGAATGCCCGACAATGTATGATCAAAAGAGGGAGTGGAGGTTTTCGGCTGCAAGAAGGTCTGAATGTCCAACCATAATTTGTAAAAACCGGGGAAGAAAAGGCTCGAAAGCCCGACTATACACCATCAAAAGTGGGAGCGGAGGTGTTCAGCTGCAAGACGGTCTGAATGTCCATCAATAATTGCTAGAAAACATGAAAGAAAATTTTCGAATATCAAACTGCACATGATCATAAGCGGGAGAGGAGGTGTTCAGCTGCAAGAAGGTGTGAATGTCTACCCATAATTACTGAAAAATGGGTAAGAAAAGGTGCGAATGCCTAACCATACATCATCAAAAGAGGGAGCGGAGGTGTTCCGCTGTAAGACGGTGTGAATGTCCGACCATAGATGGTAAAAAGCGGGTAAGAAAAGGTTAAATTACCCGACTGTACACAATCAAAAGAAGGAGCGGAGTTGTTCAGCTAAGAGAAGGTGTGAAAGTCCGACCTTGGTTTGTAAAAAGCGGGTAAGAAAAGGTTCGTATGCCCGAATATACACCATCAAAAGCGGAAGCGGAGGTGTTCGGCTGCAAGATATTGTGAACGTCCGACCAAAGTTTGTAAAAAGCAGTTAAGAAAAGGTTCGAATATCTAACCAAACATAATCAAAAGCGGGAGCAGAGCTGTTCGACTGGAAGTAGGTGTGAATGTCAGATCATAATTTGCAAAAAGCTGATGAGAAAAGGTGAGAATGCCCGACTATACACCATCAAATGCGGTAGCGGAGTTATTCGGCTGTGAGTAGGTGTGAATCTCCAACCATAATTGCTGAAAAATGTGTTAGAAAAGGTAAAAATGCCGGTCCATACATCATCAAAATCGGGAGAGGTGGTGTTCAGCTGCAAGAAGGTCTAAATGTCCATCAATAATTGCTAGAAAACATGAAAGAAAATTTTCGAAAATCAAACCACACATGATCATAAATGGGAGAGGAGGTGTTCAGCTGCAAGAAAGTGTGAATGTCCACCCATAATACCTGAAAAATGGGTAAAAAAAAGATGCGAATGCCCAACCATACATCATCAAAAGCAGGAGTGCATGTGTTCGGCTACAAGAAGGTGTGAACGTCCAACCAAAGTTTGTAAAAAGCAGTTAAGAAAAGGTTCGAATATCCAACCAAACATAATCAAAAGCGGGAGCAGAGCTGTTCGACTGCAAGTAGGTGTGAATGTCAGATCATAATTTGCAAAAAGCTGATGAGAAAGGGTGAGAATGCCCGACTATACACCATCAAATGCGGGAGCGGAGTTGTTCGGCTGTGAGTAGGTGTGAATCTCCGACCATAATTGCTGAAAAATGTGTTAGAAAAGGTAAGAATGCCGGTCCATACATCATCAAAAGCGAGAGAGGTTGTGTTCGGCTGCAAGTAGGTGTGACTGTTCGACTAAAGTTTGTAAAAAGTGGGTAAGACAAGGTGCGAATGCCTGACAATGTATGATCAAAAGCGGGAGCGGAGGTGTTCAGCTGCAAGAAGGTCTACATGTCCATCAATAATTGCTAGAAAACATGAAAGAAACTTTTCGAAAATCAAACCGCACATGATCATTAGTGGGATAGGAGGTGTTCAGCTGCAAGGTGTGAATGTCCACCAATAATTCCTGAAAAATGGGCAAAAAAAAGGTGTGAATGCCCAACCATACATCATCAAAAGCAGGAGTGGAAGTGTTCGGCTACAAGAAGGTGTGAATGTCCAACCAAAATATGTAAAAAGCAGTTAAGAAAAGGTTCGAATATCCAACCAAACATAATCAAAAGCGGGAGCAGAGCTTTTCGACTGCAAGTAGGTGTGAATGTCAGATCATAATTTGCAAAAAGCTGATGAGAAAGGGTGAGAATGCCCGACTATACATCATCAAATGCGGGAGCGGAGTTGTTCGGCTGTGAGTAGGTGTGAATCTCCGACCATAATTACTCACAAACGGGTAAGAAAAGGTAGTATTGCCAGACCATATATGATCAAAACAGGGAGCGGAGGTGGTTCAGCTGCAAGAAGGTTTGAATGTCCGACTAAAGTTCAAATATATTAAAGAAAGCGGGAGGAGAGGTCTTCGGATGAGAGTGGTTGAAAATTTCCGACCATAATGTATAAAATGCGGTGAAAAAAAGGTGTGATAGAACACTAAAAGGTGGAGCGGAAGTGTTCGGCTGCAAGAAGGTGTGAATGTCCGACTATATTTGGTGAAAAGCAGGTGAAGCAAGGTCTGAATGCCCAACCTTACATCATCAAAAGCGAGATCAGAGGTGTTTGGCTGCAAGAAGGCCATAGTTTGCCAAAAGCGGGTAAGGTGCGAATGTCCGACTAAATATCAACAAAATTTGGGGCAGAGGTCTTCGGATGCAAGTGGGTGTGAATGTCCATTAATAATTGCTTTAAAACATGAAATAAAATTTTCGAATATCAAACCTTACATGATCATTAGCGGGAGAGGAGGTGTTCAGCTGCAAGAAGATGTGAATATCCACCCATAATTACTGAAAAATGGGTAGGAAAAGATGCGAATGTCCAACCATAAATCATCAAAAGCAGGAGTGGAGTTGTTCAGCTACAAGAAGGTATGAAAGTCCAACCACGGTTTGTAAAAAGCGGGTAAGAGAAGGTTCGAATACCCGAATATATACCATCAAAAGCGGAAGCGGGGGTGTTCGGCTGCAAGAAGGTGTGAACGTCCGACCAAAGTTTGTAAAAAGCAGTTAAGAAAAGGTTTGAATATCCAACCGAACATAATCAAAAGTGGGAGCAGAGCTGTTCGACTGCAAGTAGGTGTGAATGTCAGATCATAATTGCTGAAAAATGTGATAGAAAAGACTAGAATGCCGGACAATACATCATCAAAAGCGGGAGAGGTGGTTTTTCGGCTGCAAGTAGGTGTGAATGTCCAGCCATAATTACTCACAAACGGGGGAAGAAAAGGTAGTATTTCCAGACCACACATGATCAAAACAGGGAATGGAGGTGGTTCAGCTGCAAGGTGTGAATGTCTGACTAAAGTTTGTAAAAACCGTGTAAGACAAGGGGCGAATGCCCGACAATGTATGATCAAAAGAGGGAGCGGAGGTTTTCGGCTGCAAGGTCTGAATGTCCAACCATAATTTGTAAAAATCGGGGAAGAAAAGGCTCGAAAGCCCGACTATACACCATCAAAAGCGGGAGCAGAGGTGTTCAGGTGCAAGAAGGTCTGAATGTCCGACCAATAATTACTGAAAAATGGGTAAGAAAAGGTGCGAATGCCAAATCATACATCATCAAAAGCAGGAGCGGATGTGTTCGGCTACAAGAAGGTTTGAATGGCCAACCATAGTAAGTAATAGGTGGGTAAGAAAAGGCTCGAATGCCCGACTATACACCATCAAAAGCGGAAGCGGAGGTGTTCGGCTGCAAGACGGTGTGAATGTCCGACCAAAGTTTGTAAAAAGCATTAAGAAAATGTTCGAATATCCAACCAAACATAATCAAAAGCGGGAGCAGAGCTGTTCGACTGCAAGTAGGTGTGAATATCAGATCATAATTTGCAAAAAGCTGATGAGAAAGGGTGAGAATGCCCGACTTACACTATCAAATGTGGGAGCGGAGGTGTTCGTCTGTGAGTAGGTGTGAATGTCCGACCATAATTGCTGAAAAATGTGTTAGAAAAGGTAAGAATGCCGGACCATATATCATCAAAAGCGGGAGAGGTTGTGTTCGGCTGCTAGAAGGTGTGAATGTCCAGCCATAATTACTCACAAACGGGTAAGAAAAGGTACTATTGCCAGACCATATATGATCAAAACAGGGAGCGGAGGTGGTTCAGCTGCAAGAAGGTTTGAATGTCCGACTAAAGTTTGTAAAAAGCGGGTAAGACAAGGTGTGAATGCCCGACAATGTATGATCAAAAGAGGAGCGGAGGTTTTCGGCTGCAAGAAGGTCTGAATGTCCACCCATAATTACTGAAAAATGGGTAAGAAAAGGTGCGAAAGCCCAACCGCACATGATCATAAGTGGATGAGAAGGTGTTCGACTGCAAGTAGGTGTGAATGTAAGATCATAATTTGTAAAAAGCGGGTAAGAAAAGGTAAGAATGCCCAACCATAAATTATCAAAAGCGGCAGCAGAGTTTCGGCTGGTATTTATCAGTGTCTAGATAGATTTCAACAAAAAACAACGTTGTACTTTGCAGTAAAAGAAAGTGCAAATCAAAAGTTTAAGGAATCCGAGAATAAGCTTATTTTCATGAGTTCTGCACGATTTCGGATTTTATGTATAAAATGAATTTCTTCACGCAAACTAAGTTAACACTGCTTTGTCCTTCATATGTACCCATTTCTACATATATTTCAAGCATAAACTTCCTCATATTACCCTGAATGAGAAAGAGCCACACTTGTGATTAAGCCATACCTCCCTTTTGAGGAGTTCTGCATGATTTGGGATTTTATCTATAAAATTAATTCCTTCACTCAAACTATGTTAAAACGGCTTTTACCTTCATATTTATCAATGTCTCGATAGATTTAAACAAAAAAACAACGTTGTACTTTGCAGTAAAAGAAAGAGCCAATCAAAAGTTTTAGGAATCCGAGAATAAGCTTATTTTCATGAGTTCTGCACGATTTTGGATTTTATGTATAAAATGAATTCATTCACTCAAACCAAGTTAAAACTGCTTTTTCCTTCATATTTATCAATGTCTAGATCGACTTCAACAAAGAACAACATTGTATTTTGCAGTAGAAGAAAGAGCAACACTGAAGGATCAGGAATCCGAGAATAAGCTTATTTTCTTAAGGGCAAGTGGGAACTGCTTTGTCCTTCATATTTATCAATGTGTAGATGGATTTCAACTTCTTCTACTGCAAAGTCCAATGTTTTTCTTTGTTGAAGTCGATCTAGACATTGATGAATATGGAAGGACAAAGCAGTTTTAGCTTGGTTTGAGCAAAGCAATTCATTTTATAGCAAAATCCGAAATCGTGCAGAACTCATGAAAGCAGGCTTATACTCGGATTCCTGAAACTTTAGATTTGCTCTTTCTTTTACTGCAAAGTACAACGTTGTTTTTTTGTTTAAATATCTCTAGACATAGTAAATATGAAGGACAAATCAGATTTAACATAGTTTGAGTGAAGTAATGCATTTTATAAGCAAAATCCCAAATCATGCAGAACTCACGAAATGCTTTTTCTCGCTTTTCACTGCTTTTTACAAACTTTGGTCGGACGTTCACACCTTCTTGCATCCGAACACCTCCGCTTCCGCTTTTGATGATGTATATTCGGGCATTCGAACCTTTTTTTACCCGCTTTTTACAAACCATTGTCGGACTTTCACACCTTCTTGCAGCCGAACACCACCTCTCCCGCTTTTGATGATGTATGGTCCAGTATTCTTACCTTTTCTAACACATTTTTCAGCAATTATGGTCGGACTTTCACACCTACTCATAGCTGGACACCTCCGCTCCCGCTTTTGATCATACAATGTCGGGACATCACTCCTTGTCTTACCAGCTTTTTACAAACTTTAGTCGAACATTCACACCTTCTTGCAGCTGAACACCTCCGCTCCCGCTTTTGATGATGTATAGTCGGGCTTTCAAGCCTTTTCTTACCCGGTTTTTACAAATTATGGTTGGACATTCAGACCTTGCAGCCGAACACCTCCGCTCTCTCTTTTGATCATACATTGTTGGGCATTCGCACCTTGTCTTACCCACTTTTTACAAACTATAGTCAGACATTCTAACCTTGCAGCTGAACCTCCGCTCCCTGTTTTGATCATGTATGGTCTGGCAATACTACCTTTTCTTCCCCCGTTTGTGAGTAATTATGGCTGGACATTCACACCTACTTGCAGTCGAACAGCTCTGCTCCCGCTTTTGATTATGTTTGGTTGGATATTCGAACCTTTTCTTAACTGCTTTTTACAAACCATGGTCGGACTTTCACACCTTCTTGTAGCCGAACAACTCCGCTCCCGCTATTGATTGTGTACAGTCGGGTATTTTAACCTTTTCTTACCCGCTTTTTACCAACTATGGTCGGACATTCACACCGTCTTACAGCGGAACACCTCCGCTCCCGCTTTTTATGGTGTATAGTCGGGCATTTGAACCTTTTCTTACCCGCTATTTACAAACTATGGTAGGACATTCAAACCTTCGTGTATCCGAAAACCTCGCACCTTACCCGCTTTTGGCAAACTATGGCCTTCTTGCAGCCAAACAACTCTGATCTTGCTTTTGATGATGTAAGGTTGGGCATTCAGACCTTGCTTCACCTGCTTTTCACCAAATATAGTCGGACATTCACACCTTCTTGCAGCCGAACACTTCCGCTCCACCTTTTAGTGTTCTATCACACCTTTTTTTTCACCGCATTTTATACATTATGGTTGGAAATTTTCAACCACTTTCATCCGAAGACTTCTCCTCCCGCTTTTGTTAATATATTTGAACTTTAGTCGGACATTCAAACCTTCTTGCAGCTGAACCACCTCCGCTCCCTGTTTTGATCATATATGGTCTGGCAATACTACCTTTTCTTACCCGTTTGTGAGTAATTATGGCTGGACATTCACACCTACTTGCAGCCGAACACAACCTCTCTCGCTTTTGATGATGTATGGACCGGCATTTTTACCTTTTCTAACACATTTTTCAGCAATTATGGTCGGAGATTCACACCTACTCACAGCCGAACAACTCCGCTCCCGCATTTGATGATGTATAGTCGGGCATTCTCACCCTTTCTCATCAGCTTTTTGCAAATTATGATCTGACATTCACACCTACTTGCAGTCGAACAGCTCTGCTCCCGCTTTTGATTATGTTTGGTTGGATATTCGAACCTTTTCTTAACTGCTTTTTACATATTTTGGTTGGACGTTCACACCTTCTTGTAGCCGAACACTTCCACTCCTGCTTTTGATGATGTATGGTTGGGCATTCACACCTTTTTTTTGCCCATTTTTCAGGAATTATGGGTGGACATTCACACCTTGCAGCTGAACACCTCCTATCCCACTTATGATCATGTGCGGTTGGATTTTCGAAAAGTTTCTTTCATGTTTTCTAGCAATTATTGATGGACATGTAGACCTTCTTGCAGCTGAACACCTCCGCTCCCGCTTTTGATCATACATTGTCAGGCATTCGCACCTTGTCTTACCCACTTTTTACAAACTTTAGTCGAACAGTCACACCTTTTTGCAGCCGAACACCACCTCTACCGCTTTTGATGATGTATGGTCCAGCATTCTTACCTTTTCTAACACATTCTTCAGCAATTATGGTCGGACATTCACACCTACTCAGAGCCGAACACCTCCGCTCCCGCATTTGATGGTCTATAGTCGGGCATTCTACAGCGGAAAAGACTCATTCTTATGTTTGGTTAGATATTCGAACCTTTTCTTACCCGCTTTTTACAAACTATGGTGAGACATTCAAACCTTCTTGTAGCCGAACACATCCACTCCTGCTTTTGATGATGGGTATTCAAACCTACTTGTTGCCCGCTTTTCAGTAATTATGGGTGGACATACGCACCTACTTGCAGCCGATCACCACTTTTCCCGCTTTTGATGATGTATGGTCCGGCATTCTAGTCTTTTCTAACACATTTTTCAGCAATTATGGTTTGACATTCACACCTACTCACAGCCGAACACTTCCGCTCCCGCATTTGATGATGTATAGTCGGGCATTCTCACCCTTTCTCATCAGCTTTTTGCAAATTATGATCTGACATTCACACCTACTTGCAGTCGAACAGCTCTGCTCCCGCTTTTGATTATGTTTGGTTGGATATTCGAAACTTTTCTTCACTGCTTTTTACAAACTTTGGTCGGACGTTCACACCTTCTTGCAGCCGAACACCTCCGCTTCCGCTTTTGATGGTATATATTCGGGCATTCGAACCTTTTCTTACCCGCTTTTTACAAACCATGGTCGGACTTTCACACCTTCTTGTAGCCGAACAACTCCGCTCCCGCTATTGATTGTGTACAGTCGGGTATTTTAACCTTTTCTTACCCGCTTTTTACCAACTATTGTTGGACATTCACACCGTCTTACAGCGGAACACCTCCGCTCCCTCTTTTGATGGTGTATGTTCGGGAGTTCGAACCTTTTCTTACCCGCATTTTACGAACTATGGTTGGACATTCAAACCTTCTTTTAGCCGAACACATCCACTCCTGCTTTTGATGATGTATGGTTGAGCATTCGCACCTTTTCTTACCCATTTTTTACAAACTATGGTCGGACATTCACACCTTCTTGCAGCTGAACACCTCCTCTCCCGCTTATGATGATGTGTGGTTTGATATTCGAAAATTTTCTTTCATGTTTTCTAGCAATTATTGATGGACATTCAGACCTTCTTGCAGCTGAACACCTCCGCTCCCGCTTTTGATGATGTATAGTCGGGCTTTCGAGCCTTTTCTTCCCCGGTTTTTACAAAATTATTGTTGGACATTCAGACCTTCTTGCAGCCGAAAACCTCCGCTCCCTCTTTTGATCATACATTGTCGTGCATTCGCACCTTCTCTTACCCGCTTTTTACAACCCATGGTCGGACTTTCACACCTCTTAGTAGCCGAACAACTCCGCTCCCGCTATTGATTGTGTACAGTCGGGTATTTTCACCTTTTGTTACCCGCTTTTTACCAACTATGGTCAGACATTCACACCTTCTTACAGTGGAACACCTCCGCTCCCTCTTTTGATGGTGTATGTTCGGGCATTTGAACCTTTTCTTACCCGCTTTTTACAAACTGTGGTCGGATATTAAAACCTTCTTGTAGCCGAACACATCCACTCCTGCTTTTGATGATGTATGGTTGCGCATTCGTACCTTTTCTTACCCATTTTGCAGTAATTATGGGTGGACATTCACACCTTTTTGCATTTTAACACCTCCTCTCCCGCTTATGATCATGTGCGGTTTGATATTCGAAAATTCTCTTCCATGTTTTCTAGCAATTATTGATGGACATTCAGACCTTCTTGCAGCTGAACACCTCCGCTCCAGCTGTTGATGGTGTATAGTCGGGCTTTCGAGCCTTTTCTTCCCAGATTTTTACAAAATATGGTCGGACATTCACACCTTCTTACAGCGGAACACCTCCGCTCCCTCCTTTGATGGTGTATGTTCGGGCATTCGAACCTTTTCTTACCAGCTTTTTACAAACTATGGTCAGACATTCACACCTTCTTGCAGCCGAACACTTCCGCTCTACCTTTTAGTGTTCTATGGGGTATTCACACCTTTTTTTTCACCGCATTTTATAGATTATGGTTGTAAATTCTCACCCACTCTTATCCGAAGACCTCTCCTCCTGCTTTGGTTAATATATAGTCGGGCATTCGAACCTTTTCTTACCCGCTTTTTACAAATTATGGTCGAACATTCACACCTACTTGCAGCCGAACACCTCCGCTCCCACTTTTGATGGTGTATAGTCGGGCCTTCTAGCCTTTTCTTCCCCGGTTTTTACAAATTATGGTTGGACATTCAGACCTTGCAGCCGAAAACCTCCGCTCCCTCTTTTGATCATACATTGTCAGGCATTTGCACCTACTTGCAGCCGAATACTTCCGCTCCACCTTTTAGTGATGTATGGTTGGCATTTGCACCTTTTCTTACCCTTTCTTACCCTACTGATTGCTTAAGATTAAGTTGTTTTTTTCTCAAACTACAACATTTTTTTAATTGTTGAAACTTGATTTGAAGTGGATAAATAAGGAGGACAAACAGTTTTAAGTCAGGCTGATAGAAGGAATTAATTTTATAGCAAAATCTGTATTTCGTCATATGTCGAGAGATGCTTATTGCTGAAGAAGTTCTTTCTCATTCTACAAAGTACAACGTTGTTTATCGTTGAAACTTGATTAGACATGAATAAATATGAAGGACAAAGCAGTCTTAACTTGGTTAGAGTTAAGGAATTCGTTTTATAGGAGAATCCGAATTCGTGCATAACTCGTAAAATAGAGCTTATTTTCGGATTCCTGAAGAATGAGTCTGGTTCTTTCTCATAATACAAAGTTTGTTGTTTATTGTTGAAACTTCATCAGAAGTGAAGAAATAAATGAATGCCTATCAACAAATGTGGGATCTAAACTCTAGTGCTTCCTCTAAAATAATTTCCTTTCTCAATTCAGAAATGTGTGTGTGTAAGTCACAACACCCGTGACACCAAAACGGCTTTCTTTTCTCTCTTTTCTCTACACTCTGCACTGTGAGCACACACACCAAATCAGAAAGGCTTTTTTCTCTCTTTTCTACATTATGGACTGTGGGGACACAAAACCGCTCTCTCTTTTTTTTTTTTGATTGTGTGCCAGGGCGTTGTCTCACGTATTAGATTATGCTTACGATACGAATGGGTTTATCAGTCACATCAGACTCCATACATACTGATCCTCCCGTAATAAAATGGTCGGATCTTATCAAACACACTTTGTTTCTTGTGACAATCAAGTCAGCGAAACAGCGTATACACGTCAAGACACTGAATCAAGTTTGCCACAAGAACTCATAAGTTTGGCAGTATTGCTCTGCCGTCAGCAATCATACACCCATTTTATTTTCGTGAGACATGTGCAGGCACCTGTTCATCTACTGTTCTATCACTATGAATTAGTTTATCTATTATCAATAAGGATACTTCTACAACTACTATCAAAGTATGTCCAGACTTCTTATGTTGTCAGTTGCTATATATGAATAAGTGGGTAGCTACTGACAAGCATTAAGCATGTCACACAGCCCAAACATATAACATTTCAGGACACACCACACAGTTAACAACCACAGTGAAGCGTGTCAAAGCCCAAACATGTAACATTCAACAGGACACTTACACAACACATTCAAATCAAACAGTCAGACAACATACAAGAACATATACCCCAGCCGGCATTGCTCCCTGCCTATTTTCCTACAGCTCACTATGTGTGCGCACACCTTTATTCACAAACTCTTCAACTTATACTCTTTTACCGAAGCTGCTACAGCTCGATTGGCCGAATAGCCTTAGATCCTATTTCGGTGAATTTGACATCTGCCTTACATGTAACAGATTAGCGGTTTAGCAGTTTTAATTTAGTTTGAGTGAAGGAATTCATTTTATAGCAAAATCCGAAATCGTGAAGAACTCATGAGAGTAAGCTTATTTTCGGATTCCTGAAACTTTAGATTTGCTCTTTCTTTTACTGCAAAGTACAACGTTGTTTTTTTTTTTTGTTTAAATCTTTCTAGACATGGTAAATATGAAGGACAAAGCAGTTTTAACATAGTTTGAGTGAAGGAATTCATTTTATAGATAAAATCCCAAGAGTCTGCTGAGAAAAGAGAGTGAATGCGAAGTAGACTTTAACACGGCTCTAGGAGCGAGCCGAGTGTGGGCTAACCGGGAGAATTGCTTGAAAGAAACGCGACACCGAATGAGCGGTCAGAACAAAGCCTCAATACGGTGTTCCCGTGGTGTTTTTGTTGCTGCCTTGTCGATTGCACAGGGGCAAGCGTTTCAACCAAGCAACGCTCACCATGGGGAAGGTGGCTATGGCAACTAGCCTGATGCCCTGCTCCCGCACTGACGGATAATCGTACTCTGGTTTCTCTTCATAACATACAAGTCTTTCGCCTTTTACTAAAGACTTTCGTGGAGAGCAGCACTAATGAGTTGTTTCTATTTTTGGCAGGCTTTACCTTTGCGGGTGAAGCCCTTTCTGTCTGTGCAAAAGAAATCTTGTTACTGTGCAGAGTGACTTCTCTGAGTAGAGTCGCCTTACTTTTTGCGATTGTGCCGATGTTCGAAGCTGGAGTGCAAAGTTGTTGCTTGAATGGTGCTTGCTGGAGCATGCGGGAGTGCAAAGTTATACCATTTAAAAGGGCTGAAGAGTGCTCAGTGCAGCGGGTGGGCGGAGGTGCAACGTGACACTCTGGCCACCTATGGCCATAAAAAGAACACTGCTACAAGTGCGCATTGTGCCAGCAAGGGCCCTCGGACCTGAAACAGTGGACAGTTATCGCTTCTCGGCCTTTTGGCTAAGATCAAGTGTAGTATCTGTTCTTATCAGTTTAATATGTCCTCTATACGAGGACTACATATTAAATGGATTTTTAAGAATAGGAGTTGAAAAAGAAGCTTGCTCCGTTCACTCCAAGCATCGACCCAGTACTGCAGTGCCGCTGGGAACGGTGCGCTCTTCTCTGCTCTTGTGAAAAAGCAAACAGCGGTGCAGGATGGAAGTTTCAGGGAGCCCAAGATGAAACTTTCTTTTAATCTGCTGAGAAAAGAGAGTGAATGCGAAGTAGACTTTAACACAGCTCTGGGAGCGAGCCGAGTGTGGGCTAACCGGGAGAATTGCTTGAAAGAAACGCGACACCGAATGAGTGGTCAGAACAAAGCCTCAATACGGTGTTCCCGTGGTGTTTGTGGCTGCCTTGTCTTGTGCATAGAGTAAAAGACAAGGCAGCCATCGAATAGGGCCCGATTGTTCCTACTTGGTCAGCCGAGGAGCAAGGGGGGGGAGCAAGCGTCTCAACCAAGCAAATCTCACCAAGTAGGAACAATCGGGCCCTATTCGATGGCTGCAACACCTGAAAGAGATATTTATGCGAGACCCGATCAAAATCTTTTTCAAAGTCTAAATTTAAGATGACAAGCCGGGTGTTTCTGTCTCTAGCGTAATCAATGATGTCTCGAATCAGTACGAGGCTGTCGGTGAGTTGTCTCTCTGAGATGGCACAAGCCTGGTCTGGGTGAATTACCTCCTCTAAAACAGAGGACATCCGTGTCGTTAAAACCTTGCTAAAAACTTTACAGTCAAAGTTTAAAAGTGTGATGGGCCTCCAATTCTTTAGGTCAGTCTTATCATTTTTATCAGAAGTGAAGAAATAAATGAATGCCTATCAACAAATGTGGGATCTAAACTCTAGTGCTTCCTCTAAAATAATTTCCTTTCTCAATTTAGAAATGTGTGTGTGTAAGTCACAACACCCGTGACACCAAAACGGCTTTCTTTTCTCTACACTCTGCACTATGAGCACACACACCAAATCAGAAAGGCTTTTTTCTCTCTTTTCTACATTATGGACTGTGGGGACACAAAACCGCTCTCTCTTTTTTTTTTTATCGTGTGCCAGGGCGTTGTCTCACGTATTAGATTGTGCTTAAGATACGAATGGGTTTATCAGTCACATCAGAATCCATACATACTGATCCTCCCGTAATAAAATGGTCGGATCTTATCAAACACATTTTGTTTCTTGTGACAATCAAGTCAGCGAAACAGCGTATACACGTGAAGACACTGAATCAAGTTTGCCACAAGAACTCATAAGTTTGGCAGTATTGCTCTGCCGTCAGCAATCATACACCCATTTTATTTTCATGAGACATGTGCAGGCACCTGTTCATCTACTGTTCTATCACTATGAATTAGTTTATCTATTATCAATAAGGATACTTCTACAACTACTATCAAAGTATGTCTGGACTTCTTATGTTGTCAGTTGCTATATATGAATAAGTTGGTTGCTACTGAAAAGCATTAAGCATGTCACACAGCCCAAACATATAACATTTCAGGACACACCACACAGTTAACAACCACAGTGAAGCGTGTCAAAGCCCAAACATGTAACATTCAAAAGGACACTTACACAACACATTCAAATCAAACAGTCAGACAACATACAAGAACATATACCCCAGCCGGCATTGCTCCCTGCCTATTTTCGTACAGCACACTATGTGTGCGCACACCTTTATTCACAAACTCTTCAACTTATACTCTTTTACCGAAGCTGCTACAGCTCGATTGGCCGAATACCCTTTGATCCTATTTCGGTGAATTTGACATCTGCCTTACATGTAACAGATTAGCGGTTTAGCAGTTTTAATTTAGTTTGAGTGAAGGAATTCATTTTATAGCAAAATCCGAAATCGTGAAGAACTCATGAAAGTAAGCTTATTCTCGGATTCCTGAAACTTTAGATTTGCTATTTCTTTTACTGCAAAGTACAACGTTGGTTTTTTTGTTTAAATCTTTCAAGACATGGTAAATATGAAGGACAAAGCAGTTTTAACATAGTTTGAGTGAAGGAATTCATTTTATTGATAAAATCCCAAGAGTCTGCTGAGAAAAGAGAGTGAATGCGAAGTAGACTTTAACACGGCTCTGGGAGCGAGCCGAGTGTGGGCTAACCGGGAGAATTGCTTGAAAGAAACGCGACACCGAATGAGCGGTCAGAACAAAGCCTCAATACGGTGTTCCCGTGGTGTTTTTGTTGCTGCCTTGTCGATTGCACAGGGGCAAGCGTTTCAACCAAGCAACGCTCACCATGGGGAAGGTGGCTATGGCAACTAGCCTGATGCCCTGCTCCCGCACTGACGGATAATCGTACTCTGGTTTCTCTTCATAACATACAAGTCTTTCGCCTTTTACTAAAGACTTTCGTGGAGAGCAGCACTAATGAGTTGTTTCTATTTTTGGCAGGCTTTACCTTTGCGGGTGAAGCCCTTTCTGTCTGTGCAAAAGAAATCTTGTTACTGTGCAGAGTGACTTCTCTGAGTAGAGTCGCCTTACTTTTTGCGATTGTGCCGATGTTCGAAGCTGGAGTGCAAAGTTGTTGCTTGAATGGTGCTTGCTGGAGCATGCGGGAGTGCAAAGTTATACCATTTAAAAGGGCTGAAGAGTGCTCAGTGCAGCGGGTGGGCGGAGGTGCAACGTGACACTCTGGCCACCTATGGCCATAAAAAGAACACTGCTACAAGTGCGCATTGTGCCAGCAAGGGCCCTCGGACCTGAAACAGTGGACAGTTATCGCTTCTCGGCCTTTTGGCTAAGATCAAGTGTAGTATCTGTTCTTATCAGTTTAATATGTCCTCTATACGAGGACTACATATTAAATGGATTTTTAAGAATAGGAGTTGAAAAAGAAGCTTGCTCCGTTCACTCCAAGCATCGACCCAGTACTGCAGTGCCGCTGGGAACGGTGCGCTCTTCTCTGCTCTTGTGAAAAAGCAAACAGCGGTGCAGGATGGAAGTTTCAGGGAGCCCAAGATGAAACTTTCTTTTAATCTGCTGAGAAAAGAGAGTGAATGCGAAGTAGACTTTAACACAGCTCTGGGAGCGAGCCGAGTGTGGGCTAACCGGGAGAATTGCTTGAAAGAAACGCGACACCGAATGAGTGGTCAGAACAAAGCCTCAATACGGTGTTCCCGTGGTGTTTGTGGCTGCCTTGTCTTGTGCACAGAGTAAAAGACAAGGCAGCCATCGAATAGGGCCCGATTGTTCCTACTTGGTCAGCCGAGGAGCAAGGGGGGGGAGCAAGCGTCTCAACCAAGCAAATCTCACCAAGTAGGAACAATCGGGCCCTATTCGATGGCTGCAACACCTGAAAGAGATATTTATGCGAGACCCGATCAAAATCTTTTTCAAAGTCTAAATTTAAGATGACAAGCCGGGTGTTTCTGTCTCTAGCGTAATCAATGATGTCTCGAATCAGTACGAGGCTGTCGGTGAGTTGTCTCTCTGAGATGGCACAAGCCTGGTCTGGGTGAATTACCTCCTCTAAAACAGAGGACATCCGTGTCGTTAAAACCTTGCTAAAAACTTTACAGTCAAAGTTTAAAAGTGTGATGGGCCTCCAATTCTTTAGGTCAGTCTTATCATTTTTATCAGAAGTGAAGAAATAAATGAATGCCTATCAACAAATGTGGGATCTAAACTCTAGTGCTTCCTCTAAAATAATTTCCTTTCTCAATTTAGAAATGTGTGTGTGTAAGTCACAACACCCGTGACACCAAAACGGCTTTCTTTTCTCTACACTCTGCACTATGAGCACACACACCAAATCAGAAAGGCTTTTTTCTCTCTTTTCTACATTATGGACTGTGGGGACACAAAACCGCTCTCTCTTTTTTTTTTTATCGTGTGCCAGGGCGTTGTCTCACGTATTAGATTGTGCTTAAGATACGAATGGGTTTATCAGTCACATCAGAATCCATACATACTGATCCTCCCGTAATAAAATGGTCGGATCTTATCAAACACATTTTGTTTCTTGTGACAATCAAGTCAGCGAAACAGCGTATACACGTGAAGACACTGAATCAAGTTTGCCACAAGAACTCATAAGTTTGGCAGTATTGCTCTGCCGTCAGCAATCATACACCCATTTTATTTTCATGAGACATGTGCAGGCACCTGTTCATCTACTGTTCTATCACTATGAATTAGTTTATCTATTATCAATAAGGATACTTCTACAACTACTATCAAAGTATGTCCGGACTTCTTATGTTGTCAGTTGCTATATATGAATAAGTTGGTTGCTACAGAAAAGCATTAAGCATGTCACACAGCCCAAACATATAACATTTCAGGACACACCACACAGTTAACAACCACAGTGAAGCGTGTCAAAGCCCAAACATGTAACATTCAAAAGGACACTTACACAACACATTCAAATCAAACAGTCAGACAACATACAAGAACATATACCCCAGCCGGCATTGCTCCCTGCCTATTTTCGTACAGCACACTATGTGTGCGCACACCTTTATTCACAAACTCTTCAACTTATACTCTTTTACCGAAGCTGCTACAGCTCGATTGGCCGAATACCCTTTGATCCTATTTCGGTGAATTTGACATCTGCCTTACATGTAACAGATTAGCGGTTTAGCAGTTTTAATTTAGTTTGAGTGAAGGAATTCATTTTATAGCAAAATCCGAAATCGTGAAGAACTCATGAAAGTAAGCTTATTCTCGGATTCCTGAAACTTTAGATTTGCTATTTCTTTTACTGCAAAGTACAACGTTGGTTTTTTTGTTTAAATCTTTCAAGACATGGTAAATATGAAGGACAAAGCAGTTTTAACATAGTTTGAGTGAAGGAATTCATTTTATTGATAAAATCCCAAGAGTCTGCTGAGAAAAGAGAGTGAATGCGAAGTAGACTTTAACACGGCTCTGGGAGCGAGCCGAGTGCGGGCTAACCGGGAGAATTGCTTGAAAGAAACGCGACACCGAATGAGCGGTCAGAACAAAGCCTCAATACGGTGTTCCCGTGGTGTTTTTGTTGCTGCCTTGTCTTTTGCACAGAGTAAAAGACAAGGCAGCCATCGAATAGGGCCCGATTGTTCCTACTTGGTCAGCCGAGGAGCAAGGGGGGGGGGGGGGGGGGGGGGGGGGGGGGGGGGCAAGCGTCTCAACCAAGCAAAGCTCACCATGGCGAAGGTGGCTATGCCAACTAGCCTGATGCCCTGCTCCCGCAGTGACGGATAATCGTACTCTGGTTTCTCTTCATAACGTACAAGTCTTTCGCCTTTTACTAAAGACTTCTGTGGAGAGCAGCACTAATGAGTTGTTTCTATTTTTGGCAGGCTTTACCTTTGCGGGTGAAGCCCTTTCTGTCTGTGCAAAAGAAATCTTGTTACTGTGCAGAGTGACTTCTCTGAGTAGAGTCGCCTTACTTGTTGCGACTGTGCCGATGTTCGAAGCTGGAGTGCAAAGTTGTTGCTTGAATGGTGCTTGCTGGAGCGTGCGGGAGTGCAAAGTTATACCATTTAAAAGGGCTGAAGAGTGCTCAGTGCAGCAGGTGGGCGGAGGTGCAAAGTGACACTCTGGCCACCTATGGCCATAAAAAGAACAGGGGTGTTAGCGGACAAGTGCGCATTGTGCCAGGAAGGGCCCTCGGACGTGAACCAGTGGACAGTTGTCGCTTCTCGGCCTTTTGGCTAAGATCAAGTGTAGTATCTGTTCTTATCAGTTTAATATCTGATATGTCCTCTATACGCGGACTACATATTAAATGGATTTTTAGCAATAGGAGTTGAAAAAGTAGCTTGCTCCGTTCACTCCAAGCATTGACCCCGTACTGCAGTGCCGCTGGGAACGGTGCGCTCTTCTCTACTCTTGTGAAAAAGCAAATAGCGGTGCAGGATGCAAGTTTCAGGGAGCCCAAGATGAAACTTTCTTTTAGTCTGCTGAGAAAAGAGAGTGAATGCGAAGTAGACTTTAACACGGCTCTGGGAGCGAGCCGAGTGCGGGCTAACCGGGAGAATTGCTTGAAAGAAACGCCATACCAAATGAGCGGTCAGAACAAAGCCTCAATACGGTGTTCCCGTGGTGTTTTTGTTGCTGCCGCTGTTTGCTTTTTCACAAGAGCGCACCTGTTGAGGGGGGGCTTGGGGGGGCCTGGGTGATGGTGGGTCTCAGGCCCGGGCTGCTGCGACTGGTGTGACCGGGTGGTTTGTTTGTTTGTTTTTTGTTGTTGTTTGTTTGTTTTTTGTAGAGGTCCTCCGGAGTGGGGTTGGGTTGAGTGGGGTGGGGCGGGATGGGTACCTTCTGGGGGTACAGTAGCTCCCAGAATATGGTCGCTGCAGGCCCCGAGCCTGGTGGACATCAAGACCTCCTGTCCTGTGTTGGCTCCCTTTTAAAAAGTACAGAACTTCGAACAGGTCTAGTCCCTGGCTTTCGGCAGTACTGTCTTCTTTACTTTTTTTTTTTTTCCCCTTATCGTGTTCAGCATTATGGCAGCAGAATTGTAGTCTGAATACCTTTGATGCCAAACAGATTTGCTTTGCCAAGGGAAGTTTTATAAATGTACAGCTCCCCTTGATGCCCATTTATTTATTTCTGTTTACAATATATGACATGTAATAGAACTGAACCGGACCGGGGGACAAGGAAAGAAGAAGAGGAAAGAAGAGAAAAACAGAACATACATCGCATACAACACAGCTGTGGATATAGATGACCTGAGACGACATGATAATACATGTCTGGTTTAGAGGCATGTCTTTAACTGTAAAAACTGTTTTTATTTCACTAATTTATTCAATGTTTATTGTTAGATTAATTAATATTTATCTGCAGGGTTAGAATTTGCTAATAGTATTAATATAGTGTTCAGCTGACTTGACTTGACTTGTTATGACTCAGACTTACTCCTAATAATCTAACTCACTTTAAACCTTTATATAAAGCACGTTGCTGCTCTGTTAAGATAACAGATCCATTGATTCATAGATCTGCTGCAGTTAAATAGTTAAATGGTTTAATGAGATCAATTATAAATACTGATGATAAATATTAACTCAGAATTGGTGAAAATAAGCAGAGGAGAAGTATTTAGATCAGCTAAATTTTAAGTCATGTTACTGTGATCTCTAACACAATAAAGGCTAACCTTTAATGCTTTAAGATGGTAAGAAACTGTCTGTCACCTATCTGCCTGACCTTGCTGTTAAATCCCGATATTTTCTAATATGTCATATGGTCTGACTGTCCGGTCTCAGACCTGCTTCAGGTGGAAATCATAAAGTCTCAATTTGTAGAACATCTTTTGTTCAGGCAGTTTTTCAATTAAAGGATCAAAGATTTAAATGCTATGTTTGTTTGTCTGACTTTTTAAGAGAGCTGTTAAATCTTAATTCAACAACAAACTGGTTCTAATGTTTAGTTTTAAACAGTCTGTTCTTCCTGGATTTATTTTGGACATTGTATTGCTTCTTATCTCTTCACTGTAATACTTGCATTGAAAAGCGGTTTTCAGATTGTCCATTCAATGTGGTATTTCTCCCATTCAAATTTATTTAAAAATAAATTAATTATTGAATTGATGATAAATGCTCTAGTAAAAACTTCCATTATCATTGTAAATTTTTTGACTAAATAACTATATGTAACTCTGGTACTCTTTAAGTACAGGCCCATGATCAATCAGAATCTGTCCTCACTCTCAGGGCTGAATGGGGGAAGAAGGAAGCAGGGTTGGGATGAGATCATCTTAGGGTGAGAGCATTTATGACAAAGCTAAGGATATCTAACCTTTTCTTTTCCAATTACACATGTCCACATGTACAGCCTAAGCTGTTTATGCTGAATCTGTATAAATGGTCAGTTTTTTATTTTGCTAAATGGCATGCTTCTGTTATTGAGTGTGATGTTAGGAAGATGTGTCTTATCTGCTAGTGTAGTAGGATGTGTCCCTGGAAAAGATGACGTTGTGTCTGGCACGTGCTGTGGTAGAGGTGCAGAGGACTGCGTCTGAATAGAGAATTTAACTTCTCCAAAAAAAATACTGACAGTCTGCAAGAAATGTTACTGCTCTTTTTTTCGTCTTTTTCTGCCCTTGCTTTCTGCAATAAACCTGCCCCGGTAGCTGAGAGTAGCTGCCCCGGTATATATCCCCATACCCCTCTCCCTTTTGGCTCCTGTACACAGCACACACTCACACATGAAGGGTTTTGGGGGCGTGTGTGTTCTGTGGGGTGTAGTGGATGGGGCCACGTAGGTGGTCCCCTTGGCTGCACTCTGCAGTTCCCCGCCCCTGTTTTATTTACACCTTAGACATCACTACTTATCAAACACACACACACACATTAGGTCTTGCGGGGTGGTTGCACTGAGTGGCATCTGGTGGGCGGGGCTCTTTGGGTATGTAGGCTGCCCAGAGGGCCGCGCTCCCAGTTCTACAAGGTTGGCTGCCCCTCAATTTTAATCGCTCACTATTAGAAAATATTGAAGAGCCAGAAGGGTGAGGGGAGGGGTCTTCTCATACCCCTGCTTCCTGGTTGCTGCTCGGGCAGGAGTGGCCAGGAGGAATTAATTATTCTGCTGGTTCAAGGTCTGTGGTGGCTGGGGGGCTGCTGGCCCCCTGGTGTGCCCACTGCGCTACACCCCAGCGGAGTCAAGGGAGGGAGGACGTGTGGATGTATGGGACGTGAAAGTGTGTGTGGTGATGATTGGGCCTGGGTCTGGGACTTGCTGTCGCCTGGCCTTCCTGTGCTTCTCCCAATGGGGGGGCGGCGTTGCCTCTCCCCACTGCTTGCGACTTCACCCACCTGTGGGCACGTCTTGACTCCCAGGGCACTTGGCCAGGGGCGCTGGGGCAGGCGCTGACCCACTGTGTGGCTGTCTGGGGCGCTTGGCCCTCCCAGGTATTGGGTGGGGCCTCTAACGGGGGGTATTGGGGCGCTCGGGCTCCTGGGGCCCGGGTCCGGTGCATGGCCCATGTCTGGGCGGCTTGGGCCTGGCGGGATCGGTGGGCTGTTGCCCCTGGCTCCCGGAGGGCCTCTGCCCTATGCTTATGGGGGCTCTGTCCGGGGGCTTCCTCTGCTGTCTACTGGGTGTATGCGTGGTTGTCCCTGCGGTGGGCATCCTGGGTTCTGTGCTCCGTGGGGGCTGCCGGTGGCCTGGGTCTTGTGGCCCTCTCTGCCTGCTTCTGATTGCTTGGGGGGGCTGTGGATTGTGGCCGTGTACACTTATACACTCATAACTCAGCACGGTTATCATGTAGGTCCTGTGCCATGGGTCTCGCATGTTCTCACACACACACACACACACAACACACATTCATTAGTCCAGTAGCAGTTGATGTATTACCATGTCGCCTCAGGTCATCTATATCCACAGTTGTGTTGTATGCGATTGCCACTACTTGTGCTTGTTTTTGTTTGTTTGTGTGTTTGTTTGTTCTCTGCTTGTCTGCTTTCAGGTGTTCCTGGTAGACAATAGTCTCTCTAGATGCAGAAAAAGCATTTGATCGAGTGAACTGGAAATTTTTATTTACAGCATTAAACAAATTCGGGTTTGGGTCACACTTCATCAACTGGATAAGGATATTATATAGCTCCCCAAATGCAAGTGTCAGGACTAATGATCAAACTTCTCCAAGCTTCAGTCTGCAGAGAGGTGGAAGACAGGGTTGCCCACTTTCTCCCTCACTTTTTGCTATTTTCATCGAACCTTTAGCAGCTGCTATCAGACAAGATAGAAATATTAAAGGCATCCAACCCCAAAATATTGAGCATAAAATAAGTCTTTATGCTGATGATGTATTACTTTTCCTCCAGAACTCACAGACGTCTCTCACTCACACGATCACACTCTTAAATAAATTCTCAGCACTTTCTGACTACTCTATCAATTGGTCTAAGACCACAGTTCTGCCCATTAACTGTAGGGTCCAGAATATACCTGCGATCACTTTACAGTCAGGAAATATTAGATATTTAGGCATAAACATTTCCTCCAGGCTCTCAGAGCTAACAAAGCTAAATTATGTGCAATTATTAAAGACAGTAGAGGACGATCTCTCTCGTTGGAAGTCCTTACCTATATCACTTATGGGGAGAGTTACAACCATTAAAATGATGATACTATCAAAAGTTAACTATTTGTTCTCAATGATCCCCATAAAACCATCTGCTACTTGGTTTAAGTCACTAGATTCATGCATCTCCAAATTTCTGTGGAAAAACAAACCATCACGTATTAGTTTAAAAACGCTACAGAAAACCAAGGAAAGTGGTGGATTAGATTTACCTCATTTTCAGCACTATTCCTTAGCCAATAGGTTACAGTATATATAAAACATAGTTTGCACCTAGCCCAATAGATTAACCATTGATATATATAGAACAAGCATTGTGGGATAATCTGGAAATCTCTGACCTGCCACTTATTAGTCAAAACGTAAAAAAATCACAAATGTTTTAAAAGCATTAACATCAGCACCTCTCTGACAGCCTGGTGGGAATTTCTTAAAATAACAAAGTCTTCACATGTCCCGTGTAAGCTTACACCCATCTGGAATAATCCTGACATCCTGCAAAACAAAAAAATGCTAAACTTTCCTCTGTGGAAGATCAAAGGAATCAAACATCTGGAACATATAATCCAAAATGGAACATTTATTTCATTTGATGAGCTCATATCACAACATGAGATAGGCAGCAATAATTTCCTAGAATATCAACAACTTAAGTCTATAATAACAAAGAAATATATCTTCCACCAACCAGACTTACAACTCCCGATTAGGGTAGCAGAGTTTCTAAGCATCTGCATCCCAAAACTACTATCAAAAATATATAAATTATTATCTAAGATAGATGACACAATGTCTCTACCATCCTCAAAATGGGAGTGAGATTTATATATTAGTTCTAGTCATAGCTTCTGGCCACAAACATGTTTGAACACCTTTAGAATGACTCGAAATCCTAATTTACAGCTCATACAATACAAAATTCTTCATAGAACACACTATACAGGACAAAGGATGTTCAGGATGGGTCTAACACACTCAAACATCTGCTCACATTGCACAGATAACACACCTGATGATTATGCACACGCTTTGTGGTTTTGTGCGCCTGTCCAGAAGTTCTGGTTTGAAGTCTGTACGGACCTTTCAACATGGCTAAAGTGTAGCATTCCTGCATGCCCCACACTGTGCATACTGGGTGACTTAGACAACATCAACATGGAAATGAACTCAGCACACATGGTCCTCACAGTGTTGTTAGCCCGATTTTTTCATTGGAAGCCCAAGAATAAGCTGGAGAAATCGTTTATTAAAAAAGTATTTATTAGTGGTCACAAGTAGAGTATATTGCAGCGCTGGACTCGGAGTGCCAGAGCTCCCGCAGGAAATCCGTCAGGCCGAGACCCGTTATCCGGAAACATGTCATATTTCTTGTCAGAGTATAATTGGCCAGTTTTGAGTGGCATGATCAGGCCAGCTGCTGTCCTTGTTGTGTTCTTTGGATGTGATAAACAATGTGTGTGTATGTGTGAGTGCTGTTTTAGGTGTCTAATGTACCAGACCTATCTGCCCTAATAGAGATGTTTTGTCTGACCCAGTTGTTTATGTCATTCTAAGGTCTTGGACCATTTAAGGTCATCTGTTGTGCAGTATGAGCAGAGTGGAAAAGTACCAGCTAGGAACATAGGTCATTTAGTAAAATACAGAAAATGAATTTATAATTTCTAAGAACAAAGCCAATTATAACAACTCCCCCTTTTGACATGATTTAATCATGTCAACTAAATGAGGTAGGAATGTTATATTCTGTATTGTGTCACACCTGTTAGCGGCAGCCAACTTAGCAGGTCCCCAAACTGCAAGTGGCCAACTACCTTGAGGTGCAGCACAACCAGACAGGAGATTCTTGTTATCCCCCTTTTGATATAACTTCATTATGTGAGCTGTTATGTGTAAGCTGTTCTTCTTTGCAATTATCAGCAGCAAGCAAGTTTTCATTGCATATGCATGTGTAAAATAATTGTAATGCGTTAGCTAAACCTTTCTGTATCAGGAGTGTTTATCATGATGCTGGGAACAGAACCTCTTTCCCAGAATAGTTCAACCTTCATTACTCAACTGATCATAACTCTGCAATGAGCACATTTCTTAAAAGCTATAAGTATCACGCCTGTACGTGTATGCAAGGAATAAATTAATAAATGTTTCAATATGTCTTAAAATTAGTGTGTGTATGTGGCCCCAAACCCAATCTCTGTGTAGAATCTTAGTTCATTTTGGCCCAAAACTATATGTGGTTTAAGCAGTGGCAAGACCCTGCTCACCCATAAGTACCATTACAACACATAACAATAATTAACTAAGCTACAACAATTCATAAAATATTGAAACTCAAAAAGTGCTTAAGGCAATTAACATTACCATCAGGATCGTCCACTGTTCGCAGCGAATAGGAGCGAAAAACCCGATGGCTGATATCCGGGAAAATTCTCCTATGGCCCCATTCCCCCTTGGCGACCGACCACTTAATTACCTTTCAGTGCCTAAGGTCCCGCTCCGAACAGCCGATTCACACCAATGGCAAAGGACATATGTATGAATTCCTATGATTAGTAATTGGTCTACTTAAAATCATTAAACTAAAGAGGAACATCACAAAACACAAAACAATACAGTACAGACATTTAAACATGACTTGAATATGAAGATATGACCCTGTTGAGAACAGATGAGTAATGATAGATGTAGTGTAAAAACTAACAATTTCTTTTGAGTGAAAATTTTATGATAACATTGTGCAGAGTGGTGTAGTGCAGCTCAGTCTCTTGTGGTCCAATCCTGTCACTGCTTGGTGTTTGGTTGTCCTTCTGGCTGAATCTCAGTTCAGCAGTCTGAGCTAACTAGGAAGGAGAGGTTACCAGCACTTCACTTCCACAAAGGGGTCTTTACCACCCGTTTTCCCTAACTAATCTTTTTCTTTGGGACAATTAAGGAGATAATTCAGATTATTTTGTTGACAGTGGTTGAAGGTTGTATGGTTGTTCAACCATTATCTTGGCATGATGATCGTGCCTCCCAGAATTTCAGACTGACGTCTTGTCAGTCACTTGGCTGTGAGTCCTTTAGAGGTTCTGCTGCAGATGCAGTTAATTTAAGCTGTGGATGAATGTTAGCAGGAGAGAGAACTGAGCAGCACAACATGTCATTTTCACAATGTTTTATATTCAGGAATTGCCTTTTAACAGGTTCAATCCCAGTATTCATTGGTCGACAAATTAAGTTTTCATGTGAACCCCAAACAAAAACAAATAAATAAACCGAAAAAAATAAATAAATAAATGAAATGAAAAACAAAACAACTGGCCAGTTGATAGAAAACATGTTTTAGGACAGTACCTTTAGACTCACCAACCTGCTGTACAGCATTAATGTGAAATCCAGTACCATCAACCTTTTCTGTGGAAAAAACTTCAAACCATTTAGAGAACACAGCAAGACAAAGACAAAACACAAGACAACATAGAACAAAAGACAAAAGGAAGACAAAGACTCACAGAATTTTGGGAAAATCTTGAGAAGTGTTAGTAAACTATGATTAATTGTTGTATCTCCACCCCCCCGATGAGACTTAGTCTCATCCGTATGTTAGTTCTGCTGAACTCTTCCACTGCAGTTTCTGCTCCTGTGTTGCTGCTGCAGGACAGAAATGTTTGTGGTTAGAGTTCATTTTGGGAGCAGCACAGCATCAAGAAAGCAGCCATTTCTTCTCAATGAGTAACTGATTAACCTTTTTGGGATAAATATTGTCTGTCCTCTTAATTCAGCTCAGAGTGCTTTTGATAAAATTTCAGCACGATCTGCTTAATTCTCAATTGTTACTTTATACTAAATTCTATTTAATTCTTACCAGTGGCTGTGTTTCGTGATGCTGAGCCATCCACAGACAGTTCAGGATCAGCAGTTTTTTCTGCTCCATTTGAATTAGAAACACTTCATGGGGTACCAACAGTGTGACATTAGAGTTTCTTATAACATCACATGATACAATAACATATTTCCATACAAATTAGAATCAAATACAAAGGTTTATTCTATTTTTCTATTTGTCTCAATTCCTCATTTATTTATTTTTTAGATGAGCCATGTGGCCTTGTGCTGCTAAATTTTTCCTTAGCAGTGCCACAGCATCGTGCTTGTGTTCAGATCTTTGGTTGGTTATTGATCACTGTTATCTTGCATGCATGCTTTGACCTAAGGGCCAGGATTCTTGATATTATTTTGTAATATTTTTTTAAATTTTTTTTTTCCTGGTAGCAGTTTTGGAATGTTAGCTAAATTGTTCAGGATCATTCTTGTTTTTTCTTGACATGAATTAGGCCTTCAATCGTGCAGTTCAAAGCTCTGTGCTTTACCTTACTTCGAGCAGCTCTGCCTCAGTTTATTATGTTTTACTTAATCTTTACTTCTTCCTTCCAGTATGTGTGGATGTATGTGGGTGTATGTGTACGTATAGATGTGCATGTGTGTGTGTGTGTATGTGTGTCTATATGTGGCCTTGGGTTTCACTACTTTGTTTTATTTTCTTCTATCATTTTCTTGTATGAAAAGTGTTATGAAAATAAAGTTTGATTGATTGATTCATTGATTGATTGCACCAGATTAAACAACTTGGGTCATCTCCCACGTAAATTCTCGAATGAACCAGAACACATGATTAAAACTGTTCTCACAGAACATTTTATTCATCCCATTCATATCTTTTTCGTTCGACCAACATGTCATGACTGAGCACAGATCGGATTGTACCTTGTATCTTGTTTCTCAATAAATTGTAATTGAAGTGGGTTGTTGCAATTTTCCAGAGATCTTTTAGTCACCTGGTGTGGAGTGGTGGGAAGAGAGGGTGTGTCCAGATTACTGTTGTAGTTCTTTGTAACTTGAGCTTTTAATGTCTGACTTTCACACAGGAGAGGTGTGAAAATTAGTTATTGTAACCTTTTGTTTCTGCTACTGTGGTTCTACAGTCTAGTCTCCACAGTGGTGTTTTCCTTTGGTTTCATCGTCAGTGGTCCGTTCAGTCTCTGATAGAGTTTTAGTCCCCGTGGTCTAGTCTTTGTCAGCAGGTGAGGTTCCTAAGTCTGTCCGGACCTCAGTTAATGTTCTTTCGGTAGGATCTTGAGCCTGAGTACAGTGATCCTTGTGGATCCAGTTACTCAGTCTATTCTCAGTCAACCATACCTTTACACAATGTGTTGTAGCTTCTGCGTCCTGTCCATATAGGAGAGGACCAGTTAAGTTTGTTCACTTTCCTGGTCCTGTTCCTTGCTGAGATATACTCATCACCGTGTTATTCAGTTGTTTCACATTCACACAAGTTTCCATACTGTAGTACAACAAGGGGTGAGCCTGTTGGTGCAGTTGTAAATGGACAGGGTGTTTCCTCCCTGTCATGACCTCATGTGGGACAACATGACAACATTCATGGTGGCATTTGGAGTAAATCTTAGGCTAACACAATACGTAGAGCTTCAGCCCAGGTTAACTGTGTGTCTGCAGAGACTTCTGTTCGGCCTTTTTGATGGTTCTATTAGCTCTTTTCACTAGTCCTTGTAAAGCTGGGTGAGAGACTGCACCGAGCTTATGTGTAATTCCAAACAATTTTTCCACTTCTCCTAGTTCTTCATTGGAGAAGTGAGTATCATTATCTGTTCTTATCACTTCTGGTACCCCAAATCTTGGAATAATTTCTGTTGTAAGCCATTTAATGACTTCTTTTCCTTTTTCGGTTTTAGTAGGTGTGGCTTCTACCCATCTAGAAAAGGGAGCTACACACACTAGAAGAAATAGTTTACCTTCAGTCCTGTTCGCTGCTCCCATGTCAGTAAACTCAATTACTATCTGTTTCCAAGGGGCATCAGGTACTGGGAAACTACCTAGTCCTGCTTTGAGATTGAACAGCTTGCAAATTTCACAAGATTGCACAAAATATTTTATTGCGTCTTTTAGGTGGGGGTGCCACCAGTGTTGTGAAATGAGCGCTGTTACTTTTGAGCTAGCACAGTGAGCTCTACTGTGTGCTTCTTGACATAGCAAATTTAGTAGTCCAGTTTGAGCTACTATTTTGCCTTCATGATTCCAGCAGCGTCCTGTGGAATCTTTTTTTTTTCGTTCCATGCTTGCTTTTCAGATGGTGCCGCTGCTTCGTGAAGTTCTTTAATGTTTTCTAAACATAATTCTCGTTGTGATTTTTCCTCCAATGTTTTCTGAGACATCTGGTTAAATGCAGTATACCCTGCTTTTGTTTTTGCTGCCTTATCTGCCGCATTGTTGCCTCTAGCTACTCTCCCATCTCCCTTTTGATGTCCTCTGCACTCGACTCTAGCAACTTGTTTTGATTCAAGTATGGCATAATATAGTTCGAGTAATTGATTCAAGTGTTTAACCGGGGTGCCTGCTGAGGTCACAAAGCCTTTCCTTTTCCAGTGACACATGTCTGGTTTAGAGGCATGTCTTTAACTGTAAACACTGTTTTTATTTCACTAATTTATTCAATGTTTATTGTTAGATTAATTAATATTTATCTGCAGGGTTAGAATTTGCTAATAGTATTAATATAGTGTTCAGCTGTACAGCTCTCTGGTTGCTGTGGCTATTTTTAAATGTGCCATGAAAACAAACCTTGACTTGACTTGTTATGACTCAGACTTACTGCAGCTGTCTTTAAATTTCTTTTAGAGTTTTCTTCTTCAAGAAACTCATTGGTGATATCTGACTCTCGTTGTGCCTTTTATTGCCGTGTTTTTGTTAATTTCCTAATAATCTAACTCACTTTAAACCTTTATATAAAGCACGTTGCTGCTCTGTTAAGATAACAGATCCATTGATTCATAGATCTGCTGCAGTTAAATAGTTAAATGGTTTAATGAGATCAATTATAAATACTGATGATAAATATTAACTCAGAATTGGTGAAAATAAGCAGAGGAGAAGTATTTAGATCAGCTAAATTTTAAGTCATGTTACTGTGATCTCTAACACAATAAAGGCTAACCTTTAATGCTTTAAGATGGTAAGAAACTGTCTGACACCTATCTGCCTGACCTTGCTGTTAAATCCCGATATTTTCTAATATGTCATATGGTCTGACTGTCCGGTCTCAGACATGCTTCAGGTGGAAATCATAAAGTCTCAATTTGTAGAACATCTTTTGTTCAGGCAGTTTTTCAATTAAAGGATCAAAGATTTAAATGCTATGTTTGTTTGACTGACTTTTTAAGAGAGCTGTTAAATCTTAATTCAACAACAAACTGGTTCTAATGTTTAGTTTTAAACAGTCTGTTCTTCCTGGATTTATTTTGGACATTGTATTGCTTCTTATCTCTTCACTGTAATACTTGCATTGAAAAGCGGTTTTCAGATTGTCCATTCAATGTGGTATTTCTCCCATTCAAATTTATTTGAAAATAAATTAATTATTGAATTGATGATAAATGCTCTAGTAAAAACTTCCATTATCATTGTAAATTTTTTGACTAAATAACTATATGTAACTCTGTTACTCTTTAAGTACAGGCCCATGATCAATCAGAATCTGTCCTCACTCTCAGTGCTGAATGGGGGAAGAAGGAAGCAGGGTTGGGATGAGATAATCTTAGGGAGAGAGCATTTATGACAAAGCTAAGGATATCCAACCTTTTCTTTTCCAATTACACATGTCCACATGTAGAGCCTAAGCTGTTTATGCTGAATCTGTATAAATGGTCATTTTTTTATTTTGCTAAATGGCATGCTTCTGTTATTGAGTGTGATGTTAGGAAGATGTGTCTTATCTGCTAGTGTATCTTTTCCCTGGAAAAGATGACGTTGTGTCTGGCACGTGCTGTGGTAGAGGTGCAGAGGACTGCGTCTGAATAGAGAATTTAACTTCTCCAAAAAAAATACTGACAGTCTGCAAGAAATGTTACTGCTTTTTTTTCCGTCTTTTTCTGCCCTTGCTCTCTGCAATAAACCTGCCTCTTTTAGCTTTGCTGTTGCTTGATTCCTACTGCCTGTTGCTTGTTTTGAAAACATAGAGAAATCACTCAATTGCGGTGGCGCACTTTCAAACCCTCCAAACATTCCTTTCCCTTGCATTTCTCTCGTCCAATTTACAAATCTATCTGTCTCTCTTTTTTCGTCTTCTCTTGGAACTTTTTTCTGCCATCTCGTCAACGTCTCAAATAATACCGACCCCAATGAGCCGGGTTTACATGTTTTCCACTTATCAACAAAGGTTTGTGACATATTCAGGTATTTCACGTGTTAATCAGAATGGGTGAATGGTGCAATGCCCGAGTGTTGGACCTGACCAAGAAGCTTCTACACAGAATCTTTTACTCTGTGCGCTTGATCGCTGGGGGCTCTCCCAGTCTCTTCACTCGTTTTAATTCACCAAACTCTGTAACACCCTAACTAAATTCCCCTTTATTTTCTAGTCCAATGCCCCCTTTTACAGAACTACTTGAGATCTGTGTCAGTGTAGGAATTCTCCAGCAGTCTCTATTGCTAGATACACTTCCACTAACACAGTAAAATATCAACCAAGTAGCAAACCACCCCACATTTTCATGAAAAATAACCAACTTAGCCCTGTGTCCTTATGCAGAGATAAACACTTAGTGTATCGCCTGTTCACAACAACTGCAGAACCACCGCCGCTTGTGGAAGAAAAAAAAAAAAAACCCCAGACACACCGCCGATTGTGGATTTTACAGTCCAAGTGCCAATTGCACAGAGATTACTTACGCTGCCTATTGTGAAGTAATACAGACCCACCGCCGATTGCAGATAAAGGTCTAAGCGCCCTTGTGCACAGAAATTACTCACGTCGCCTGTTGTGCAGTAATGCAGACCCACCGCCGATTGCGGATTTTACGGTCCAAGTGCCAATTGCACAGACATTACTCACGCCGCCAATTGCAGACTAACAGACCCCCGCTTATTGGCATCTACTTCCTATTCAGTTTAGAAGACAGGATGAATTTTATGTCTTTTATTTGGCCAAATTGTACTAAACTAGGACACATATGACTCTCCCTATGTGAGACTATGTGTTTATACTTTACATGTGACCACCTAGTAAACCTGTAGACACAAATTTTGTGCTTTTGATTTAGTGATCGGAGGACATCCTAATTCAGACAATTTAGTTTAGAATGACCAATGTGCAGAAATTTCACATATCCTGATACAAGAGGTTTTCTGCTCACCTTGTGTTTTAGGCGCCTTGAATTGTCTGAAGAAGGGTCCCCTCCAACCAGCTCCGGAAGTCCTCGATCGGACACGGTCTCAGAGTCAGCCAATCCGGGTCACGGCACCAATTGTTAGCCCGATTTTTTCATTGGAAGCCCAAGAATAAGCTGGAGAAATGGTTTATTAAAACAGTATTTATTAGTGGTCACAAGTAGAGTATATTGCAGCGCTGGACTCGGAGTGCCAGAGCTCCCGCAGGAAATCCGTCAGGCCGAGACCCGTTATCCGGAAACATGTCATATTTATATTCAGCTTTATCTCACAGAAGTTGTATTCACACTTGTCAGAGTATAATTGACCAGTTTTGAGTGGCATGATCAGGCCAGCTTCTGTCCTTGTTGTGTTCTTTGGATATGGTAAACAATGTGTGTGTATGTGTGACTGCTGTTTTAGGTGTCTAATGTACCAGACCTATCTGCCCTAATAGAGAGGTTTTGTCTGACCCAGTTGTTTATGTCATTCTAAGGTCTTGGACCATTTAAGGTCATCTGTTGTGCAGTATGAGCAGAGTGGAAAGGTACCAGCTAGGAACATAGGTTATTTAGTAAAATACAGAATATGAATTTATAATGTCTAAGAACAAAGCCAATTATAACAGTGTTATGTATCGCAAAGAAAACTATTCTCATGAACTGGAAAGCGAAGAACAATCTGTGTATTAACCAGTTTAGAAATGTTCTTTTAGATTATATTAGCATGGAAACAATGTGTGCCTCCTCAAAACATCAATTGGCTGAATTTCATTCTCTCTGGTCCCCGCTGATTAGGTTTATCACATAGTGGTGGTGGGATGCTGTCCCGTCGCTCTGGGCGGTTGGGTGTGTGCTGGGGGGGGGGCTGTGTGGCTTCGGGCGTCTGGTGGGCAGTTTTGGGGGCTTGCGGGTGGGGCTGTCTTGCGGTGCGGGGCGGGGTCCCTTTGGGGCCTTGGGGTGGTGGCTGCTTGCTCTGTACCGGGTGGCCGGGCCGCTCTGGCGTGGGTGGTGGTGCTGGGCCTGGGCCCTGGTGGCTGGACGCTGCCTTGCGCCCGGGGGGGCTGGGTTGCCCTGGACTTGCCACAGTATGGGTGGGTTGGTGCAGGTCCTGGTGCCAGGCTTGTTGCTCTGGGACCTCCAGGGTGTCCGCAGGTGGTTGTTAATTTTAGGGTGTTGGGGCGTGCGGTGGGGGGGTGATGGTGGGTCTCAGGCCCGGGCTGCTGCGTCTGGTGTGACCGGGTGGTTTGTTTGTTGTTGTTTGTTTGTTTGTTTGTAGAGGTCCTCCGGGGTGGGGCGGGGTTGGGTAGAGTGGGATGGGGTGGGGTGGGTACCTTCTGGGGGTACAGTAGCTCCTGGAATATGGTCGCTGCAGGCCCCGTGCCTGGTGGACATCAGGCCCTCCTGCCCTGTGTTGGGTCCCAGGTAGCGGGGGTGCCTATTGCAGCCAGTCCCTGGCTGCCTTCTCCGGGGGAGAGTAGCTGCCCTGGTGTATATCCCCATACCCCTCTCCCTTTTGGCTCTTGTACACAGCACACACTCACACATGAAGTGTTTTGGGGGCGTGTGTGTTCTGTGGGGTGTAGTGGATGGGGCCACGTAGGTGGTTCCCTTGGCTGCACTCTGCAGTTCCCCGCCCTTGTTTTAATTACACCTTAGACATCACTACTTATCAAACACACACACACACATTAAGTCTTGGCGGGTGGTTGCAGTGAATGGCATCTGGTGGACGGGGCTCTTTGGGTATGTAGGCTGCCCAGAGGGCCGCGGTCCCAGTTCTACAAGGTTGGCTGCCCCTCAATTTTAATCGCTCACTATTAGAAAATATTGAAGAGCCAGAAGGGTGAGGGGAGGGGTCTTCTCACACCCTTGCTTCCTGGTTGCTGCTTGGGCAGGAGTGGCCAGGAGGAATTAATTATTCTGCTGGTTCAGGGTCTGTGGTGGCTGGGGGGCTGCTGGCCCCCTGGTGTGCCCGTTGCGCTACACCCCAGCGGAGTCAAGGGAGGGAGGACGTGTGGATGTATGGGACGTGAAAGTGTGTGTGGTGATGATTAGGCCTGGGTCTGGGACTTGCTGTCGCCTGGCCTTCCTGTGCTTCTCCCAATGGGGGGGCGGCGTTGCCTCTCCCCACTGCTCGTGACTTCACCCACCTGTGGGCACGTCTTGACTCCCAAGGCACTTGGCCAGGGGCGCTGGGGCAGGCACTGACCCACTGCGTGGCTGTCTGGGGCACTTGGCCCTCCCGGGTATTGGGTGGGGCCTCTGCCGGGGGGTTTTGGGGCGCTCGGGCTCCTGGGGTCCGGGTCCGGTGCATGGCCCATGTCTGGGCGGCTGGGGCCTGGTGGGGTCGGTGGGCTGTTGCCCCTGGCTCCCGGAGGGCCTCTGCCCTATGCTTATGGGGGCTCTGTCCGGGGGCTTCCTCTGCTGTCTACTGGGTGTATGCGTGGTTGTCCCTGCGGTGGGCATCCTGGGTTCTGTGCTCCGTGGGGGCTGCTGGTGGCCTGGGTCTTGTGGACCTCTCTGCCTGCTTCTGATTCCTTAACCAACTAAGCACGGTTATCATGTAGGTCCTGTGCCATGGGTGTTGCATGTTCTCACACACACACACAACACACATTCATTAGTCCAGTAGCAGTTGATGTATTACCATGTCACCTCAGGTCATCTATATCCACAGTTGTGTTGTATGCGATTGCCACTACTTGTGCTTGTTTTTGTTTGTTTGTGTGTTTGTTTGTTTTCTGCTTGTCTGCTTTCAGGTGCTCTTGGTGGCGCTAAGGCTGGATTCGCAACAGAGACCATGGATTATTGTCTGTTTTGTGTTTTTACAGGTGTAGATGCTGGTTGTCTGGTTTTTGTTTCTATTTTTGTTCTGTTTCCTCTTCTTTCCTCTTCTTCTTTCCTTGTCCCCCGTTCCAGTTCAGTTCTATTACATGTTATATATTGTAAACAGAAATAAATAAATGGGCATCAAGGGGAGCTTTACATTTGTAAAACTTCCCTTGGCAAAGCAAATCTGTTTGGCATAAAAGGTATTCACAATTCTGCTGCCATAATGCTGAACAGAACAAGGGAAAAAAAAAAGTGAAGGAATTCATTTTACAGCAAAATCCTAAATCGTGCATAACTCCTCATAAGGAGTGTATTGCTCAAACATAAGTGTGGTTCTTTCTCATACAAGGTTATAAAAAGAAGTTTATGTTTGAAACCAGCTTAAACATGGACAAATATGAAGGACAAATCAGTTATAACTTGGTTTCAGTGAAGCAATTAATTTTATGGCAATATCTGAAATCTTGACTATCTCCTTAAAAGAAAGCGAATTTCGGATTCCAGAAGAACAAGTTTGTTTTTTTCTCATATAAAGTAATATAAAGAAGTTTATACTTGAAACCAGCTTAGACATGGATAAATAAGAAGGACAAAGCAGTTTTAACTTGGTTTAAGTGTAGGAATTCATTTTACAGCAAAATCCTGAATCGTGCATAACTCCTCATAAGGAGTGTATTGCTCAAACATAAGTGTGGTTCTTTCTCATACAAGGTTATAAAAAGAAGTTTATGTTTGAAACCAGCTTAAAAATGGACAAATATGAAGGACAAAGCAGTTTTAACTTGGTTTAAGTGAAGGAATTCATAGTTAGCAGTTCCTTGATGAGGGATATTTCAGACACCAAAATCCACCCCATCACTATCAGTGATCACGCTCCAGTTTCTATCAAGAATAAAAGAGTTATACCACCAGCTAGGAATTGGAGATTTAATACATCATTACTAAAAGACCATGATTTTATTAATTATTTCAAAATGGAATGGTCTGTATATTTAGAAAATAATGACCTGCCAGGAATGTCACCTTTACCCTCTGGGAAGCCGGAAAAGTAGTCATGAGAGGCAAAATAATCTCGTTTTCATCAAATAAGAAAAAGAGGGAAAGTTCAAGGATATCAGATTTAGAACTCAGGATCAAATCATTAGAAGTTGTCTACAGTACCTCCAAAGAGGAACACACACTGAATGAACTAAGAAAAGCTAAACTTGAATTAAACAAATTTATTAACAAACAAACACAGTTGCTGATACAAAGACTTTGCTTGGAGAACTTTGAGCATGGCAATAAATCTGGAAGGTTCCTAGCTAACCAACTAAAGAGAAATAAAGAGAAAACAACCAATGAAATCAACAATGCTTTTAGGGACTTCTATAAAACCTTATATTCATCACAAAATGATCCATCAGACAGTAACATAGATCAGTTTCATAGATCATAGACTATTCTACCATCAACAACCTGGAAACCACAATAGTCTCTCTAGATGCAGAAAAAGCCTTTGATCGAGTGAACTGGAACTTTTTATTTGCAGCATTAAACAAATTCGGGTTTGGGTCACACTTCATCAACTGGATAAGGATATTATATAGCTCCCCAAATGCGTGTGTCAGGAAAAATGATCAAACCTCTCCAAGCTTCAGTCTGCAGAGAGGTACAAGACAGGGTTGCCCACTTTCTCCCTCACTTTTTGCTATTTTCATCGAACCTTTAGCAGCTGCTATCAGACAAGATAGAAATATTAAAGGTATCCAACCCCAAAATATTGAGCATAAAATAAGTCTTTATGCTGATGATGTATTACTTTTCCTCCAGAACTCACAGACGTCTCTCACTCACACGATCACACTCATAAATAAATACTCAGCACTTTCTGACTACTCTATCAATTGGTCTAAGACCACAGTTCTGCCCATTAACTGTAGGGTCCAGAATATACCTGCGATCACTTTACAGTCAGGAAATATTAGATATTTAGGCATAAACATTTCCTCCAGGCTCTCAGAGCTAACAAAGCTAAATTATGTGCAATTATTAAAGACAGTAGAGGACGATCTCTCTCGTTGGAAGTCCTTACCTATATCACTTATGGGGAGAGTTACAACCATTAAAATGATGATACTATCAAAAGTTAACTATTTGTTCTCAATGATCCCCATAGAACCATCTGCTACTTGGTTTAAGTCACTAGATTCATGCATCTCCAAATTTCTGTGGAAAAACAAACCACCACGTATTAGTTTAAAAACGCTACAGAAAACCAAAGAAAGTGGTGGATTAGATTTTCCTCATTTTCAGCACTATTCCTTAGCCAATAGGTTACAGTATATATCAAAATGGTTTACACCTAGCCCAATAGATGAACCATTGATAAATATAGAACAAGCATTGTGTGATAATCTGGAAATCTCTTACCTGCCTCTTATTAGTCAAAACGTAAAAAATCACAAATGTTTTAAAAGCATTAACATCAGCACCTCTCTGACAGCCTGGTGGGAATTTCTTAAAATAACAAAGTCTTCACTTGTCCCGTGTAAGCTTACACCCATCTGGAACAATCCTGACATACTGCAAAACAAAAAAATGCTAAACTTTACTCTGTGGAAGATCAAAGGAATCAAACATCTGGAACATATAATCCAAAATGGAAATTTTATTTCATTTGATGAGCTCATATCACAACATGAGATAGGCAGCAATAAATTCCTAGAATATCAACAACTTAAGTCTATAATAACAAAGAAATATATCCTCCACCAACCAGACTTACAACTCCCGATTAGGGTAGCAGAATTTATAAGCATCTGCACCCCAAAACTACTATCAAAAATATATAAATTATTGTCTAAGATAGATGTCACAATGTCTCTACCATCCTCAAAATGGGAGGCAGATTTATCTATTAGTTCTAGTCATAGCTTCTGGCCACAAACATGTTTGAACACCTTTAGAATGACTCGAAATCCTAATTTACAGCTCATACAATACAAAATTCTTCATAGAACACACTATACAGGACAAAGGATGTTCAGGATGGGTCTAACACACTCAAACATCTGCTCACATTGCACAGATAACACACCTGATGATTATGCACACGCTTTGTGGTTTTGTGCGCCTGTCCAGAAGTTCTAGTTTGAAGTCTGTACGGACCTATCAACATGGCTAAAGTGTAGCATTCCTGCATGTGTAGCATTCCTGCATGCCCCACACTTTCTAAGAACAAAGCCAATTATAACAACTCCCCCTTTTGACATGATTTAATCATGTCAACTAAATGAGGTAGGAATGTTATATTCTGTATTGTGTCACACCTGTTAGCGGCAGCCAACTTAGCAGGTCCCCAAACTGCAAGTGGCCAACTACCTTGAGGTGCAGCACAACCAGACAGGAGACTCTTGTTATCCCCCTTTTGATATAACTTCATTATGTGAGCTGTTATGTGTAAGCTGTTCTTCTTTGCAATTATCAGCAGCAAGCAAGTTTTCATTGCATATGCATGTGTAAAATAATTGTAATGCGTTAGCTAAACCTTTCTGTATCAGGAGTGTTTATCATGATGCTGGGAACAGAACCTCTTTCCCAGAATAGTTCAACCTTCATTACTCAACTGATCATAACTCTGCAATGAGCACATTTCTTAAAAGCTATAAGTATCACGCCTGTACGTGTATGCAAGGAATAAATTAATAAATGTTTCAATATGTCTTAAAATTAGTGTGTGTATGTGGCCCCAAACCCAATCTCTGTGTAGAATCTTAGTTCATTTTGGCCCAAAACTATATGTGGTTTAAGCAGTGGCAAGACCCTGCTCACCCATAAGTACCATTACAACACATAACAATAATTAACTAAGCTACAACAATTCATAAAATATTGAAACTCAAAAAGTGCTTAAGGCAATTAACATTACCATCAGGATCGTCCACTGTTCGCAGCGAATAGGAGCGAAAAACCCGATGGCTGATATCCGGGAAAATTCTCCTATGGCCCCATTCCCCCTTGGCGACCGACCACTTAATTACCTTTCAGAGCCTAAGGTCCCGCTCCGAAAAGCCGATTCACACCAATGGCAGTGGACATATGTATGAATTCCTATGATTAGTAATTGGTCTCCTTAAAATCATTAAACTAAAGAGGAACATCACAAAACACAAAACAATACAGTACAGACTTTTAAACATGATGTAAATATGAAGATATGACCCTGTTGAGAACAGATGAGTAATGATAGATGTAGTGTAAAAACTAACAATTTCTTTTGAGTGAAAATTTTATGATAACATTGTGCAGAGTGGTGTAGTGCACAGGAGAGGTGTGAAAATTAGTTATTGTAACCTTTATTGTTTCTGCTACTGTGGTTCTACAGTCTAGTCTCCACAGTGGTGTTTTCCTTTGGTTTCATCGTCAGTGGTCCGTTCAGTCTCTGATAGAGTTTTAGTCCCCGTGGTCTAGTCTTTGTCAGCAGGTGAGGTTCCTAAGTCAGTCCGGACCTCAGTTAATGTTCTTTCGGTAGGATCTTGAGCCTGAGTACAGTGATCCTTGTGGATCCAGTTACTCAGTCTATTCTCAGTCAACCATACCTTTACACAATGTGTTGTAGCTTCTGCGTCCTGTCCATATAGGAGAGGACCAGTTAAGTTTGTTCACTTTCCTGGTCCTGTTCCTTGGTGAGTATTTCTGTAACCTGCTGAGATATACTCATCACCGTGTTATTTAGTTGTTTCACATTCACACAAGTTTCCATACTGTAGTACAACAAGGGGTGAGCCTGTTGGTGCAGTTGTAAATGGACAGGGTGTTTCCTCCCTGGCATGACCTCATGTGGGACAACATGACAACATTCATGGTGGCATTTGGAGTAAATCTTAGGCTAACACAATACGTAGAGCTTCAGCCCAGGTTAACTGTGTGTCTGCAGAGACTTCTGTTCGGCCTTTTTGATGGTTCTATTTGCTCTTTTCACTAGTCCTTGTAAAGCTGGGAGAGAGACTGCACCGAGCTTATGTGTAATTCCAAACAATTTTTCCACTTCTCCTAGTTCTTCATTGGAGAAGTGAGTACCATTATCTGATCTTATCACTTCTGGTACCCCAAATCTTGGAATAATTTCTCTTGTAAGCCATTTAATGACTTCTTTTCCTTTTTCGGTTTTAGTAGGTGTGGCTTCTACCCATCTAGAAAAGGGAGCTACACACACTAGAAGAAATAGTTTACCTTCAGTCCTGTTCGCTGCTCCCATGTCAGTAAACTCAATTACTACCTGTTTCCAAGGGGCATCAGGTACTGAGAAACTACCTAGTCCTGCTTTGAGATTGAACAGCTTGCAAATTTCACAAGATTGCACAAAATATTTTATTGTGTCTTTTAGGTGGGGGTGCCACCAGTGTTGTGAAATGAGTGCTGTTACTTTTGAGCTAGCACAGTGAGCTCTACTGTGTGCTTCTTGACATAGCAAATTTAGTAGTCCAGTTGGAGCTACTATTTTGCCTTTATGATTCCAGCAGCGTCCTGTGGAATCTTTTTTTTTTCGTTCCATGCTTGCTTTTCAGATGGTGCCGCTGCTTTGTGAAGTTCTTTAATGTTTTCTAAACATAATTCTCGTTGTGATTTTTCCTCCAATGTTTTCTGAGACATCTGGTTAAATGCAGTATACCCTGCTTTTGTTTTTGCTGCCTTATCTGCCGCATTGTTGCCTCTCGCTACTCTCCCATCTCCCTTTTGATGTCCTCTGCACTCGACTCTAGCAACTTGTTTTGGTTCAAGTATGGCATAATATAGTTTGAGTAATTGATTCAAGTGTTTAACCGGGGTGCCTGCTGAGGTCACAAAGCCTTTCCTTTTCCAGTGACACATGTCTGGTTTAGAGGCATGTCTTTAACTGTAAACACTGTTTTTATTTCACTAATTTATTCAATGTTTATTGTTAGATTAATTAATATTTATCTGCAGGGTTAGAATTTGCTAATAGTATTAATATAGTGTTCAGCTGTACAGCTCTCTGGTTGCTGTGGCTGTTTTTAAATGTGCCATGAAAACAAACCTTGACTTGACTTGTTATGACTCAGACTTACTGCAGCTGTCTTTAAATTTCTTTTAGAGTTTTCTTCTTCAAGAAACTCATTGGTGATATCTGACTCTCGTTGTGCCTTTTATTGCCGTGTTTTTGTTAATTTCCTAAGAATCTAACTCACTTTAAACCTTTATATAAAGCACGTTGCTGCTCTGTTAAGATAACAGATCCATTGATTCATAGATCTGCTGCAGTTAAATAGTTAAATGGTTTAATGAGATCAATTATAAATACTGATGATAAATATTATCTCAGAATTGGTGAAAATAAGCAGAGGAGAAGTATTTAGATCAGCTAAATTTTAAGTCATGTTACTGTGATCTCTAACACAATAAAGGCTAACCTTTAATGCTTTAAGATGGTAAGAAACTGTCTGACACCTATCTGCCTGACCTTACTGTCAAATCCCGATATTTTCTAATATGTCATATGGTCTGACTGTCCGGTCTCAGACCTGCTTCAGGTGGAAATCATAAAGTCTCAATTTGTATAACATCTTTTGTTCAGGCAGTTTTTCAATTAAAGGATCAAAGATTTAAATGCTATGTCTCTTGTAAGCCATTTAATGACTTCTTTTCCTTTTTCGGTTTTAGTAGGTGTGGCTTCTATCCATCTAGAAAAGGGAGCTACACACACTAGAAGAAATAATTTACCTTCAGTCCTGTTCGCTGCTCCCATGTCAGTAAACTCAATTACTATCTGTTTCCAAGGAGCATCAGGTACTGGGAAACTACCTAGTCCTGCTTTGAGATTGAACAGCTTGCAAATTTCACAAGATTGCACAAAATATTTTATTGTGTCTTTTAGGTGGGGGTGCCACCAGTGTTGTGAAATGAGCGCTGTTACTTTTGAGCTAGCACAGTGAGCTCTACTGTGTGCTTCTTGACATAGCAAATTTAGTAGTCCAGTTGGAGCTACTATTTTGCCTTTATGATTCCAGCAGCGTCCTGTGGAATCTTTTTTTTTTCGTTCCATGCTTGCTTTTCAGATGGTGCCGCTGCTTTGTGAAGTTCTTTAATGTTTTCTAAACATAATTCTCGTTGTGATTTTTCCTCCAATGTTTTCTGAGACATCTGGTTAAATGCAGTACACCCTGCTTTTGTTTTTGCTGCCTTATCTGCCGCATTGTTGCCTCTCGCTACTCTCCCATCTCCCTTTTGATGTCCTCTGCACTCGACTCTAGCAACTTGTTTTGGTTCAAGTATTGCATAATATAGTTCGAGTAATTGATTCAAGTGTTTAACCGGGGTGCCTGCTGAGGTCACAAAGCCTTTCCTTTTCCAGTGACACATGTCTGGTTTAGAGGCATGTCTTTAACTGTAAACACTGTTTTTATTTCACTAATTTATTCAATGTTTATTGTTAGATTAATTAATATTTATCTGCAGGGTTAGAATTTGCTAATAGTATTAATATAGTGTTCAGTTGTACAGCTCTCTGGTTGCTGTGGCTGTTTTAAATGTGCCATGAAAACAAACCTTGACTTGACTTGTTATGACTCAGACTTACTGCAGCTGTCTTTAAATTTCTTTTAGAGTTTTCTTCTTCAAGAAACTCATTGGTGATATCTGACTCTCGTTGTGCCTTTTATTGCCGTGTTTTTGTTAATTTCCTAAGAATCTAACTCACTTTAAACCTTTATATAAAGCACGTTGCTGCTCTGTTAAGATAACAGATCCATTGATTCATAGATCTGCTGCAGTTAAATAGTTAAATGGTTTAATGAGATCAATTATAAATACTGATGATAAATATTAACTCAGAATTGGTGAAAATAAGCAGAGAAGAAGTATTTAGATCAGCTAAATTTGGTCTGACTGTCCGGTCTCAGACATGCTTCAGGTGGAAATCATAAAGTCTCAATTTGTAGAACATCTTTTGTTCAGGCAGTTTTTCAATTAAAGGATCAAAGATTTAAATGCTATGTTTGTTTGTCTGACTTTTTAAGAGAGCTGTTAAATCTTAATTCAACAACAAACTGGTTCTAATGTTTAGTTTTAAACAGTCTGTTCTTCCTGGATTTATTTTGGACATTGTATTGCTTCTTATCTCTTCACTGTAATACTTGCATTGAAAAGCGGTTTTCAGATTGTCCATTCAATGTGGTATTTCTCCCATTCAAATTTATTTAAAAATAAATTAATTATTGAATTGATGATAAATGCTCTAGTAAAAACTTCCATTATCATTGTAAATTTTTTGACTAAATAACTATATGTAACTCTGGTACTCTTTAAGTACAGACCCATGATCAATCAGAATCTGTCCTCACTTTCAGGGCTGAATGGGGGAAGAAGGAAGCAGGGTTGGGATGAGATAATCTTAGGGTGAGAGCATTTATGACAAAGCTAAGGATATCTAACCTTTTCTTTTCCAATTACACATGTCCACATGTACAGCCTAAGCTGTTTATGCTGAATCTGTATAAATGGTCAGTTTTTTATTTTGCTAAATGGCATGCTTCTGTTATTGAGTGTGATGTTAGGAAGATGTGTCTTATCTGCTAGTGTAGTAGGATGTGTCCCTGGAAAAGATGACGTTGTGTCTGGCACGTGCTGTGGTAGAGGTGCAGAGAACTGCGTCTGAATAGAGAATTTAACTTCTCCAAAAAAAATACTGACAGTCTGCAAGAAATGTTACTGCTCTTTTTTTCGTCTTTTTCTGCCCTTGCTCTCTGCAATAAACCTGCCTCCTTTAGCTTTGCTGTTGCTTGATTCCTACTGCCTGTTGCTTGTTTTGAAAACATAGAGAAATCACTCAGTTGCGGTGGCGCACTTTCAAACCCTCCAAACATTCCTTTCCCTTGTATTTCTCTCGTCCAATTTACAAATCTATCTGTCTCTCTTTTTTCGTCATCTCTTGGAACTTTTTTCTGCCATCTCGTCAACGTGTCAAATAATACCGACCCCAATGAGCCGGGTTTACATGTTTTCCACTTATCAACAAAGGTTTGTGACATTTTCAGGTATTTCACGTGTTAATCAGAATGGGTGAATGGTGCAATGCCCGAGTGTTGGACCCGACCAAGAAGATTCTACACAGAATCTTTTACTCTGTGCGCTTGATCGCTGGGGGTTCTCCCAGTCTCTTCACTCGTTTTAATTCTCTGTAACACCCTAACTAAATTCCCCTTTATTTTCTAGTCCAATGCCCCCTTTTACAGAACTACTTGAGATCTGTGTCAGTGTAGGAATTCTCCAGCAGTCTCTATTGCTAGATACACTTCCACTAACACAGTAAAATATCAACCAAGTAGCAAACCACCCCACATTTTCATGAAAAATAACCAACTTAGCCCTGTGTCCTTATGCAGAAATAAACACTTAGTGTATCGCCTGTTCACAACAACTGCAGAACCACCGCCGCTTGCGGAGGAGGAAAAAAAAAAACCCAGACACACCGCCGATTGTGGATTTTATAGTCCAAGCACCAAATGCGTAGTAATAACAGACACACCGCCGATTGCGGATTTTACAGTCCAAGTGCCAATTGCACAGAGATTACTTACGCCGCCTATTGTGAAGTAATACAGACCCATCGCTGATTGCAGATAAAGGTCTAAGCGCCCTTGTGCACAGAAATTACTCACGTCGCCTGTTGTGCAGTAATGCAGACCCACCGCCGATTGCGGATTTTACGGTCCAAGTGCCAATTGCACAGACATTACTCACGCCGCCAATTGCAGACTAACAGACCCCGCCCATTGGCATCTACTTCCTATTCAGTTTAGAAGACAGGATGAATTTTATGTCTTTTATTTGGCCAAATTGTACTAAACTAGGACACATATGACTCTCCCTATGTGAGACTATGTGTTTATACTTTACATGTGACCACCTAGTAAACCTGTAGACACAAATTTTGTGCTTTTGATTTAGGGATCGGAGGACATCCTAATTCAGACAATTTAGTTTAGAATGACCAATGTGCAGAAATTTCACATATCCTGATACAAGAGGTTTTCTGCTCACCTTGTGTTTTAGGCGCCTTGAATTGTCTGAAGAAGGGTCCCCTCCAACCAGCTCCGGAAGTCCTCGATCGGACACGGTCTCAGAGTCAGCCAATCCTGGTCACGGCACCAATTGTTGGCCCGATTTTTTCATTGGAAGCCCAAGAATAAGCTGGAGAAATGGTTTATTAAAACAGTATTTACTAGTGGTCACAAGTAGAGTATATTGCAGCGCTGGACTCGGAGTGCCAGAGCTCCCGCAGGAAATCCGTCAGGCCGAGCCCTGTTATCCGGAAACATGTCATATTTCTTGTCAGAGTATAATTGGCCAATTTTGAGTGGCATGATCAGGCCAGCTGCTGTCCTTGTTGTGTTCTTTGGATGTGATAAACAATGTGTGTGTATGTGTGAGTGTTGTTTTAGGTGTCTAATGTACCAGACCTGTCTGCCCTAATAGAGATGTTTTGTCTGACCCAGTTGTTTATGTCATTCTAAGGTCTTGGACCATTTAAGGTCATCTGTTGTGCAGTATGAGCAGAGTGGAAAAGTAACAGCTAGGAACATAGGTTATTTAGTAAAATACAGAAAATGAATTTATAATTTCTAAGAACAAAGCCAATTATAACAACTCCCCCTTTTGACATGATTTAATCATGTCAACTAAATGAGGTAGGAATGTTATATTCTGTATTGTGTCACACCTGTTAGCGGCAGCCAACTTAGCAGGTCCCCAAACTGCCAGTGGCCAACTACCTTGAGGTGCAGCACAACCAGACAGAAGATTCTTGTTATCCCCCTTTTGATATAACTTCATTATGTGAGCTGTTATGTGTAAGCTGTTCTTCTTTGCAATTATCAGCAGCAAGCAAGTTTTCATTGCATATGCATGTGTAAAATAATTGTAATGCATTAGCTAAACCTTTCTGTATCAGGAGTGTTTATCATGATGCTGGGAACAGAACCTCTTTCCCAGAATAGTTCAACCTTCATTACTCAACTGATCATAACTCTGCAATGAGCACATTTCTTAAAAGCTATAAGTATCACGCCTGTACGTGTATGCAAGGAATAAATTAATAAATGTTTCAATATGTCTTAAAATTAGTGTGTGTATGTGGCCCCAAACCCAATCTCTGTGTAGAATCTTAGTTCATTTTGGCCCAAAACTATATGTGGTTTAAGCAGTGGCAAGACCCTGCTCACCCATAAGTACCATTACAACACATAACAATAATTAACTAAGCTACAACAATTCATAAAATATTGAAACTCAAAAAGTGCTTAAGGCAATTAACATTACCATCAGGATCGTCCACTGTTCGCAGCGAATAGGAGCGAAAAACCCGATGGCTGATATCCGGGAAAATTCTCCTATGGCCCCATTCCCCCTTGGCGACCGACCACTTAATTACCTTTCAGTGCCTAAGGTCCCGCGCCGAACAGCCAATTCACACCAATGGCAATGGACATATGTATGAATTCCTATGATTAGTAATTGGTCTCCTTAAAATCATTAAACTAAAGAGGAACATCACAAAACACAAAACAATACAGTACATACATTTAAACATGATGTGAATATGAAGATATGACCCTGTTGAGAACAGATGAGTAATGATAGATGTAGTGTACAAACTAACAATTTCTTTTGAGTCAAAATTTTATGATAACATTGTGCAGAGTGGTGTAGTGCAGCTCAGTCTCTTGTGGTCCAATCCTGTCACTGCTTGGTGTTTGGTTGTCCTTCTGGCTGAACCTCAGTTCAGCAGTCTGAGCTAACTAGGAAGGAGAGGTTACCAGCACTTCACTTCCACAAAGGGGTCTTTACCACCCGTTTTCCCTAACTAATCTTTTTCTTTGGGACAATTAAGGAGATAATTCAGATTATTTTGTTGACAGTGGTTGAAGGTTGTGTGGTTGTTCAACCATTATCTTGGCATGATGATCGTGCCTCCCAGAATTTCAGACTGACGTCTTGTCAGTCACTTGGCTGTGAGTCCTTTAGAGGTTCTGCTGCAGATGCATTTAATTTAAGCTGTGGATGAATGTTAGCAGGAGAGAGAACTGAGCAGCACAACATGTCATTTTCACAATGTTTTATATTCAGGAATTGCCTTTTAACAGGTTCAATCCCAGTATTCATTGGTCGACAAATTAAGTTTTCATATGAACCCCAAACAAAAACAAATAAATAAACCGAAAAAAATAAATAAATAAATGAAATGAAAAACAAAACAACTGGCCAGTTGATAGAAACCATGTTTTAGGACAGTACCTTAGACTCACCAACCTGCTGTACAGCATTAATGTGAAATCCAGTACCATCAACCTTTTCTGTGGAAAAAACTTCAAATCATTTAGAGAACACAGCAAGACAAAGACAAAACACAAGACAACATAGAACAAAAGACAAAAGGAAGACAAAGACTCACAGAATTTTGGGAAAATCTTGAGAAGTGTTAGTAAACTATGATTAATTGTTGTATCTCCACCCCCCGATGAGACTTAGTCTCATCCGTATGTTAGTTCTGCTGAACTCTTCCACTGCAGTTTCTACTCCTGTGTTGCTGCTGCAGGACAGAAATGTTTGTGGTTAGAGTTAATTTTGGGAGCAGCACAGCATCAAGAAAGCAGCCATTTCTTCTCAATGAGTAACTGATTAACCTTTTTGGGATAAATATTGTCTGTCCTCTTAATTCAGCTCAGAGTGCTTTTGATAAAATTTCAGCACGATCTGCTTAATTCTCACTTGTTACTTTATACTAAATTCTATTTAATTCTTACCAGTGGCTGTGTTTCGTGATGCTGAGCCATCCACAGACAGTTCAGGATCAGCATTAAGTTTTTTCTGCTCCATTTGAATTAGAAACACTTCATGGGGTACCAACAGTGTGACATCAGAGTTTCTTATAACATCACATGATACAATAACATATTTCCATACAAATTAGAATCAAAGACAAAGGTTTATTCTATTTTTCTATTTGTCTCAATTCCTCATTTATTTATTTTTTAGATGAGCCATGTGGCCTTGTGCTGCTAACTTTTTCCTTAGCAGTGCCACAGCATCGTGCTTGTGTTCAGATCTTTGGTTGGTTATTGATCACTGTTATCTTGCATGCATGCTTTGACCTAAGGGCCCAGATTCTTGATATTATTTTGTAATATTTTTTTTTATTTATTTTTTCCTCGTAGCAGTTTTGGAATGTTAGCTAAATTGTTCAGGATCATTCTTGTTTTTTCTTGACATGAATTAGGCCTTTAATCGTGCAGTTCAAAGCTCTGTGCTTTACCTTACTTCGAGCAGCTCTGCCTCAGTTTATTATGTTTTACTTAATCTTTACTTCTTCCTTCCAGTATGTGTGGATGTATGTGGGTGTATGTGTACGTATAGACGTGCGTGTGTGTGTGTGTGTGTGTATGTGTGTCTATATGTGGCCTTGGGTTTCACTGCTTTGTTTTATTTTCTTCTATCATTTTCTTGTATGAAAAGTGTTATGAAAATAAAGTTTGATTGATTGATTCATTGATTGATTGCACCAGATTAAACAACTTGGGTCATCTCCCATATAAATTCTCGAATGAACCAGAACACATGATTAAAACTGTTCTCACAGAACATTTTATTCATCCCATTCATATCTTTTTCGTTCGACCAACATGTCATGACTGAGCACAGATCGGATTGTACCTTGTATCTTGTTTCTCAATAAATTGTAATTGAAGTGGGTTGTTGCCATTTTCCAGAGATCTTTTAGTCACCTGGTATGGAGTGGTGGGAAGAGAGGGTGTGTCCAGATTACTGTTGTAGTTCTTTGTAACTTGAGCTTTTAATGTCTGACTTTCACACAGGAGAACCTTTATTGTTTCTGCTACTGTGGTTCTACAGTCTAGTCTCCACAGTGGTGTTTTCCTTTGGTTTCATCGTCAGTGGTCCGTTCAGTCTCTGATAGAGTTTTAGTCCCCGTGGTCTAGTCTTTGTCAGCAGGTGAGGTTCCTAAGTCAGTCCGGACCTCAGTTAATGTTCTTTCGGTAGGATCTTGAGCCTGAGTACAGTGATCCTTGTGGATCCAGTTACTCAGTCTATTCTCAGTCAACCATACCTTTACACAATGTGTTGTAGCTTCTGCGTCCTGTCCATATAGGAGAGGACCAGTTAACTTTGTTCACTTTCCTGGTCCTGTTCCTTGGTGAGTATTTCTGTAACCTGCTGAGATATACTCATCACAGTGTTATTCAGTTGTTTCACATTCACACAAGTTTCCATACTGTAGTACAACAAGGGGTGAGCCTGTTGGTGCAGTTGTAAATTGACAGGGTGATTCCTCCCTGGCATGACCTCATGTGGGACAACATGACAACATTCATGGTGGCATTTGGAGTAAATCTTAGGCTAACACAATACGTAGAGCTTCAGCCCAGGTTAACTGTGTGTCTGCACAGACTTCTGTTCGGCCTTTTTGATGGTTCTATTTGCTCTTTTCACTAGTCCTTGTAAAGCTGGGTGAGAGACTGCACCGAGCTTATGTGTAATTCCAAACAATTTTTCCACTTCTCCTAGTTCTTCATTGGAGAAGTGAGTACCATTATCTGATCTTATCACTTCTGGTACCCAAAATCTTGGAATAATTTCTCTTGTAAGCCATTTAATGACTTCTTTTCCTTTTTTAGTAGGTGTGGCTTCTACCCATCTAGAAAAGGGAGCTACACACACTAGAAGAAATAGTTTACCTTCAGTCCTGTTCGCTGCTCCCATGTCAGTAAACTCAATTACTATCTGTTTCCAAGGGGCATCAGGTACTGGGAAACTACCTAGTCCTGCTTTGAGATTGAACAGCTTGCAAATTTCACAAGATTGCACAAAATATTTTATTGTGTCTTTTAGGTGGGGGTGCCACCAGTGTTGTGAAATGAGCGCTGTTACTTTTGAGCTAGCACAGTGAGCTCTACTGTGTGCTTCTTGACATAGCAAATTTAGTAGTCCAGTTGGAGCTACTATTTTGCCTTCATGATTCCAGCAGCGTCCTGTGGAATCTTTTTTTTTTTCGTTCCATGCTTGCTTTTCAGATGGTGCCGCTGCTTCGTGAAGTTCTTTAATGTTTTCTAAACATAATTCTCGTTGTGATTTTTCCTCCAATGTTTTCTGAGACATCTGGTTAAATGCAGTATACCCTGCTTTTGTTTTTGCTGCCTTATCTGCCGCATTGTTGCCTCTCGCTACTCTCCCATCTCCCTTTTGATGTCCTCTGCACTCGACTCTAGCAACTTGTTTTGGTTCAAGTATGGCATAATATAGTTCGAGTAATTGATTCAAGTGTTTAACCGGGGTGCCGGCTGAGGTCACAAAGCCTTTCCTTTTCCAGTGACACATGTCTGGTTTAGAGGCATGTCTTTAACTGTAAACACTGTTTTTATTTCACTAATTTATTCAATGTTTATTGTTAGATTAATTAATATTTATCTGCAGGGTTAGAATTTGCTAATAGTATTAATATAGTGTTCAACTGTACAGCTCTCTGGTTGCTGTGGCTGTTTTTAAATGTGCCATGAAAACAAACCTTGACTTGACTTGTTATGACTCAGACTTACTGCAGCTGTCTTTAAATTTCTTTTAGAGTTTTCTTCTTCAAGAAACTCATTGGTGATATCTGACTCTCGTTGTGCCTTTTATTGCCGTGTTTTTGTTAATTTCCTAATAATCTAACTCACTTTAAACCTTTATATAAAGCACGTTGCTGCTCTGTTAAGATAACAGATCCATTGATTCATATATCTGCTGCAGTTAAATAGTTAAATGGTTTAATGAGATCAATTATAAATACTGATGATAAATATTAACTCAGAATTGGTGAAAATAAGCAGAGGAGAAGTATTTAGATCAGCTAAATTTTAAGTCATGTTACTGTGATCTCTAACACAATAAAGGCTAACCTTTAATGCTTTAAGATGGTAAGAAACTGTCTGACACCTATCTGCCTGACCTTGCTGTTAAATCCCGATATTTTCTAATAAGTCATATGGTCTGACTGTCCGGTCTCAGACCTGCTTCAGGTGGAAATCATAAAGTCTCAATTTGTAGAACATCTTTTGTTCAGGCAGTTTTTCAATTAAAGGATCAAAGATTTAAATGCTATGTTTGTTTGTCTGACTTTTTAAGAGAGCTGTTAAATCTTAATTCAACAACAAACTGGTTCTAATGTTTAGTTTTAAACAGTGTGTTCTTCCTGGATTTATTTTGGACATTGTATTGCTTCTTATCTCTTCACTGTAATACTTGCATTGAAAAGCGGTTTTCAGATTGTCCATTCAATGTGGTATTTCTCCCATTAAAATTTATTTAAAAATAAATTAATTATTGAATTGATCATAAATGCTCTAGTAAAAACTTCCATTATCATTATAAATTTTTTGACTAAATAACTCTAGTACTCTTTAAGTACAGGCCCAGGGTGAGAGCATTTATGACAAAGCTAAGGATATCTAACCTTTTCTTTTCCAATTACACATGTCCACATGTACAGCCTAAGCTGTTTATGCTGAATCTGTATAAATGGTCATTTTTTTATTTTGCTAAATGGCATGCTTCTGTTATTGAGTGTGATGTTAGGAAGATGTGTCTTATCTGCTAGTGTAGTAGGATGTGTCCCTGGAAAAGATGACGTTGTGTCTGGCACGTGCTGTGGTAGAGGTGCAGAGGACTGCGTCTGAATAGAGAATTTAACTTCTCCAAAAAAAATACTGACAGTCTGCAAGAAATGTTACTGCTTTTTTTTCCGTCTTTTTCTGCCCTAGCTTTCTGCAATAAACCTGCCTCCTTTAGCTTTGCTGTTGCTTGATTCCTACTGCCTGTTGCTTGTTTTGAAAACATAGAGAAATCACTCAGTTGCGGTGGCGCACTTTCAAACCCTCCAAACATTCCTTTCCCTTGCATTTCTCTCATCCAATTTACAAATCTATCTGTCTCTCTTTTTTCGTCTTCTCTTGGAACTTTTTTCTACCATCTCGTCAACGTGTCAAATAATACCGACCCCAATGAGCAGGGTTTACATGTTTTCCACTTATCAACAAAGGTTTGTGACATATTCAGGTATTTCACGTGTTAATCAGAATGGGTGAATGGTGCAATGCCCGAGTGTTGGACCTGACCAAGAAGCCTCTACACAGAATCTTTTACTCTGTGCGCTTGATCGCTGGGGGTTCTCCCAGTCTCTTCACTCATTTTAATTCACCAATCTCTGTAACACCCTAACTAAATTCCCCTTTATTTTCTAGTCCAATGCCCCCTTTTACAGAACTACTTGAGATCTGTGTCAGTGTAGGAATTCTCCAGCAGTCTCTATTGCTAGATACACTTCCACTAACACAGTAAAATATCAACCAAATAGCAAACCACCCCACATTTTCATGAAAAATAACCAACTTAGCCCTGTGTCCTTATGCAGAGATAAACACTTAGTGTATCGCCTGTTCACAACAACTGCAGAACCACCGCCGCTTGTGGAAGAGAAAAAAAACCCAAAAAAAACCAAGACACACCGCCGATTGTGGATTTTACAGTCCAAGCACCAAATGCGTAGTAATAACAGACACACCGCCGATTGCGGATTTTACAGTCCAAGTGCCAATTGCACAGAGATTACTTACGCCGCCTATTGTGAAGTAATACAGACCCACCGCCGATTGCAGATAAAGGTCTAAGCGCCCTTGTGCACAGAAATTACTCATGTCGCCTGTTGTGCAGTAATGCAGACCCACCGCCGATTGCGGATTTTACGGTCCAAGTGCCAATTGCACAGACATTACTCACGCCGCCAATTGCGGACTAACAGACCCCCGCCCATTGGCATCTACTTCCTATTCAGTTTAGAAGACAGGATGAATTTTATGTCTTTTATTTGGCCAAATTGTACTAAACTAGGACACATATGACTCTACCTATGTGAGACTATGTGTTTATACTTTACATGTGACCACCTAGTAAACCTGTAGACACAAATTTTGTGCTTTTGATTTAGTGATCGGAGGACATCCTAATTCAGACAATTTAGTTTAGAATGACCAATGTGCAGAAATTTCACATATCCTGATACAAGAGGTTTTCTGCTCACCTTGTGTTTTAGGCGCCTTGAATTGTCTGAAGAAGGGTCCCCTCCAACCAGCTCCGGAAGTCCTCGATCGGACACGGTCTCAGAGTCAGCCAATCCGGGTCACGGCACCAATTGTTAGCCCGATTTTTTCATTGGAAGCCCAAGAATAAGCTGGAGAAATGGTTTATTAAAACAGTATTTATTAGTGGTCACAAGTAGAGTATATTGCAGCGCTGGACTCGGAGTGCCAGAGCTCCCGCAGGAAATCCGTCAGGCCGAGCCCCGTTATCCGGGAACATGTCATATTTATATTCAGCTTTATCTCACAGAAGTTGTATTCACACTTGTCAGAGTATAATTGGCCAGTTTTGAGTGGCATGATCAGGCCAGCTTCTGTCCTTGTTGTGTTCTTTGGATATGATAAACAATGTGTGTGTATGTGTGACTGCAGTTTTAGGTGTCTAATGTACCAGACCTATCTGCCCTAATAGAGATGTTTTGTCTGACCCAGTTGTTTATGTCATTCTAAGGTCTTGGACCATTTAAGGTCATCTGTTGTGCAGTATGAGCAGAGTGGAAAAGTACCAGCTAGGAACAAAGGTTATTTAGTAAAATACAGAATATGAATTTATAATGTCTAAGAACAAAGCCAATTATAACAGTGTTATGTATCGCAAAGAAAACTATTCTCATGAACTGGAAAGCGAAGAACAATCTGTGTATTAACTAGTTTAGAAATGTTCTTTTAGATTATATTAGCATGGAAACAATGTGTGCCTCCCAACATCAATTGGCTGAATTTCATTCTCTCTGGTCCCCACTGATTAGGTTTATCACATAGTGGTGGTGGGTTGCTGTCCCGTCGCTCTGGGCGGTTGAGTGTGTGCTGAGGGGGGGCTGTGTGGCTTCGGGCGTCTGGTGGTCTCTCGGGTCGTGAGGACGGGGTTGGTCATTCCTGGAGGGGACTGTGTGTCGGGCTTGGAGGGCAGTTTTGGGGGCTTGCGGGTGGGGCTGTCTTGCGGTGTGGGGCAGAGTACCTTAGGGGCCTTGGGGTGGTGACTGCTGGCTCTGTACCGGGTGGCCGGGCCGCTCTGGCGTGGGTGGTGGTGCTGGGCCTTGGCCCTGGTGGCTGGGCGATGCCTTGCGCCCGGGGGGGCTGGGTTGCCCTGGACATGCCACAGTATGGGTGGGTTGGTGCAGGCTTGTTGCTCTGGGACCTCCAGGGTGTCCGCAGATGGTTGTTATCTTTAGGGTGTTGGGGCGTGGGGTGGGGGGGGGGGGTGCTTTTCCCCTGTTGGGGGGGGGCCTGGGTGATGGTGGGTCTCAGGCCCGGGATGCTGCGTCTGGTGTGACCGGGTGGTTTGTTTGTTGTTGTTTGTTTGTTTGTTTGTAGAGGTCCTCCGGGGTGGGGTTGGGTTGGGTTGAGTGGGGTGGGGTGGGATGGGTACCTTCTGGGGGTACAGTAGCTCCCGGAATATGGTCGCTGCAGGCCCCGAGCCTGGTGGACATACGGCCCTCCTGCCCTGTGTTGGGTCCCAGGTAGCAGGGGTGCCTATTGCAGCCAGTCCCTGGCTGCCTTCTGCGGGGGCGAGTAGCTGCCCCGGTGTATATCCCCATACCCCTCTCCCTTTTGGCTCCTGTACACAGCACACACTCACACATGAAGGGTTTTGGGGGCGTGTGTGTTCTGTGGGGTGTAGTGGATGGGGCCACGTAGGTGGTCCCCTTGGCTTCACTCTGCAGTTCCCCGCCCCTGTTTTGATTACACCTTAGACATCACTACTTATCAAACACACACACACACATTAGGTCTTGGCGGGTGGTTGCAGTGAACGGCATCTGGTGGGCGGGGCTCTTTGGGTATGTAGGCTGCCCAGAGGGCCGCGCTCCCAGTTCTACAAGGTTGGCTGCCCCTCAATTTTAATCGCTCACTATTAGAAAATATTGAAGAGCCAGAAGGGTGAGGGGAGGGGTCTTATCACACCCCTGCTTCCTGGTTGCTGCTCGGGCAGGAGTGGCCAGGAGGAATTAATTATTCTGCTGGTTCAGGGTCTGTGGTGGCTGGGGGGCTGCTGGCCCCCTGGTGTGCCCGCTGCGCTACACCCCAGCGGAGTCAAGGGAGGGAGGACGTGTGGATGTATGGGATGTGAAAGTGTGTGTGGTGATGATTGGGCCTGGGTCTGGGACTTGCTGTCGCCTGGCCTGCCTGTGCTTCTCCCAATGGGGGGGCGGCGTTGCCTCTCCCCACTGCTCGCGACCTCACCCACCTGTGGGCACGTCTTGACTCCCAGGGCACTTGGCCAGGGGCGGTGGGGCATGCGCTGACCCACTGTGTGGCTGTCTGGGGCGCTTGGCCCACCCGGGTATTGGGTGTGGCCTCTAACGGTGGGTTTTGGGGTGCTCGGGCTCCTGGGGCCCGGGTCCAGTGCACGGCCCATGTCTGGGCGGCTGGGGTCTGGTGGGGTCGGTGGGCTATTGCCCCTGGCTCCCGGGGGTTCTCTGCCCTATGCTTATGGGGGCTCTGTCCGGGGATTTCCTCTGCTGTCTACTGGGTGTATGCGTGGTTTTCCCTGTGGTGGTTATCCTAGGTTCTGTGCTCCGTGGGGGCTGCTGGTGGCCTGGGTCTTGTGGCCCTCTCTGCCTGCTTCTGATTCCTTAACCAACTAAGCACGGTTATCATGTAGGTCCTGTGCCATGGGTGTTGCATGTTCTCACACACACACACAACACACATTCATTAGTCCAGTAGCAGTTGATGTATTACTCAGGTCATCTATATCCACAGTTGAGTTGTATGCAATTGCTTGTTTTTGTTTTTTTGTGTGTTTGTTTGTTTTTTTCTCTGCTTGTCTGCTTTCAGGTGCTCCTGGTGGCGCTAAGGCTGGATTCGCAACAGAGACCATGGGTTATTGTCTGTTTTGTTTTTTTACAGGTGTAGCAGCTGGTTGTCTGGTTTTTGTTTCTATTTTTGTTCTGTTTCCTCTTCTTTCCTCTTCTTCTTTCCTTGTCCCCCGTTCCGGTTCAGTTCTATCACATGTTATATATTGTAAACAGAAATAAATAAATGGGCATCAAGGGGAGCTTTACATTTGTAAAACTTCCCTTGGTAAAGCAAATCTGTTTGGCATAAAAGGTATTCACAATTCTGCTGTCATAATGCTGAACAGAACAAGGGAAAAAAAAGTGAAGGAATTAATTTTACAGCAAAATCCTGAATCGTGCATAACTCCTCATAAGGAGTGTATTGCTCAAACATAAGTGTGGTTCTTTCTCATACAAGTTTATAAAAAGAAGTTTATGTTTGAAACCAGCTTAAACATTGACAAATATGAAGGACAAAGCAGTTTTAACTTGGTTTGAGTGAAGCAATTCATATTATGGCAATATCTGAAATCTTGACTATCTCCTTAAAATAAAGCGAATTTCAGATTCCAGAAGAACAAGTGTGGTTCTTTCTCATATAAGGTAATATAAAGAAGTTTATACTTGAAACCAGCGTAGACGTGGATAAATAAGAAGGACAAAGCAATTTTAACTTAGTTTAAGTGAAGGAATTGATTTTACAGCAAAATCCTAAATCGTGAATAACTCCTCATAAGGAGTGTATTGCTCAAACATAAGTGTGGTTCTTTCTCATACAAGGTTATAAAAATAAGTTTATACTTGAAACCAGCTTAGAAGAGTCCCTCCATCTTTCCTCTTCTATGATTCAAGCAAAAGTGTTTTGACTCTGGTACTAGTCTTTCCCATAATATTAACTGGTGAGAAGCACCTTTTATGTTCCTTCCCATAACAAGGAATGGGGAGAGAAGCACCTTTTCCCATAACATTGAATGTTCCTTCCCATAATAATGAATGGTGAAAAAAGGGCCTTTTCTCATAACATTGTGTGATCAGCAAGCATAAACAACGTAAATAGCTGGAGCACCATTTTGTTGGGAGACATCTCTGAGCGATCTTCCCGACAGGTTGTGTGGATTTGTGCGGACTTGTCTCTTTCTTGCAAGAAATAAATGTTTTGTGTTTATCGTATCCAGTGACTCTGAGCCTAATTTTAAGAGAATTTTTCTAACATAATGGTCCTTCGAGCCGGATTCTAAGTCCTTTCCACCTTCCAGAATCGGAGCTGAAACCGTGCACGAGGGAGTCCAGGATTCCTAACTGAAGTCCTCTCAGCACAGTTTCTGATAGAGGCCGGCTGCCACTGGCTGGAGGAAAGGTGACAGGATCTATTTTTGAATCAGTGGACAGACTCGCTGGATTCTTCGTTGTTTAACTTACCAGTGGATTTATGGTAAGGAACCCTTTGTATTACTATTGTTGGTTGGAAATAGTGTGATTATTAGGGAAATTTTTGATAAATTAACTAGCAATTGATGGAAAACTGGAGGCCTTTAAATAGATTGAGTCGTTGCTATTTTCCTAAGAATATACTATTTCGAATGCAACCTAGTAAATAAGCCTTTTAACTGGTAACTGTGTAAAAGTTATGTTGGATCACTCACAAATGAAGCAGTCAGAAAAAGTAAGCCTTTTAACTGGTAACCGTGTGTAGGTTGTGTTGGATTAACCCATAAAAGAAGCAGTCAGAAAAGGTCATCCTTTTAACTGGTAACTGTGTATAGGATTAACCCATAAAAACATCATTAGCGGTCAGAAAAGGTCATCCTTTTAACTGGTAACTGTGTATAGGATTAACCCATAAAAACCTAATTAGCGGTCAGAAAAGGTCATCTTTTTAACTGGTAACTGTGTGTAAATTGTGCTGGATTAACCCATAAAAGAAGCAGTCAGAACAGGTCAGCTTTTTAACTGGTAACTGTGTATAGGATTAACCCCTGAAAACATAATAGCAGTCAGAAAAGGTGAAGCAAAGGAAAAAAGCCTTTTAACTGGTAACTGTATGTTGTATTGGATAACCCACAAATGAAACGGTCCGAAAAGGTTAGCCTTTTAACTGGTAAACATGTGTAGTGGTGGGATTAACCAAGGACAACAAAAATGCAGTCAGAAAAGGTTAGTCCATAGTCTGTGTGAGAAGACTACAGGAATAAATAACTCCGCGCCGCGTGTTAGAAACAGAATCTTTCTTAAGAGAGTTTGCAATGAAAGATCGCAAGTTTTAAATCCATGTTAGTTTTTGTTAGTGTTATACGTCTGATCGTTTGTTTGTTAAATGGCCTGATTGTTGAATCGTTTGTTTGTGAAATTAATTTGTTTGTTTGTTAAAGGGGCTGGTTGTTGAATTGTTTGTTTGTTAAATTGTTTTTTTTCCTTCTTTGCTGCAGTGTTGTTTTATTTGCTATGTATGTATAAGAGTGAAACAGCTGCTGGTGTGTGATGTTGCTGCTGGTGACGACAGAAAAATGTGTTACTGACTAATTGAGTTGAAGTGAACATTGGAATCTGGTTGTTGCTCGTGACATAGCGACAGAAGTAGTGTTTCATTCAATAGTACTCACAATAACTCCACCGAAAATTGATTAGCTGCAAGAGGACAGTATGGGAAATATCTGTTTTAAAGCTAACCGGGAGTTAAGTGGGAGTGCTAAAATCATGTTTCAGAAAAAACCCGATAATATTGAATACTTAGAGAGATGAGAAAATAAATTTGGGTTTGAGGGAGAATTGAACATGGTAAAATTGCCCAATCCTAGAGAAGGGGAATACAAAAGTAATGTACAAAGTAAATCTAGTTTAAAAAAGCACAACAAAAAAAAGAACAACAAGGATTAGAGCTAGACATTTGTACAAGTTTGTGTATTAAGATTTAGCAGCTCTCTTAAAGAGTTAAAGTTCAGAAGATCTCAGACAAACAAACAGATCATTTCAAATCTTTACTCATTTCACAGGAAAAACTGTCTGAGCAAAAGATGTTTTACAAGCTGAGATTTTTATCATTTCCATATCAAACCTGCCATTCTTAGGCAAAGTCCTAGGAAAAGTTGTATACCAACAGCTTTCTGACTTTTTCCTGTCTAACAATGCTTTTGATACTTTCCTCTCATAGTCTTGATTTTATGTATTTAACTGAGAGATGAAACAACAAGACAAGACGAGAGTGGGGAGGGTCTTTGTGCCATATTCAGGGCCAAAATACCCACTCACTAGATAAAACATTTATTTTTGTCCTTAATTCAAGCATGTGTCATTTAAAAATGGAGATAAAATTATCTTAAATACTTTGTCTCACCGCAGAATGATTTTATTGATGATTTTACTGAATTTCTTTAAATTGTGTGCACTGCTGTTGACTGTTTAGTCATAACAGGGGACTTGAAGGTGCACATGGATGTAGCCCATAATAAGCAAGCTAAAGAACTCACTACTTTCCTTGAAATGTTTGGTCTAACTCAGCGTGTGACTTTGCATAGATGAAGAGAGAGTTTTTTTTCTGAAATCATAAAAAAAAAAAAAAACTGCAGTAACAACTCTCATGTCTTGCTTGCTACAGTAAACAGATTAACAAACTCTCCAGGTTGCATTTAGAACTCATTTCTACATATAAGGGTAATGAAATTGGAATATTCTTTAATGACAAAGTTCAAGGCATTAAAAATGAAATACTTTCCACCTGAAGCAGGTCTGAGACCAGACAGTCAGACCTTTCAGGTGCAGATGATTTTCAAGCCAAACTGAAACATTTTCTAAATTTGAGATTAGCTCTTCTGAAAAAAAATCATAAGTGTATCAGAAACATAAGCCGGAAATAGAGAATTTAACATATTAATGTTAAGTAATGCTATGGTTAAGTAATGCTTCATTACTTCTGATTGACTAACTTCCCTAAAACTTATGAATTTATGAGCTTAGGAACTGACATCATATTCATCAGAGATTAAAGCATTTATCTCACAGAATGGGAACCAAAAGAGTATTAGTATATATATACATATATATATATATATAATATATTTATATATGTTTTATATATAAAATATATATTTTTTAAAAACCAACACAGCAATGAAATATGCTATGTGAGTCAGATATCAAACAATAGTTTTCTTAAAGAGAAATTTAAAGACAGCTGCAATAAATCAGCGTAATATATGGAGTAATATATTAATACTATAAGCAGTTTCTAAGCCTGCAGATAAATATTAATTAAATTAAACAGAAAGGTTGTGCATGTGTGTTCAACAGGTGCCAAACTAGATGGGTCAAATGCAGAGAGTAATTTTGTGTGACTTGTAACATGACAATAAACAGTCATCTTAATGTGTTTGCACAGCAATGAAATAAAGAGGGAAAGCAGAGGAGCACTCTAACAACAAAAAGAAAAGGAAGAAAGGACTAAACTTTTTGTTGGAAGGGAGAGAAGCAACTATTTAGGTGATGAGGGAAAGCAAAAACACAGATCACAACAGGAGCAGTGACAGAGAAGGAGAGACAGAGCAGGAGGAGATATATGTCGGCTGTGTGGAAGGAGGGGGCATTGGGCGACTGCAGGAGCAAGAGTAAGATAGAGGAAGATTTTGGGAGTCAGTTATGACTAGATAAGAAAAAAACAGGAGCTGTAACCAGGATAGAAGCAGAAAAGCCAGAAAAAGTGTTAAACTTAGAGGGAATTGAACTTATCTTATAGTATGACATCAAACCTGAGATTAGATTGAATGTTTCCGGGACGGAGGTAACTTTTCTATGCGACACAGGTGCAAAACGAACTGTAATCCATCCTGATGACATACCGGGAGTTGAGGAATCCAAAGAAATTATTTGGGTCAAATCAGCAAATGGTAAGAGCCATCCTGAGCGTTTATCAAAACTCTTTACAGTAACAGATACACGGAGTGGAGTAAGTGCTGATTGTCAAGTTGTCTTGTCCACTCTGTGTCCTTGTAACTTACTGGGAAGGGATTTACTCCATTTATTGAAGCTAAGAATAGTTCCAGAAGAAAAAGGTTTAACTGTAGTTCGAATGAAGTCCGCTCAAACAATGATTCAGCATGAGACCACCTTCATACTGGTGTAGTTTGGATCTTGTGTCTACAGGCCCCAGCGCTATCACGCTTCCTCTCCTTAAGAAGGCAAAAGAACACGTCTCAGGAAAGCTCACCCTCAGGTCACCACATGAAGTACACTGTACTGTGTATTACAAATATACTCAAGGGGAGGACATATTTAATTTTTTAAACAAATCAGAAAGTTAAAACATGCTAAAGTTAAAACACTTATACTGGAATAAAGAGGGTTGTTGTGCAGTCAGCTGCTTACTCTCTCACAGCATGAGAAAGTTTTTAAGATCATGGAATGCACCCCATATGTCACTCTCCAAACCCAGAGATGACCACTGGAGGCGTTTAGGTGTGTTTGTGACTGCATGTGAAGAAGCCTCAGATTGGGAGGAGGTGGATCCAGGAATAGAGTATTCTCAGAAACTGGATGCATATACTAGTCCATTAAATTGGACCATGGATGCAAAACCAAATGTACACTTACAAGGACAGATCTGGAAGAATAAAGGTGCCATTTACTATGAAATGTAAAACTTATACTGCCAAAGAGCTTGTTTAAATATGCTTCAGTATCGAGCCATGGAGCACGGCATGTCTCTACAGGAGGGCTGGTAGCAATAATGAACAAGGTTTTTGCAGTGTATGGTTTTATTTATAATAAAATCATAATATCATAATATGATGATAAAGAATTTTTGTCTAATATGTCAAATATGTGCAAATATGATCCATACATATGGCCTAGGACCGGGACGAGGACAGTTCCCGAGGCCGGAGGACCCTTTTCAACACGTTTGTATGGATTTCATTGAATTATATAAAGGGGTCTCCCTGGTGATTAGTGATGTTTTACCAAATGAAGTGAAGTATTTCCAAATGCACAGGCAGATGTACCCTCAACACTGGTGAATTAAATATTACCTAGATTTGGAATTCCTGAAAAAATCTACAGTGATAACAGGGACGCACTTTGTAAACAATATTATCTTCCTGATGGCGAAGAACTTAAAAACAAAAAAGGATCTCAGAAACGACTGTGCATATCATCCACAATCAGCAGGTTTGCTGGAAAGACACAATTGAATAATTAGGTCAAGACTGAAGAGACTGGGAAGAATTGGGTTTACTGTTTACCACTAGTAGTCCTAAACATGCATATTACTCTAACTAGCACAGGATTAACTCCATTTGAGATAATGTATAATGTATGACCATTTTTACAACCACAGTTAAAACTATTAACCGGACATGATGAAGAAAGAGAAGAAACCTTAGCAGGATACATGGTTAAAATGTTAACAAGTAGAGAGATCTCTTCTGTCTAGTGTCTGTTCCAGGTGACCCTGTGGAGGAATCTCTAAAACCTGGAGACTGGATCCTCATCAAAGTGATAAAGAAAGATAACTGCTCCAGCCCAAGGTGGGAAGGTCCATATCAGGTACTGCTTACAGAAACCACAGCAGCTAAACTAATATATCCTGGATGCACTTATCACACTGTAAACTAGTAAGGCCACGACCTGCAGAAGTAGGGAAAGATTGGTTACCCACCACCGTTCTCTGAGGCATAAGTCTGACTACAAAGGGGAATTCTCTCAACAGGAGGGGGTTCGTCTCAACCTCAGTGAAGAAAACCACGGCTAAAACGAGAACATAGGGTGTGGCTAAAATAAGACAGGGATAGACAGACAGCAGCCGTGGCATCCATTTAAATTACCAGGATTTGTAGGTTAAAAGGAACCAGTTGTGTATTGTTAATCATTATTCTTATTATCGTATTCCTAATTCTATGGGATTAAGCACAGATTAATAAAAAACTAAAAGATAATGCACTACAATGAATCACACGGACACAGACTGACCACAGAGATAGGAGGTCCCTCAGGTCCAACAGACAACTTGTCAACCTATTTTTTTTGTTGCAGGAATAGATGGGGTGGCTGACATTGACTTATGCTCAATTATTTTATGTAAAGACAACCAAAAAGCCCATGTGTATTCTGAAAAGTACATATGTGAAATGTATGTTAATACAAGATTTCTGAAGAATCGCCGGTGTATCAGTTGGAATTTTGTTAGAATGTATACAGCATGACAAAATATCCAATCTAATTGTATTGAATGTGCTAAAGCCAGAATATAAATTTAGAAATGAAGCATTACAATTGCATTACAATTGCATAATGAATCTTTTGTACCTAACACAGAGCAATGTAAAACTCTCTCTTTGTTGTTCCCAGCAGTTAAGAAAAGAGACAACTGCCCTCAGCGTTGGCTTATACGGGTAATTTATATATGTTTCATCCACAGGGGTACAGGTAAGAATGTGGGTACTCTCATGTCACATAATTGTCAAGAATCCATCTATTGTCACTCAGGACGCAGGTAACTACTCAGCATCTTGGTTTCGGAACCAAACTTCCATGAGAGCAGACCTCTGGTGGCTGTGTGGGGATATGAAACTGAGGTCCGTCCTTCTGCCTAACTGGCAGCTGCACAATAGCCCAACTACTGATGCCTTTCCGTCTGTTCCCTGAGGGGGACTTTAAGGCCTTGGGTGAGAAGCTGCAATGTCTCAAGCATTTAACTGTGTCTGGAGGTTCATTTGACAACAGAGTGTACCTGGATAGCATTGGAATTCTGAGTCCCAGATGAATTTAAAGCTAGAAATCAAGTAACTACAGACTTTGAATCTTTTCTTTTCTGGTGGGCAACAATAAAAAAAAATGTTTATTGGATAAATTACATCTACAAGGCATTGCTGAACAATTAAAATGTTTGGAACTTTATCCTGTTCCTTTATTCCTAACAATACTTCCACAGATGGCAGAATCACAAAGAGGGACTCGCATCACTCTCTGCAGAGCTGATAGAGAATCAAAGATCCCTTCACTGACATGATGGAGAAGTGGTTTGGTCTCTGTCTGTTGTCACAGCCATAGTAGCCACCTGTGCTTGATGTTGTATCACATGCTTGAGAGGACTGTCCCAAAGACTGATTGAAACCATCCGTACCCGCATAATGTATCAACAGGTAGAGGGAGATGATGACAACGAATGACACATGGATGATGGAGACGATGATACAGATAACATTAAAAGTACTTTGAATGACCCCGAGTGAATTCTCAATGATTTCTTTAATGATTATTTTTGCGTTCATATGAAAGACCAATGAACATGGGAATTGGACCTATTAAAAGACAATTCCTGAATGTAGAGCATTGTAAAGATGATATGTTGCTTCTTCCTGCTAACATTTGTCCACAGTTTGATAAACTGCATCAGCAGCAGAACCACTACAGGACTCAAAGTCAGGTAACTGACCAGGTTTCTGGAATTCTGGAATTCCCATCATGCCAAGATGATGGCGGAACAATCACAAATTTTTATCCACATGTGTACAAAAGGGTGGACGGCGAAGCTAAGCGCTCCACCCCAACGGAATGAAAAGCTGATTTGAAGAGTTCATTCCACCAAGACTGAAAAGGAAATGTCACCCATGAAATCAACAATGCTTTTAGGGACTTCTATAAAACCTTATATTCATCACAAAATGATCCATCAGACAGTAACATAGATCAGTTTCATAGATCATAGACTATTCTACCATCAACAACCTGGAAACCACAATAGTCTCTCTAGATGCAGAAAAAGTATTTGATCGAGTGAACTGGACATTTTTATTTGCAGCATTAAACAAATTCGGGTTTGGGTCACACTTCATCAACTGGATAAGGATATTATATAGCTCCCCAAATGCAAGTGTCAGGACTAATGATCAAACTTCTCCAAGCTTCAGTCTGCAGAGAGGTACAAGACAGGGTTGCCCACTTTCTCCCTCACTTTTTGCTATTTTCATCGAACCTTTAGCAGCTGCTATCAGACAAGATAGAAATATTAAAGGCATCCAACCCCAAAATATTGAGCATAAAATAAGTCTTTATGCTGATGATGTATTACTTTTCCTCCAGAACTCACAGACGTCTCTCATTCACATGATCACACTCATAAATAAATTCTCAGCACTTTCTGACTACTCTATCAATTGGTCTGAGACCACAGTTCTGCCCATTAACTGCAGGGTCCAGAATATACCTGCGATCACTTTACAGTCAGGAAATATTAGATATTTAGGCATAAACATTTCCTCCAGGCTCTCAGAGTTAACAAAGCTAAATTATGTGCAATTATTAATTACAGTAGAGGACGATCTCTCTCGTTGGAAGTCCTTACCTATATCACTTATGGGGAGAGTTACAACCATTAAAATGATGATACTACCAAAAGTTAACTATTTGTTCTCAATGATCCCCAAAAAACCATCTGCTACTTGGTTTAAGTCACTAGATTAATGCATCTCCAAATTTCTGTGGAAAAACAAACCACCACGTATTAGTTTAAAAACCCTACAGAAAACCAAGGAAAGTGGTGGATTAGATTTACCTCATTTTCAGCACTATTCCTTAGCCAATAGGTTACAGTATATATCAAAATGGTTTAAACCTAGCCCAACAGATGAACCATGGATAAATATAGAACAAGCATTGTGTGATAATCTGGAAATCTCTGACCTGCCACTTATTAGTCAAAACGTAAAAAATCACAAATGTTTCAAAAGCATTAACATCATCACCTCTCTGACAGCCTAGTTGGAATTTCTTAAAATAACAAAGTCCTCACTTGTCCCGTGTAAGCTTACACCCATCTGGAACAATCCTCACATACTGCAAAACAAAAAAATGCTAAACTTTCCTCTGTGGAAGATCAAAGGAATCAAACATCAGGAACATATAATCCAAAATGGAAATTTTATTTCATTTGATGAGCTCATATCACAACATGAGATAAGCAGCAATAAATTCCTAGAATATCAACAACTTAAGTCTATAATAACAAAGAAATATATCCTCCACCAACCAGACTTACAACTCCCGACTAGGGTAGAAGAATTTCTAAGCATCTGCACCCCAAAACTACTATCAAAAATATATAAATTATTGTCTAAGATAGATGACACAATGTCTCTTCCATCCTCAAAATGGGAGGCAGATTTATCCATCAGTTCTAGTCATAGCTTCTGGCCACAAATATGTTTGAACACCTTCAGAATGACTCGAAATCCTAATTTACAGCTCATACAATACAAAATCCTTCATAGAACACACTATACAGGACAAAGGATGTTCAGGATGGGTCTAACACACTCAAACATCTGCTCACATTGCACAGATAACACACCTGATGATTATGCACACGCTTTGTGGTTTTGTGCGCCTGTCCAGAAGTTCTGGCTTGAAGTCTGTGAGGACCTATCAACATGGCTAAAGTGTAGCATCCCTGCATGCCCCACACTGTGCATACTGGGTGACTTAGACAACATCAACATGGAAATGAACTCAGCACACATGGTTCTCACAGTGTTATGTATCGCAAAGAAAACTATTCTCATGAACTGGAAAGCGAAAAACAATATGTGTATTAACCAGTTTAGAAATTTTCTTTTAGATTATATTAGCATGGAAACAATGTCTGCCTCCTCAAAACATCAATTGGCTGAATTTCATTCTCTCTGGTCCCCTCTGATTAGCTTTATCACATAGTGGTGGTGGTGGGTTGCTGTCCCGTCGCTCTGGGCGGTTGGGTGTGTGCTGGGGGGGGCTGTGTGGCTTCGGGCGTCTGGTGGTCTCTCGGGTCGTGGGGACAGGGTTGGTCATTGCTGGGGGGGACTGTGTGTCGGGCTTGGAGGGCAGTTTTGGGGGCTTGCGGGTGGGGCTGTCTTGCGGTGTGGGGCGGGCGGTGTTGAGGTGGTGGCTGCTGGCTCTATGCCGGGTGGCCGGGCCGCTCTGGCGTGCGTGGTGGTGCTGGTCCTGGGCCCTGGGGGCTGGGCACTCCAAGGTGTCCGCAGATGATTGTTTTTTTTTCAGGGTGTTGGGGCGTGCGGTGGGGGGGGGGGGGGGGGGGGGGGGGGGGGCGGTTAATTAATCGCTTGGGTGATGGTGGGTCTCAGGCCTGGGCTGCTGCGACTGGTGTGACCGGGTGGTTTGTTTGTTTGTTTTTTGTTGTTGTTTGTTTGTTTTTTGTAGAGGTCCTCCAGGGTGGGGTTGGGTTGAGTGGGGTGGGGCGGGATGGGTACCTTCTGGGGGTAGAGTAGCTCCCGGAATATGGTCGCTGCAGGCCCCGAGCCTGGTGGACATCAGGCCCTCCTGCCCTGTGTTGGCTCCCAGGTAGCGGGGATGCCTATTGCAGCCAGTCCCTGGCTGCCCTCTCTGGGGGAGAGTAGCTCCCCCGGTGTATATCCCCATACCCCTCTCCCTTCTGGCTCCTGTACACAGCACACACTCACACATGAAGGGTTTTGGGGGCGTGTGAGTTCGGTGGTGTGTAGTGGATCGGGCCACGTAGGTGGTGCCCTTTTGTTGCACTTTGCAGTTCCCCGCCCCTGTGTTAGACATTACTACTTATCAAACACACTCACACACACACATTAGGTCTTGGGGGGTGGTTACACTGAGTGGCATCAGGTGGGCGGGGCTCTTTGGGTATGTAGGCTGCCCAGAGGGCTGCGCTCCCAGTTCTATAAGTTTGGCTGCCCCTCAATTTTAATTGCTCACTATTAGAAAATATTGAAGAGCCAGAAGGGTGGGGGGAGGGGTCTTCTTCGCACACCCCTGCTTCCTTGTTGCTGCTCGGGGCGGGAGGGGCCAGGAGGATTAATTAATTGTTCTGCTGGTTCGGGGTCTGTGGTGGCTGGGGGGCTGCTGGCCCCCTGGTGTGCCCGCTGCACTACACCCCAGTGGAGTCGAGGGAGGGAGGACGTGTGGATGTGTGGTAATGATTGGGCCTGGATCTGGGACTTGCTGTCGCCTAGCCTGCCTGTGCTTCTCCCGATGGGGGGGGCAGCGTTGCCTCTCCCTGCTGCTCGCGACTTCACCCACCTGTGGGCACGTCTTGACTCCCAGGGCACTTGGCCAGGGGCGCTGGGGCAGGCGCTGACCCACTGTGTGGCTGTCTGGGGCGCTTGGCCCTCCTGGGTATTGGGTGGGGCCTCTGCCGGGGGGTTTGGGGGTGCTCGGGCTCCTGGGGCCCGGTTCCAGTGCACGGCCCATGTCTGGGCGGCTGGGGCCTGGCGGGATCGGTGGGCTGTTGCCCCTGGCTCCCGGAGGGCCTCTGTCCTATGCTTATGGGGGCTCTTTCCGGGGGCTTCCTCTGCAGTCTTCTGGGTGGATGCGTGGTTGCCCCTGCGGTGGGCTTCCTGGGTTCTGTGCTCTGTGGGGCCCTCTCTGTCTGCTTCTGATTGCTTGGGGGGGCTGTGGATTGTGGACCTGTACGCTTATACACTCATAACTAAGCTTGGTTATCATGTAGGTCCTGTGCCATGGGTGTTGCATGTTCTCACACACACACACACACACACATTCATTAGTCCAGTAGCATGGTCACTAAGCAGTTGATGTATTATCATGTCGTCTCAGGTCATCTATATCCACAGCTGTGTTGTATGCGATTGCCACTTCTTGTGCTTGTTTTTCTTTGTTTGTGTGTTTGTTTTTTCTCTGCTTGTCTGCTTTCAGGTGCTCCTGGTGGCGCTAAGGCTGTATTCCCCTCAGAGGCCATGGATTGCTGTCTGTTTTGTTTTTTACAGGTGTAGCAGCTGGTTGTCTGGTTTTTGTTTCTATTTTTGTTCTGTTTCCTCTTCTTTCCTCTTCTTCTTTCCTTGTCCCCCGGTCCGGTTCAGTTCTATTACATGTCATATATTGTAAACAGAAATAAATAAATGGGCATCAAAGGGAGCTTTACATTTATAAAACTTCCCTTGGCAAAGCAAATCATTTTGGCATCAAAGGTATTCAGACTACAATTCTGCTGCCATAATGCTGAACAGGACAAGGGAAAAAAAAAAAAAAAAGTAAAGAAGACAGTTCTGCCAAAAGCCAGGGACTAGACCTGTTCTAAGTTCTATACTTTTTAAAAGGGGTGTGTTTATCAACTATGGAATTAGAAGATTTGCAAAAATGGTCAAGTGCTAGATCTTCTTCTGGGATTTTAACAGTGTCATGAGTATAACTATTCAACAGATCAGTTTAAAAAAAAGCCTGCTCATGGAGATGTTTCAGGATCTGGATACCAAGCGTTGACCTAATGTTTTCATTTTTGCAATTCTGATACAGGCTATTGAGCAGTGATAACTAACACCAAGTTCAGACACTGCGGATTTTCTACCTTTGATTTGTTAAGATTGAGCCAATCAGGGACAACCTTGAAGGATCTCTTAAGTTTGGTTTTGTAGGATCAGTAATTACCTGAGAAAGGTTGATATCGGTACACACCTTTTTTTAAATGATCAGAGGCAGAGTTCAACTTGTTTAAATTAAAATTGCCACACAGAGATTGGGTTTAGGCCACATGCACACAGAATGACATCAACAAATATAAGAAATATTAAACATTTACACATAGATTTTTGAATACATGTAGAGGAATGATACTTTGAAATGTGCTCATTGCGGAGTTATGATCAGTTGAGTAAGAAGGTTGAACTATTCTGGGAAAGAGGTTCTATTCCCAGCATCATGATGGACACTCCTGATATAGAAGGTTTCGCTAACGCATTGGAATTGTTTTACTATTTTCATATGCATGTGCAATGAAGAATTGCTTGCTGGTGATAAATGCAAAGAAGAACAGCTTACACATAGATGCTCACATATAGGCTGCTGAATGCAATGAAGACCTGCTTATCCAGTAAAGTTCAATGTCAATGTGTAATATTCAATTAGAATTTGCAAAACAGTGAAGTTAAACAATGAATGGGTCCATAGTCGGTATGAGAAGACTACAGGAATATTTACCTGGGTGTACGTTCAAACAGAGATGAGAAAATTGCGATAAATAATTGTTTGTTTGTTTGTTAGTATTTATATGAATGTTATGTGTATAAACTGTGTTGAGTTATAGTTACTCAGTAGTGTCTCAGTGAAACAACCGACGGGGGAAGCCTTGCGGTGACAACAAAAGCAGTGTTTTACTGATCAGTCAAGTTGCTCCGGTGTACTCCATACAAACTGGTTGGCTACTGAAGGGATAGAAAATGGGGAATACTTGTTTTAAAGCAAACAAGGAATTAGATGGGAAAAATACATGTTTTAACGGGACCCAGACAATATTAAATACTCAGACAGATGGGAGAAGAAGTGTAGTTTTGTATGAAATCACAAAATTATTACATAAAATTAGTGAAATCAATTGAAGAATGCCTTTCTGAAGAGCGGTTTACCACAGATGAGCAGCTCTGCGACCAAGCACATTGTAGATCGCTTTACTGCCAAAATGATCTAATTTAATGGATTGGTTTAGACATGCATAACAGCATTTTAAGAACAAAGAGAGAAACAAAAAGAGACAACGCTTCATGGTGGAAGGTGATGTATAAATAACTGTGTATATGATGAAGGAGAGACCATTTGAGCAGCACAGCCATTTCGCAGCACAGGGACAGCAGTCCAAATTAAAGGATCTCCCACGTGGTATCACCTGTCACACTGTGTCAAGGCATCAAAAGAAGAAAAAATCACCAAACTCAAGGACAAAGACACGAAGACTCCGGTGAACGAAGAGAGAGGAATCAGAAATACAAAAGGATGCTGTAGCCTATTGGCTAAGGAATAGTGCTGAAAATTAGGTAAATCTAATCCACCACTGTCCTTGGTCTTCTGTAGGATTTTTAAACTAATACGTGGTGGTTTGTTTTTCCACAGAAATTTGGAGATGCATGAATCTAGTGACTTAAACCAAGTAGCAGATGGTTTTATGGGGATCGTTGAGAACAAATAGTTAACTTTTGGTAGTATCATCATTTTAATGGTTGTAACTCTCCCCATAAGTGATATAGGTAAGGACTTCCAACGAGAGAGATCGTCCTCTACTCTCTTTAATAATTGCACATAATTTAGCTTTGTTAGCTCTGAGAGCCTGGAGGAAATGTTTATGCCTAAATATCTAATATTTCCTGACTGTAAAGTGATCGCAGGTATATTCTGGACCCTACAGTTAATGGGCAGAACTGTGGTCTTAGACCAGTTGATAGAGTAGTCAGAAAGTGCTGAGAATTTATTTATGAGTGTGATTGTGTGAGTGAGAGACGTCTGTGAGTTCTGAAGGAAAAGTAATACATCATCAGCATAAAGACTTATTTTATGCTCAATACTTTGGGATTGGATGTCTTTGATATTTCTATCTTGTCTGATAGAAGCTGCTAAAGGTTTGATGAAAATAGCAAAAAGTGAGGGAGAAAGTGGGCAACCCTGTCTTATACCTCTCTGCAGACTGAAGCTTGGAGAAGTTTGATCATTTGTCCTGACACTTGCATTTTGGGAGCTATATAATATCCTTATCCGGTTGATGAAGTGTGACCCAAACCCAAATTTGTTAAATGCTGCGAATAAAAATTTCCAGTTCACTCCATCAAATGCTTTTTCTGCATCTAGAGAGTCGATTGTGGTTTCCAAGTTGTTGATGGTAGAATAGTCTATGAGATTAATGATCCGGTTTGTGAACGAACTGTTGTGCCTACTGCTCTTCAGCCTGTCAAATGAAACGTAGAATTTGAAACGTGACAAATGAACGAAGACCCAAGGAGTTGAGTCGTAAACAAATCAATACTTTTTCCTGTGCGAGGACCCGTCAGCCGAGGAGTTGAGTCATGAACGAATCAATACTGTTTCCTGTCCTGCTGACTGAGCTTATGAAGCTGCCGCCTGCCATGTGGTGAGTAAGGGTACTGCATGAAAATGAACGAATCACTCACTGAGACAACTCGTTACTCCTGAGTCATATAAAAAATTAGTTCATATCGAACGAATCGATCACGAACGACACATCACTATCTATTTGACGAGTTATGCATGAATTCGGATTTTGCAATAAAATTAATTCCTTCTCTCAAACCAAGTTCAAACTGCTTTGTCCTTCATATTTATCTACTTCTAATCTAGTTTCAACAATAAACAACACTGTATTTTGTAGTATGAAAAAGAACCAGACCTAATTTTCAGCAATAAGCTTCTCTCGAGGAGATATGAAAGAATACAGATTTTGCTATAAAATGAAATCCTTCTATCAAACTTACTTAAAACGGTTTGTCCTTATTTCTTCACTTCTGATGAAGTTTCAACAATAAACAACAAACTTTGTATTATGAGAAAGAACCAGACTCATTCTTCAGGAATCCGAAAATAAGCTCTATTTTACGAGTTATGCACGAATTCGGATTCTCCTATAAAACGAATTCCTTAACTCAAACCAAGTTAAGACTGCTTTGTCCTTCATATTTATTCATGTCTAATCAAGTTTCAACGATAAACAACGTTGTACTTTGTAGAATGAGAAAGAACTTCTTCAGCACTAAGCATCTCTCGACATATGACGAAATACAGATTTTGCTATAAAATTAATTCCTTCTATCAGCCTGACTTAAAACTGTTTGTCCTCCTTATTTATCCACTTCAAATCAAGTTTCAACAATTAAAAAAATTTTGTAGTTTGAGAAAGAACAACTTAATCTTCAGCAATCAGTATAAAAAGAGGGTAAGAAAAGGTGCAAATGCCAACCATACATCACTAAAAGGTGGAGCGGAAGTATTCGGCTGCAAGTAGGTGTGAATGTTCGACCATCATTTGTAAAAAGCGGGTAAGAAAAGGTTCGAATGCCCGACTATATATTAACAAAAGTGGGAGGAGAGGTCTTCGGATGAGAGTGGGTGAGAATTTCCAACCATAATCTATAAAATGCGGTGAAAAAAAAGGTGTGAATAACCCATAGAACACTAAAAGGTGAAGCGGAAGTGTTCGGCTGCAAGAAGGTGTGAATGTCCGACTATATTTGGTGAAAAGCAGGTGAAGCAAGGTCTGAATACCCAACCTTACATCATCAAAAGCGAGATCAGAGGTGTTTGGCTGCAAGAAGGCCATAGTTTGCCAAAAGCGGGTAAGGTGCGCATGACCGATTATACACCATCAACAAAAGTGGGGGCGGAGGTGTTCAGCTGCAAGAAGGTCTGAATGTCCAACAATAATTGCTAGAAAACATGAAAGAGAATTTTCGAATATCAAACCGCACATGATCATAAGCGGCAGAGGAGGTGTGCAGCTGCAAGAAGGTGTGAGTGTCCAACCATAATTACTGAAAAATGGGTAAGAAAAGGTGCGAATGCCCAACCATTTATCATCAAAAGCAGGAGTGGATGTGTTCGGCTACAAGAAGGTTTGAATGTCCGACCATAGTTTGTAAAAAGCGGGTAAGAAAAGGTTCGAATGCCCGAACATACACCATCAAAAGAGGGAGCGGAGCTGTTCCGATGTAAGACGGTGTGAATGTCCGACCATAGTTGGTAAAAAGCGGGTAAGAAAAGGTTAAAATACCTGACTGTACACAATCAAAAGAGGGAGCAGAGTTGTTCAGCTACAAGAAGGTGTGAAAGTCCGACCATGGTTTGTAAAAAGCTGGTAAGAAAAGGTTCGTATGCCCGAATATACACCATCAAAAGCGGAAGAGGAGGTGTTCGGCTGCAAGAAGGTGTGAATGTCGGACCATAGTTGGTAAAAAGCGGGTAAGAAAAGGTTAAAATACCCAACTGTACACAATCAATAGCGGGAGCGGAGTTGTTCGGCTACAAGAAGGTGTGAAAGTCCGACCATGGTTTGTAAAAGGCGTGTAAGAAAAGGTTCGAATGCCCAAATATATACCATCAAAAGTGGAAGAGGAGGTGTTCGGCTGCAAGAAGGTGTGAACGTCCGACCAAAGTTTGTAAAAAGCAGTTAAGAAAAGGTTCGAATATCCAACCAAACATAATCAAAAGCGGGAGCAGAGCTGTTCGACTGCAAGTAGGTGTGAATGTCAGATCATAATTTGCAAAAAGCTGATGAGAAAGGGTGAGAATGCCCGACTAAACACAATCAAATGCGGGAGCAGAGGTGTTCGTCTGTGAGTAGGTGTGAATCTCCAACCATAATTGCTGAAAAATGTGTTAGCAAAGACTAGAATGCCGGACAATACATCATCAAGAGCGGGAGAGGTGGTGTTCGGCTGCAAGTAGGTGTGAATGTCCAGCCATAATTACTCACAAACGGGTAAGAAAAGGTAGTATTGCCAGACCATACATTATCAAAACAGGGAGCGGAGGTGGTTCAGCTGCAAGGTGTGAATGTCTGACCAAAGTTTGTAAAAACCGGGTAAGACAAGGTGCGAATGCGCACCAATGTATGATCAAAAGCGGGAGCGGAGGTTTTCGGCTGCAAGGTCTGAATGTCCAACCATAATTTGTAAAAACCGGGGAAGAAAAGGCTTGAAAGCCCGACTATACACCATCAAAAGAGGGAGCGGTGGTTTTCGACTGCAAGAAAGTCTGAATGTCCACCGATAATTCCTGAAAAATGGATAAAAAAAGGGTGCGAATGCCCAACCATACATCATCAAAAGCAGGAGTGGATGTGTTCGGCTACAAGTTTTGAATGTCCGAGCATAGTTTGTAAAAGGCGGGTAAGAAAAGGTTCGAATGCCCGAACATACACCATCAAAAGAGGGAGCGGAGGCGTTCCGCTGTAAGAAGGTGTGAATGTCCGACCATAGTTGGTAAAAAGTGGGTAAGAAAAGATTAAAATTCCCGACTGTACACAATCAAAAGAGGGAGCGGAGTTGTTCAGCTACAAGAAGGTGTGAAAGTTAGACCATGGTTTGTAAAAAGCGGGTAAAAAAAGGTTCGTATGCCCGAATATACACCATCGAAAGCGGAAGCGGAGGTGTTCGGCTGCAAGAAGGTGTGAACGTCCGACCAAAGTTTGTAAAAAGCAGTTAAGAAAACGTTTGAATATCTAACCAAACATAATCAAAAGCGGGAGCAGAGCTGTTCGACTGCAAATAGGTGTGAATGTCAGATCATAATTTTCAAAAAGCTGAAGAGAAAGGGTGAGAATGCCCGACTATACACCATCAAATGCGGTAGCGGAGTTGTTCGGCTGTGAGTAGGTGTGAATCTCCAACCATAATTGCTGAAAAATGTGTTAGAAAAGGTTAGAATGCCGGTCCATACATCATCAAAAGCGGGAGAGGTGGTGTTCGGCTGCAAGTAGGTGTCAATATCCAACTATAGTTTGTAAAAAGCGGGTAAGACAAGGTGAAAAAGCCCGACAATGTATGATCAAAAGAGGGAGCGGAGGTGTTCGGCTTTAAGAAGGTCTGAATGTCCAACCATAATTTGTAAAAACCGGGAAGAAAAGGCTCAAAAGCCCAACTATACACCATCAAAAGTGGGAGCGGAGGTGTTCAGCTGCAAGAAGGTCTGAATGCCCATCAATATTTTGCGTTATATCATGAAAGAAAATGTTTGAATATCAAACCGCACATGATCATAAGTGGGAGAGGAGGTGTTCAGCTGTAAGAAGGTGTGAATGTCCCTCCATAATTCCTGAAAAATGGGTAGAAAAAGGTGCGAATGCCCAACCATACATTATCAAAAGCAGGTGTGAATGTCAGATCATAATTTGCAAAAAGCTGATGAGAAAGGATGAGAATGCCCGACTATACAACATCAAATGCGGGAGCGGAGGTGTTCGGCTCTGAGTAGGTGTGAATGTCCGATCATAATTGCTGAAAAATGTGTTAGAAAAGGTAAGAATGCCGGACCATAAATCATCAAAAGCGGGAGAGGTGGTGTTCGGCTGCAAAAAGGTGTGAATGTTCGACTAAAGTTTGTAAAAAGCAGTTAAGAAAAGGTTAGAATATTCAACCAAACATAATCAAAAGCGGGAGCAGAGCTGTTCGACTGCAAGTAGGTGTGAATGTCAGATCATAATTTGCAAAAAAGCTGATGAGAAAGGGTGAGAATGCCCGACTATACACCATCAAATGCGGGAGTGGAGTTCTTCGGCTTTGAGTAGGTGTGAATGTCAAACCATAATTACTCACAAACGCGTAAGAAAAGGTAGTATTGCCAGACCATACATGATCAAAACAGGGAGCGGAGGTGGTTCAGCTGCAAGAAGGTGTGAATGTCCGACTAAAGTTTATAAAAAGCGGGTAAGACATGGTGCGAATGCCCGACAATGTATGATCAAAAGAGGGAGCGGAGGTTTTCGGCTGCAAGGTCTGAATGTCCAACCATAATTTGTAAAAACCGGGAACGAAAAGGCTCGAAAGCCCGACTATACACTATCAAAAGCGGGAGCGGAGGTGTTCAGCTGCAAGAAGGTCTGAATGTCCACCAATAATTACTGAAAAATGGTTAAGAAAAGGTGCGAATAGCCAACCATACATCATCAAAAGCAGGAGTGGATGTGTTCGGCTGCAAGAAGGTCTGAATGTCAAACCAAAATATGTAAAAACCGGGGAAGAAAAGGCTCGACAGCCCGACTATACACGATCAAAAGCGGGAGCGGAGGTGTTCAGCTGCAAGAAGGTCTGAATGTCCATCAGTAATTTCTAGAAAACATGAAAGAAAATTTTCGAATGTCAAACTGAATATGATCATAAGCGGGAGAAGAGTTGTTCAGCTGCAAGCAGGTGTTAATGTCCACCCATAATTACTAAAAAATGTGTTAGAAAAGACTAGAATGCCGGACAATACATCATCAAAAGCGGGAGAAGTGGTGTTCGGCTGCAAGTAGGTGTGAATGTCCGACCATAGTTGGTAAAAAGTGGGTAAGAAAAGATTAAAATTCCCGACTGTACACAATCAAAAGAGGGAGCGGAGTTGTTCAGCTACAGGAAGGTGTGAAAGTCCGACCATGGTTTGTAAAAAGCAGGTAAGAAAAGGTTCGTATGCCCGAATATAAACCATCATAAGCGGAAGCGGAGTTGTTTGGCTTCAAGAAGACGTGAACGTCCAACCAAAGTTTGTAAAAAGCAGTTAAGAAAAGGTTCGAATATCGAACCAAACATAATCAAAAGCGGGAGCAGAGCTGTTCGACTGCAAGTAGGTGTGAATGTCAGATCATAATTTGCAAAAAGCTAATGAGAAAGGGTGAGAATGCCCGACTATACACCATCAAATGCGGGAGTGGAGTTGTTCGGCTGTGAGTAGGTGTGAATGTCAAACCATAATTACTCACAAACGGGTAAGAAAAGGTAGTATTGCCAGACCATACATGATCAAAACAGGGAGCAGAGGTGGTTCAGCTGCAAGAAGGTGTGAATGTCCGACTAAAGTTTATAAAAAGCGGGTAAGACAAGGTGCGAATGCCCGACAATGTATGATCAAAAGAGGGAGCGGAGGTTTTCGGCTGCAAGGTCTGAATGTCCAACCATAATTTGTAAAAACCAGGGAAGAAAAGGCTCGAAAGCCTGACTATACACCATCAAAAGCGGGAGCGGAGTTATTCAGCTGCAAGAAGGTCTGAATGTCCACCAATAATTACTGAAAAATGGGTAAGAAAAGGTGCGAATGCCCAACCATACATCATCAAAAGCAGGAGGGGATGTGTTTGGATACAAGAAGGTTTGAATGTTCGACTATAGTTTGTAAAAGGTGGGTAAGAAAAGGTTCGAATGCTCGAACATACACCATCAAAAGAGGGAGCGGAGGTGTTCCGCTGTAAGTAGGTGTGAATGTCCGACCATAGTTGGTAAAAAGTGGGTAAGAAAAGATTAAAATTCCCGACTGTACACAATCAAAAGAGGGAGCGGAGTTGTTCAGCTACAGGAAGGTGTGAAAGTCCGACCATGGTTAGTAAAAAGCGGGTAAGAAAAGGTTCGTATGCCCGAATATAAACCATCATAAGCGGAAGCGGAGTTGTTTGGCTTCAAGAAGACGTGAACGTCCAACCAAAGTTTGTAAAAAGCAGTTAAGAAAAGGTTCGAATATCGAACCAAACATAATCAAAAGCGGGAGCAGAGCTGTTCGACTGCAGGTAGGTGTGAATGTCAGATCATAATTTGCAAAAAGCTAATGAGAAAGGGTGAGAATGCCCGACTATACACCATCAAATGCGGGAGTGGAGTTGTTCGGCTGTGAGTAGGTGTGAATGTCAAACCATAATTACTCACAAACTGGTAAGAAAAGGTAGTATTGCCAGACCATACATGATCAAAACAGGGAGAGGAGGTGGTTCAGCTGCAAGAAGGTGTGAATGTCCGACTAAAGTTTATAAAAAGCGGGTAAGACAAGGTGCGAATGCCCGACAATGTATGATCAAAAGAGGGAGCGGAGGTTTTCGGCTGTAAGGTCTGAATGTCCACCCATAATTTGTAAAAACCAGGGACGAAAAGGCTCGAAAGCCTGACTATACACTATCAAAAGCGGGAGCGGAGGTGTTCAGCTGCAAGAAGGTCTGAATGTCCACCAATAATTACTGAAAAATGGTTAAGAAAAGGTGCGAATAGCCAACCATACATCATCAAAAGCAGGAGCGGATGTGTTCGGCTACAAGAAGGTTTGAATGTCCGACCATAGTTTGTAAAAGGCGGGTAAGAAAAGGTTCGAATGCCCGAACATACACCATCAAAAGAGGGAGCGGAGGTGTTCCGCTGTAAGAAGATGGGAATGTCCGACCATAGTTGGTAAAAAGCTGGTAAGAAGAGGTGAAAATACCCGACTGTACTCAATCAAAAGAGGGAGCGGAGTAGTTCAGCAACAAAGTGTGAAAGTCCGACCATGGTTTGTAAAAAGCGGGTAAGAAAAGGTTGGTATGCCTGAATATAAACCATCATAAGCGGAAGCGGAGTTGTTCGGCTTCAAGAAGACGTGAACGTCCAACCAAAGTTTGTAAAAAGCAGTTAAGAAAAGCTTCGAATATCCAACCAAACATAATCAAAAGCGGGAGCAGAGCTGTTCGACTGCAAGTAGGTGTGAATGTCAGATCATAATTTGCAAAAAGCTGATTAGAAAGGGTGAGAATGCCCGACTATACACCATCAAATGTGGGAGCGGAGTTGTTCGGCTGTGAGTAGGTGTGAATCTCCAACCATAATTGCTGAAAAATGTGTTAGAAAAGGTAAGAATGCCGGTCCATACATCATCAAAAGCGGGAGGGGTGGTGTTCGGCTGCAAGTAGGTGTGAATGTCCAGCCATAATTAATCACAAACGGGTAAGAAAAGGCAGTATTGCCAGACCATACATGATCAAAACAGGGAACGGAGGTGGTTCAGCTGCAAGAAGGTGTGAATGTTCCGCTAAAGTTTATAAAAAGCGGGTAAGAAAAGGTTTGTATGCCCAAATATACACCATCAAAAGCGGAAGCGGAGGTGTTCGGCTGCAAGAAGGTGTGAACGTCTGACCAAAGTTTGTAAAAAGCAGTTAAGAAAAGTTTCGAATATCCAACCAAACATAATCAAAAGCGGGAGCAGAGCTGTTCGACTGCAAGTAGGTGTGAATGTCAGATCATAATTTTAAGAATGCTGATGAGAAAGGGTGAGAATGCCCGACTATACACCAACAAATGCGGGAGCGGAGTTGTTCGTCTGTGAGTAGGTGTGAATCTCCGAGAATAGTTTGTAAAAAGGGGGTAAGAATAGGTTCAAATGCCCAAACATACACCATCAAAAGAGGGAGCGGAGGTGTTCCGCTGTAAGAAGGTGTGAATGTCCGACCATAGTTTTTAAAAAGCGGGTAAGAAAAGGTTAAAATACCCAACTTTACACAATCAATAGCGGGAGCGGAGTTGTTCGGCTACTAAAAGGTGTGAAAGTCCTACCATGGTTTGTAAAAAGCGGGTAAGAAAAGGTGTGAATGCCCGACATTGTATGATCAAAAGAGGGAGAGGAGGTTTTCGGCTGCAAGAAGGTCTGAATGTCCAACCATAATATGTAACAACCGGGGAAGAAAAGACTCGAAAGCCCGACTATACACAATCAAAAGCGGGAGCGGAGGTGTTCAGCTGCAAGAAGGTCTGAATGTCCATCAGTAATTTCTAGGAAACATGAAAGAAAATTTTCGAATGTCAAACTGCATATGATCATAAGCGGGAGAGGAGTTATTCAGCTTTAAGCAGGTGTTAATGTCCACCCATAATTACTGAAAAATGTGTTAGAAAAGACTAGAACGCCGGACCATACATCATCAAAAGCGGGAGAAGTGGTGTTCGGCTGCAAGTAGGTGTGAATGTCAAGCCATAATTACTCACAAACGGGTAAGAAAAGGTAGTATTGCCAGACCATACATGATCAAACGAGGGAGCGGAGGTGGTTCAGCTGCAAGGTGTGAATGTCTGACTAAAGTTTGTAAAAAGCGGGTAAGACAAGGTGCGAATGCCTGACAATGTATGATCAAAAGAGGGAGCATAGGTTTTCGGCTGCAAGGTCTGAATTTCCAACCATAATTTGTAAAAACCAGGGAAGAAAAGGCTCGAAAGCCCGACTATACACCATCAAAAGCGGGAGCGGAGGTGTTCAGCTGCAAGAAGGTCTGAATGTCCACCAATAATTACTGAAAAATGGTTAAGAAAAGGTGCGAAAGCCCAACCATACATCATCAAAAGCAGGAGGGGATGTGTTTGGATACAAGAAGGTTTGAATGTCCGAGCATAGTTTGTAAAAGGCGGGTAAGAAAAGGTTCGAATGCCTGAACATACACCATCAAAAGAGGGAGCGGAGGTGTTCCGCTGTAAGAAGGTGTGAACGTCCGACCGTAGTTGGTAAAAAGCTGGTAAGAAAAGGTGAAAATACCCGACTGTACACAATCAAAAGAGGGAGCGGAGTAGTTCAGCAACAAAGTGTGAATGTCCGACCATGGTTTGTAAAAAGCGGGTAAGAAAAGGTTTGTATGCCCGAATATACACCATCAAAAGCGGGAGTGGAGGTGTTCGGCTGCAAGAAGGTCTGAATGTCCATCAGTAATTGCTAGAAAACATGAAAGAAAATTTTCGAATGTCAAACCGCTCATGATCATAAGCGGGAGAGAAGGTGTTCGACTGCAAGTAGGTGTGAATGTCAGATCAAAATTTGTAAAAAGCGGGTAAGAAAAGGTAAGAATGCCAAACCATAAATTGTCAAAAGCGGCAGCAGAGACGTTCGGCCGGTATTTATCAATGTCTAGATAGATTTCAACAAAAAACAACGTTGTACTTTGCAGTAAAAGAAAGAGCAAATCTAAAGTTTCAGGATTCCGAGAATAAACTTTTCATGAGTTCTGCATTTGTTGGGATTTTGTTTTAAAATGAATTCCTTCACTCAAACTATGTTAAAACTGCTTTGTCCTTCATATGTACCCATTTCTACATATATTTCAATCATAAACTTCCTCATATTACCCTGGATGAGAAAGAGCAACACTTGTGATTAAGCCATAAGCCCCTTTTGAGGAGTTCTGCATGATTTGGGATTTTATCTATAAAATTAATTCCTTCACTCAAACTATGTTAAAACGGCTTTTACGTTCATATTTATCATTGTCTAGATAGATTTAAACAAAAAAAAAAAACAACGTTGTACTTTGCAGTAAAAGAAAGAGCAAATCAAAAGTTTTAGGAATCCGAGAATAAGCTTATTTTCATGAGTTCTGCACGATTTCGGATTTTACTATAAAATGAATTCCTTCACTCAAACTATGTTAAAACTACTTTTAACTTCATATTTATCAATGTCTAGATCGACTTCAACAAAGAACAACATTGTATTTTGCAGTAGAAGAAAGAGCAACACTGAAGGTTCAGGAATCCGAGAATAAGCTTATTTTCATATGTTCTGCATGATTTGGGATTTTATGTATAAAATGAATTCCTTCACTCAAACTATGTTAAAACTGCTTTTAACTTCATATTTATCAATGTCTAGATCGACTTCAACAAAGAACAACATTGTATTTTGCAGTAGAAGAAAGACTAACACTGAAGGATCAGGAATCCGAGAATAAGCTTCTTTTCATACGTTCTGCATGATTTGGGATTTTATGTATAAAATTAATTCCTTCACTCAAACCAAGTTAAAACTGCTTTGTCCTTCATATTTATCAATGTCTAGATCGACTTCAACAAAGAACAACATTTGATTTTGCAGTAGAAGAAAGAGAAACACTGAAGGATCAGGAATCCGAGAATAAGCTTATTTTCATGAGTTCTGCACGATTTCGGATTTACCTATAAAATTAATTGCTTTGCTCAAACCAATTTAAAATTGCTTTGTCCTTCATAGTTATCCATGTCTAAAAATGTATCAAGCATAAAGTTCCTCATATTACCCTGAATGAGAAAGAAGCATCCCTTTGGTTGAGCAATACGTTAATTTCTTCACTCAAACCAAGTGGAAACTGCTTTGTCCTTCATATTTATCAATATCTAGATCGATTTCAACTTCTTCTACTGCAAAGTCCAATGGTGTTCTTTGTTGAAGGCGATCTAACCTTTTCTTAACTGCTTTTTACAAACTTTGGTCGGACGTTCACATCTTCTTGTAGCCGAACAACTCCGCTCCCGCTATTGATTGTGTACAGTCGGGTATTTTAACCTTTTCTTACCCGCTTTTTACCATCTATGGTTGGACATTCACACCGTCTTACAGCGGAACACCTCCGCTCCCGCTTTTGATGGTGTATTTTCGGGCATTCGAACCTTTTCTTACCCGCTTTTTACAAACTATGGTCGGACATTCAAACCTTCTTGTAGCCGAAAACCTTCGCTCCCTCTTTTGATTATACATTGTCGGGCATTGGCACCTTTTCTTACCCGCTTTTTACAAACCATGGTCGGACTTTCACACCTTCTTGTAACCGAACACATCCTTTCCCGCTATTGATTGTATACAGTTGGGTATTTTAACCTTTTCTCACCCGCTTTTTAACAACTATGGTCCGACATTCACACCTTCTTACAGCGGAACACCTCCGCTCCCTCCTTTGATGGTGTATGTTCGGGCATTCAAACCTTTTCTTACCCGCTTTTTACAAACTATGGTCGGATATTCAAACCTTCTTGTAGCCGAACACATCCACTCCTGCTTTTGATGATGTATGGTTGGGCATTCGAACCTACTTGTTGCCCGCTTTTCATTAATTATGGGTGGACATTCACACCTTTTCGCAGCCAAACACCTCCACTCTTGTTTTGATCATGTATGGTTGGACATTCGCACCTTTTCTCACCCGCGTTTTGCAAACTATGGTCGGCCATTCACAGCTTCCTCTCATATAAGTATGGTGGGATATTCACACCCACCTGCATCCGAAGACCTCCGTCCCCACTTTTGTTGATATTTAGTCGGTCATTCGCACCTTACCCGCTTTTGGCAAACTATGGCCTTCTTGCAGCCAAACACCTCTGATCTCGCTTTTGATGATATAAGGTTGGGCATTCAGACCTTGCTTCACCTGCTTTTCACCAAATATAGTCGGACATTCACACCTTCTTGCAGCCGAACACCTCCGCTTCCGCTTTTGATGGTGTATATTCGGGCATACGAACATTTTCTTACCCGCTTTTTACAAACCATGGTCGGACTTTCACACCTTCTTGTAGCTGAACAACTCCGCTCCCTCTTTTGATTGTGTACACTCGGGTATTTTCACCTCTTCTTATCCACTTTTTACCAACTATGGTCGGACATTCACACCTTCTTAAAAGCGGAACACCTCCGCTCCCTCTTTTGATGGTGTATGTTAAGGCATTCGAAGCTTTTCTTACCCGCCTTTTACAAACTATGGTCGGACATTCAAACCTTCTTGTAGCCGAACAACTCCACTCCTGCTTTTGATGATGTATGGTTGGGCATTCGCACCTTTTCTTAACCATTTTTCAGTAATTATTGGTGGACATTTAGACCTTCTTGCAGCTGAACACCTCCGCTCTTGCTTTTGATGGTGTATAGTTGGGCATTCTCACCCTTTTTCATCAGCTTTTTGCAAATTATGATCTGACATTCACACCTACTTGCAGTCGAACAGCTCTGCTCCCGCTTTTGATTATGTTTGGTTGGATATTGGAACCTTTTAAATGCTTTTTACAAACTTTTATCGGACGTTCACACCTTGCAGCGGAACACCTCCGCTTCCGCTTTTGATGGTATATATTCGGGCATTCGAACCTTTTCTTACCCGCTTTTTACAAACCATGGTCGGACTTTCACACCTTCTTGTAGCTGAACAACTCCGCTCCCTCTTTTGATTGTGTACACTCGGGTATTTTCACCTCTTCTTACCCGCTTTTTACCAACTATGGTCGGACATTCACACCTTCTTAAAGCGGAACACCTCCGCTCCCTCTTTTGATGGTGTATGTTAAGGCATTCGAAGCTTTTCTTACCCGCCTTTTACAAACTATGGTCGGACATTCAAAACTTGTAGCCGAACACACCTACTCCTGTTTTTGATGATGTATGGTTGGGCATTCGCACCCTTTTTTTATCCATTTTTCAGGAATTATCGGTGGACATTCAAACTTTCTTGCAGCCGAAAACCACCGCTCCCTCTTTTGATGGTGTATAGTCGGGCTTTCGAGCCTTTTCTTCCCCGGTTTTTACAAATTATGGTTGGACATTCAGACCTTGCAGCCGAAAACCTCCGCTCCCGCTTTTGATCATACATTGTCGAGCATTCGCACCTTGTCTTACCCGCTTTTTACAAACTTTAGTCAGACATTCACACCTTGCAGCTGAACCACCTCCGCTCCCTGTTTTGATAATGTATGGTCTGGCAATACTACCTTTTCTTACCCGTTTGTGAGTAATTATGGCTGGACATTCACACCTACTTGCAGCCGAACACCACCTCTCCCGCTCTTGATGATGTATTGTCCGGCATTCTAGTCTTTTCTAACACATTTTTCAGCAATTATGGTCGGACATTCAAACCTACTCACAGCCGAACAGTACTGCTCCCGCATTTGATGGTGTATAGTCGGGCATTCTCACCCTTTCTCAACAGCTTTTTTGCAAATAATGATCTGACATTCACACCTACTTGCAGTCGAAAAGCTCTGCTCCCGCTTTTGATGATGTATAGTCCGGCATTCTTACCTTTTCTAAAACATTTTTCAGCATTTATGGTCGGACATTCACACCTACTCACAGACGAACACCTCCGCTCCCGCATTTGATTGTGTTTAGTCGGGCATTCTCACCCTTTCTCATCAGCTTTTTGCAAATTATGATCTGACATTCACACCTACTTGCAGTCGAACAGCTCTTCTCCCGCTTTTGATTATGTTTGGTTGGATATTCGAACCTTTTCTTAACTGCTTTTTACAAACTTTGGTCGGACGTTCACACCTTCTTGCACCCGAACACCTCCTCTTCCACTTTTGATGGTATATATTTGGGCATTCGAACCTTTTCTTATACGCCTTTTACAAACCATGGTCGGACTTTCACACCTTCTTGTAGCCGAACAACTCCGCTCCCGCTATTGATTGTGTACAGTTGGGTATTTTAACCTTTTCTTACCCGCTTTTTACCAACTATGGTCCGACATTCACACCTTCTTGCAGCCGAACACCTCCTCTTCCGCTTTTGATGGTGTATATTTGGGCATACGAACCTTTTCTTACCAGCTTTTTACAAACCATGGTCGGACTTTCACACCTTCTTGTAGCTGAACAAATCCGCTCCCCCTTTTGATTGTGTACAGTCAGGTATTTTAACCTTTTCTTAACCGCTTTTTACCAACTATGGTCGGACATTCACACCGTCTTACATCGGAGCAGCTCCGCTCCCTCTTTTGATGGTGTATGTTCGGGCATTCGAACCTTTTCTTACCCGCTTTTTACAAACTATGTTCGGACATTCAAACCTTCTTGCAGCCGAAAACCTCCGCTCCCTCTTTTAATCATACATTGTCGGGCATTCGCAGCTTTTCTTACCTGCTTTTTACAAACCAGGGTCGGACTTTCACATCTTTTAGTAGCCTAACAACTGCGTTCCTGGTATTGATTGTGTACAGTTGGGTATTTTAATCTTTTCTTACCCGCTTTTTACCAACTATGGTCGGACATTCAAACCTTCTTGTAGCCGAACACATCCACTCCTGCTTTTAATGATGCATGGTTGGGCATTCGCACCTTTTCTTACCCATTTTTCAGTAATTATGGTTAGACACTCACACCTTCTTGCAGCTGCACACCTCCTCTCCCGCTTATGATCATGTGCGGTTTGATATTCGAAAATTCTCTTTCATGTTTTCTAGCAATTATTGTTGGACATTCAGACCTTCTTGCAGCTGAACACCTCCGCCCCCACTTTTGTTGATGGTGTATAATCGGTCTTTCGCACCTTACCCGCTTTTGGCAAACTATGGCCTTCTTGCAGCCAAACACCTCTGATCTCGCTTTTGATGATGTAAGGTTGGGCACTCAGACCTTGCTTCACCTGCTTTTCACCAAATATAGTCGGACATTCACACCTTCTTGCAGCCGAACACTTCCGCTTCACCTTTTAGTGTTCTATGGGGTATTCACACCTTTTTTTCACCGTATTTTATAGATTATGGTTGGAAATTCTCACCCACTCTCATCCGAACACCTCTGTTCCCGCTTTTGTTAATATATAGTCGGGCATTCGAACCTTTTCTTACCCGCTTTTTACAAATTACGGTCGAACATTCACACCTACTTGCAGCCGAATACTTCCGCTCCACCTTTTAGTGATGTATGGTTGGCATTTGCACCTTTTCTTACCCTCTTTTTATACTGATTGCTGAAGATTAAGTTGTTCTTTCTCAAACTACAAATTTTTTTTAATTGTTGAAACTTGATTTGAAGTGGATAAATAAGGAGGACAAACAGTTTTAAGTCAGGCTGATAGAAGGAATTAATTTTATAGCAAAATCTGTATTTCGTCATATGTCGAGAGATGCTTATTGCTGAAGAAGTTCTTTCTCATTCTACAAAGTACAACGTTGTTTATCGTTGAAACTTGATTAGACATGAATAAATATGAAGGACAAAGCAGTCTTAACTTGGTTTGAGTTAAGGAATTCGTTTTATAGGAGAATCCGAATTCGTGCATAACTTGTAAAATAGAGCTTATTTTCGGATTCCTGAAGAATGAGTCTGGTTCTTTCTCATAATACAAAGTTTGTTGTTTATTGTTGAAACTTCATCAGAAGTGAAGAAATAAGGACAAACCGTTTTAAGTAAGTTTAATAGAAGGATTTCATTTTATAGCAAAATCTGTATTCTTTCATATCTCCTCGAGAGAAACTTATTGCTGAAAATTAGGTCTGGTTCTTTTTCATACTACAAAATACAGTGTTGTTTATTGTTGAAACTAGATTAGAAGTAGATAAATATGAAGGACAAAGCAGTTTGAACTTGGTTTGAGAGAAGGAATTAATTTTATTGCAAAATCCGAATTCATGCATAACTCGTCAAATAGATAGTGATGTGTCGTTCGTGAGCGATTCGTTCGATATGAACTATTTTTTTATATGACTCGGGAGTAACGAGTTGTCTCAGTGAGTGATTCGTTCATTTTCATGCAGTACCCTTACTCACCACATGGCAGGCGGCAGCTTCATAAGCTCAGTCAGCAGGACAGGGAACAGTATTGATTCGTTCACGACTCAACTCCTCGGGTGACGGGTCCTCGCACAGGAAACAGTATTGATTCGTTCATGACTCAACTCCTCGGCTGACGGGTCCTCGCACAGGAAAAAGTATTGATTTGTTTACGACTCAACTCCTTGGGTCTTCGTTCATTTGTCACGTTTCAAATTCTACGTTTCATTTGACAGGCTGAGGAGCAGTAGGCACAACAGTTCGTTCATGAACCGGATCATTAATCTCATAGACTATTCTACCATCAACAACTTGGAAACCACAATCGACTCTCTAGATGCAGAAAAAGCATTTGATGGAGTGAACTGGAAATTTTTATTCGCAGCATTAAACAAATTTGGGTTTGGGTCACACTTCATCAACCGGATAAGGATATTATATAGCTCCCCAAATGCAAGTGTCAGGACAAATGATCAAACTTCTCCAAGCTTCAGTCTGCAGAGAGGTATAAGACAGGGTTGCCCACTTTCTCCCTCACTTTTTGCTATTTTCATCAAACCTTTAGCAGCTTCTATCAGACAAGATAGAAATATCAAAGACATCCAATCCCAAAGTATTGAGCATAAAATAAGTCTTTATGCTGATGATGTATTACTTTTCCTTCAGAACTCACAGACGTCTCTCACTCACACAATCACACTCATAAATAAATTCTCAGCACTTTCTGACTACTCTATCAACTGGTCTAAGACCACAGTTCTGCCCATTAACTGTAGGGTCCAGAATATACCTGCGATCACTTTACAGTCAGGAAATATTAGATATTTAGGCATAAACATTTCCTCCAGGCTCTCAGAGCTAACAAAGCTAAATTATGTGCAATTATTAAAGAGAGTAGAGGACGATCTCTCTCGTTGGAAGTCCTTACCTATATCACTTATGGGGAGAGTTACAACCATTAAAATGATGATACTACCAAAAGTTAACTATTTGTTCTCAACGATCCCCATAAAACCATCTGCTACTTGGTTTAAGTCACTAGATTCATGCATCTCCAAATTTCTGTGGAAAAACAAACCACCACGTATTAGTTTAAAAATCCTACAGAAGACCAAGGACGGTGGTGGATTAGATTTACCTAATTTTCAGCACTATTCCTTAGCCAATAGGCTACAGCATCCTTTTGTATTTCTGATTTGTCAGTCCTCTCTCTTCGTTCACCGGAGTCTTCGTGTCTTTGTCCTTGAGTTTGGTGATTTTTTCTTCTTTTGATGCCTTGACACAGTGTGACAGGTGATACCACGTGGGAGATCCTTTAACTTGGACTGCTGTCCCTGTGCTGCGAAATGGCTGTGCTGCTCAAATGGTCTCTCCTTCATCATATACACAGTTATTTATACATCACCTTCCACCATGAAGCGTTGTCTCTTTTTGTTTCTCTCTTTGTTCTTAAAATGCTGTTATGCATGTCTAAACCAATCCATTAAATTAGATCATTTTGGCAGTAAAGCGATCTACAATGTGCTTGGTCGCAGAGCTGGTCATCTGTGGTAAACAGCTCTTCAGAAAGGCATTCTTCAATTGATTTCACTAATTTTATGTAATAATTTTGTGATTTCCTACAAAACTACACTTCTTCTCCCATCTGTCTGAGTATTTAATATTGTCTGGGTCCCGTTAAAACATGTATTTTTCCCATCTAATTCCTTGTTTGCTTTAAAACAAGTATTCCCCATTTTCTATCCCTTCAGTAGCCAACCAGTTTGTATGGAGTACACTGGAGCAACTTGACTGATCAGTAAAACAGTGCTTTTGTTGTCACCGCAAGGCTTCCCCCGTCGGTTGTTTCACTGAGACACTACTGAGTAACTATAACTCAACACAGTTTATACACATAACATTCATATACATACTAACAAACAAACAAGCAATTATTTATCGCAATTTTCTCATCTCTGTTTGAACGTACACCCAGGTAAATATTCCTGTAGTCTTCTCATACCGACTATGGACCCATTCATTGTTTAACTTCACTGTTTTGCAAATTCTAATTGAATATTACACATTGACATTGAACTTTACTGGATAAGCAGGTCTTCATTGCATTCAGCAGCCTATATGTGAGCATCTATGTGTAAGCTGTTCTTCTTTGCATTTATCACCAGCAAGCAATTCTTCATTGCACATGCATATGAAAATAGTAAAACAATTCCAATGCGTTAGCGAAACCTTCTATATCAGGAGTGTCCATCATGATGCTGGGAATAGAACCTGTTTCCCAGAATAGTTCAACCTTCTTACTTAACTGATCATAACTCCGCAATGAGCACATTTCAAAGTATCATTCCTCTACATGTATTCAAAAATCTATGTGTAAATGTTTAATATTTCTTATATTTGTTGATGTCATTCTGTGTGCATGTGGCCTAAACCCAATCTCTGTGTGGCAATTTTAATTTAAACAAGTTGAACTCTGCCTCTGATCATTTAAAAAAAAGTGTGTACCGATATCAACCTTTCTCAGGTAATTACTGATCCTACAAAACCGAACTTAAGAGATCCTTCAAGCCTGATTGGCTCAATCTTAACAAATCAAAGGTAGAAAATCCGCAGTGTCTGAACTTGGTGTTCGTTATCACTGCTCAATAGCCTGTATCAGAATTGCAAAAATGAAAACATTAGGTCCACGCTTGGTATCCAGATCCTGAAACATCTCCATGAGCAGGCTTTTTTTTAAACTGATCTGTTGAATAGTTATACTCATGACATATGAGTTAAAATCCCAGATGAAGATCTAGCACTTGACCATTTTTGTAAATCTTCTAATTCCATAGTTGATAAACACACCCCTTTTAAAAAGTATAGAACTTAGAACAGGTCTAGTCCCTGGCTTTCGGCAGAACTGTATTCTTTACTTTTTTTTTTTTTTCCTCTTGTCCTGTTCAGCATTATGGCAGCAGAATTGTAGTCTGAATACCTTTGATGCCAAAATGATTTGCTTTGCCAAGGGAAGTTTTATAAATGTAAAGCTCCCTTTGATGCCCATTTATTTATTTCTGTTTACAATATATGACATGTAATAGAAATTAACCGGACCGGGGGACAAGGAAAGAAGAAGAGGAAAGAAGAGGAAACAGAACAAAAATAGAAACAAAAACCAGACAACCAGCTGGTACACCTGTAAAAAACAAAACAGACAGCAATCCATGGCCTCTGAGGGGAATACAGCCTTAGCGCCACCAGGAGCACCTGAAAGCAGACAAGCAGAGAAAAAACAAACACACAAACAAAGAAAAACAAGCACAAGAAGTGGCAATCGCATACAACACAGCTATGGATATAGATGACCTGAGACGACATGACACACAACTGCTTAGTGACCATGCTACTGGACTAATGAATGTGTGTGTGTGTGTGGGAGAACATGCAACACCCATGGCACAGGACCTACATGATAACCGTGCTTAGTTATGAGTGTATAAGCGTACAGGGCCACAATCCACAGCCCCTCCAAGCAATCAGAAGCAGACAGAGAGGGCCACAAGACCCAGGCCACCAGCAGCCCCCACAGAGCACAGAACCCAGGAAGCCCACCGCAGGGGCAACCACGCATCCACCCAGAAGACTGCAGAGGAAGCCCCCGGAAAGAGCCCCCATAAGCATAGGGCAGAAGCCCTCCGGGAGCCAGGGGCAACAGCCCACCGACCCCGCCAGACCCCAGCCGCCCAGACATGGGCCGTGCACTGGACCCGGGCCCCAGGAGCCCGAGCGCCCCCAAACCCCCCGGCAGAGGCCCCACCCAATACCCAGGAGGGCCAAGCGCCCCAGACAGCCACACAGTGGGTCAGCGCCTGCCCCAGCGCCCCTGGCCAAGTGCCCTGGGAGTCAAGACGTGCCCACAGGTGGGTGAAGTCGCGAGCAGCGGGGAGAGGCAACGCTGCCCCCCCATCGGGAGAAGCACAGGCAGGCCAGGCAACAGCAAGTCCCAGATCCAGGCCCAATCATTACCACACATCCACACGTCCTCCCTCCCTCGACTCCACTGGGGTGTAGTGCAGCGGGCACACCAGGGGGCCAGCAGCCCCCCAGCCACCACAGACCCCGAACCAGCAGAACAATTAATTAATCCTCCTGGCCCCTCCCGCCCCGAGCAGCAACAAGGAAGCAGTGGTGTGCGAAGAAGACCCCTCCCCCCACCCTTCTGGCTCTTCAATATTTTCTAATAGTGAGCAATTAAAATTGAGGGGCAGCCAAACTTATAGAACTGGGAGCGCAGCCCTCTGGGCAGCCTACATACCCAAAGAGCCCCGCCCACCAGATGCCACTCAGTGTAACCACCCCCCAAGACCTAATGTGTGTGTGTGAGTGTGTTTGATAAGTAGTAATGTCTAACACAGGGGCGGGGAACTGCAAAGTGCAACAAAAGGGCACCACCTACGTGGCCCCATCCACTACACACCACCGAACACACACGCCCCCAAAACCCTTCATGTGTGAGTGTGTGCTGTGTACAGGAGCCAGAAGGGAGAGGGGTATGGGGATATACACCGGGGGAGCTACTCTCCCTCAGAGAGGGCAGCCAGGGACTGGCTGCAATAGGCATCCCCGCTACCTGGGAGCCAACACAGGGCAGGAGGGCCTGATGTCCACCAGGCTCGGGGCCTGCAGCGACCATATTCCGGGAGCTACTCTACCCCCAGAAGGTACCCATCCCGCCCCACCCTACTCAACCCAACCCCACCCTGGAGGACCTCTACAAAAAACTAACAAACAACAACAAAAAACAAACAAACAAACCACCCGGTCACACCAGTCGCAGCAGCCCAGGCCTGAGACCCACCATCACCCAAGCGAAAAGCACCGCCCCCCCCCAACCTTACGCCCCAACACCCTGAAAAAAAAACAACCATCTGCGGACACCTTGGAGCGCCCAGCCCCCAGGGCCCAGGCCCACCACCACCACGCACACCAGAGCGGGCCGGCCACCCGGCATAGAGCCAGCAGCCACCACCTCAAGGCCCCTAAGGGACCCCGCCCCACACCGCAAGACAGCCCCACCCGCAAGCCCCCAAAACTGCCCTCCAAGCCCGACACACAGTTCCCCCCAGCAATGACCAACCGCCCAGAGCGACGGGACAGCAACCCACCACCACCACTATGTGATAAAGCTAATCAGAGGGGACCAGAGAGAATGAAATTCAGCCAATTGATGTTTTGAGGAGGCAGACATTGTTTCCATGCTAATATAATCTAAAAGAAAATTTCTAAACTGGTTAATACACATATTGTTTTTCGCTTTCCAGTTCATGAGAATAGTTTTCTTTGCGATACATAACACTGTGAGAACCATGTGTGCTGAGTTAATTTCCATGTTGATGTTGTCTAAGTCACCCAGTATGCACAGTGTGGGGCATGCAGGGATGCTACACTTTAGCCATGTTGATAGGTCCTCACAGACTTCAAGCCAGAACTTCTGGACAGGCGCACAAAACCACAAAGCGTGTGCATAATCATCAGGTGTGTTATCTGTGCAATGTGATCAGATGTTTGAGTGTGTTAGACCCATCCTGAACATCCTTTGTCCTGTATAGTGTGTTCTATGAAGGATTTTGTATTGTATGAGCTGTAAATTAGGATTTCGAGTCATTCTGAAGGTGTTCAAACATATTTGTGGCCAGAAGCTATGACTAGAACTGATGGATAAATCTGCCTCCCATTTTGAGGATGGAAGAGACATTGTGTCATCTATCTTAGACAATAATTTATATATTTTTGATAGTAGTTTTGGGGTGCAGATGCTTAGAAATTCTGCTACCCTAATCGGGAGTTGTAAGTCTCGTTGGTGGAGGATATATTTCTTTGTTATTATAGACTTAAGTTGTTGATATTCTAGGAAATTATTGCTGCTTATCTCATGTTGTGATATGAGCTCATCAAATGAAATAAAATTTCCATTTTGGATTATATGTTCCAGATGTTTGATTCCTTTGATCTTCCACAGAGTAAAGTTTAGCATTTTTTTGTTTTGCAGTATGTGAGGATTGTTCCAGATGGGTGTAAGCTTACACGGGACAAGTGAGGACTTTGTTATTTTAAGAAATTCCCACCAGGCTCTCAGAGAGGTGATGATGTTAATGCTTTTGAAACATTTGTGATTTTTTACGTTTTGACTAATAAGTGGCAGGTCAGAGATTTCCAGATTATCACACAATGCTTGTTCTATATTTATCCATGGTTCATCTATTGGGCTAGGTTTAAACCATTTTGATATATTCTGTAACCTATTGGCTAAGGAATAGTGCTGAAAATGAGGTAAATCTAATCCACCACAGTCCTTGGTCTTCTGTAGGGTTTTGAAACTAATACGTGGTGGTTTGTTTTTCCACAGAAATTTGGAGATGCATGAATCTAGTGACTTAAACCAAGTAGCAGATGGTTTTATGGGGATCATTGAGAACAAATAGTTAACTTTTGGTAGTATCATCATTTTAATGGTTGTAACTCTCCCCATAAGTGATATAGGTAAGGACGTCCAACGAGAGAGATCGTCCTCTACTTTCTTTAATAAGTCTTTAATAATTGCACATAATTTAGCTTTGTTAACTCTGAGAGCCTGGAGGAAATGTTTATGCCTAAATATCTAATATTTCCTGACTGTAAAGTGATCGCAGGTATATTCTGGACCCTGCAGTTAATGGGCAGAACTGTGGTCTTAGACCAGTTGATAGAGTAGTCAGAAAGTGCTGAGAATTTATTTATGAGTGTGATCGTGTGAGTGAGAGACGTCTGTGAGTTCTGAAGGAAAAGTAATACATCATCAGCATAAAGACTTATTTTATGCTTAATATTTTGGGATTGGATGCCTTTAATATTTCTATCTTGTCTGATAGAAGCTGCTAAAGGTTTGATGAAAATAGCAAAAAGTGAGGGAGAAAGTGGGCAACCCTGTCTTGTACCTCTCTGCAGACTGAAGCTTGGAGAAGTTTGATCATTTGTCCTGACACTTGCATTTGGGGAGCTATATAATATCCTTATCCAGTTGATGAAGTGTGACCCAAACCCGAATTTGTTTAATGCTGCGAATAAAAATTTCCAGTTCACTCGATCAAATGCTTTTTCTGCATCTAGAGAGTCGATTGTGGTTTCCAAGTTGTTGATGCTAGAATAGTCTATGATATTAATGATCCGGTTTGTGGACAAACTGTTGTGCCTACTGCTCTTCAGCCTGTCAAATGAAACGTAGAATTTGAAACGTGAGAAATGAACGAAGACCCAAGGAGTTTAGTCGTAAACGAATCAATACTGTTTCCTGTGCGAGGACCCGTCAGCCGAGGAGTTGAGTCATGAACGAATCAATACTGTTTCCTGTGCGAGGACCCGTCACCCGAGGAGTTGAGTCGTGAACGAATCAATACTGTTTCCTGTCCTGCTGACTGAGCTTATGAAGCTGCCGCCTGCCATGTGGTGAGTAAGGGTACTGCATGAAAATGAACGAATCACTCACTGAGACAACTCGTTACTCCCGAGTCATATAAAAAATTAGTTCATATCGAACGAATCGCTCACGAACGACACATCATTATCTATTTGACGAGTTATGCATGAATTTGGATTTTGCAATAAAATTAATTCCTTCTCTCAAACCAAGTTCAAACTGCTTTGTCCTTCATATTTATCTACTTCTAATCTAGTTTCAACAATAAACAACACTGTATTTTGTAGTATGAAAAAGAACCAGACCTAATTTTTAGCAATAAGCTTCTCTCGAGGAGATATGAAGGAATACAGATTTTGCTATAAAATGAAATCCTTCTATCAAACTGACTTAAAACGGTTTGTCCTTATTTCTTCACTTCTTTGTATTATGAGAAAGAACCAGACTCATTCTTCAGGAATCCGAAAATAAGCTCTATTTTACGAGTTATGCACAAATTCAGATTCTCCATATAAAACGAATTCCTTAACTCAAACCAAGTTAAGACTGCTTTGTCCTTCATATTTATTCATGTCTAATCAAGTTTCAACGATAAACAACGTTGCACTTTGTAGAATGAGAAAGAACTTCTTCAGCAATAAGCAACTCTCGACATATGATGAAATACAGATTTTGCTATAAAATTAATTCCTTCTATCAGCCTGACTTAAAACTGTTTGTCCTCCTTATTGTTTCAACAATTAAAAAAATTTTGTAGTTTGAGAAAGAACAACTTAATCTTCAGCAATCAGTATAAAAAGAGGGTAAGAAAAGATGCAAATGCCAACCATACATCACTAAAAGGTGGAGCGGAAGTATTCGGCTGCAAGTAGGTGTGAATGTTCGACCATAATTTGTAAAAAGCGGGTAAGAAAAGGTTTGAATGCCCGACTATATATTAACAAACGCGGGAGGAGAGGTGTTCGGATGAGAGTGGGTGAGAATTTCCAACCATAATCTATAAAATACGGTGAAAAAAAGGTGTGAATACCCAATAGAACACTAAAAGGTGGAGCGGAAGTGTTCCGCTGCAAGAAGGTGTGAATGTCCGACTATATTTGATGAAAAGCAGGTGAAGCAAGGTCTGAATGCCCAACCTTACATCATCAAAAGCGAGATCAGAGGTGTTTGGCTGCAAGAAGGCCATAGTTTGCCAAAAGCGGGTAAGGTGCGAATGACCGACTAAATATCAACAAAAGTGGGGGCGGAGGTCTTCGGATGCAAGTGGGTGTGAATATCCCACCATACAAGTATGGTGGAGAGGAAGCTGTGAATGGCCAACCATAGTAAAAAGCGGGTGAGAAAAGGTGCGAATGTCCAACCATACATGATCAAAACAGTTAGCGTAGGTGTTTGGCTGCGACAAGGTGTGAATGTCCACCCATAATTAATGAAAAGCGGGAAACAAGTAGGTTCGAATGCCCAACCATACATCATCAAAAGCAGCAGTGGATGTGTTCGGCTACAAGAAGGTGTGAATGTCTGACCATAGTTTGTAAAAAGCAGGAAAGAAAAGGTTCGAATGCCCGAACATACACCATCAAAAGAGGGAGCGGAGGTGTTCCGCTGTAAGAAGGTGTGAATGTCCGACCATAGTTGATAAAAAGCGGGTAAGAAAAGGTTAAAATACCCAACTGTACACAATCAATAACGGGAGCGGAGTTGTTCGGCTACTAAAAGGTGTGAAAGTCCAACCATGGCTTGTAAAAAGCGGGTAAGAAAAGGTTCTTATGCCCGAACATAAACCATCAAAAGCGGAAGCGGAGGTGTTCGGCTTCAAGAAGACGTGAAAATCCGACCAAAGTTTGTAAAAAGCAGTTAAGAAAAGGTTCGAATATTCAACCAAACATAATCAAAAGCGGGAGCAGAGCTGTTCGACTGCAAGTAGGTGTGAATGTCAGATCATAATTTGCAAAAAAGCTGATGAGAAAGGATGAGAATGCCCGACTATACACCATCAAAACAGGGAGCGGAGGTGGTTCAGCTGCAAGAAGGTGTGAATGTCCGACTAAAGTTTATAAAAAGCGGGTAAGACAAGGTGCGAATGCCCGACAATGTATGATCAAAAGAGGGAGCGGAGGTTTTCGGCTGTAAGGTCTGAATGTCCAACCATAATTCTTAAAAACCGGGGACAAAAAGGTTCGAAAGCCTGACTATACACTATCAAAAGCGGGAGCGGAGGTGTTCAGCTGCAAGAAGGTCTGAATGTCCAACTATAATTACTGAAAAATGGTTAAGAAAAGGTGCGAATAGCCAACCATACATCATCAAAAGCAGGAGCGGATGTGTTCGGCTACAAGAAGGTTTGAATGTCCGACCATAGTTTGTAAAAGGCGGGTAAGAAAAGGTTTGAATGCCCGAACATACACCATCAAAAGAGGGAGCGGAGGTGTTCCGCTGTAAGAAAGTGGGAATGTCCGACCATAGTTGGTAAAAAGCTGGTAAGAAGAGGTGAAAATACCCAACTGTACTCAATAAAAAGAGGGAGCGGAGGTGTTCGGCTTCAAGAAGACGTGAACATCCGTCCAAAGTTTGTAAAAAGCAGATAAGAAAAGGTTTGAATATCCAACCAAACATAATCAAAAGCAGGAGAAGAGCTGTTCGACTGCAAGTAGGTGTGAATGTCAGATCATTATTTGCAAAAAGCTGATGAGAAAGGGTGAGAATTCCCGACTATTCACCATCAAATGCGGGAACGGTACTGTTCGGCTGTGAGTAGGTGTGAATGTCCAGCCATAATTACTAACAAACGGGTAAGAAAAGGCAGTATTGCCAGACCATACATGATCAAAACAGGGAACGGAGGTGGTTCAGCTGCAAGAAGGTGTGAATGTCCCACTAAAGTTTATAAAAAGCGGGTAAGAAAACGTTTGTATGCCCAAATATACACCATCAAAAGCGGAAGCGGAGGTGTTCGGCTGCAAGAAGGTGTGAACGTCCGACCAAAGTTTGTAAAAAGCAGTTAAGAAAAGTTTCGAATATCTAACCAAACATAATCAAAAGCGGGAGCAGAGCTGTTCGACTGCAAGTAGGTGTGAATGTCAGATCATAATTTTAAAAAAGCTGATGAGAAAGGGTGAGAATGCCCGACTATACACCAACAAATGCGGGAGCGGAGTTGTTCGTCTGTGAGTAGGTGTGAATCTCCGAGAATAGTTTGTAAAAAGGGGGTAAGAATAAGTTCGAAAGCCCGAACATACACCATCAAAAGAGGGAGCGGAGGTGTTCCGCTGTAAGAAGGTGTGAATGTCCGACCATAGTTTTTAAAAAGCAGGTAAGAAAAGGTTAAAATACCCGACTTTACACAATCAATAGCGGGGGCGGAGTTGTTCGGCTACTAAAAGGTGTGAAAGTCCGACCATGGTTTGTAAAAAGCGGGTAAGAAAAGGTGTGAATGCCCGACATTGTATGATCAAAAGAGGGAGAGGAGGTTTTCGGCTGCAAAAAGGTCTGAATGTCCAACCATAATATGTAACAACCGGGGAAGAAAAGACTCGAAAGCCCGACTATACACGATCAAAAGCGGGAGTGGAGGTGATCAGCTGCAAGAAGGTCTGAATGTACATCAATAATTGCTAGAAAACATGAAAGGAAATTTTCGAATGTCAAACTGCATATGATCATAAGCGGGAGAGGAGTTATTCAGCTTTAAGCAGGTGTTAATGTCCACCCATAATTTCTGAAAAATGTGTTGGAAAAAGACTAGAATGCCGGACCATACATCATCAAAAGCGGGAGAAGTGGTGTTTGGCTGCAAGTAGGTGTGACTGTCAAGCCATAATTACTCACAAACGGGTAAGAAAACGTAGTATTGCCAGACCATACATGATCAAAACAGGGAGCGGAGGTGGTTCAGCTGCAAGGTGTGAATGTCTGACTAAAGTTTGTAAAAAGCGGGTAAGACGAGGTGCGAATGCCTGACAATGTATGATCAAAAGAGGGAGCATAGGTTTTCGGCTGCAAGGTCTGAATGTCCAACCATAATTTGTAAAAACCAGGGAAGAAAAGGCTCGAAATCCCGACTATACACCATCAAAAGCGGGAGCGGAGGTGTTCAGCTGCAAGAAGGTCTGAATGTCCACCAATAATTACTGAAAAATGGTTAAGAAAAGGTGCGAAAGCCCAACCATACATCATCAAAAGCAGGAGGGGATATGTTTGGATACAAGAAGGTTTGAATGTCCGACTATAGTTTGTAAAAGGCGGGTAAGAAAAGGTTCGAATGCCTGAACATACACCATCAAAAGAGGGAGCGGAGGTGTTCCGCTGTAAGAAGGTGTGAATGTCCGACCGTAGTTTGTAAAAGCTGGTAAGAAAAGGTGAAAATACCCGACTGTATACAATCAAAAGAGGGAGCGGAGTAGTTCAGCAACAAAGTGTGAATGTCCAACCATGGTTTGTAAAAAGCGGGTAAGAAAAGTTTTGTATGCCCGAATATACACCATCAAAAGTGGGAGCGGAGGTGTTCGGCTGCAAGAAGGTCTGAATGTCCATCAGTAATTGCTAGAAAACATGAAAGAAAATTTTCGAATGTCAAACCGCTCATGATCATAAGCGGGAGAGAAGGTGTTCGACTGCAAGTAGGTGTGAATGTCAGATCAAAATTTGTAAAAAGCGGGTAAGAAAAGGTAAGAATGCCAAACCATAAAATGTCAAAAGCGGCAGCAGAGATGTTCGGCCGGTATTTATCAATGTCTAGATAGATTTCAACAAAAAACAACGTTGTACTTTGCAGTAAAAGGAAGAGCAAATCTAAAGTTTCAGGAATCCAAGAATAAGCTTTTCATGAGTTTTCATTTGTTGGGATTTTGTTTTAAAATGAATTCCTTCACTCAAACTATGTTAAAACTGCTTTGTCCTTCATATGTACCTATTTCTACATATATTTCAATCAGAAACTTGTGATTAAGCCATAAGCCCCTTTTGAGGAGTTCTGCATGATTTGGGATTTTATCTATAAAATTAATTCCTTCACTCAAACTATGTTAAAACGGCTTTTACGTTCAAATGTATCACTGTCTAGATAGATTTAAACAAAAAAAAAAACAACGTTGTACTTTGCAGTAAAAGAAAGAGCAAATCAAAAGTTGTAGGAATCCGAGAATAAGCTTATTTTCATGAGTTCTGCACGATTTCGGATTTTACTATAAAATGGATTTCTTCACTCAAACTATGTTAAAACTACTTTTAACTTCATATTTATCAATGTCTAGATCGACTTCAACAAAGAACAACATTGTATTTTGCAGTAGAAGAAAGAGCAACACTGAAGGTTCAGGAATCCGAGAATAAGCTTCTTTTCATACGTTCTGCATGATTTGGGATTTCATGTATAAAATGAATTCCTTCACTCAAACTATGTTAAAACTGCTTTTAACTTCATATTTATCAATGTCTAGATCGACTTCAACAAAGAACAACATTGTATTTTGCAGTAGAAGAAAGAGAAACACTGAAGGTTCAGGAATCCGAGAATAAGCTTCTTTTCATACGTTCTACATGATTTGGGATTTTGCTATAAAATGATTTCCTTCACTCAAACTATGTTAAAACTGCTTTGTCCTTCATATTTATCAATGTCTAGATCGACTTCAACAAAGAACAACATTGGATTTTGCAGTAGAAGAAAGACTAACACTGAAGGATCAGGAATCCGAGAATAAGCTTCTTTTCATACGTTCTGCATGATTTGGGATTTTATGTATAAAATGAATTCCTTCACTCAAACCAAGTTAAAACTGCTTTGTCCTTCATATTTATCATTGTCTAGATCGACTTCAACAAAGAACAACATTGGATTTTGCAGTAGAAGAAAGAGAAACACTGAAGGATCAGGAATCCGAGAATAAGCTTATTTTCATGAGTTCTGCACGATTTCGGATTTTGCTATAAAATGTATTGCTTTGTCCTTCATAGTTATCCATGTCTAAAAAAATGTATCAAGCATAAAGTTCCTCATATTACCCTGAATGAGAAAGAAGCATCCCTTTGGTTGAGCAATACGTTCCTTTGGAGGAGTTATGCGTGATTTCGGATTTTGCTATAAAATTCATTTCTTCACTCAAACCAAGTGGAAACTGCTTTGTCCTTCATATTTATCAATATCGAGATCGATTTCAACTTCTTCTACTGCAAAGTCCAATGGTGTTCTTTGTTGAAGGCGATCTAACCTTTTCTTAACTGCTTTTTACAAACTTTGGTCGGACGTTCACACCTTCTTGTAGCCGAACAACCCCGCTCCCGCTATTGATTGTGTACACGGGTATTTTCACCTCTTCTTACCCGCTTTTTACCAACTATGGTCGGACATTCACACCTTCTTACAGCGGAACACCTCCGCTCCCTCTTTTGATGGTGTATGTTAAGGCATTCGAAGCCTTTTCTTACCCGCCTTTTACAAACTATGGTCGGACATTCAAACCTTCTTGTAGCAGAACACATCCACTCCTGCTTTTGATGATGTATGGTTGGGCATTCGCACCTTTTCTTAACCATTTTTCAGTAATTATTGGTGGACATTCAGACCTTCTTGCAGCTGAACACCTCCGCTCTTGCTTTTGATGGTGTATAGTCGGGCATTCTCACCCTTTTTCATCAGCTTTTTGCAAATTATGATCTGACATTCACACCTACTTGCAGTCGAACAGCTCTGCTCCCGCTTTTGATTATGTTTGGTTGGATATTGGAACCTTTTAAATGCTTTTTACAAACTTTTATCGGACGTTCACACCTTCTTGCAGCGGAACACCTCCGCTTCCGCTTTTGATGGTATATATTCGGGCATTCGAACCTTTTCTTACCCGCTTTTTACAAACCATGGTCAGACTTTCACACCTTCTTGTAGCTGAACAACTCCGCTCCCTCTTTTGATTGTGTACACTCGGGTATTTTCACCTCTTCTTACCCGCTTTTTACCAACTATGGTAGGACATTCACACCTTCTTACAGCGGAACACCTCCGCTCCCTCTTTTGATGGTGTATGTTAAGGCATTCGAAGCTTTTCTTACCCGCCTTTTACAAACTATGGTTGGACATTCAAACCTTCTTGTAGCCGAACACATCCACTCCTGATTTTGATGATGTATGGTTGGGCATTTGCACCTTTTCTTAACCATTTTTCAGTAATTATTGGTGGACATTCACACCTTCTTGCAGCTGAACACCCCCTTTGCCACTTATGATCATGTGCGGTTTGATTTTCGAAAATTTTCTTTCATGTTTTCTAGCAATTATTGATGGACATTTAGACCTTCTTGCAGCTGAACACCTCCTCTCCTGCTTTTGATCATACATTGTCAAGCATTCGCACCTTGTCTTACCCGCTTTTTACAAACTTTAGTCGAACATTCACAACTTTTTGCAGCCGAACACCACCTCTACCGCTTTTGATGATGTATGGTCCGGCATTCTTACCTTTTCTAACACATTTTTCAGCAATTATGATCGGACATTCACACCTACTCAGAGCCGAACACCTCCGCTCCCGCATTTGATGTTGTATAGTTGGGCATTCTCATCCTTTCTCATCAGCTTTTTGCAAATTATGATCTGACATTCACACCTGCTTTTGATAATGTATGGTTGGGCATTCGCACCTTTTTCTACCCATTTTTCAGGAATTATGGAGGGACATTCACACCTTCTTACAGCTGAACACCTCCTCTCTTATGATCATGTGCGGTTTGATATTCGAACATTTTCTTTCATGATATAACGCAATTATTGATGGACATTCAGACCTTCTTGCAGCTGAACACCTCCGCTCCCACTTTTGATGGTGTATAGTTGGGCTTTCGAGCCTTTTCTTCCCGGTTTTTACAAATTATGGTTGGACATTCAGACCTTCTTAAAGCCGAACACCTCCGCTCCCTCTTTTGATCATACATTGTCGGGCTTTTTCAATTTGTCTTACCCGCTTTTTACAAACTTTAGTCGGACATTCACACCTTCTTGCAGCTGAACAACCTCCGCTCCCTGTTTTGAACATGTATGGTCTGGCAATACTACCTTTTCTTACCCGTTTGTGAGTAATTATGGCTGGATATTCACACCTACTTGCAGCCGAACATCACCTCTTTCGCTTTTGATGATGTATGGACCGGCATTCTTACCTTTTCTAACACATTTTTCAGCAATTATGGTCGGAGATTCACACCTACTCACAGCCGAACAACTCCGCTACCGCATTTGATGGTGTATAGTCGGCCATTCTCACCCTTTCTCTTCAGCTTTTAGAAAATTATGATCTGACATTCACACCTATTTGCAGTTGAACAGCTCTGCTCCCGCTTTTGATTATGTTTGGTTAGATATTCAAACCTTTTCTTAACTGCTTTTTACAAACTTTGGTCGGACGTTCACACCTTCTTGCAGCCGAACACCTCCGCTTCCGCTTTCGATGGTGCATATTCGGGCATACGAACCTTTTCTTACCCGCTTTTTACAAACCATGGTCTAACTCTCACACCTTCTTGTAGCTCAACAATTCCGCTCCCTCTTTTGATTGTGTACAGTCGGGTATTTTAACCTTTTCTTACCCACTTTTTACCAACTATGGTCGGACATTCACACCTTCTTACAGCGGAACGCCTCCACTCCCTCTTTTGATGGTGTATGTTCGGGCATTCAAACCTTTTCTTACCCGCCTTTTACAAATTATGCTCGGACATTCAAAACTTGTAGCCGAACACATCCACTCCTGCTTTTGATGATGTATGGTTGGGCATTCGCACCCTCTTTTTATCCATTTTTCAGGAATTATCGGTGGACATTCAGACTTTCTTGCAGCCGAAAACCACCGCTCCCTCTTTTGATGTTGTATGTTAAGGCATTCGAAGCCTTTTCTTACCCGCTTTTTACCAACTATGGTCGGACATTCACACCTTCTTACAGCGGAACACCTCCGCTCCCTCTTTTGATGGTGTATGTTAAGGCATTCGAAGCCTTTTCTTACCCGCCTTTTACAAACTATGGTCGGACATTCAAACCTTCTTGTAGCAGAACACATCCACTCCTGCTTTTGATGATGTATGGTTGGGCATTCGCACCTTTTCTTAACCATTTTTCAGTAATTATTGGTGGACATTCAGACCTTCTTGCAGCTGAACACCTCCACTCTTGCTTTTGATGGTGTATAGTCGGGCATTCTCACCCTTTTTCATCAGCTTTTTGCAAATTATGATCTAACATTCACACCTACTTGCAGTCGAACAGCTCTGCTCCCGCTTTTGATTATGTTTGGTTGGATATTGGAACCTTTTAAATGCTTTTTACAAACTTTTATCGGACGTTCACACCTTCTTGCAGCGGAACACCTCCGCTTCCGCTTTTGATGGTATATATTCGGGCATTCGAACATTTTCTTACCCGCTTTTTACAAACCATGGTCAGACTTTCACACCTTCTTGTAGCTGAACAACTCCGCTCCCTCTTTTGATTGTGTACACTCGGGTATTTTCACCTCTTCTTACCCGCTTTTTACCAACTATGGTCGGACATTCACACCTTCTTACAGCGGAACACCTCCGCTCCCTCTTTTGATGGTGTATGTTAAGGCATTCAAAGCTTTTCTTACCCGCCTTTTACAAACTATGGTTGGACATTCAAACCTTCTTGTAGCCGAACACATCCACTCCTGATTTTGATGATGTATGGTTGGGCATTTGCACCTTTTCTTAACCATTTTTCAGTAATTATTGGTGGACATTCACACCTTCTTGCAGCTGAACACCTCCTCTCCCACTTATGATCATGTGCGGTTTGATTTTCGAAAATTTTCTTTCATGTTTTCTAGCAATTATTGATGGACATTTAGACCTTCTTGCAGCTGAACACCTCCGCTCCTGCTTTTGATCATACATTGTCAGGCATTCGCACCTTGTCTTACCCGCTTTTTACAAACTTTAGTCGAACATTCACACCTTTTTCCAGCCGAACACCACCTCTACCGCTTTTGATGATGTATGGTCCGGCATTCTTACCTTTTCTAACACATTTTTCAGCAATTATGATCGGACATTCACACCTACTCAGAGCCGAACACATCCGCTCCCGCATTTGACGTTGTATAGTCGGGCATTCTCATCCTTTCTCATCAGCTTTTTGCAAATTATGATCTGACATTCACACCTGCTTTTGATAATGTATGGTTGGGCATTCGCACCTTTTTCTACCCATTTTCCAGGAATTATGGAGGGACATTCACACCTTCTTACAGCTGAACACCTCCTCTCTTATGATCATGTGCGGTTTGATATTCGAACATTTTCTTTCATGATATAACGCAATTATTGATGGACATTCAGACCTTCTTGCAGTTGAACACCTCGGCTCCCACTTTTGATGGTGTATAGTTGGGCTTTCGAGCCTTTTCTTCCCGGTTTTTACAAATTATGGTTGGACATTCAGACCTTCTTAAAGCCGAACACCTCCGCTCCCTCTTTTGATCATACATTGTCGGGCATTAGCACCTTTTCTTACCCGCTTTTTACAAACCATAGTCGGACTTTCACATCTTTTAGTAGCCGAACAACTCCGCTCCCGCTATTGATTGTGTACAGTCGGGTATTTGAACCTTTTCTTACCCGCTTTTTACCAACTATGGTCGGACATTCACACCTTCTTACAGCGGAACACCTCCGCTCCCTCTTTTGATGGTGTATGTTCGGGAAGTCAAACCTTTTCTTACCTGCTTTTTACAAACTATGGTCAGACATTCAACCCTTCTTGGAGCCGAACACATCCACTCCTGCTTTTGATTATGTATAGTTGGGCATTCGCACCTTTTCTTACCCATTTTTCAGTAATTATGGGTGTACATTCACACCTTCTTGCAGCCGAACACCTCCGCTCCCTCTTTTGATCATACATTTTCGGGCATTCGCACCTTTTCTTACCCGCTTTTTACAAACCATGGTCGGACTTTCACACCTTTTAGTAGCCGAACAACTCCGCACCCGCTACTGATTGTGTACAGTCGGGTATTTTAACCTTTTCTTACCCCATTTTTACCAACTATGGTCGGACATTCACACCTTCTTACAGCAGAACACCTCCGCTCCCTCCTTTGATGGTGTATATTCGGGCATTCGAACCTTTTCTTACCCGCTTTTTACAAACTATGGTCAGACGTTCAAACCTTCTTGTAGCCGAACATATCCACTACTGCTTTTGATGATGTATCGTTGGTTATTCGAACCTACTTGTTGCCCGCTTTTCATTAATTATGGGTGGACATTCACACCTTGTCTCAGCCAAACACCTCCGCTCCCTGTTTTGATCATGTATGGTTTGACATTCGCACCTTTGCTTACCTTCTTTTTATACTGATTGCTCAAGATTAAGTTGTTCTTTCTCAAACTACAAAATTTTTTTAATTGTTGAAACTTGATTTGAAGTGGATAAATAAGGAAGACAAACAGTTTTAAGTCAGGCTGATAGCAATTAATTTTATAGCAAAATCTGTATTTTGTCATTTGTCGAGAGATGCTTATTGCTGAAGAAGTTCTTTCTCATTCTACAAAGTACAACGTTGTTTATCATTGAAACTTGATTAGACATGAATAAATATGAAGGACAAAGCAGTCTTAATTTGGTTTGAGTTAAGGAATTCGTTTTATAGGAGAATCCGAATTCGTGCATAACTCGTAAAATAGAGCTTATTTTCGGATTCCTAAAGAATGAGTCTGGTTCTTTCTCATAATACAAAGTTTGTTGTTTATTGTTGAAACTTCATCAGACCGTTATATATAGTCGGACTCACCTCGACGCACGGCTTGGGATCTGGAACCAGTACTCTTGAGAGGGGTTGGACTCTCTTCCACTCTGGAGTTGCCCGTGGTGAGAGGCGCAGAGCAGGTGTGGGCATACTTATTGCCCCCCGGCTGTGTGCCAGTACATTGGGGTTTACCCCAGTGAACGAGAGGGTAGCCTCCCTCCGCCTTGGGTCCTGACTGTTGTTTGTGCCTATGCGCCAAACAGCAGTTCAGAGTACCTACCCTTTTTGGAGTCTCTGGGGGAGGCACTGGAGAATGCTCCTACCGGAGACTCCCTCATTCTGCTGGGGGACTTCAATGCTCACGTGGGCAATGACAGTGAGACCTGGAGGGGTGTGATTGGGAGGAACGGCCCCCCTGATCTGAATCAGAGTGGTGTTATGTTGTTGGACTTCTGTGCCAGTCATAGACTGTCCATAACGAACACCATGCTCAGGCATAAGGGTGTCCATATGTGCACTTGGCACCAGGACACCCTTGGCCGCAGTTCGATGATCGACTTTGTGGTTGTATCATCGGACTTGCGGCCGTATGTCCTGGACACTCGGGTGAAGAGAGGGGCGGAGCTGTCAACTGATCACCACCTGGTGGTGAGTTGGCTCCGCTGGTGGGGGAGGATGCCGATCAGACCTGGCAGGCCCAAACGTATTGTGAGGGTCTGCTGGGAGCATTTGTCAGAATCCCCCGTCAGAAGGAGCTTTAACTCCCACCTCCGGCAGAGCTTCAACCATATTTGAGGTGGGGAACATTGAATGTTCCGTGACTCCATTGCCGAGGCAGCTGGTCGGAGTTGTGGCTGTAAGGTGGTCGGTGCCTGTCGTGGCGGCAACTCTCGAACCTGCTGGTGGACACCAGTGGTGAGGGAAGCCGTCAAGCTGAAGAAGGAGTCCTATCGGGCCTTTTTGGCCAGTGGGACCCTGGAAGAAGCTGATAGGTACCGACGGGCCAGACAGGCCGCGGCTTCGGCGGTTGCTGAGGCAAAAACTCGGGCCTGGGAGGAGTTCGGTGAGACCATGGAGAACGATTTCCGGACGGCCTCGAAAAGATTCTGGTCCACCATCCGGCGTCTCAGGGGGGGGAAGCGGCTCACAGTCAACACTGTTTACAGTGCGGACGGGGCTTTGCTGACCTCAACTAGGGATGTTGTGAGTCGGTGGGGGGAGTACTTCGAGGAACTCCTCAATCCTACCAACACGTGCTCGGAAGAGGCAGAGTCGGAGAGCTCGGAGACGGGGCCTCCCATTTCTGGGGCTGAGGTTGCCGAGGTGGTTAAAAAGTTCCTCGGTGGCAAGGCCCCGGGGGTGGATGAGGTCCGTCCTGAGTTTCTCAAGGCTCTGGATGTTGTAGGGCTGTCTTGGCTGACACGCCTCTGCAGTATCGCGTGGACATCGGGAACAGTGCATCTGGACTGGCCGATTGGGGTGGTGGTCCCCCTCTTTAAAAAGGGGGACCGGAGGGTGTGTTCCAACTATAGGGGTATCACACTCCTCAGCCTCCCTGGTAAGGTCTATTCGGGGGTATTGGAGAGGAGGATCCGTCGGATAATCGAGCCTCGGATTCAGGAGATGCAGTGTGGCTTTCGTCCTGGCCGTGGAACAGTGGACCAGCTCTATACCCTCGGCAGGATCCTGGAGGGTGCATGGGAGTTCGCCCAACCAGTCTACATGTGTTTTGTGGACTTGGAGAAAGCGTTCGACCGTGTCCCTCGTGGAGTCCTGTGGAGGTTGCTCCGGGAATATGGAGTGCCGGACCCCTTGATAGGGGCCGTTCGGTCTCTGTATGACCGGTGCCAGAGTTTGGTCCGCATTGCCGGCAGTAAGTCGGATACGTTTCCGGTGAGAGTTGGACTCCGTCAGGGCTGCCCTTTGTCACCGATTCTGTTCCTAACTTTTATGGACAGAATTTCTAGGCGGAGCCAGGGCGTTGAGGGTGTCCCATTTGGCGACCTCAGAATCGGGTCTCTGCTTTTTGCAGATGATGTGGTTCTGTTAGCGTCGTCAGGCCGTGACCTTCAGCTCTCACTGGAGTGATTCGCAGCCGAGTGTGAAGCGGCTGGGATGAGAATCAGCACCTCCAAATCCGAGACTATGGTTCTCAGCCGGAAAAGGGTGGAATGCTCTCTCCGGGTCGGGAATGAGATCCTTCCCCAAGAGGAGGAGTTCAAGTATCTCGGGGTCTTGTTCACGAGTGACGGACGAATGGAGCGGGAGATTGACGGGCGGATCGGTGCGGCGCCTGCAGTGTTGCAGGCTCTGCACCGACCCGTCGTTGTGAAGAGGGAGCTGAGCCAGAAGGCGAAGCTCTCTACTTACTGGTCAATCTACGTTCCCATCCTCACCTATGGTCACGAGTTGTGGTTAGTGACCGAAAGAACAAGATCGCGAATACAAGCGGCCGAAATGGGTTTCCTCCGCAGGGTGTCTGGGCTCTCACTTAGAGATAGGGTGAGAAGCTCAGTCATCCGGGAGGGGCTCGGAGTAGAACCGCTGCTCCTCCGCATTGAGAGGAGTCAGATGAGGTGGCTCGGGCATCTGGTTAGGATGCCCCCTGGGCGCCTCCCTGGGGAGGTGTTCCGGGCACGTCCCACTGGGAGGAGACCCCGGGGGAGAACCAGGACACGTTGGAGAGACTATGTCTCTCGGCTGGCCTGGGAACGCCTCGGGGTCCCCCCGGAAGAGCTGGAGGAAGTGGCCGGGAACAGAGACGTCTGGGTTTCTCTGCTCAAGCTGCTGCCCCCGCGACCCGATCCCCGGATAAGCGGCAGATGATGGATGGATGGATGGATATATCCTCCACCAACCAGACTTACAACCCCCGACTAGGGTAGCAGAATTTCTAAGCAGCTGTACCCCAAAACTACTATCAAAAATATATAAATTATTGTCTAAGATAGATGACACAATGTCTCTTCCATCCTCAAAATGGGAGGCAGATTTATCCATCAGTTCTGGTCATAGCTTCTAACCACAAATATGTTTGAACACCTTCATAAAGACTCGAAATCCTAATTTACAGCTCATACAATACAAAATCCTTCATAGAACACACTATACAGGACAAAGGATGTTCAGGATGGGTCTAACACACTCAAACATCTGCTCACATTGCACAGATAACACACCTGATGATTATGCACACGCTTTGTGGTTTTCTGCGCCTGTCCAGAAGTTCTGGCTTGAAGTCTGTGAGGACCTATCAACATGGCTAAAGTGTAGCATCCCTGCATGCCCCACACTGTGCATACTGGGTGACTTAGACAACATCAACATGGAAATTAACTCAGCACACATGGTTGTCACAGTGTTATGTATCGCAAAGAAAACTATTCTCATGAACTGGAAAGCGAAGAACAATCTGTGTATTAACCAGTTTAGAAATGTTCTTTTAGATTATATTAGCATGGAAACAATGTCTGCCTCCTCAAAACATCAATTGGCTGAATTTCATTCTCTCTGGTCCCCTCTGATTAGTTTTATCACATAGTGGTGGTGGTGGGTTGCTGGGTGATGGTGGGTCTCAGGCCCGGGCTGCTGCGACTGGTGTGACCGGGTGGTTTGTTTGTTTGTTTTTTGTAGAGGTCCTCCGGGGTGGGGTTGGGTTGAGTGGGGTGGGGCGGGATGGGTACCTTCTGGGGGTACAGTAGCTCCCGGAATATGGTCGCTGCAGGCCCCGAGCCTGGTGGACATCAGGCCCTCCTGCCCATTGTTGGCTCCCAGGTAGCGGGGATGCCTATTGCAGCCAGTCCCTGGCTGCCCTCTCTGGGGGAGAGTAGCTCCCCCGGTATATATCCCCATACCCCTCTCCCTTCTGGCTCCTGTACACAGCACACACTCACACATGAAGGGTTTTGGGGGCGTGTGTGTTCGGTGGGGTGTAGTGGATGGGGCCACGTAGGTGGTCCCCTTTGGTTGCACTCTGCAGTTCCCTGCCCCTGTTTTAATTACGCCTTAGACATTACTACTTATCAAACACACTCACACACACACATTAGGTCTTGGGGGGTGGTTACACTGAGTGGCATCTGGTGGGCGGGGCTCTTTGGGTATGTAGGCTGCCCAGAGTGCCGCGCTCCCAGTTCTACAAGTTTGGCTGCCCCTCAATTTTAATTGCTCACTATTAGAAAATATTGAAGAGCCAGAAGGGTAAGGGGAGGGGTCTTCTTCGCACACCCCTGCTTCCTGGTGTCTGCTCGGGGCAGGAGGGGCCAGGAGGATTAATTAATTGTTCTGCTGGTTCGGGGTCTGTGGTGGCTGGGGGGTTGCTGGCCTCCTGGTGTGCCCGCTGCACTACACCCCAGCAGAGTCGAGGGAGGTAGGATGTGTGGATGTGTGGATGTATGGGACGTGAAAGTGTGTGTGGTAATGATTGGGCCTGGATCTGGGACTTGCTGTCGCCTGGCCTGCCTGTGTTTCTCCCGATGGGGCATCAGCGTTGCCTCTCCCCACTGCTCGCGACTTCACCCACCTGTGGGCACGTCTTGACTCCCAGGGCACTTGGCCAGGGGCGCTGGGGCAGGCGCTGACCCACTTTGTGGCTGTCTGGGGCGCTTGGCCCTCCTGGGTATTGGGTGGGGCCTCTGCCGGGGGGTTTGGGGGCGCTCGGGCTCCTGGGGCCCAGGTCCAGTGCACGGCCCATGTCTGGGCGGCTGGGGCCTGGCGGGGTCGGTGGGCTGTTGCCCCTGGTTCCCGGAGTGCCTCTGCCCTATGCTTATGGGGGCTCTTTCCGGGGGCTTCCTCTGCAGTCTTCTGGGTGGATGCGTGGTTGCCCCTGCGGTGGGCTGCCTGGGTTCTGTGCTCTGTGGGGGCTGCTGGTGGCCTGGGTCTTGTGGCCCTCTCTGCCTGCTTCTGATTGCTTGGGGGGGGGCTGTGGATTGTGGCCCTGTACGCTTATACACTCATAACTAAGCACGGTTATCATGTAGGTCCTGTGCCATGGGTGTTGCATGTTCTCACACACACACACACACATTCATTAGTCCAGTAGCATGGTCACTAAGCAGTTGATGTATTATCATGTCGTCTCAGGTCATCTATATCCACAGCTGTGTTGTATGCGATTGCCGCTTCTTGTGCTTGTTTTTGTTTGTTTGTGTGTTTGTTTTTTCTCTGCTTGTCTGCTTTCAGGTGCTCCTCTTGGCGCTAAGGCTGGATTCCCCTCATAGGCCATGGATTGTTGTCTGTTTTGTTTTTTACAGGTGTAGCAGCTGGTTGTCTGGTTTTTGTTTCTATTTTTTTCTGTTTCCTCTTCTTTCCTCTTCTTCTTTCCTTGTCCCCCGGTCCGGTTCAGTTCAGTTCATGTCATATATTGTAAACAGAAATAAATAAATGGGCATCAAGGGGAGCTTTACATTTATAAAACTTCCCTTGGCAAAACAAATCTGTTTGGCATCAAAGGTATTCAGACTACAATTCTTCTGACATAATGCTGAACAGGACAAGGGGAAAAAAAAGTAAAGAAGACAGTTCTGCCGAAAGCCAGGGATAGACCTGTTCTAAGTTCTATACTTTTTAAAAGGGGCGTGTTTATCAACTATGGAATTAGAAGATTTACAAAAATGGTCAAGTGCTAGATCTTCATCTGGGATTTTAACAGTGTCATATAACTATTCAACAGATCGGTTAAAAAAAAGCCTGCTCATGGAGATGTTTCAGGATCTGGATACCAAGCGTGGACCTAATGTTTTCATTTTTGCAATTCTGACACAGGCTATTGAGCAGTGATAACTAACACCAAGTTCAGATACTGCGGATTTTCTACCTTTGATTTGTTAAGATTGAGCCAATCAGGGACAACCTTGAAGGATCTCTTTGGTTTTGTAGGATCAGTAATTACCTGAGAAAGGTTGATATTGGTACACACCTTTTTTAAATGATCAGAGGCAGAGTTCAACTTGTTTAAATTAAAATTGCCACACAGAGATTGGGTTTAGGCCACATGCACACAGAATGACATCAACAAATATAAGAAATATTAAACATTTACACATAGATTTTTGAATATATGTAGAGGAATGATACTTTGAAATGTGCTCATTGCGGAGTTATGATCAGTTGAGTAATGAAGGTTGAACTATTCTGGGAAAGAGGTTCTATTCCCAGCATCATGATGGACACTCCTGATATAGAAGGTTTCGCTAACGCATTGGAATTGTTTTACTATTTTCATATGCATGTGCAATGAAGAATTGCTTGCTGCTGATAAATGCAAAGAAGAACAGCTTACACATAGATGCTCACATATAGGCTGCTGAATGCAATGAAGACCTGCTTATCAAGTAAAGTTCAATGTCAATGTGTAATATTCAATTAGGATTTGCAAAACAGTGAAGTTAAACAATGAATGGGTCCATAGTCGGTATGAGAAGACTACAGGAATATTTACCTGGGTGTACGTTCAAACAGAGATGAGAAAATTGCGATAATTAATTGTTTGTTTGTTTGTTAGTATGTATATGAATGTTATGTGTATAAACTGTGTTGAGTTATAGTTACTCAGTAGTGTCTCAGTGAAACAACCGACGGGGGAAGCCTTGTGGTGACAACAAAAGCAGTGTTTTACTGATCAGTCAAGTTGCTCCAGTGTACTCCATACAAACTGGTTGGCTACTGAAGGGATAGAAAATGGGGAATACTTGTTTTAAAGCAAACAAGGAATTAGATGGGAAAAATACATGTTTTAACGGGACCCAGACAATATTAAATACTCAGACAGATGGGAGAAGAAGTGTAGTTTTGTAGGAAATCACAAAATTATTACATAGAATTAGTGAAATCAATTGAAGAATGCCTTTCTGAAGAGCTGTTTACCACAGATGAGCAGCTTTGCGACCAAGCACATTGTAGATCGCTTTACTGCCAAAATGATCTAATTTAATGGATTGGTTTAGACATGCATAACAGCATTTTAAGAACAAAGAGAGAAACAAAAAGGGACAACGCTTCATGGTGGAAGGTGATGTATAAATAACTGTGTATATGATGAAGGGGGTGGCAACACCCATTCCGAAATCCCGCCATTCCGACATCCCGCTATTCCGACATCCCACAATTCCGACATACCACCATTCCGACATACCACCATTCCGACATGCAAACGTCCCACCATTCCGACATCCCACCATTGCGACATCCCGCTATTCTGACGTTCAAATGTCCCACCATTCCGACAAGGCTTTCCGTATAAGGAAATGTGTGTTACTCAACAGGTGAGTCCCTTCTTTCTGTTCATGCAATTTATATGTTTAACATGTTTATAGACAAGCGTTATTAAAAACACAAAGTCTCGGCAACTGGAGGAGGAGAAGCAGTCCGCGTGGTTTTCAATCACACACTCCAATGCCACTTGTTTCAACTTCCGAAAATTTAATCCAGGAAAAAAAGGCTTACAAACATGGACCAAAACGGCTCCATAACACGCACAAGAATCCAAAAGAAACGAAAGTTAACTAAAAGAAAGCAAATAAACAGTATGAAGTGGTCAAAATTGGTTTTACGCATGCCTATGTGCGTCTGGCACATGCGTCTTCGGGCTCTCCCACGTTGGTTTGTGGATGAAAGCTATATGTTCAGCTGTAATGTCATGTAAAAACAATCTCTACATGACATTTAGTCCCAGGTGTGACCAGTTAGGTCCTTAAGATATCAACAGGCTGTATGTTTGTGCCAAATGCGCAAAACCCATCCGCGCTTCCCAAAATTGGAGTGAGTACTCATAAATCACGTGAATAACATGAATAAACGTTTTTACTGCATTTTGTTGTGTTTTATACGTTCTATGCTGTCATTTCTATCTTCTCCTATTGGCAAGGCAAGGCAGAGTGCTCGCAACTGTGTCCTGTGCAGTAGCCGTGATATCTGTAATTGCAATTATTACTTTTGCATATGATGACAGCGTGCAAAAGACGCATGGGCTCTGTGGAGAGCTCCGCTCCAGCTGGCTGCTGTGACACCTCACTGACACTGTATTTCTGCTTAATCAGTTTCAGTCTCGCCAGAGTTACATTAATATCTGTATTTTTATATTTGAAATTCAGGGGATTTTGATAATAGATTATTAAAGTTTGTTTGCGAGGCTGTGGCCTCTGCATGTGCAAAGCTTGTGCGCCAAACTTTAGGGTGTATTTGCGCCGGCATATCATTAGTGCAAAATGTTTTGGGTAAAAAATAGGCTATTAAAAGGAACTGTCGGACTACCGCCATTCCGACCATAGGAGGAAAAAAGTGTCGGAATGGTGGGACGTTTGATAAAAAATTAAGTGTCGCCATTCCGACAATTGGAGACCCATGTCGGAATGGCGAGATGTCGGAATGGCAGCATGTAACCATGATGAAGGAGAGACCATTTGAGCAGCACAGCCATTTCGCAGCACAGGAACAGCAATCCAAGTTACAGGATCTCCCACGTGGTATCACCTGTCACATTGTGTCAAGGCATCAAAAGAAGAAAAAATCACCAAACTCAAGGACAAAAAGACAAAGACTCCGGTGAACGAAGACTGACAAACCAGAAATACAAAAGGATTCTCGATATCAAGATCCAGAAGAAGAGGCTAACAATGCCACGAACACTTACGATGCTGGGAATGATGCCAGCAATGAACAGAGAAGAAGATTCAGTGTCATCAATCTGCATTACGTGCCTCTAATGAGGGGGTGAATATAGAATCCTCAACGATTACAACGTCTCTGGGAACTGTGACAACAACAAGGTTTAAACCATTTTGATATATATTGTAACCTATTGTCTAAGGAATAGTGCTGAAAATGAGGTAAATCTAATCCACCACTGTCCTTGGTCTTCTGTAGGGTTTTTAAACTAATACATGGTGGTTTGTTTTTCCACAGAAATTTGGAGATGCATGAATCTAGCGACTTAAACCAAGTAGCAGATGGTTTTATGGGGATCATTGAGAACAAATAGTTAACTTTTGGTAGTATCATCATTTTAATGGATGTAATTCTCCCCATAAGTGATATAGGTAAGGACTTCCAACGAGAGATCGTCCTCTACTGTCTTTAATAATTGCACATAATTTAGCTTTATTAGCTCTGAGAGCCTGGAGGAAATGTTTATGCCTAAATATCTAATATTTCCTGACTGTAAAGTGATCGCAGGTATATTCTGGACCCTACAGGAAAAGTAATACATCATCAGCATAAAGACTTATTTTATGCTCAATATTTTGGGATTAATTACTCACAAACGGGTAAGAAAAGGTAGTATTGCCAGACCATACATGATCAAAACAGGGAGCGGAGGTGGTTCAGCTGCAAGGTGTGAATGTCTGACTATAGTTTGTAAAAAGCGGGTAAGATAAGGTGCGAATGCCCGACAATGTAAGATCAAAAGAGGGAGCGGAGGGTTTTGGCTACAAGAAGGTTTGAATGTCCGACCATAGTTTGTAAAAAGCGGGTAAGAAAAGGTTACCATACATCATCAAAAGCAGGAGTGGATGTGTTCGGCTACAAGAAGATTTGAATGTCCATCAATAATTGCTTTAAAACATGAAAGAACATTTTCGAATATCAAACCGCACATGATCATAAGCGGGAGAGGAGTTGTTCAGCTGCAAGAAGGTGTGAATGTCCACCCATAATTACTGAAAAATGGGTAAGAAAGGTGAAAATGCCCAACCATACATCATCAAAAGCAGGAGTGGATGTGTTCGGCTACAAGAAAGTTTGAATGTCCGACCATAGTTTGTAAAAAGCGGGTAAGAAAAGGTTCGAATGCCCGAACATAGACCATCAAAAGAGGGAGCGGAGGTGTTCCGCTGTAAGAAGGTGTAAATGTCCGACCATAGTTGGTAAAAAGCGGGTAAGAAAAGGTTAAAATACCCGACTGTACACAATCAATAGCGGGAGCGGAGTTGTTTGGCTACAAGAAGGTGTGAAAGTCCGACCACGGTTTGTAAAAAGCGGGTAAGAAAAGGTTCGAATGCCCGAATATATACCATCAAAAGTGGAAGTGGATGTGTTCGGCTGCAAGAAGGTGTGAACGTCCGACCAAAGTTTGTAAAAAGCAGTTAAGAAAAGGTTCGAATATCCAACCAAACATAATCAAAAGCGGGAGCAGAGCTGTTCGACTGCAAGTAGGTGTGAATGTCAGATCATAATTTGCAAAAAGCTGATGAGAAAGGGTGAGAATGCCCGGCTATACACCATCAAATGTGGGAGCGGAAGTGTTCGGCTGTGAGTAGGTGTGAATGTCCAACCATAATTGCTGAAAAATGTGTTCGAAGAGACTAGAATGCCGGACAAGACATCATCAAATGCGGGAGCGGAGTTGTTCGGCTGTGAGTAGATGTGAATCTCCGAGCATAGTTTGTAAAAAGGGGGTAAGAATAGGTTCGAATGCCCGAACATACACTATCAAAACAGGGAGCTGAGGTGGCTCAGCTGCAAGGTGTGAATGTCTGACTATATTTTGTAAATAAGGTGCGAATGCCCAACAATGTATAATCAAAAGAGGGAGCGGAGGTTTTCGGCTGCAAGAAGGTTTGAATGTCCGACCATAGTTTGTAAAAAGCGGGTAAGAAAAGGTTAAAATGCCTGACTATACACCATCAAAAGCGGGAGCAGAGGTGTTCCGCTGTAAGACGGTGTGAATGTCCGACCATATTTGGTAAAAAGCGGGTAAGAAAAGGTTAAAAAACCCGACTGTACACAATCAATAGCGGGAGAGGAGGTGTTCAGCTGCAAGAAGGTGTGAATGTCCACCCATAATTACTGAAAAATGGGTAAGAAAAGGTGCGAATGCCAAACCATACATTATCAAAAGCAGGTGTGAATGTCAGATCATAATTTGCAAAAAGCTGATGAGAAAGGGTGAGAATGCCCAACTATACACCATCAAATGCGGGAGCGGAGTTGTTCGGCTGTGAGTAAGTGTGAATCTCCGACCATAATTGCTGAAAAATGTGTTAGAAAAGGTAAGAATGCCGGTCCATACATCATCAAAAGCGGGAGAGGTGGTGTTCGGCTGCAAGTAGGTGTGAATGTCCAGCCATAATTACTAACAAACGGGTAAGAAAAGGTAGTATTGCCAGACCATACATGATCAAAACAGGGAGCGGAGGTGGTTCAGCTGCAAGAAGGTGTGAATGTCCGACTAAAGTTCAAATATATTAACAAAAGCGGGAGGAGAGGTCTTCGGATGAGAGTGGTTGAGAATTTCCAACCATAATCTATAAAATGCGGTGAAAAAAAAGGTGTGATAGAACACTAAAAGGTGGAGCGGAAGTGTTCGGCTGCAAGAAGGTGTGAATGTCCAACTATATTTGGTGAAAAGCAGGTGAAGCAAGGTCTGAATGCCCAACCTTACATCATCAAAAGCGAGATCAGAGGTGTTTGGCTGCATGAAGGCCATAGTTTGCCAAAAGCGGGTAAGCTGCGAATGACCGACTAAATATCAACAAAAGGTCTTCGGATGCAAGTGGGTGTTAATATCCCACCATACAAGTATGGTGGAGAGGAAGCTGTGAACAGCCGACCATAGTTGGCAAAAAGCGGGTGAGAAAAGGTGCGAATGTCCAACCATACATGATCAAAACAGGGAGCGGAGGTGTTTGGCTGTGACAAGGTGTGAATGTCCACCCAAAATTAATGAAAAGCGGGCAACAAGTAGGTTTGAATGCCCAACCATACATCATCAACAGCAGGAGTGGATGTGTTCGGCTACAAGAAGGTTTGAATGTCCGAGCATAGTTTGTAAAAAGCGGGTAAGAAAAGGTTAAAATACCCGACTGTACACAATCAATAGCGGGAGAGGAGTTGTTCAGCTGCAAGAAGGTGTGAATGTCCACCCATAATTACTGAAAAATGGGTAAGAAAAGGTGCGAATGCCAAACCATACATTATCAAAAGCAGGTGTGAATGTCAGATCATAATTTGCAAAAAGCTGATGAGAAAGGGTGAGAATGCCCGACTATACACCATCAAATGCGGGAGCGGAGTTGTTCGGCTGTGAGTAAGTGTGAATCTCCGACCATAATTGCTGAAAAATGTGTTAGAAAAGGTAAGAATGCCGGTCCATACATCATCAACAGCAGGAGTGGATGTGTTCGGCTACAAGAAGGTTTGAATGTCCGAGCATAGTTTGTAAAAAGCGGATAAGAAAAGGTTCGAATGCCCAAACATACACCATCAAAAGAGGGAGCGGAGGTGTTCCGCTGTAAGAAGGTGTGAATGTCCGACCATAGTTGGTAAAAAACGGGTAAGAAAAGGTTAAAATACCCGACTGTACACAATCAATAGCGGGAGCGGATGTGTTTGGCTACAAGAATGTGTGACAGTCCGACCATGGTTTGTAAAAAACGGGTAAGAAAAGGTACGAATGCCCGACAATGTATGATCAAAAGAGGGAGCGGAGGTTTTCGGCTACAAGAAGGTTTGAATGTCCGACCATAGTTTGTAAAAAGCGGGTAAGAAAAGGTTCAAATGCCTGACTATACACCATCAAAAGCGGGAGCGGAGGTGTTCGGCTACAAGAAGGTGTGAAAGTTCAACCATGGTTTGTAAAAAGCTGCTAAGAAAAGGTTCGAATGCCCGAATATATACCATCAAAAGCGGAAGCGGAGGTGTTCGGCTGCAAGAAGGTGTGAACGTCCGACCAAAGTTTGCAAAAAGCAGTTAAGAAAAGGTTCGAATGCCCGAATATATACCATCAAAAGCGGGAGCAGAGCTGTTCGACTGCAAGTAGGTGTTAATGTCCAGCCATAATTACTCACAAACGGGTAAGAAAAGGTAGTATTGCCAGACCATACATGATCAAAACAGGGAGCTGAGGTGGTTCAGCTGCAAGGTGTGAATATCTGACTATAGTTTGTAAAAAGCGGGTAAGACAAGGTGCGAATGCCCGACAATGTATGATCAAAAGAGGGAGTGGAGGTCTTCGGCTGCAAGGTCTGAATGTCTAACCATAATTTCTAAAAACCGGGTAAGAAAAGGCTCGAAAGCCCGACTATACACAATCAAAAGCGGGAGCGGGAGGTTTTCAGCTGCAAATCCTTCACTCAAACCAAGTGAAAACTGCTTTGTCCTTCATATTTATCAATGTCTAGATCGACTTCAACAAAGAACAACATTGTACTTTGCAGTAAAGAAAGAGCAAATCAAAAGTTTTAGGAATCCGAGAATAAGCTTATTTTCATGAGTTCTGCACGATTATTGATTTTACTATAAATGAATGCCTTCACTCAAACTATGTTAAAACTGCTTTGTCCTTCATATTTATCAATGTCTAGATTGACTTCAACAAAGAACAACACTGGATTTTGCAGTAGAAGAAAGAGCAACACTGAAGGATCAGTAATCCGAGAATAAGCTTATTTTCATACGTTCTGCATGATTTGGGATTTTATGTATAAAATGAATTCCTTCACTCAAACCAAGTTAAAACTGCTTTGTCCTTCATATTTATCAATGTCTAGATCGACTTCAACAAAGAACAACATTGTATTTTGCAGTAGAAGAAAAAGCAACACTGAAGGATCAGGAATCCGAGAATAAGCTTCTTTTCATACGTTCTGCATGATTCGGGATTTTATGTATAAAATGAATTCCTTCACTCAAACCAAGTGAAAACTGCTTTGTCCTTCATATTTATCAATGTCTAGATTGACTTCAACAAAGAACAACATTGTATTTTGCAGTAGAAGAAATAGCAACACTGAAGGATCAGGAATCCGAAAACACGCTTATTTTCATACGTTCTGCTTGATTTGGGATTTTGCTATAAAATTAATTCCTTCACTCAAACAAAGTGGAAACTGCTTTGTCCTTCATATTTATCAATGTCTATATCGATTTCAACAAAGAACAAGGCTGTATTTTGCAGTATAGGAAAGAGCAACACTGGAGGATCAGGAATCCGAGAATAAGCTTACTTTCATGAGTCCTGCACGATTTCGGATTTTCCTATAAAATGAATTGCTTTGCTCAAACCAAGTTAAAATTGCTTTGTCCTTCATAGTTATCCATGTCTAAAATGTATCAAGCATAAAGTTCCTCATATTACCCTGAATGAGAAAGAAGCATCCCTTTGGTTGAGCAATACGTTCCTTTTGCGGAGTTATGCATGATTTTGGATTTTGCTATAAAATTCATTCCTTCACACCTTTTTTTTTCACCGCATTTTATAGATTATGGTTGGAAATTTCAACCACTCTAATCCGAAGACCTCTCCTCCCGCTTTTGTTAATATATTTGAACTTTAGTTGGACATTCACCCCTTTTTGCAGCTAAACCACCTCCGCTCCCTGTTTTGATCATGTATGGTCTGGCAATACTACATTTTCTTACCCGTTTGTGAGTAATTATGGCTGGATATTCACACCTACTTGCAGCTGAACACAATCTCTCTCGCTTTTAATTATGTTTGGATATTCGAACCTTTTCTTTACTGCTTTTTGCCTACTTTGGTCGGACGTTCACACCTTCTTGCAGCCGAACACCTCCGCTTCCGCTTTTGATGGTATATATTCGGGCATTCGAACCTTTTCTTACCAGCCTTTTACAAACGATGGTTGGACTTTCACACCTTCTTGTAGCCGAACAACTCCGCTCCCGCTATTGATTGTGTACAGTCGGGTATTTTAACCTTTTCTTACCCGCTTTTTACCAACTATGGTCGGACATTCACACCGTCTTACAGCGGAACATCTCCGCTCCCGCTTTTGATGGTGTATAGTCAGGCATTTGAACCTTTTCTTACCCGCTTTTTAGAAACTATGGTTGGACATTCAAACCTTCTTGTAGCCGAAAACCTCTGCTCCCTCTTTTGATTATACATTGTCGGGCATTCGCACCTTATCTTACCCGCTTTTTACAAACCATAGTCAGACATTCACACCTTGCAGCTGAACCACCTCAGCTCCCTGTTTTGATCATGTATGGTCTGGCAATACTACCTTTTCTTACCCCTTTGTGAGTAATTATGGCTGGACATTCACACCTACTTGCAGTCGAACAGCTCTGCTCCCGCCTTTGATTATGTTTGGTTGGATATTCGAACCTTTTCTTAACTGCTTTTTACAAACTTTGGTCGGACGTTCACACCTTCTTGCAGCCGAACACTTCCACTTCCGCTTTTGATGGTATATATTCGGGCATTCGAACCTTTTCTTACCAGCTTTTTACAAACTATGGTCGGACATTCACACCGTCTTACAGCGGAACACCTCCGCTCCCGCTTTTGATGGTGTATAGTCAGGCCTTTGAACCTTTTCTTACCCGCTTTTTACAAACTATGGTCGGACATTCAAACCTTCTTGTAGCCAAAAACCTCCGCTCCCTCTTTTGATCATACATTGTCGGGCATTCGCACCTTTTCTTACCGGTTTTTTACAAACCATGGTCGGACTTTCACACATTCTTGTAGCCAAACAACTCCGCTCCCGCTATTGATTGTGTACAGTCGGGTATTTTAACCTTTTCTTACCCACTTTTTACCAACTATGGTCCGACATTCACACCTTCTTACAGCGGAACACCTCCGCTCCCTCTTTTAATGGTGTATGTTTGGGCATTCGAACCTTTTCTTACCCGCTTTTTACAAACTATGCTCGGACATTCAAACCTTCTTGTAGCCGAACACATCCACTCCTTCTTTTAATGATGTATGCTTGGGCATTCAAACCTACTTTTTACCCGCTTTTCATTAATTTTGGGTGGACATTCACACCTTGTCACAGCCAAACACCTCCGCTCCCTGTTTTGATCATGTATGGTTGGACATTCGCACCTTTTCTCACCCGCTTTTTGCAAACTATGGTCGGCTGTTCACAGCTTCCTCTCCACCATACTTGTATGGTGGGATGTTCACACCCAGTTGCATCCGAAGACCTCCGCCCCCCACTTTTGTTGATATTTAGTTGGTCATTCGCAGCTTACCCGCTTTTGGCAAACTATGGCCTTCTTGCAGCCAAACACCTCTGATCTCGCTTTTGATAATGTAAGGTTGGGCATTAAGACCTTGCTTCACCTGCTTTTCATCAAATATAGTAGGACATTCACACCTTCTTGCAGCCGAATACTTCCGCTCCACCTTTTAGTGTTCTATCACACCTTTTTTTCACCGAATTTTATAGATTATGGTTGGAAATTCTCAACCACTCTCATCCGAAGACCTCTCCTCCCGCTTTTGTTAATATATTTGAACTTTAGTCGGACAGTCACACCTTCTTGCAGCTGAACCACCTCCGCTCCCTGTTTTGATCATGTATGGTCTGGCAATACTACCTTTTCTTACCCGTTTGTGAGTAATTATGGCTGGACATTCACACTTACTTGCAGCCGAACACCACCTCTCTCGCTTTTGATGATGTATGGACCGGCATTCTTACCTTTTCTAACACATTTTTCAGAAATTACGGTCGGAGATTCACACCTACTCACAGCCGAACATCTCTGCTCCCGCATTTGATGGTGTGCAGTCGGACATTCTCACCCTTTCTCATCAGCTTTTTGCAAATTATGATCTGACATTCACACCTACTTGCAGTCGAAAAGCTATGCTCCCGCTTTTGATTATGTTTGGTTGGATATTCAAACCTTTTCTTAACTGCTTTTTACAAACTTTGGTTGGACGTTCACACCTTCTTGTAGCCGAACACATCCACTCCTGCTTTTGATGATGTATGGTTGGGCATTCGCACCTTTTTTTTACCCATTTGTCAGGAATAATGGGTGGACATTCACACCTTCTTTCAGCTGAACACCTCCTCTCCCACTTATGATCATGTGCGGTTTGATTTTCGAAAATTTTCTTTCATGTTTTCTAGCAATTATTGATGGATATTTAGACCTTCTTGCAGCTGAACACCTCCGCTCCTGCTTTTGATCATACCTTGTCAGGCATTCGCACCATGTCTTACCCGCTTTTTACAAACTTTAGTCGAACATTTACACCTTTTTGCAGCCGAACACCACCGCTCTCGCTTTTGATGATGTATGGTCCGGCATTCTTTCCTTTTCTAACACATTTTTTAGCAATTATGGTCGGACATTCACACCTACTCAGAGCCGAACACCTCCGCTCCCGCATTTGATGGTGTATAGTCGGGCATTCTCACCCTTTCGCATCAGCTTTTTGCAAATTATGATCTGATATTCACACCTGCTTTTGATAATGTATGGTTGGGCATTCGCACCTTTTTTTACCCATTTTTCAGGAATTATGGGTGGACATTCACACCTTCTTGCAGCTGAACACCTCCTCTCCTTCTTATGATCATGTGCGGATGATATTCGAAAATTTTCTTTCATGTTTTAAAGCAATTATTGATGGACACTCAGACCTTCTTGCAGCTGAACCACTCTGCTCCCGCTTTTGATGGTGTATAGTCGGGCTTTCGAGCCTTTCCTTCCCGGTTTTTACAAATTATGGTTGGACATTCAGACCTTCTTGCAGCCGAACACCTCCGCTCCCTCTTTTGATCATACATTGTCGGGCATTCGAACCTTTTCTTACCAGCTTTTTACAAACCATGGTTGGACTTTCACACCTTCTTGTAGCCGAACAACTCCGCTCCCGCCATTGATTGTGTACAGTCGGGTATTTTAACCTTTTCTTACCCGCTTTTTACCAACTATGGTCGGACATTCACACCGTCTTACAGCGGAACACCTCCGCTCCGCGCTTTTGATGGTGTATAGTCAGGCATTTGAACCTTTTCTTACCCGCTTTTTACAAACTATGGTCGGACATTCAAACCTTCTTGTAGCCGAAAACCTCTGCTCCCTGTTTTGATTATACATTGTCGGGCATTCGCACCTTATCTTACCCGCTTTTTACAAACTGTAGTCAGACATTCACACCTTGGTGCTGAACCACCTCAGCTCCCTGTTTTGATCATGTATGGTCTGGCAATACTACCTTTTCTTACCCGTTTGTGAGTAATTATGGCTGGACATTCACACCTACTTGCATTCGAACAGCTCTGCTCCCGCTTTTGATTATGTTTGGTTGGATATTCGAACCTTTTCTTAACTGCTTTTTACAAACTTTGGTCGCACGTTCACACCTTCTTGCAGCCGAACACCTCCGCTTCCGCCTTTGATGGTATATATTCGGGCATTCGAACCTTTTCTTAGCAGCTTTTTACAAACCATGGTTGGACTTTCACAACTTCTTGTAGCCGAACAACTCCGCTCCCGCTATTGATTGTGTACAGTTGGGTATTTTAACCTTTTCTTACCCGCTTTTTACCAACTATGGTCGGACATTCACACCGTCTTACAGCGGAACACCTCCGCTCCCGCTTTTGATGGTGTATAGTCAGGCATTTGAACCTTTTCTTACCCGCTTTTTACAAACTATGGTCGGACATTCAAACCTTCTTGTAGCCAAAAACCTCCGCTCCCTCTTTTGATCATACATTGTCGGGCATTCGCACCTTTTCTTACCCGTTTTTTACAAACCATGGTCGGACTTTCACACATTCTTGTAGCCAAACACATCAGCTCCGGCTATTGATTGTGTACAGTCGGGTATTTTAACCTTTTCTTACGCACTTTTTACCAACCATGGTCTGATATTCACACCTTCTTGCAGCCGAACACCTCCGCTTCCTGTTTTGATCATGTATGGTTGGACATTCGCACCTTTTCTCACCCGCTTTTTGCCAACTATGGTCGGCTGTTCACAGCTTCCTCTCCACCATACTTGTATGGTGGGATATTCACACCCACTTGCATCCGAAGACCTTTTGTTGATATTTAGTTGGTCATTCGCAGCTTACCCGCTTTTGGCAAACTATGGCCTTCATTCAGCCAAACACCTCCGCTCCCTGTTTTGATCATGTATGGTTGGACATTCGCACCTTTTCTCACCCGCTTTTTGCCAACTATGGTCGGCTGTTCACAGCTTCCTCTCCACCATACTTGTATGGTGGGATATTCACACCCACTTGCATCCGAAGACCTTTTGTTGATATTTAGTCGGTCATTCGCAGCTTACCCGCTTTTGGCAAACTATGGCCTTCATTCAGCCAAACACCTCTGATCTCGCTTTTGATGATGTAAGGTTGGGCATTCAGACCTTGTTTCATCTGCTTTTCACCAAATATAGTAGGACATTCACACCTTCTTGCAGCCGAACACTTCCGCTCCACCTTTTAGTGTTCTATCACACCTTTTTTTTCACCGCATTTTATAGATTATGGTTGGAAATTCTCAACCACTCTCATCCGAAGACCTCTCCTCCCGCTTTTGTTAATATATTTGAACTTTAGTCGGACATTCACACCTTCTTGCAGCTGAACCACCTCCGCTCCCTGTTTTGATAATGTATGGTATGGCAATACTACCTTTTCTTACCCGTTTGTTAGTAATTATGGCTGGACATTCACACCTACTTGCAGCCGAACACCACCTCTCCCACTTTTGATGATGTATGGACCGGCATTCTTACCTTTTCTAACACATTTTTCAGCAATTATGGTCGGAGATTCACACTTACTCACAGCCGAACAACTCCGCTCCCGCATTTGATGGTGTATAGTCGGGCATTCTCACCCTTTCTCATCAGCTTTTTGCAAATTATGATCTGACATTCACACCTGCTTTTGATAATGTATGGTTGGGCATTCGCACCTTTTCTTACCCATTTTTCAGTAATTATGGGTGGACATTCACACCTTCTTGCAGCTGAACACCTCCTCTCTCGCTATTGATTGTGTACAGTCGGGTATTTTAACCTTTTCTTACCCGCTTTTTAACAAATATGGTCGGACATTCACACCGTCTTAAAGCGGAACACCTCTGCTCCCGCTTTTGATGGTGTATAGTCAGGCGCTTGAACCTTCTCTTACCCGCTTTTTACAAACTATGGTCGGACATTCAAACCTTCTTGTAGCCGAAAACCTCCGCTCCCTCTTTTGATTATACATTGTTGGGTATTCGCACCTTATTTACAAACTATAGTCAGACATTCACACCTTGCAGCTGAGCCACCTCAGCTCCCTGTTTTGATAGTGTATGTTCGGGCATTCGAACCTATTCTTACCCCCTTTTTACAAACTATGCTACTAACACCTACTCACAGCCGAACAACTCCGCTCCCGCATTTGATGATGTCTTGTCCGGCATTCTAGTCTCTTCTAACACATTTTTCAGCAATTATGGTCGGACATTCACACCTACTCACAGCCGAACACTTCCGCTCCCGCATTTGATGGTGTATAGCCGGGTATTCTCACCCTTTCTCATCAGCTTTTTGCAAATTATGATCTGACATTCACACCTACTTGCAGTCGAACAGCTCTGCTCCCGCTTTTGATTATGTTTGGTTGGATATTCGAACCTTTTCTTAACTGCTTTTTACAAACTTTGGTCGGACGTTCACACCTTCTTGCAGCCGAACACATCCACTTCCACTTTTGATGGTATATATTCGGGCATTCGAACCTTTTCTTACCCGCTTTTTACAAACCGTGGTCGGACTTTCACACCTTCTTGTAGCCAAACAACTCCGCTCCCGCTATTGATTGTGTACAGTCGGGTATTTTAACCTTTTCTTACCCGCTTTTTACAAACTATGGTCGGACATTCAAACCTTCTTGTAGCCGAAAACCTCCGCTCCCTCTTTTGATCATAAATTGTCGGGCATTCGCACCTTTTCTTACCCGTTTTTTACAAACCATGGTCGGACTGTCACACATTCTTGTAGCCAAACACATCCGCTCCCGCTATTGATTGTGTACAGTCGGGTATTTTAACCTTTTCTTACCCGTTTTTTACCAACTATGGTTGGACATTCACACCTTCTTACAGCGGAACACCTCCGCTCCCTCTTTTGATGGTGTATGTTTGGGCATTCGAACCTTTTCTTACCCGCTTTTTACAAACTATGCTCGGACATTCAACCCTTCGTGTAGCCGAACACATCCACTCCTGCTTTTGATGATGTATGGTTGGGCATTCAAACCTACTTGTTGCCCGCTTTTTATTAATTTTGGGTGGATATTCACACCTTGTCACAGCCAAACACCTCCGCTCCCTGTTTTGATCATGTATGGTTGGACATTCGCACCTTTTCTCACCCGCTTTTTGCCAACTATGGTCGGCTGTTCACAGCTTCCTCTCCACCATACTTGTATGGTGGGATGTTCACACCCAGTTGCATCCGAAGACCTCCGCCCCCCACTTTTGTTGATATTTAGTTGGTCATTCGCAGCTTACCCGCTTTTGGCAAACTATGGCCTTTTTGCAGCCAAACACCTCTGATCTCGCTTTTGATAATGTAAGGTTGGGCATTCAGACCTTGGTTCACCTGCTTTTCACCAAATATAGTCGGACATTCACACCTTCTTGCAGCCGAACACTTCCGCTCCACCTTTTAGTGTTCTATCACACCTTTTTTTCACCGAATTTTATAGATTATGGTTGGAAATTCTCAACCACTCTCATCCGAAGACCTCTCCTCCCGCTTTTGTTAATATATTTGAACTTTAGTCAGACATTCACACCTTCTTGCAGCTGAACCACCTCCGCTCCCTGTTTTGATCATGTATGGTCTGGCAATACTACCTTTTCTTACCCGTTTGTGAGTAATTATGGCTGGACATTCACACCTACTTGCAGCCGAACACCACCTCTCTCGCTTTTGATGATGTATGGACCGGCATTCTTACCTTTTCTAACACATTTTTCAGCAATTATGGTCGGACATTCACACCTACTCAGAGCCGAACACCTCCGCTCCCGCATTTGATGGTGTATAGTCGGGCATTCTCACCCTATCTCATCAGCTTTTTGCAAATTATGATCTGACATTCACACCTGCTTTTGATAATGTATGGTTGGGCATTCGCACCTTTTTTTACCCATTTTTCAGGAATTATGGGTGGACATTCACACCTTCTTGCAGCTGAACACCTCCTCTCCTTCTTATGATCATGTGCGGATGATATTCGAAAATTTTCTTTCATGTTTTAAAGCAATTATTGATGGACATTCAGACCTTCTTGCAGCTGAACCACTCTGCTCCCGCTTTTGATGGTGTATAGTCGGGCTTTCGAGCCTTTCCTTCCCGGTTTTTACAAATTATGGTTGGACATTCAGACCTTCTTGCAGCCGAACACCTCCGCTCCCTCTTTTGATCATACATTGTCGGGCATTAGCACCTTTTCTTACCCGCTTTTTACAAACCATAGTCGGACTTTCACATCTTTTAGTAGCCAAACAACTCCGCTCCCGCTATTGATTGTGTACAGTCGGGTATTTTAACCTTTTCTTACCCGCTTTTTACCAACTATGGTCGGACATTCACACCTTCTTACAGCGGAACACCTCCGCTCCCTCTTTTGATGGTGTATGTTCGGGCAGTCAAACCTTTTCTTACCTGCTTTTTACAAACTATGGTCAGACATTCAACCCTTCTTGGAGCCGAACACATCCACTCCTGCTTTTGATTATGTATAGTTGGGCATTCGCACCTTTTCTTACCCATTTTTCAGTAATTATGGGTTTACATTCACACCTTCTTGCAGCCGAACACCTCCGCTCCCTCTTTTGATCATACATTTTCGGGCATTCGCACCTTTTCTTACCCGCTTTTTACAAACCATGGTCGGACTTTCACACCTTTTAGTAGCCGAACAACTCCGCACCCGCTACTGATTGTGTACAGTCGGGTATTTTAACCTTTTCTTACCCGTTTTTTACCAACTATGGTCGGACATTCACACCTTCTTACAGCGGAACACCTCCGCTCCCTCCTTTGATGGTGTATGTTCGGGCATTCGAACCTTGTCTTACCCGCTTTTTACAAACTATGGTCAGACGTTCAAACCTTCTTGTAGCCGAACATATCCACTCCTGCTTTTGATGATGTATGGTTGGGCATTCGAACCTACTTGTTGCCCGCTTTTCATTAATTATGGGTGGACATTCACACCTTGTCTCAGCCAAACACCTCCGCTCCCTGTTTTGATCATGTATGGTTTGACATTCGCACCTTTGCACCCTCTTTTTATACTGATTGCTCAAGATTAAGTTGTTCTTTCTCAAACTACAAAATTTTTTTAATTGTTGAAACTTGATTTGAAGTGGATAAATAAGGAAGACAAACAGTTTTAAGTCAGGCTGATAGCAATTCATTTTATAGCAAAATCTGTATTTCGTCATTTGTCGAGAGATGCTTATTGCTGAAGAAGTTCTTTCTCATTCTACAAAGTACAACGTTGTTTATCATTGAAACTTGATTAGACATGAATAAATATGAAGGACAAAGCAGTCTTAACTTGGTTTGAGTTAAGGAATTCGTTTTATAGGAGAATCCGAATTCGTGCATAACTCGTAAAATAGAGCTTATTTTCGGATTCCTGAAGAATTAGTCTGGTTCTTTCTCATAATACAAAGTTTGTTGTTTATTGTTGAAACTTCATCAGACCGTTAGATATAGTCGGACTCACCTCGACGCACGGCTTGGGATCTGGAACCAGTACTCTTGAGAGGGGTTGGACTCTCTTCCACTCTGGAGTTGCCCGTGGTGAGAGGCGCAGAGCAGGTGTGGGCATACTTATTGCCCCCCGGCTGTGTGCCAGTACATTGGGGTTTACCCCAGTGAACGAGAGGGTAGCCTCCCTCCGCCTTTGGGTGGGGGGACGAGTCCTGACTGTTGTTTGTGCCTATGCGCCAAACAGCAGTTCAGAGTACCTACCCTTTTTGGAGTCTCTGGGGGAGGCACTGGAGAATGCTCCTACCGGAGACTCCCTCATTCTGCTGGGGGACTTCAATGCTCACGTGGGCAATGACAGTGAGGCCTGGAGGGGTGTGATTGGGAGGAACGGCCCCCCCGATCTGAATCAGAGTGGTGTTATGTTGTTGGACTTCTGTGCCAGTCATAGACTGTCCATAACGAACACCATGTTCAGGCATAAGGGTGTCCATATGTGCACTTGGCACCAGGACACCCTTGGCCGCAGTTCGATGATCGACTTTGTGGTTGTATCATCGGACTTGCGGCCGTATGTCCTGGACACTCGGGTGAAGAGAGGGGCGGAGCTGTCAACTGATCACCACCTGGTGGTGAGTTGGCTCCGCTGGTGGGGGAGGATGCCGATCAGACCTGGCAGGCCCAAACGTATTGTGAGGGTCTGCTGGGAGCGTTTGTCAGAATCCCCCGTCAGAAGGAGCTTTAACTCCCACCTCCGGCAGAGCTTCAACCATATTTGAGGTGGGGGACATTGAGTCCGAATGGGCCATGTTCCGTGACTCCATTGCCGAGGCAGCTGGTCGGAGTTGTGGCCGTAAGGTGGTCGGTGCCTGTCGTGGCGGAAACTCGAACCTGCTGGTGGACACCAGTGGTGAGGGAAGCCGTCAAGCTGAAGAAGGAGTCCTATCGGGCCTTTTTGGCCAGTGGGACCCTGGAAGAAGCTGATAGGTACCGACGGGCCAGACGGGCCACGGCTTCGGCGGTTGCTGAGGCAAAAACTCGGGCCTGGGAGGAGTTCGGTGAGACCATGGAGAACGATTTCCGGACGGCCTCGAAAAGATTCTGGTCCACCATCCGGCGTCTCGGGGGGGGGGGAGCGGCTCACAGTAAACACTGTTTACAGTGGGGACGGGCTTTGCTGACCTCAACTAGGGATGTTGTGAGTCGGTGGGGGGAGTACTTCGAGGAACTCCTCAATCCTACCAACACGTGCTCGGAAGAGGCAGAGTCGGAGAGCTCGGAGACGGGGCCTCCCATTTCTGGGGCTGAGGTTGCCGAGGTGGTTAAAAAGCTCCTCGGTGGCAAGGCCCCGGGGGTGGATGAGGTCCGTCCTGAGTGTCTCAAGGCTCTGGATGTTGTAGGGCTGTCTTGGCTGACACGCCTCTGCAGTATCGCGTGTACATCGGGGACAGTGCCTCTGGACTGGCAGATTGGGGTGGTGGTCCCCCTCTTTAAAAAGGGGGACCGGAGGGTGTGTTCCAACTATAGGGGTATCACACTCCTCAGCCTCCCTGGTAAGGTCTATTCGGGGGTATTGGAGAGGAGGATCCGTCGGATAATCGAGCCTCGGATTCAGGAGATGCAGTGTGGCTTTCGTCCTGGCCGTGGAACAGTGGACCAGCTCTATACCCTCGGCAGGATCCTGGAGGGTGCATGGGAGTTCGCCCAACCAGTCTACATGTGTTTTGTGGACTTGGAGAAAGCGTTCGACCGTGTCCCTCGTGGAGTCCTGTGGGGGGTGCTCCGGGAATATGGAGTGCCGGACCCCTTGATAGGGGCCGTTCGGTCTCTGTATGACCGGTGCCAGAGTTTGGTCCGCATTGCCGGCAGTAAGTCGGATACGTTTCCGGTGAGAGTTGGACTCCGTCAGGGCTGCCCTTTGTCACCGATTCTGTTCCTAACTTTTATGGACAGAATTTCTAGGCGGAGCCAGGGCGTTGAGGGTGTCCCATTTGGCGACCTCAGAATCGGGTCTCTGCTTTTTGCAGATGATGTGGTTCTGTTAGCGTCGTCAGGCCGTGACCTTCAGCTCTCACTGGAGTGATTCGCAGCTGAGTGTGAAGCGGCTGGGATGAGAATCAGCACCTCCAAATCCGAGACTATGGTTCTCAGCCGGAAAAGGGTGGAATGCTCTCTCCGGGTCGGGAATGAGATCCTTCCCCAAGAGGAGGAGTTCAAGTATCTCGGGGTCTTGTTCACGAGTGACGGACGAATGGAGCGGGAGATTGACGGGCGGATTGGTGCGGCGCCTGCAGTGTTGCAGGCTCTGCACCGACCCGTCGTTGTGAAGAGGGAGCTGAGCCAGAAGGCGAAGCTCTCTACTTACTGGTCAATCTACGTTCCCATCCTCACCTATGGTCAAGAGTTGTGGGTAGTGACCGAAAGAACAAGATCGCAAATACAAGCGGCCGAAATGGGTTTCCTCCGCAGGGTGTCTGGGCTCTCCCTTAGAGATAGGGTGAGAAGCTCAGTCATCCGGGAGGGGCTCGGAGTAGAACCGCTGCTCCTCCGCATTGAGAGGAGTCAGATGAGGTGGCTCGGGCATCTGGTTAGGATGCCCCCTGGGCGCCTCCCTGGGGAGGTGTTCCGGGCACGTCCCACTGGGAGGAGACCCAGGACACGTTGGAGAGACTATGTCTCTCGGCTGGCCTGGGAACGCCTCGGGGTCCCCCCGGAAGAGCTGGAGGAAGTGGCCGGGGACAGAGA